>NC_089505.1:308673483-309296608 GCF_036850995.1 Saccopteryx leptura
TTTTTCATAGAATCTTCTTAAAGACACCTGTCTAAACAATAATTAAAGTAACTCTAAACATATTAACCCAAGTGTTATTTTTACCTTTCCTCTTTGTTAATGCATAAACACTTCATTGATAGATATGCTTATCTGCCATGTTTCTATATGTGATAATTAGTAGCCAGATTATATATAAACAGCTTAATAATGTGAATACAATACATACACACACACACACAAGCACGCGTGCGCACACACACACACACACACACACACACACACACACACACACACACTAAATTGATTACAGTCATGTGCCAAATAACATTTTGGTCCACAATGGATCACATATACCATGGTGATCCCATAAGATTATAATGAGCTAATGTGTGTAATTGCCACCTAGTGACATAGTGCCATTGTAACTTTACTCACATGTTTGTTGTGATGTTAGTGTAAACAGATCTACTGCACTGCCAGTCATATAAAAGTATAGCATATACAATTACCATAGTAGACTATACCGCGTAGGTTTGTGTAAGTACACTCTATGATGTTCACACAGCAACAAAACAGCCTAATGACACATTTCTTAGAATGTATCCTCAGATTAAGCAGCACATGACCTTATCTGGAGAGTAAGAAATGGCATAAAATTGTGAACATATTTATTCAAAATAGTGCAATATCAAAAAAAAAGAAAACTACAGTTAAAACTTACTGATACAGCCTGACCAGGTGGTGATGCAGTGGATAGAGCGTTGGTTGGACTGGGATGCAGAGGACCCAGGTTCGAAATCCCAAGGTCGCCCGGTTTAAGTGTGGGCTCATCCAGCTTGAATGCGGGCTCATCGACTTGAGCACAGGCTCACCAGCTTGAGCTCAGTGTTGCTGGCTTGAGCCACAACAAAGAATTGATGTTTCTCACCTCTCTCTCTCTTCCTGTCTGTCTGTCCTTATCTGTCCCTCTCTCTGACTCTGTCACAAAAAACAAAGAAACAAACAAACAAACAAAAAAACCCCACAAAAAAACCCAGCTTACTGATACACATTTGAATTAGAAAGTTCTTATTTGAGAACAGAGTTGCAGTAAAGAGGAGGCAGACAGCTGGAATGTCCCTGGGTTGAGAAGGCTCAAGAGAACAACAATGGAGCAGAGAAAGAGAGCCTGAGTGAAGACCATGATATTTACTCTTAAAAAGGAGAGCAGGAGGAAACAGACAGAAACTCCAGGTCAAGGACATGGGGGACTTAAATAGTTACAGAGTGAGGCTAACAAAAATTTACTACATGTACTATTATAATATTTTATATTTTAAAGTATACTATAATTTTCAAAGCATTTATAAAGTACACTTTATTATTTTTTACAGTCGTTTTATTTTTTTTTATTTATTTATTTGTATTTTTCTGAAGCTGGAAACAGGGAGAGACAGTCAGACAGACTCCCGCATGCGCTGGACCGGGATCCACCCGGCACGCCCACCAGGGGCGACGCTCTGCCCACCAGGGGGCGATGCTCTGCCCATCCTGGGCATCGCCATATTGCGACCAGAGCCACTCTAGCGCCTGAGGCAGAGGCCACAGAGCCATCCCCAGCGCCTGGGCCATCTTTGCTCCAATGGAGCCTTGGCTGCGGGAGGGGAAGAGAGAGACAGAGAGGAAAGTGCGGCGGAGGGGTGGAGAAGCAAATGGGCGCTTCTCCTATGTGCCCTGGCCGGGAATCGAACCCGGGTCCTCCGCACGCTAGGCCGACGCTCTACCGCTGAGCCAACCGGCCAGGGCTACAGTCGTTTTAGATGCACAGCAAAATCGAGAAGGAAGTATAGACTTCCCATATATCCCTGTCCCCACACATACACAACCTCCCCCACTCCTGACATCTCCCATCACAGTGGTATATTTGTTACAATTAGTGAACCTACATTGATACATCATTATCACCCACAGATCATAGTCTACATTAGGGCTCACTCTTGGCATTGTATATTCTATGGGTTTGGACAAATTTATAATGACATGTATCTATCATTATAGCATCATGCGGAAGAGTTTCACTGCCCTAAAAATCCTCTGTGCTCTGCCTGTTCATTCCTCCCTTTCCACTAACCCCTGGCAACCACTGATCTTTTTACTGTATCCAAAGTTTTGCCTTTTCCAGAAAGTCACATAATTAGAATCATACAATTGGAATCATTTTGACTTCTATTACTAATATGCATTTAAGACCCTCCCACACAGCTTTTCATTGCTTAATAGCTCGTTTCTTTTTAGCATGAATAATCTTCCATTGTATTGGTGTATCACAGTATTTATCCAATCACTTAGTGAAAGACATTTTGGTTGCTTCCAAGTTTTGGCATTTATGAATAAAGCTGCTATAAATTCTCTTGCAGGTTTTTATGTGGCAAAGCATTTTTACTTTCACAGTTTTAATATAAAGCAAATATTTTAAAGTTATTTTTATTTATCGATTTTGGCCAGAGAGGAAGGGGGGGGGGAGAGAGAGAGAGAGAGAGAGACAGGAACATCGTTCTATTCCTGTATGTGCCCTGACTAGGGATCAAACTGGCAACTTCTGTGCTTTGGGCCAATGCTCCAACCAATGGAGCTGTCTGTCTAGGGCAAGCAAATTTTTGAAATTGCATCTTTACAAGCCAAACAGAGCACACCAATTCAAAGCACTTATCAAAATGACTGGTAGTTTATCCTTCAAATACCCAAAGAAACACAAAAACTAAAACGTTACACTGTTAAGAATGAAAGACTCTAAATCAGTGGTCCCCAACCTTTTTTGGGCCACGGACCGGTTTAATGTCAGAAAATATTATCACGGACCAGCCTTTAGGGTGGGACGGATAAATGTATCACGTGACCGAGACAAGGGTCAAGAGTGAGTCTTAGACGGATGTAACAGAGGGAATCTGGTCATTTAAAAAAAAATAAAACATCGTTCAGACTTAAATATAAATAAAACAGAAATAATGTGAGTTATTTATTCTTTCTCTGCGGACTGGTACCAAATGGCCCACGGACCGATACTGGTCCGTGGCCTGGGGGTTGGGGACCACTGCTCTAAATGATTATTTCAACCAATGTGTTGAGGAACTAGCTCTCTATTTTGTCACTTCACCCTGTCCTCCTCCTGCACAACCACTCCTCAATCCTGAACACAGCATGATGTAGTGGATCAATGGATGCTGTAGCCAGGTTGTTATTGCTTGTTTCTGTTTAAATATGAGCTGCATGACTTAAAACAAGTTTCTTAACATTTTTGTCTCTTCTTCCTCATCGGTAAAATAGGGATTTTTAATAGTGTTTATCTTGTGGATTAAAC
This sequence comes from Saccopteryx leptura, assembly GCF_036850995.1. Taxonomy (NCBI): domain Eukaryota; kingdom Metazoa; phylum Chordata; class Mammalia; order Chiroptera; family Emballonuridae; genus Saccopteryx; species Saccopteryx leptura. Next base: position 308,676,803 of record NC_089505.1, read on the forward strand.
TCTTTGAATAATACCTGGCACATTAAGTGTTTCTCAAATAAAATTTATGTGTATATGAATCTCTTATGTGAATGCTGGTTCACAGGCCTGTACAAAATTCTGATTAGGTTTCTCTGTTGAGTCAAACGTTAAGGCTACAATTTGATTTTTCCGTTCTTACAAACCAACAACTTAGCCTGTTACTTTTTCACAGATGATGGAAGAAGACAAGAGAAACCTGAATCAGAGAAACTTTTTTACTCACAGCACAACATAAAAAGCAGGCACGTCAGAACGTGTGCATCAGTCCCTCTTGCCCTGAAGTTCTATGGGGATGACCTGAAGGGGCCGAAACAGATGCCACACATGCAGAAGGAAAACAATGAGCTTAGAGGAACCCACTGCTTTTCTAGCAGGTGGCAAGCTAAGCCTGCTCTGCCCAGAGGAAAATGTTACTTCCTCCCTCAGGATTGCTCACTGCAAACACAACCATGAGGAATGACTTAGGTAAAGAGTGGTGTGATAGAAAGCATCTAATATAATCCATACGGGATCTTGTCTTCAGGTATCCACTCCTTTGTGTAATTGCCTCTGATTAACTCTGGGCTAGACTTATTGACTCACTTCTAACTAATTGAATAAAGCACAAAGATGGGATTTTGCTTTTGAGATGATGTTATAAAAAGACTGTGGCGCCTGACCAGGTGGTGGTGCAGTGGATAGAGCGTCGAACTGGGATGCCGAGGACCCAGGTTCGAGACCCCGAGGTCGCCAGCTTGAGCACGGGCTCATCTGGTTTGAGCAAAAGCTCACCAGCTTGGACCCAAGGTCGCTGGCTCGAGCAAGGGGTTACTCTGTCTGCTGAAGACCCGCGGTGAAGGCACATATGGGAGGGCAATCAATGAATAACTAAGGTGTCGCAACGAAAAGCTGATAATTGATGCTTCTCATCTCTCCATTCCTGTCTGTCTGTCCCTGTCTATTCCTCTCTCTGACTCTCTGTCTCTGTAAAAAAAAAAAAAAAAAAAGAGACTGTGGCTTCTGTCTTGGGCGTTCTCTCCCTTGCTCACTCTGAGGGAAGAGAGCTGTCATGTTGAAGCTACCTTATGAAGAGACCTGCTTGTCAAGGAAAGGAAGTCTTTGGCTAACAGTCAGCAAGGACCTGAGGCCTGCCATCAGCTATGTGAGTGAGTGAGCTCAAAAGGAGAATTTCCCCCGCTCAAGCTTCCAGAGGACTGCAGCCTTAGCCAACACTTTGTAGCCTTGTCACAGACCCTGAGCCAGGGGCACCCAGCTAAGCTGGGCTCAGATTCCTAACCCACAATAACTGTCAGAAAATGAATGTTTGTTGTTTTAAGCCTCTGTTTTGGAGTAATCTGTTATGCAATAATAGACAAGTTTTGCCTTTTCCAGAATGTCACATAATTGGAATCACACAGTTGGAATTATTTTGACTTTTATTACCAATATGTATTATATTTAAGGCTCTCCCACACAGCTTTTCATGGCTTAATAGCTCATTTCTTTTTAGCATGAATAATCTTCCATTATATTGATGTATATCACAGTATTCATCCATTCACCTACTGAAGGACATTTGGTTGAATACAAATGGCAGGGCCTTGCATTCTTGGCATAGTGAGCATGATATGCAGGGGCATGAAAGAACAATAGGTAAGTATCTCCCAACAACCGGGTCAAGATTCAACCTATGTAAAGGGGTAGGCAATGCCATTTTCCTAGAAGAGGGCTGACATACTTAGGAAAGAGGCAAATAATGAAATTGGAAACTAGAATTTGAAAGGAAGCCCTTAGCTAGTTTTTGAAGGATTTTGCTTGCTTGAGGACATAGTGCATGTATAAAATGAAATGGCTTGTGCTCTGTACATGCAATGGGAAGAAAGGTAGGGAGGAATCCTTTTACAATGTCAAATGCTAAGATGCCTGTGATTCACATTATATAGCTGTTTGCCTTCTGTTCATCTAGAGCTTTTTGTAAACTTTTGTTTAAATATTTTCCGTGGTCTTAACTGTACTACAGGGAATTGAGTCAAATTGCTTGTTCCACAACATTAAAAGGGACACAGTGCCCTCTGGAGGCCAGAGTTGCAATACCCAGAGGCACCTCATTCCCAAGAGGTAGAAGCTGAGATGCCCAAGTCCTTTTTTTTTTTTTTTTCAGGGACAGAGAGAGAGAGAGAGAGAGAGAGAGAGAGAGTCAGAGAGAGGGATAGACAGGGACAGACAGACAGGAACACAGAGAGATGAGAAGCATCAATAATCAGCTTTTTGTTGCAACACCTTAGTTGTTCACTGATTGCTTTCTCATAATGTGCCTTGACCGTGGGCCTTCAGCAGACCAAGTAACCCCTTGCTCAAGCCAGCAACCTTGGATCCAAGCTGGTGAGCTTTGCTCAAACAGGATGATCCCGTGCTCAAGTTGGCGACCTCGGGGTCCTCGAACCTGGGTTCTCCGCATCCCAGTTCGACCCTCTATCCACTGTGCCACGGCCTGGTCAGGCCCAAGTTCTTTTCTGCTAAAAAAAAAATATATATATATATATATATATATATATATATATATATATATATATATATATATATATATAATTAAGTCTCTGATTTAAAGCCTTTAAAATTGACATAAAAATTTATAACTATGTGTGGTGATAGATGTTAACTAGATTTATTGTACTGATCATGTCACAATATATACACATATCCAGTCATTATGTTGTATATCTGAAATGTTATATGTTAATTATATCTCAATTTTTAAAAAGTCATTTATTATTATTTTTATTCAGTGAGATGAGGGGAAGCAGAGACAGACTGCCCCATGCACTGCACTGGGATCCACCCAGAAAGCCCACTAGGGGGCGATGCTCTGCCCATCTGGGACATTGCTCTTGCTCAGCAACTGAGCTCTTCTTAGCATCTGAGGCAAAGGCCATGGAGCCATCCTCAGTGCCCGAGCCAACTCACTCCAATAGAGCCATGGCTGCAGGAAGGGAAGAGAGAGAGAGAGAGAGAGAGAGACAAGAGGGGGAGGAGTGGAGAAGCAGATGGGTGCTTCTCCTGTGTGCCGCCCTGACTGGGAATCAAACCGGGGACTTCCACACACCAGGCCAACACTCTACCACGGAGCCAACTGGCCAGGGCCAAATCTCTTCTGACTCTTCCAATTCTAGGTGAATTCATCCCAGACATTGCCTTGAGGTTCCAGCCCTTATCTATGGCTAGTATCTTTCTGGTCTGGTCTGCTATATACTTATCTACTATAGGAACCAAGGGTGAGCAGCTGAAGCCACATTAGCTTGAGTACTCAAGGATCCTGGCTTCCAACCCTGTCACTTTCATCTCAAATAACTAATATGAGGCACTGGTCAGTTGGCTCATGGATGGAGCATCAACCCAGCATGCAGATGTCCTGGGTTCAATTCCCGGTCATGACACACATGAAAAGCAACGATCTGCTTCTCATCCTTTCCCTTCCCCTTCTCCACCTCTTCCCCTCTCACAGCCAGTGACTCGATTATTTTAAGTGTCAGCCAGGTGCTGAGCATAGCTTATTTGCTTCAAGCATTGGCTACAGATGAAGGTTGCTAGGTAGATCCCAGTCAAGGTGCATGCAGGAGTCTGCCTCACTATCTCTTCTCCTCTCACTTTAAATAAAATAAATAAATAAATAATACATATCAGTCAAATGCTTACTACTTTAGGGCCTGATCTCATAGACACAGAATTATTCCAAATACACTTTAAAATCAGTCTCATTTATTATTCTTAAGTCCCTAAAATTAAATAGGGTATGTCCATTTTACATGAGAAAACTATGGTTCACAAAAGTTAAATGGTTTCTCTAGCTTGTAAGTGGTACAGTCAGGATTAAGTCCAGAATGTGAAAGGTTTGATGAAGTTACTGTTTTCTTTTTTGTAGAAGTGAAATAACATTAAATATACAGGATTTTTTGTTTGCTTGTTTGTTTGTAAATGTGGTTTATGGTTGATTTGGAATTATACTCTGATTTGAATTGCCAAACTAATAAATAATTCAAAATGATTAACATTAGGTGGATATTTTTAAATCCTTCAACTTTAAATTGACGATATTCATGCACTATAACCTACTTAAACAACAAAGCAAAAAGAACTAGTTATCTAATTCTAGTTACTGCAGGTGGCTAGACTTTCTGCTCCACTGGCAACAGAAGTTAATGATAGCTAAGAATTCAATGTTGTTCCTTTTCAGAGACAGACGTTGAAGTGAAGATAACATGCATTGTTTGGTCACTGCTTCTTCTGCACACCCCCAAAGTGGAACCAAATTTGGTTTTTACTGATGCTAACTCCGGTTCAACTATTTTTAATTTCTGAGGTGAAGAAGGCTAAGATTTGCAAACTGAAGCATTATCTTAATGTTTTTAAAAACATTTGAGAAACTGTGCTATTTTCAAATTCTGTTAATTTAATAATAGTAGACAATTGACAGTGAATAAGCAGGTCAAGAACCTGAGAAGACATGATAAATTTAAAACATTAAGCACAAGGACTGCATGTATGTGCCAAGTGTGGTGAATGTTTATGGTTCACTGCACTGTTTGTGTGCCAGACACTTCAAAGAACATTCCAGAGAGATGGTCTGATTTATTGGAAGTTTAAAGGTTCAAACCCGTATTTTGTCTGTTGTTTTTTTGTGGGTTTTTTTTGTAAACAATAAGTTTTATTATTAAATATATATTTAGACATTTTACAGGAAAAGAAATCTAACAAGTCAATGACACTTTTTTTTTAAAGGAGAAAAAAAGAAATCAGCAGTACCTTGGATTAAAAGAGGTCTAAAATATCTAATAACCAAAAGAATTGTGTGGATCTTATTTAAGATTCTGATTTAAACAAACCACTGTAAAAACATTTTTGAGACATCAAGGAAATTTGATTATAGAATATGTATTAGATGTTAGCAATAGATTATCAGTTTTCTGAATATGGTTTTGTGGTATGTAAGGAAATGTTCATATATATTTTAAAGATGGATCCTTAATATATGAAGGGAAAAAATTACATACTTGGGATTTGCTTTTAAATATTTCAGCAAAAGAAGAAAAAAAGTGACTGATGAAGTTAAATGTCAGCCAAGTTAACAATCATTGAATAATTTAGTAATTCCCAAAGTAATGGGGGTGGGTTTATGGTTACAATTCTAGACCTGTGAAGTGATTGTTATGGTCATCCTGAACTGTATAAATAATTCTTTGCAGATGAATTTAAAGTCTGTTTTATTTGCCTTTGTGGTTTTAGTGAACCCTCTGACAAGAGGGAAACACTCTGAAGTTACCACAAACCTCCATTTGCCACGGTTCTTCCAAACAGCATCCCTGCTTCCACTCTTGATCATCTCTAGTCTTTCTTCACCTACAAGCTGGAGTTACATTTATTTATTTTTTGTTATCTATAATTTTTTTCTTTATTTTTTTATTATTATTAATTGTAATGGGGTGATATAGATCAATCAGGGTACATAGGTTCAGAGAAAACATCTCCAGGTTATTTTGACATTTGATTATGTTGCATACCCATCACCCAAAGTCAAATTATCTTCCATCACCTTCTATCTGTTTTTCTTTGTGCCCTCCCCTCCCCCGCCCCCTCCCTCTCCCCCAACCACCACACTCTTGTCCATGTCCCTGAGTCTCATTTTTATGTCCCACCTATGTATGAAATCATATAAATTTTAGTTTTTTCTGATTTACTTATTTCACTCAGCATAATGTTATCAAGGTCCATCCATGTTGTTGTAAATGATCTGATGTCATCATTTCTTATGGCTGAGTAGTATTCCATAGCATATATCAGGGGTAGTCAACCTTTTTATACCTACCGCCCACTTTTGTATCTCTGTTAGTAGTAAAATTTTCTAACCGCCCACCGGTTTCACAGTAATGGTGATTTATAAAGTAGGGAAGTAATTTTACTTTATAAAATTTATAAAGCAGAGATACAGCAAGTTAAAGCATATAATAATTACTTACCAAGTACTTTATGTCAGATTTTTGCTAAGTTTGGCAGAATAAATCTTTATAAAACCTACTATAGTTAAAATCTATCTTTTTATTTATACTTTGGTTGCTCCGCTACCGTCCACCATGAAAGCTGGAACACCTACTAGTGGGCAGTAGGGACCAGGTTGACTACCACTGGTGTACCACATCTCTTTATCCAATCATCTATTTAAGGGCCTTTTGGTTGTTTCTATGTCTTGGCCATTGTGAACAATGCTACAAAGAACATGGGGCTGCATGTGTCTTTACGTACCAGTGTTTTTGAGTTTGGAGTTATATACCCAGTAGACAGAATGCTGGGTCATATGGTAGTTCTATTTTTAATTTTTTTGAGGAACCACTATACTTTCTTCCATAATGGTTGTACTACTTTACATTCCCACCAACAGTGGATGAAGGTTCCTTTTTCTCCACAGCCTCTCCAACACTTATTACCTGTCTTGTTGATGATAGCTAATCTAACGGGTGTGAGGTGATATCTCATTGTAGGTTTGATTTGCATTTCTCTAATAGCTAGTGAAAATGAGCATTTTTTCATATATCTGTTGGCCATTTGTATTTCTTCCTGGGAGAAATATCTGTTCATGTTCTTTTCCCATTTTCTTTATTGGATTGTTTGTTTGTTTCTCGTTGAGTTTTATGAGTTCTTTGTATATTTTGGATATTAGGCCCTTATCTGTGCTCTTGTTTGAAAATATCATCTCCCATTTAGTGGGATGTCTGTTTGTTTTGTTGTCAGTTTCTCTTGCTGTGCAAAAGCTTCTTAATCTGATGTGGTCCCATTCATTTATCTTTGCCTTCACTTCCCTTGCCTGTGGAGTCAAATTCATAAAGTGCTCTTTATAACCAAGGTCCATGAGTGCAGTACCTATGTTTTCTTCTATGTAATTTATTGTTTCAGGTCTTATATTTAGGTCTTTGATCCATTTTGAATTAATTTTAGTACAGGGGGACAAACTGTAGTCCAGTTTCATTCTTTTGCATGTGGCTTTCCAGTTTTCCCAGCACCATTTGTTGAAGAGTCTTTCTTTTCTCCATTGTGTGTTGTTGGTCCCTTTATCAAAAATTATTTGACCATATATATGTGGTTTTATTTCTGGGCTTTCTATTCTATTCCATTAGTCTGAGTGTCTATTTTTCTGCCAATACCATGCTGTTTTGAGTATTGTGGCTCTATAATATAATTTGAAGTCAGGTATTGTAATGCCCCCAGCTTCGTTCTTTTTCCTTAGGATTGCTTTTGCTATTTGGGATTTTTTATAGTTCCATAGAAACCTGATGATTTTTGTTCCATTTCTTTAAAAAAAAGACATTGGAATTTTGATGGGAATTGCATTAAATTTGTATATTGCTTTGGGTAATATAGTCATTTTGACTATATTTATTCTTCCTATCCAAGAACAAGGAATATTTTTCCATTTCATTGTATCTTTTTCTATTTCTCTTAACAATGCTTTGTAGTTTCATTATATAGGTCCTTTACATTCTTTGTTATGTTTATTCCTAGGTATTTTATATTTTGTTGCAACCATGAAGGGGATTTTCTTTTTTAGTTCGTTTTCTGATGTTTCATTGTTGGCATATAGGAAGGCAATGGACTTTTGTATATTAATTTTGTATCCTGCGACCTTACTGTATTGGTTTATTGTTTCTAGTAATCTTTTTGTGGAGTCTTTGGGGTTTTCAATGTATAAGATCATATCATCTGCAAAAAGTGAAACCTTTACTTCTTCTTTCCCAATATTTCTTTCTCTTGTCTGATTGCTCTGGCTAGAACTTCCAGCACTACGTTGAATAAGAGTGGAGAGAGTGGACAACTTTGTCTTGTTCCTGATTTTAGGGGATTAAGTCCTCATTTTATGCCATTTGATATGATGTTAGCTGATGGTTTATCATAAATGGCCTCTATTATGTTGAGATATTTTCCTTTTATACCCATTTTGTTAAGTGTTTTATTTTATTTTTTTAGAGAGAAAGAGAGCGAGTCAGAGAGAGGGATAGATAGGGACAGACAGGAATAGAGAGAAATGAGAAGCATCAATCATCAGTTTTTCGTTGTAACATCTTAGTTGTTCATTGATTGCTTTCTCATATGTGCCTTGACTGTGGACCTTCAGCAGACCGAGTAACCCCTTGCTCAAGCCAGCGACTTTGGGTCCAAGCTGGTGAGCTTTTGCTCAAACCTGATGAGCCCATGCTCAAGCTGGTGACCTCAGGGTCTCGAATCTGGGTCTTCCGCATCCCAGTCCAACGCTCTATCCACTGCACCATCGCCTGGTCAGGCTTGTTGAGTGTTTTAAACATAAAATGGTGTTGTTTTTTATCGAATGCCTTTTCTGCATCTATTGATAGGATCATATGGGTTTTGTTCTTGTTTTGTTGATATGGTGTATTACGTTAACCGTTTTACATATGTTGAACCATCCTTTTGATTCTGGGATAAATCCTACTTGATCATGATGAATTATTTTTTAACATGTTGTTGTATTCGATTTGCTAGCATTTTGTTTAGTATTTTAGCATCTGTATTCATTAGAGATTTTCATCTGTAGTTTTCTTTTTTTGTATTGTCCTTGTCAGGTTTCAGCATGAGGGTTTGTTGGCCTCATAAAATGTGTTTGGAAATATTGCTTCTTCTTCAATTCTTTGGAAGAATTTGAGTAGAATGGGAACCAAGTCTTCTTTGAATGTATGATAGAATTCACCAGTATAGCCGTCTGGCCCTGGACTTTTATTTTTGGGGAGGTTTTTTATAGTTGTTTCTATTTCCTCCCTGCTTATGGGTCTGTTTAGGCTTTCTGCTTCTTCATGACTCAGTCTAGGAAGACTGTATTGTTCTAGGAATTTATCCATTTCTTCTCGATTGTTAAATTTGGTGGCATATAGTTTTTCATAGTATTCTATGATAATTCTTTGTATATCTATAATATCTGTGGTGATTTCTCCTCTTTCATTTTGGATTTTGTTTATATGAATCCTTTCTCTTTTTTCCTTAGTGAGTTATGCCAAGGGTTTGTCAATTTTGTTGATCTTTTCAAAGAACCAGCTCCTTGTTTTATTAATTTTTTTCTATAGTTTTCCTGTTCTCTATTTCATTTATTTCTGCTCTGATTTTTATGATTTCCTTTCTTCGGCTGGTTTTGGGTTGCCTTTGTTCTTCTTTTTCTAGTTCCTTAAGATGTGAAGTTAAGCGGTTTACTTGGGCTCTCTCTTGTTTGTTTATATAGGCCTCTAGTGATATGAACATCCTTCTTATTACTGCTTTTGCTGCATCCCAGAGATTATGATATGTCGTATTGTTATTTTCATTTGTCTGTATGTATCTTTTGATCTCTGCTTTTATTTCTTCTTTGACCCACTCATTTTTTAAATGTATGTTATTTAGTTTCCACATTTTTGTGGGTTTGTTTACCTCTTTTTTGCAGTTGAATTCTAGTTTCAAGGCTTTATGATCAGAGAATATGATTGGTATAATTTCAATCTTTTTGAATTTGTTGATATTATTTTTGTGGCCCAACATATGATCACTTCTTGAGAATGTTCCACGTACACTACAGAAAAATGTATCCTCTGGCACTTTGGGATAAAATGTCCTGTAGATGTTTATCATACCCAATTGTTCTAGTGTTTCATTTAAGGCCAATATTTTTTTTATTGATTTTCTGTTTGGATGAACAATCTAGAGCTGTCAGCGGAGTATTAAGGTCTCCAAGTATGATTGTATTTTTGTTTTTAGGTCAGTCACTAGCTGTCTTATATATTTTGGTGCTCCTTGGTTTGGTGGATATATATTTAGAAGTGTTATGTCTTCTTGATTCAATGTCCCCTTTATCATTATATAATGACCGTTTTTGTCTCTGATTACCTTTGCAGTCTTGTAGTCAGCATTGTTAGATATGAGTATTGCTACACCTGCTTTTTTTTGGATGTTATTTGCTTGGAGTATTGTTTTCCAATCTTTCACTTTGAATTTGTTTTTATCCTTGTAGCTTAGATGTGTTTCTTGTAGGCAGCATACAGTTGGATTTTCTTTTTTAATCCATTCTGCTACTCTGTGTCTTTTTATCGGTGAGTTCAATCCATTTATGTTTAGTGTAATTATTGACACTTGAGGGTTTCCTATTGCGATTTTATATATTGCTTTCTGATAGTTTTGTATCTTATTTGCTCCTTCTCTTTTGTTTTTCTGTCATTTGTTTTTGTTTGGTTGTAATCCATACTTCTTTCCTCTGTTACTTCTTTTTTCAAGCCATGTGCTTCTGTGGTGGTTTTTTCAGAGGTGGTTACCATTAAGTAATGGAAAGAATACATATCATATTCATTGTAGTACATTATCTCCTGAGTGCTTCTGCACTCCATCCTCCTTTGCTACTGTTAATCTTTGTCCTCTCCCCTTTTTTGTTTTTCTTGTCACAAATTAGTCTTGTTTTTATTGTGATCTTGATGGAGCTTTTACTTGTAGTTTTATTTTATTTTGTTCTTTGCATGTGGTCGGAAAACCCCCTTTAGTATTTTGTGAAGTGGGGATTTTCTGGTGATAAATTCCCTCATCTTTTCTGTATCTGTGAATGTTTTTATTTCTCCTTTGTATTTGAAGGATAGCTTTGATGGGTATAGTATTCTTGGCTGGAAGTTCCTCTTTCAGAACTTTAAATATTGGGGTCGACTCTCTTCTAGCTTGTAGAGTTTCTGCTGAGAAATCTGATGATAATCTAATTGGCCTTCCTTTATATGTTGTATTCGTCTTTTCCCTGGCTGCCTTGAGAATTTTTTCTTTGTCATTGGTTTGTACAAATTTCATTATGATGTGCCTTGGAGTAGGTTTGTTAGGGTTAAGATAACTTGGTATTCTGTCTGCTTCTTGAATTCGAGGCTTTAGTTCTGTTTACAGACTTGGGAAGTTCTCATCTATTATTTGTTTGAATATGTTCTCCATTCCATTTACTCTCTCTTCTCCTTCTGATATACCCATTATTCTTATGTTGCTTTTTTTTTTTTTTTTTTTCTGAAGCTGGAAATGGGGATAGACAGTCAGACAGACTCCCGCATGCGCCCGACCAGGATCCACCTGGCACGCCCACCAGGGGGCGACGCTCTGCCCACCAGGGGGCGATGCTCTGCCCCTCCGGGGCATCGCTCTGTCATGACCAGAACCACTCTAGCGCCTGGGGCAGAGGCCAAGGAGCCATCCCCAGCGCCCGGGCCATCTTTGCTCGCTGCGGGAGGGGAAGAGAGAGACAGAGAGGAAGGAGAGGGGGAAGGGTGGAGAAGCAGATGGGTGTTTCTTCTGTGTGCCCTGGCCGGGAATCGAACCCAGGACTTCTGCATGCCAGGCCGACGCTCTACCACTGAGCTAACCGGCCAGAGCTATGTTGCTCTTTTTGATGAAGTCAGACAATTCCTGTAGGGCTTTCCGATTTTTTAAAAATTCATGAGTCTCTCTCCTCTTCTCTTTGTAGTGCCTCTAGTTGCCTGTCTTCTATGTCACTAATTCTCTCCTCTATCTGGCCTGTTCTATTAGCTAAGCTTGTTACTTCATTTTTCAGTTCATGAATTGAGTTTTTCATCTCTGTTTGATTTGTTTCATAGTTTCAATTTCCTTAGTGATGTATTCTTTCTGTTCATTGAACTTTTTGAGCTCCCTAAATTTTCTTTCTGTGCTTTCTTGTTTATCCCTGAATATTTTTAGGACTTCAATTTTAAATTCTCTGTCATTTAACTCCAAGGTTTCCAAGCTATTAAAATTTTTTTCTATAGATTTTCCCTCATCTATCTGAGCTATATCTCTGTCTTTTGTATCTATGATATTCAATTTCTTTTTCCTTAATGGCATTTGAGCATGGCATTGTTAATAACAATAAGAGTTGATATAAAAATTTTTTTTTCAAGAAAATACAGTGAAAAACTAAAAATTTTATTGTGCTAAGTCAAACAAAAACTACATAGAACAGAGGGCCTGAGTTGGGGGAGGTGACAAAGAGGCAAAAAAAGAGGTAAGAACCCACAAAATGCTACAAGAAAAAAACTTGGATCAAGAATAAAATAATTTTTTGTAAATGATAGTTGAATGAGCAAGAGAAAAAAGGGAACAAAGAAAAAGAGAAAAAAGAAAAAATACAGTGAAAAATGAAAATTCTATTGTATTACGTGGAACAAAAACTACATAGAATGGAGAGCCGAAGTTGGGGGAAATGCTAATGAGGTGGAAAGTGAAGTAAAAAGCACACAATATGCCACAAAGAAAAAATTTGAATCCAGAATTAAATAATTTGTGAGTGAGGATCAAATGAGAGAAAAAGTGAGAGAGAAAAGAAGAAACAAAAAGAGAAAGAAAAAAAAGAGAATGTTAAGGTTTTTGGAATGTAACTCTCATAGAAAAAAAAAGAATGGAAAATGTAACACCTATGGGTACTGAAGTTCAAAATGAAAAGAGAATAATAAAACAGAAAGAGGATAAAATGTCCAAGGTGAAAGAAAAGAAAAAAAAGACAAACAATGAAAGAAAGAAATGGAAAAAGTTATAAAGACTGGATTTTTTCTGGTTTTGAGAGGTTATCTTCTTCCTTTTTCTTTCTTCTCTCTTTTTGACTGGTGGTGCTGTACCCCAGGTTCTGCCCCTGTGGCACTCTTAGGCAGAGATTTGCAGTTGATGTTTCGCTATGGTGATGATATAAACTAGGCCTCAGTACTGTTGGTAGGCGGGGCTTGTTAATGTTTGCAGGCTTCAACAATGAGAGAGTCCGTTTTCCCTGAGCCTCTCCCCTAATCTCTCCTTCCTAAACCAGCAGCCTGGGGACCCAGCTGTGAAGTTGCCCCAGCCACTGCCTGGAGAGCAAGAGGCTCTAAGAGCTGCCAAATCCCCCTTCTATCCCCACTCAAAGCAGGGTTCTGGGTAAGGCTTTGCCAGCCAGAGCTGCCAGTGTAATCAGGCAGGGCTGGGAGCCAATTGCTTTTCAGGTGTCTTTTTATGAGCCTCTGGGCATGTCTATTATGCCTCAGCACTCCTCAGGTCTACTCTCCCCAGGCTTTTTGCACTTTGTAATCTGTATCAGCTGGCAGGAAGTTGCCCCCACCACTGCTTGCAGAGCAAGAGGCCCTAAGAACTATCAAGTCCCTCCTCCAGGTCCGCTTAAATCACAGGCCTGGGAAAGAAGGCTTTGTCAGCCAGAGCCACCAGCGTAAGCCAGCAGGACAGTGAGCAGACTGCAGGTTGGGCTCCTTTCAGTGTTCTGTGGGTCTGCTCTCTAAAGGTTGCCTGCTCAAGCAAGGTGCCTGCATGCCCTTCCCCCCACCACTTCTGCTGTTCTCTTCCTCGGGAATGTGCTTTATTAGCCTGTATGGCTGGCGGAGGTGCCCCGCTCGGACAGGTCCTGGCATAGGGAAGCTGGCTCTCAGTGCACTTCTCACATGCTGTTGGTCTCAGGGAGCGGGGATTATACAGAAACTCTGGTCACAGCCCATGCAGAAGGCCACTGCTGACAGTTTCCAACCCAGCCACTCTGTCTGGGAACACAGGCACCCACTCCTGAAGCACCAGGTGGAACCACTCGCACACTGTCCGGGCTTGCCCACCGGGAGACCAGGAGTAAACAAAGTGCAAAACCGCTCTGGTATCAGTCTCTGTAGGCAACTACCCACTCACCTCTGCCAGGGTTTGCTGCAGGCGTTAGCTCCGTGTGGGCTGAGCCACGGGCACACACTCTCCTTGGCTTGAATGTCTCTGCCCTAGCCCAGCTTCTTCCCCCTTCCTTAGCCTTCCCTTCCTCTCAGTTCCAAGTGAAAGCAGTCCTTCTTCAGATCAGTGAGGAAAGTGGAACACTCTGTTCTCCGTCTTATTTCCTTCAGAGTGGATTATATATTCAGCCACCTTTTCGCCCAATCGTACCTTTGTTTGATGTATGTGTATTTCAGATGTTCCTGGGATTGTTTTTCTGTCTCTAGTTGTTGAACTTGTTGAAATTTCAGGGAGAGGTATCGGGAGCACCCCTCACAACATCATTTCTCCGACATCACTCCTGGAGTTACATTTAAAACCACAATTTCAGTCATCTTATTCTCTGCTTAAAACCCTTCAATGGATTCCAATTTCTGGAATACAATAAAAAGCTCAAACATAGCTCCTTCAGCCCTCTGTGAGGTAGCCCATGTATCTTTGCCTCCTTTGCGCCACTCACTATGCTCCCACCTCAGTGGCTTCTTTCAGCCCTTCAGTGGCCAAGGTCAGTCCTGGCCCATGGCCCTCCCTGAGCTGGTCACTCTTTTCAGAACATTCTTCCCAATGCTTCTTCACAGCACACCCCACCCCTACCCATTGTTTTCTGCCTTACTGAAATAGTTTCTGCCTGACCAGGTGGTTTCACAGGGGATAGAGCATCAATCCAGGATGCTAAGGACCCAGGTCTGAAACCCCAAGGTTGCCGGCTTGAGTGAAGGCTCAGCAGCTTGATAATGGGGTCACTGGCTTGAGCGTGGGATAATAGACATGGCCCCATAGTCACTGGCTTGAAGCCCGAGGTCACTGGCTTGAGCAAGGGGTCACTGGATCAGCTGGACCGCCCCCCCCATCAAGGCACATATGAGAAAGCAATCAATGAACAACTAAAGTGCTGCAACTGTGAGTTGATGCTTCTCATTTCTCTCCTTTCCTGTCTGTCCCTGTTTCTCCCCCCACAACTCTCTTGCTAAAAAAATGTTCTCTTTAGCAATATTCACAATTTATTTGAGTTTGTATCATGTCTATTTTTCCAGTGTTCTCCATGTGTATTCTGTTTACCCCTGTACAGCCAACAATATTTAATTTTTATTGAATCAATTAAGAAGTATTTCCAACCTTCTAGGCCGAGGTATCATATAAATACTGAAATTTGGTTTTGAAATACTGGAAAAAAGGAATTTGGTGAATATTATCCAAAAAGTTAACATATACTTTAGAAAAATTAGGGTTGAGGGAGAAGAGAACATTTGAGAGAAGTGTAGCAAGTGATGATTAGGTTGCATGGCAAAACCTTACAAAAAGGAGATGTCAACCCACTGTGATTCTCAGTGTGTTTGAATTCATGAACCTCCATTTCTTTGTAATGCTTTTCCTTCTCTGATAGTGCCCTGACTTTTGTGCTAGTTCTCTGCTGTTCAATGTAGCACAATCCTCACCAATGGGAGGGATCAGAGAATGGGATTCAGATAACTGACCAGGATCACTCACTCTCATGCCAGGCAGGAAAAGTTGGTAGAATGCATGCAGATATGTATACATCCACAATCACAGGAAGTTTTTAACACACAAATTAAGAGCTCAAACATACAAAATTTGAGCAAGACAGTTAATAAATTTGAGCTAGTAGACTTACATATAACTGTACACTATATGATTATTTAAAAAATGTAACACTAGGCCCTGGCTGGTTGGCTCAGTGGTAGAGCATCCGCCTGGCATGCAGGAGTCCCAGGTTCGATTCCCGGCCAGGGCACACAGGAGAAGCGCCCATCTGCTTCTCCACCCCTCCCCCTCTCCTTCCTCTCTGACTCTCTCTTCCCCTCCCACAGCCAAGGCTCCATTGGAGCAAAGTTGGCCCGGGCGCTAAGGATGGCTCCATGGGCTCTGCCTCAGGCGCTAGAATGGTCCTGGTTGCAACAGAGCAACGCCTCAGAGGGGCAGAGCATCGCCCCCTGGTGGGCACGCCGGGTGGGTCCCAGTCAGGTGCATATGGGAGTCTGTCTGACTGCCTCCCCATTTCCAACTTCAGAAAAATACAAAAAAATAAAAAATAAAATAAAAATGTAACACTATATGGTGCTTACGATGTGCCAGGTGCTATGTTAAGTGGATTATAGCCACATGTTGCAAGTGATTGTAGCTGCTTATTGAGGAGTGTACACATTCTTGCTCAGGTTATGTGGAACTCTTGTAAAAGTGATAATTTACTGGGCCATAAAGCAAGTCTCAACAAATAATAAAAATTCCATAGTACAGATCTAATCATATGTAGTAAAAGAGCAAACACAGTGAGACTTCAGGTTTCTCGACAAAGGAGAGGCAGGGAGGTAGAGAAGGGGACGGGCGAAGCGAGGAAGTTTTAGGTCTACCTAAAGTATTTTATTTGGGAGGAAGAAAGGGAGGGAAAAAGGGAGGGAGGGAAGAAGGGAGGGAGGAAAGAAAAGTGAAAAAGGAAGGATATAAGTTCTCTTACGCAGTCCAGAAAAAATAGTCTGCATATGTAACATAGAGAGACAAGAATAATCAGATGTGGCAAAATATTGACATCTGGGAAACTGTAAAGGCTATATGGGAATTCTTTATAATATTTTTCCAATTTTCTAAAAGTGTGAAATTAAGTTAAAAATTTTTTAAAGTTATAGCAATTATGGTGATCTCAACTTATGAGTAAATAAATGAGTGTCATATTATTTTCTTTACATTTTAAGTATTTCAAAATAAAAAGATAAAAAGAAGAAAATTTAAATCAAGCACAGCAAATCATTTACAAGAGGAACCCCTAGTGTAGCAGAGCAGAGGCTGTCACTCCCCCACACAGGCAGCCTTTGAGTAAACTGAAGCAAGGTGCTCTCAGGGGCTCCACGAGCAGACACCCCAGAGGGCTGAAGGCTTAGTCTCCACTCGCCTCAGCAGCCGGCAGCCCAGCTCCTCAGCCCTGACTTTGCACCTTATTTATAAACAGCCTGACCAGGTGGTAGCGCAGTGGATAGAGCATCTACCTTGGATGCTGAGGACCCAGGTTTGAAACCCCAAGGTCGCTGGCTTGAGCAAGGGGTCACTAGCTTGGCTGGAGCCCTCGGTCAAGGCATATATGAGAAAGTAATCAATGAACAACTAAGATGCCGCAACTGTGAGTTTAGTGCTTTTTATCTCCCTTCCTGTCTGTCTGTCCCTGTCTGCCTCCCGCCCCTGCTAAAAACATAACATTGTTTACCCATTATTCAGTTTCTGAGTATGTATGCTAACATAATTCAGTTGGTATTTATAGTATGCTCACGATTAAACAAAACACTGCATTGGATACAGGAGAAAAGTAGAAAAAATAAATACATGGCCAAATGATCATCCAAACCTACAATCTGACAGAGAAAGAAAAGGCACAGAAAGTGTGCCAGAGTTTATACTGTCCACTGTCATTTTTGCTGCCTCATTTCATTTTCATACCAACTCCAAAGTAGGACTCATTGTTCCTATTTTGTAGATGAAGAAGCCCAGAGAAGTTACAACTAGGCCAAAATTACACACTACTAAGTGACAAGGCCAGGAGTTTACCTCAGGTCTGTCTGCCTCCAAAGTCCATGCTCTTTCCACATCACTATGTTTATAAGTCACAAAAACATAAATACAATAAAATTCCACTTACTCAACACTCTTGGGGATGAGTCATGCCGGACAGATGAGTAAGTGAAAGGCCATTCTCTAGGAAGTATTGTTGAAACACTCCAAGGTTAGAGGAAAGAATACTCCGAAAGCCTCCAGAGAAAGGCTTTTTTTCCTTTTCCTCTTGGGCTTCTGGCATTTGAAGCCCAGCGCATCTGGCGTCTAACCAGCATGCTCTTCCTGAAAGTGCAGAAGATGGCCACATATTCCTTTTTGCTCCCTCAAAGCATAAATCAAATAGACTGATAATTCAGAAATAATTTTAGTACTAGGGAAAACAAGACAGGAAATGTTTAGGGAAAACACACCAAAAAAACAGTTGGATTTTCAAAGTTTTCTGACACCAGATTGGGCACAAAACCAGTCCCGAATGTTAAAACACTACTCTGTTGGTCCTAAAGGATGGTATGAGTCTGCAGGCCTGTTTTTCATCTTATTCCTCAGTATTTTGCTATCTCTGGGCCAGGTAGCTTTCAGTATTTATCTTGTTCTCAGTCCTTGAAATGGGTCTAATGTTGCCTTCTACTGTTTTCCGTATATAATCTCCCTGAATTTTAGATTCCTCACCTGCATAAAAAGGGAATGATGACAATATCTGACTCGGTGAGATCAAACAGGGAGATCATGTGAGTATATGGCACACATTAAGTGCTCATAAGTTATTTTACTTCTCTTTCCCCATCTCTGCACCTGTGCAGCAGCTGCAGCAGCAGCCTGGCCATTAGAGCTAATGGCTGAGCACTTACTATGTCCCAGACACTCTTTTAAGCACTTTGCATGCATTAACTAATTTATCCCTCACCACAACTTTATGAGGTAAGTGCAATAGTGCAATGACCATCTTCATTTTAAGAAGCACCAAGAGAACAAACAAGTTACTCAAGTTGAAAAGTTGGGACTTAACCTAGCCAGTCGGGCTCCAGGACCAGTGCTTCGAAGCATCATGCTACACCACCTACACAATGGACTCTTCTGTGCTGAAAGTCAGCCATCCAGACCTATATTCCTCCATCTAGTTTGCCTTTCCGGCCCATCTCCATCCTCAAGCAGGACCTATGAAGTTGACATTAGAGCAAGAAGAGACAAAACTGACGGGAACATAAAATAGAGCCTACAAGTATATTCAATCATTATACAGAGATATATTTTATGATTAAAGATACAGTTACTTAATAATCTTCAGTATTGTTTCAATTCTTAGAGAAGGCATTTAACACTTCCAAAATCAATTTAAAAAATGCATAAAGGCCCTGGCTGGGTACCTTAGTTGGTTGGAGCATCATCCTGCTATGCCAAGGTTGCAGGTTCAACCTCTGGTCAAGGCACATACAAAAATCAACCAGTGAATGCATAAGTAAGTGAAACAACTAATTGATGTTTCTCTCTTTCCCTTCCTCTCTCTAAAAATCAACCAACAATTTTTTTTAAAAGGTATAAAGGTAGATTCATGTGGCCCTGGCCAGATAGCTCGATTGGGTTAGAATATCATCCCAAAGCACAGAGGTTGCTGGTTTGCTCCCTGGTCAGGACACATGTAGGAAATGATTGATGATCTTGTCTCTCCTTACTTTTTCTCTCTCACTAAAATCAATAAATAAAAATTTTTAAAAAAGGTAGATTCATTTGAGAGGAAAAAATTACCACGCATCAGTAACTCTGGAAAGGAAGAAGTGATTGTATACTGCTCTCAAAAATTAGGGGATATTTCATCGCCTCATATTCATTTTGAAATATCCCCTAATTTTTGTGAGCAGTATATATAGGAGAGTTTTTGTTTGTTTAATATTAGTTATTGGTTAAACTGCATTAAAACAATAACAGTAAAAATAAGTATTTTCCCATATCAGTAGGACAGTGAATAAGAACAGGATTAAGAGCAAACGTGGACTGAATTCCAGCAACACTACTAGCTGTTTGAACATCTGTTTTCTCATCTATAAATGGGAATAATAAGACCTACCATCTAGGGATATTGCTAGGCTTAAAGTAAGACAATATAATTAAGGTGCCTGGTATGGCATATATTTTCTTTTTACAACATCAGTAATGGCTGAAAAGTATTCTGTCCTATGGCTGTGCCAGTATTCACTTCACCAGTCCCACATTGTTAAACATCTGGTTCAGTTTCAATACTATAAACATTAAAAATATTTCCATATATTTCTCTAGGGTTAAATCCTAGTGTTTTAGTGGTTTGGAGAATATCAACATTGTAAACTGGTTATAAATATTATTAAATTATCAATGAATACATAGTTTTACCAAGTTAATCTCGATATTGAAGGTATTTAGTCAACTCTTGCTAATAATGAATATTATTCTGAAAAAATATGCTAATTTTACAGGCTCCCAAAGACCTCATGTTGTTATTTTATTTATTTGATGTTTCAGTTTCTTCTTTTGTTATATTATAAAGTTCTTAGGCTCCATAAATTAAAGTACGAGTTGGCAGAAAATAGAAAAATTATTGAAATAAAAATTTTAATGTAGCATATTACAGATGTGGCATTTTAAGTAATTTATGAGGGCATGAATTTTCCCAGTGGTTTCAAAGTATGCCCCAGAGCTTCTTCTATGGGAAAGGTAGGAATGAAGGCAAGAGATGCTGGCACGTTGAGAGAATGCTTATCCTGCCCCAATGTAGCACATTTTGAACTTACTGGTGGATATGAAGTGCTCTGAATCTGGAAGCAATATCAATACAACATTTAAAGTAAGGTTTTAGGATAAATGATATTTTGCAATATAAAATAGATAAATCTTTTCCTCATATCATATATAAAACGATATAACAGCCTGATTAAAACATTATGGAGGCCCTGGCCGGTTGGCTCAGTGGTAGAGCGTCGGCCTGGCGTGCGGAAGTCCCGGGTTCGATTCCTGACCAGGGCGCACAGGAGAGGCGCCCATCTGCTTCTCCACCCCTCTCCCTCTCCTTCCTCTTTGTCTCTCTCTTCCCCTCCCACAGCCAAGGCTCCATTGGAGCAAAAGATGGCCTGGGCGCTGGGGATGGCTCCTTGGCCTCTGCCCCAGGCGCTAGAGTGGCTCTGGTCACCACAGAGCGACGTCCCGGATGGGCAGAGCATCGCCCCCTGGTGGGCGTGCCGGGTGGATCCCGGTTAGGCGCATGCGGGAGTCTGTCTGACTGCCTCCCTGTTTCCAGCTTCAGAAAAATACAAAAAAAAAACCACCCCAAAACATTATGGAAAAAAAACCCCTCCATAAATTACTAGAAAATATGGGGAAGCATTAATTCCTTTTCAAGCACATGGACAGAACTAGAGTGCCTAATGAGAGACAATATTTGTCTAAGTTGGTTTTTCCTAAAGTGTGTGCCTCTGACCCAGATTCAAAATGTTTTTGTAGCCAAAGTGTGGAAATGCTACATATTAATAAACAGTGCCAAGGGCTGGATCAGGGCACTGAACACCACCCATTATCTCTACCAGCTTCTCCAAATCACCCCAAAATATACATTCTAGCAAAACAATAAACAAAACAAAGAAATGTAACTGAAGGACATATCCTAGTGCCTTATGCTGCCAGCAGACTCTTGACACTAAGCTCCTTTCTGCCCCTAGACATTCTGGAGCCATCAGTGCTGCTCTCTGGAAAGAGTCACAGTGTCATCAGTGTAGAAATGTTCTGTGAAGACTTACAGTGGGAAAACCCCCCACTAACTTCATTTACTCATCATTTCCTAAACTTATTTGACTATAGGACCCTTCCCTCAACATACCTATTAACATCCACAGAACTCAGAGCACACCTTCACAAAAGCCTGAGTGTGAGAAATTAGCATTTGAATGGGAAAATGCTGAGAGGATTCCTTGTGAAAGGTGTATTGTCCATTTTTTGCTATTTTACCAATGCTCAGTTTGAAGTGCTCTCGGATGTCGTGATCTGCTGACACCTGGTGCCAATGCTTTAATTTAGCGCGCATAGACACACACATTTCCTACAACAACAAATCACTGCCCACTTAAATAAAAACCCACTTTTAGACAGCCTTGCATTTAAATTCTTGTACATTATCATTATTACACAGTTATATCTTGGAATACTATGAAAGGTGAATGTAAGCGATCCACAGGCTAAAAAAGTGTGCTCTTCTCTGACCTATTAAAATATGTCTCAAGAAACTATACATATGGAAAACATCTCAAGTACTACTTGCTGACTTTTTATGTCATACTCATAAAAGGAGCTGAATTATACTGTATTTGGGATAGAGCTAGAAGATTGAGAGAGGTCAGGCCATTTTACAGAAACTTTGTTATTGGAATAAAGATATAACAGATATTTCTTTTAGTAAATTCTTGAATTTTATTTTTTACCTAAAAAGTAACCTCTGGGTTCTAAATAAAGGGAAAAGAAAAAGAAGAGGCAAAAGTAATATCATTGCAGTAATAAGCTTTCTCTTCCTCCAAGGACAGTGGTTATTTGGTCCAGCCATTAAAAATGAATGTTAATTTGAATTGTAAAATATTAGGTTTATAAGCATTCAGATTCAACTTCTAATTTGTATTAAATGCATTCCTGTATGTTTACTTTGACAATGTTAAAGCAAATAATACCCATTTGCACAAATACCTTGTATTGATAACTTCCAGGTTTTTTGCAGGTAGATCTAGATAATCAGTTCTTATATTTTAATTTTTAAAACTTATTTTTAGAGGGAGGGAAGAGAGAGAGAGACAAAGAGACACTGATTTGTTGATCCACTGATTTATGCATTCATTGGTTGATTCTTTTTTTTTTGTATTTTTCTGAAGCTAGAAACCGGGAGAGACAGTCTGACAGACTCCCGCATGTGCCCGACCAGGATCCACCCGGGACGCCCACCAGGGGGCGACGCTCTGCCCACCAGGGGGCGATGCTCTGCCCCTGCGGGGAGTCGCTCTGTTGCGACCAGAGCCACTCTAGCGCCTGGGGCAGAGGCCAAGGAGCCATCCCCAGTGCCCGGGCCATCTTTGCTCCAATGGAGCCTTGGCTGCGGGAGGGGAAGAGAGAGACAGGGAGGAAGGAGAGGGGGAGGGGTGGAGAAGCAGATGGGCGCTTCTCCTGTGTGCCCTGGCTGGGAATCGAACCCGGGACTTCTGCACGCCAGGCTGACGCTCTACCACTGAGCCAACCGGCCAGGGCTCATTGGTTGATTCTTGTATGTGCCCTGACCAGGGATTGAACCCACAACCTTGGTATATTTGGACAATGCTCTAACCAACTGAGCAACCTGGCCAGGGCTCAGGTCTTATATTTTAGTAAAAATTCTGGTGCTATAAAACTCTAGAGTGCCACTTTTAATTATCACTTGATAATTTGAAGAAGCAGTCTTATTCACTATAAAATGGAATTAGTATTTTGAGTATTTAGAATCTAAGTTAGGCCTGACCTGTGGTGGCGCAGTGGATAAAGCATTGACCTGGAAATGCTGAGGTCGCCAGTTCAAAACCCTGGGCTTGCCTGGTCAAGGCACATATGGGAGTTGATGCTTCCAGCTCCTCCCCACCTTCTCTCTGTCTCTCTCTCGCTCTCTCTCTCTCTCCCTTTCTCTTTCCTCTCTAAAATGAATTAAAAAAAATTAAAATCTAAATTAAATAGTACCTAATTGAATTATTTCTGGAAACCAAAAAAACAACTCTTCACTGCGTATTTACTAGTTCTCTTATAGCTACTAAGTTGTTGAGTATAAGTATACGTGTGTGTTTTGTGCAATTTCCATTTCTAACTGGAATGCGGCACTGACAGCTGACGTGCTGGTTCTGCGTCTGACATGTCTAGGCTACTACTGTGCGACATGATGACTCAACTCTGACTCAAAATTACTGTGATATCTTTATCTATGCATGTGTCATGATGTCCTTTGGCTTTCATCTGATACAAACAAGATTCAAAACTGAACGTGAACTCAGGCACTTAAAACTTCATGTCAAGGTGTTCATTTGGAAAAACAAGTATCACTGTTTTAGATTAGTATCAAAATAGCAACACAAATATTTTTTTATCTTGCAGAGAATTTGTGAATTTTGTATGGACATATGCTTAGCTTTCAGGCTGAGAAACACTGCCAGGGATGATAGCCATTCACTCATTCACTTAACAACATTTATTAAAAGGCTACTGTGTGCCTGGCTGCCTGACACAGGAAATTCAACAACCAGCAAACTCCCTGCCCTTATAAATAGCTTTTAATTTAGCTCCTTTTAAAAGGAGAAGGAGGACAACAGACAAGAAATTATATTTTATATAATGTGGTCAGAGCTGTAAAGAAAGTAAATGGGATGCAGGGGTCCCCAAACTTTTTACACAGGGGGCCAGTTCACCATTCCTCAGACTGTTGGAGGGCCGCCACATACAGTGTTCCTCTCACTGACCACCAATGAAAGAGGTGCCCCTTCCGGAAGTGTGGCAGGGGCCAAGATAAATGGCCTCAGGGGGCCGCATGTAGCCCACGGGTCATAGTTTGGGAACGCCTGGTAGAGATTAGAGAGTTGAAAGGACAGAGGCACAGTTTTAGAAAGGCTGGCAGGAATCATGATGTCTGGATACTTAGGGAAGTTTCCCAGGTAGGAGAAGAGCAAATTCAAAGGCTTTGAGACAGGAATGTACTTGGAGAGTTTAAGGACCAACCAGGAGCAAAGTAGTCAGGAGCCAGATCACACATGGTTGGTAATGTAGTGATGACTGGTGGTTCTAAGGGAAAAAAATGGGATTGCAGAAGATATGCTTTAGACAGACAGACATGAGGTGGAACTACTGTCTCTAAAACTCAACTCTTTTACTTTGTAAAATCAACTTTATTTATATATACTTTACATACATCAAATGCACCCATTTTAAGAGCAGGATAAGTTTTGACAAACATATATATCCATGTCACCATCATTACAATCAAGATAAAGAAAACTCCTGGCTCGGGCCAGTAGACTCAGTGGATAGAGCATCGGCCCGGCATCTGGACATCCTGGGTTTGACCCGCGGTCAGGGCACACAGAAGCAGCGACCATCTGCTTTTCTCCCCTTTCCTCTCTGCCTTCTCTTCCTCTCCCCTCCCCCAAGCAGTGACTCGATTGGTTGGAGCATCATCCTGGCCCTAAGGATAGCTCCATTGGTCCCAGTCACAAACTCAGGCACTAAAAATAGCTCAGTCAACACTCAGATAGGGGTTGCTGGGTAGATCTTGTTAGAGGTGCATGCGGAAATCTGTCTCATTATCTCCCCTTCCCTCGCTTAAAATTTTTTTAAAAAAATAATAAATAAATGTAAAAAAAGAAAATTCCCCATCATTAAAAAAATTCCCTTGTTCCCTTTCACAGTCTGTCCCCATCTCCTTACCCTGTATCAGAGTCGACTCACTGGAATTTGGGGACTCATTAATTTCAATGTGGACTTTGAGGCCTTAGATCTGTGCTGTATAATATGTTAGCTACTAACAACATGTGGCTTCCTAAATTGATATAAAATGAACCATTCAGTTTCTCAGTTGCACTAGCCACATTTCAAGTGCCTTATAGCCAGCCACACGTGGCTAGTGGCTGCATACTGGACAGGAGATGCATAAGATTCTTTCACCAGTACAGACAGTTCCACTGAGTAATGCTGAGATGTCACCTTGGTGGAATCTGATCTTCACCACATGGAGGTAGGCCAAGCAGCATAAAAGCTGAGTAAGTCATACAAGTCACAACCGAGCTTTATGTTACTGTATTTATTACATTTATCACCAAGTAATTAATAAAGCCCATAGGTGTGGAAGGGGGAGGAGTATTTAATGGGATAGCATGATAATGACAACAGTAACTATGGGGTTCTTCACTACATAGAAATTCTTCCTCCATTATCAAGTTTGACAAATATCTTAATTTTATTTAGGGAAATGGTAATTTCCCTTATAACTCATAAGGCACAATTTTGTTTTACTAGTAAAATTAAACCTCAAAATCACAGTCTTATTAAGTCTATTTGTTTTTAAGAAAGGAGGCATTCTAAAGAAAATATGCTAAAATATTAACATTTGTTAAACAAGTAGTGAGTGCATGAGTATTTCAAATATTTTGCTGTACACTTTTGACTGTTTGAAATATTTTACCATCATACCTCAGGGATATTGCGGGTTCATTCCAAACCATCACAGTAAAGCAAGTTGCACAAATTGTTTGGTTTCCCAGTGCATATAAAAGTTAATGTTTATACAATACTGTTATCTATTAAGTGTGCACTGGTAATAGATCTAAAAACTGTACATACCTTAATTTAAAAATACTTAATTGCTCAAAAATGCTAACCATCATCGGAGTCTTTAGTGGTTTATAAACTCGTTGCTGGTGGAGGGTCCTGCCTTGACGTCGGTGGTACTGACTGATCGGGGTGGCGGTTGGCGGTGGCAATTTCTTAAAATGAGAAAATGAAATTTGCTGCATTGATGGATTCTTCCTTTCAAAGTTGATTTCTCTGCAGTATGTGATGCTGGATGCTAGCATTTTACCCACAGGAGAACTTGTTTCAAAATTGGGAGTCAATCCTCTCAAACAATGTTGCTGCTTTATCAACAAAGTTTATGTAATATTCAGAATCCTTTGTTGTCAACAATCTTCAGGGCACCTTGGCCAGTAGACAGAGAGACGCAAAGTGAACAAATGCTGTTAGAAAATGGCACTAAACTTGCTCCATGAAGGGTTGCCACAAACCTTCAATTTGTAAAAAGTGCAGTATCTGTGAAGCACAATAAAGCAAAATGCAATAAATCGAAGAATGCCTGTAAAGGATAGAAAACAGTAGGATTTCATATTAATGTTGGACAAGAATATTAAAGTTATCAAGATTGTTCATGATGTGATTAAACAATATGGGTTAAAAACAGTATGCACTAGTATAGCATAAGAGTCAGTATAGCATAATGGTTAAGCATACAGGCTCTGGAGTCAGACTGCCTGAATTTTAATACTAATTATGCCACTTCCTAGCAGTGAAACACTGAGCAACTTACTTAACCCCTCTGTGCCTCAGTTTCCTCATCTGTAAAATAAGAATGATAACAACAGTATCTGGCTCATAGGATATTATAACGATTAAGTAAATGTATATAAAGATTAAGTAAATGTATATAAAGTAAATGTATGCACCCTGGTGCATAATAGATGCCCAATCAAGTATCAGTAGCTATGATGATAATAATATACCTTTGATTTTATTTTTAAAGTACACTTTTATTTTTAGAAAGGAGAAATGAAAAGATCAATCAAATGTTAAAGACTGTTACAGCTAATTGATAACAGACTAATTTAATTTTCTTCTTCTTTACTTATTTCTAAACAATTCCTTTTGTACTACATCAAGCAATTCCTTTTGTGCTTAAAACAACAGAAACACAGAAGCAAAACCTTGGCTAAGCCCTTCCCCCAAAGCGCCCTACAGTCTGATAAGCAGTGATTTTCAAAGTATAATAATTGGACCAACACCAGCAGTATCAGAGAAGTAGTTAAAAATGCAAATTCTCAGGCTTCACCCCAGACGCACTCATTCTGAGGTGGAGCCCAGCAATCTGTTTTAGCCTTACGTTTTAATTCTGATGCTTACCAAAGTTTGAGAACTGCCGTGCTAAGTCATAACATCTACCTTTGTACTTGTCCTCTCTCACCTTTATACGATGATAAATACTGCCAATCATTCTTCCTCAAATACTCTCTGCAATTCTTGTTCATATATTTCTTCTTCCACCCTTGGATATAGCTTCTTCAGGATAATGTTGAGAATAGCTCCTTTCTGTCCCCAGTGATTGTTTGATAATAATGCTTTTTGGAGCCAGCAGGTAAGTTGCATCAAGAGGGCCTGGTACACAACCTTAAAGAGTGAAGTGCTCGCCACTGTGCAAAGATGCTCACATTTAAAAACAGTTAACTGCTGATGGCCAAACAAAAACACATCTAAGCCAAATTTGGCCACTAGCCAGCAGTTTGCACTCACTTTTTGGCTAATTCTCTCTCAAATCACTAAGTAGTTGTGAGGTAGTGAAAAGAGTGAGGGCTGAACACGGAATAAAATCTTGATTTGAAGCCCACCCAGCTCTGCTACTTGCTAGCTGGGTGGTAATACAGGGTGTCCTTGGGTTATGACACAGTTCCATTCCTTAACAGTGATGTAACCCAAATTTTGGTGTGAGATGAAACACATCCTAGCCTAAGGAACTTAACACAGTTGTAAAATCATAATCTAGAACAGAAAAACACAACTAAGCCACAGAAAAAGGAAAAGGACATAAATATACTGTACTGTAATAACAGAAAAAAAATGACAAAAATTGAGCATAAAAAAATTCCTTACCTTTATTCCTGCGGTTCGCTGGCACACTGGAAGGGGCATTGCAAGGTGGGAGAGACTGACCTATTGGGAGGAGGAAGCTGGAGAGGCAGGAGAACCTGCAGAAGGTGCTGGAGATACTGCGTCAGGTGAACCAGGATTGCCTAAGGAACATGCAGGAGACTCTGGAGATGATTCCACCTGTATTACAGGTGTTTTACCTCGAGAAGCAGCTGATGTAGAGGGTACAGGATCTGTTGCAGGCCTCTCTACCTTCATAAAGAATTGTTTCAGACTAGTCTGGAAGGTTGATGACTTCTTCTCTTCCAAAATCTGCCTATAGCATTGCAAGGCTCCCATAACATCTCTGTAGACCTTACTGAATCTGTCATTGCTGGGGTCCTCAGCCTGAAATTTTGCCAACCCATCCTCTACCATAGAAAAACCTTCTGCCAAACCCTTGGTAGTAAATGTCTTGTCAACAGTTACATTTTTAGCAGCTGAAAGGCCTTTCTTGCTTACACTTATGTTTCCTGATGTGTCCTGGGTGCTTGAGGAAGCTAAAAGGCTGACCTTCAAAGAAGGGAGCATTTCCCTACCAGCAGCTTCATCCTGCACCTTGAGGTTATGCAAGTTGGCACGAGCTTTGAAACGCATGAACCAACCCCTACTAGCCACAAACTCTTCACTCCCTTCCCCCCTTTCATGTTTTATTGCCTCAAACAATTGTTTAGCCTTCTCCTGAATCAACGTTAGACTAACTGGTATATGTCGCTGATGCTGGTCTTCCAGCCACAAAACTAGCAATCTTTCCATCTCAATCATTATGCCACTTCGCTGTTTAGTAATCACAGTAGATTTCATAGGGGCTGATCCCTTTACATGCTCTAGGATACGGTCTTTATCCTTGATAATTGTTGCTACTGTAGAGCGGCTAAGGCCTAGCACATGGCCAATGTTTGTTGCTGATTCTCCTTTTTCTGATCTCTTTACAATGTCTAATTTCACTTCCATTGTGATAGCTTTCCTCTTCTTTGAAGCACTACCATCTGAAGACTCTGACTTTCGTTTAGGAGCCATGATAAGGGCCAAAAAGTCACCAAAGCAACACAAACGAAACACTTGCACTTTTAACAGTCCAAAATACGTAGACAAGAGTACTGGGGGATGCCAACTCCCTCACTCATATGCTGTGTAACTGCATATTCTTCTGCCACACGCAACTAAACTAGTTTGCCCAGATAGTCCGTAAGTACAATGCTAATGGCGTAAGCTGAAACACTCTCATCTCAATTTTTTAAAGTTTTTATGGGAGTGAGCGTCATAAACTTGAAATGCTGTTGAGACCATTGCAACCTGAGGATCCCCTGTAATGAAAATAATGTTAACCTTTCAGTTACATCTTCTCATCTGTATAGGGACAATACTAGCTATCTCACAGGATTGCTTTAAATATTAAGATAATATACTTAAAAAACACCTGCCGCCTGACCAGGCAGTGGCACAGTGGATAGAGTGTCGGACTGCGATGCAGAGAACCCAGGTTCAAGACCCCGAGGCTGCCAGCTTGAGCATGAACTCATCTGGTTTGTTTATTAATTTATTTATTTTTTTGTATCTCTGCATTTTTCCGAAGCTGGAAACGGGGAGAGACAGTCAGACAGACTCCCGCATGCGCTCGACCTGGATCCACCCGGCACGCCCACCAGGGGCGTCGCTCTGCCGCGACCAGAGCCACTCTCGCGCCTGGGGCAGAGGCCAAGGAGCCATCCCCAGCGCCTGGGCCATCCTTGCTCCAATGGAGCCTTGGCTGCGGGAGGGGAAGAGAGAGACAGAGAGAAAGGAGGGGGGGGGGTGGAGAAGCAAATGGGTGCTTCTCCTCTGTGCCCTGGCCGGGAATCGAACCTGGGTCCCCCGCACGCCAGGCCGACGCTTTACAGCTGAGCCAACTGGCCAGGGCCAGAACTCATTTGGTTTGAGCAAAGCTCATCAGCTTGGACCCAAGGTTGCTGGCTTGAGCAAGGGGTTACTCAGTCTGCTGTAGCCCCACGGTCAAGGCACATATGAGAAAGCAATCAATGAACAACTAAAGTGCTGTGGCGAAAAACTGATGATTGATGCTTCTCATCTCTCTGCGTTTCTGACTGTCTGTCCCTATCTATCCCTCTCTCTGACTCTCGCTGTCTCTGTAAAAAAATAAATTAAAAAAAAACACAACTGCCTTATACTAAGCCCTTAATATATTTTTCAAAGAATTTGTGATATTTATTTTCCTGTATTGCTCTGATTGATTATATGCTTATTTTACTTGTATTTATGAACAGTTTAGATCAGACTATTCTATTAGACTGTGAGCTCCCATGGGAGAGGGATGGCCTGCATCTCTTTAAGTTCCTGTAATATCTGCTTCAGTGATAAGTCCCTCCCACAGCTACCCTAAGCTTCAACAAAAGCTTGTAACTTGCCATCTGATTGTCTGGCATAGGGATCTGAAATAACACAGTCAATTCTTAGTACAGTTGTACATTTCATAGGAGAAAGAATGTGGCTGACTTAAAACAATCCCTAAAGTTATAATCCCTTTCCTTTTCCAATATAAATGAGAAAAACCAATAATGCTTGTTCTGTTGTGGATGATTTTTGTGTACTTTATTGATTTTTTTAATTTAGAAATTAAATTTAATGGGGGATTTTTATTTTTATGTTAAGTAGTTGCCTTTAGCTTTTATATTTACCAGGTTTGTTAAAAGCAATCCAGGAAGTTTAGAAGTGCCATACTAGAAATTATGAAAAACAGAATGCATTTCAGATAGTGATGCTAGGGTGATGGTTGTGGAAGAGTTATGTGTCAGAGCAGCTAACATTAAATGCTCAGCTCATTTTTCCCATCTGAAATACTGAGACAAGAGAAAGAACTATTATGTATTCCACAAAATCTTATGAAAGTTATTAGGTAATGCAGATCATGGAATTTTGAAGAAGAAAGAAGTGTGTGTATCTCATGTAAGGAGATTAAAAATTTCAGCACTCCCATGGCCTTATAAGAAACAGAATGTTGGCCTGACCAGTGGCTCAGTGGATTGAGCTTTGGCCCGTTGGCCCTGGCCGGTGGCTCAGTGGATAAAGCATTGGCCTAGCATATGTACGTCCTGGGTTCGATCCCTGGTCAGGCCACACAGGAGAAGCAACCACCTGCTTCTCTCTCCTTCCTGCTCCCTCTTTTCTCCCTCTTCCCTTCCCACAGCCAGTGGCTTGATTGGTTCCAGCATGACCCTGGGCCTGTCCTATGACGATTGCTCAGTTGATGGGAGCACATCAGCCTCAGGCACTAAAAACGGCTAGGTGCTTGAGCATAGGCTGGTGGATCCTGCTCAGTGTGCATGTAGGAGTCTGCCTCACTATCTCCCCTCCTCTCACCTAAAAAAATAAAAACAAACAAACAGAATGTCATATTTTATCCTAAATTTTTTTTTCTTATTTTATAGGCACACATGCCTTTTATGTGCCTGTAAAGAATTAATTCACCAGTTGAACTTGACATGGTTAATATTATTGCTCCTTTGTTAGCTTTCTTACTCTTTGAACTTTGACTACATCTATAGATTCATTAATTATGTGACTTTCAGGTTAAAAGATCTAATTCTAGAATTGCTTGAAAACTTACTTCCAGTCCCTACCCGTCAACTATGCTTTACACCACGGTATTTCTATTTTTTCCCTCAAAAGTATAAGTATTATTATTATTTTTTTAGATGAGTGAGAGAGACAGGAAGGGAGAGTGTGATAAGTATCAAAAAGTATAGTTCTTAAAACTAGAACTATAGTAACAAATGGGTTTAACTATCAAATTTAGTTTGGGAAGAATGATTCTAAATAATCAGGGTTCCATGTATGGAAATGAGCACTGGATCAAGTCAAGTGGATTGTGCTTGACAAGCCAGAGAAAGGCTGCCCATTTCTTCACCAGATGGGAAGTGGTTATTTTGTTACAGTATGATTCAGAATTACAAATTTAGGTGCAATTTAAGAAATCTATTTCACTGTTTATGTGTATTACCAATAAGGAAAATTTGGCTTGCTGAGTTTAAGACATAAAAGTACAAGCCAGTGTTAGAACTACACACTTCTGTCAGCTTTCATGTACTCCAAGGCTTTCATAATTCAATTCTTTTAATTCTGTATGAGAAAAAAAAACCTTCACTGCAGACATAAATTCTCAGGTCTAGAAGAAAATAATTTCTACTTAAAGGGCATATCTAATTTCTCAATTTATAAATATTCAATTAAAACTCAGTTCCAAGATCACTTAATTCATTACCACCAAACTATTGTCAAAACAGATACTATAAACAACTTTTTCTACATAAGTTCTGAAAAAAAAACAACTATTGAAAATTATCCCCTTCAAAGTAAATACCATTAACAACTTTGTTTACACTTGATCTTAGCCAAAAGGCCGAGAAGCAATAACGACTTGTTTAAAGGTCAAATTATTTTTGCATGGGTGAAGTAGAAATGAGTAAGGAACTAATTATCATTTGAAGGATTTCTCTTCCAAACATATTCTTTCTTTGGAAGAAAATTATATACAATAATTAGATGAAAATCAGTACTAAGACTCTATAGGAGTACTTTACAGATGGTTTATTTCAAGCATCAAATTCTATTTACTCAAAAAACCTAACCAGGTAAACAGTTCCCTTGGCAGCTACAGAACTCAAGTGATCTCATGGACTGCACTGATGTTATCTTATGCAAAATGTTACAGAAATTTTGAACAAATTCACTTATCTAAGGTTTTCAAAGCAAGAATTTCCAGAATGATAAGTGAAAGGGGCTGACTGTACAATAATTTAAATACTAGCTTTCAATTCATATATGAATATGGTTTCCATGACAGGGCAGTTTCCTAGCACACAAGTAATGAAATAAAGCTCTTTCATCTCCTTATTAGTACTTCTTACAACACCTAGAGTCACTAAAAGGAGACCCTGAGACTTAACAAAAGGTCTGATCTTAAGGGCTCTTTTCTTTTTTAGAGAAAGTACTATAAAAAGCACTGAGTCTGAGATAAAAGGGTGATTTGACCTTGGACAAGTTACTTAATTCTTTCTAGTCTGCTTCTGTAACTGTAAATGGAGTTGACCATACCTGGTAAAGGTATCACAGACCCAGTATGGGGGTCAGATAACATATAAGAACATAGGACATACACTGTGTGGATGAAAAAGGGCCACATATGAACCTGACAAGCTCAGGGGATGCCTGCATGGCTGCTCTTAAAAACCCAGAGACCAAAGTAACCACATAGGGTGGTCTGAACATAAAAATTTCTAATGAAAAGCAGGTCATGGGGGTAGTCCCATCCTAGCTCTGTAGCTTCTTTCTTGAGAAGGTCAGTCTTTACCTTTGAAGTTGTCTCCTGTCTTTGTGCAACTAGGAAAACATACCTTTGAAATGTTCCAGTAATTTTCCAGATCCCTCAAAGGCACAACCGCAGAACTCGAGACCACACTTTATCTTGTTGCCTACATACCATCTCTATGTGCTGTAAATGTTAACTATCCTGCACCCACCAGTGTAAAAGATGTCTCTCCATTTTACTTTTTATCCAATCTCAGAGACTTTCCTACCTTGCCATCAATGAATTTCATGTAATCCTCCTTACACCTGCCCTTTGATTCTAATGTTTAAAATAAGCTGCAAAACTGCCACTCTCTGGATCATTTTCTCAATCCGTTGAGGTTTTGCTTCCTGGCAGTTGTGTCAGTTTGGCTTAAATAAACTCTTATAAAACTTTTTCTTAGACTGGATCTTCTTTGTCAACAACTGTAATAGTAACCCGAAGTTAGTTACTATATTATCAATACTGGCCTAACCTTTCCTGCCTGTGTCCCTTTCTGTAAAATGGGTACAGATCTAGGTCAGTACCTATCTAGTCACTTACTGTAAACTTAAGTCATTTCCTTTCTGGACATGTTTCCTAACAAGGTTATTAGGAAGAGCAAATGATATAGTGTATGTAAATGCTATAACAGACATTTATTAAGAAGTTATTGATGGCTCTGAAGGGAGGAGGTATTATTTAAACTATAAACTGCAAAGACGGTCAGTGAAGGAATAATGGCGCCTTAATCGACACCCCGGTAAAGAGAGAAAAAAGGCAGAAAATGGAGCTCAAGCACCTCAGTGGCTGGGAACAGTGGGAAGAACGAGAATTAAAAAAAAGTGTGGCAGGAAAAAAAAAAAGACCTTAAGAAACAATCCGATAAGCAATTCATATTTTCCCCCTTTTTTCTTATGACCGCCAAACTAGAGAACGCCATTTCATTCCACTTCCCGGCCCGCCATATCGCTGGACATTTATTTACTGTACCTTCTTCACTGAGAGCCTGTCATTTCCCTCCCCTTCTAGAAGTCGTGAACTTCAGACCCTTTGCTTCGGACACCCACACCCCTCTAACTGTTTTTTATCAAGCAAGTTTTCCTGTATCCTTCCCTCCGCCTGAGGAGGAAGTGAAGCAAGGCGTACCGCAGTGCATCCTGGGAAAGGTGGTTTCTCATCACCCTTTTGCTTGGGCTCTAGAGTGGGGAAGATGGCAAAGCATATACAGATAAAACTACAACTCCCGGCAGACAACTCAAGTGACGATTTCCCTTTCTGCCCCTTTCCTCTTCCTCCTCTCCGCGAACGCTGAACCGTGTAGCCTCACGGTACTTGAAGTTCTTATAGGACCTAAGATCCTAGTACTTGACGCCAAGAGAGAGACTGGAAGACTCTAATTCCCAGAGGGCAGAGCGAAGCTGCGCCTGCGTACTCTCAGTGAGAGCGTGTATGTCTGTGTGTCTGAGGAGAGAGAGCGAGAGTGAGTGAGTGAGTGTGAGTGCTGGGTAGGGTGGTGGCCGTTACGTTCGGGGCAACGGCTACGGCAGTGGAGAAGTAAGAAGAGAAACAACGTCCGGCGCTTCCGCCTTCGCTTAGGTGGAGGAGGAGCTGGTAGGGAAAGGAAACTGATTCGCCCCGGGCCTGGACTAGACTGAGTTGGGCCGGTGGGGGTCTGTGCTATGAGCCTTTGAGGGTCGCTGGGGACGCGGAGCGAGACACGAGAACCGAGAACTATGTCTCAGCCGCCGCCGCCGCCTCCGCTGCCGCCGCCACCTCCTCCCCCTGAAGCTCCGCAGACTTCGTCGTCCCTGACGGCGGCGGTGGCTGCTACAGGGTTGCTCACGAAGCGGAGAGACCGGAGAATCCTCTCCGGCAGCTGCCCAGACCCGAAGTGCCAGGCTCGTCTGTTCTTCCCGGCCTCCGGTTCTGTCAGCATCGAGTGTACCGAGTGCGGACAGCGGCACGAGCAACAGCAGCTGCTGGGGGTGGAGGAGGTGACCGACCCGGACGTGGTGCTACACAACCTGCTGCGGAACGCGCTGCTGGGGGTTACGGGGGCACCCAAGAAGACCACGGAACTGGTAAAGGTGATGGGCCTTTCCAACTATCACTGCAAATTGTTGTCGCCCATATTAGCGCGCTATGGAATGGACAAACAGACAGGCCGGGCTAAGCTTCTCCGGGACATGAACCAGGGCGAACTGTTCGATTGCGCTTTACTGGGTGACCGCGCCTTCCTCATCGAACCAGAGCATGTTAACACGGTGGGCTATGGCAAGGACCGCTCCGGAAGCCTCCTATATTTGCACGACACTCTTGAGGACATCAAGCGGGCCAATAAAAGTCAGGAATGCCTCATTCCAGTGCACGTGGACGGGGATGGACACTGCCTGGTGCATGCTGTGTCCCGGGCTCTAGTAGGCCGGGAGCTCTTCTGGCATGCCTTAAGAGAGAATCTGAAACAGCACTTTCAGCAGCACCTGGCCAGATATCAAGCCTTGTTCCATGACTTTATTGATGCTGCTGAGTGGGAGGACATTATCAATGAGTGTGACCCTCTGTTTGTACCGCCTGAGGGTGTTCCCTTGGGCCTGAGGAACATCCACATATTTGGACTTGCCAATGTGTTACATCGCCCTATAATTCTGTTAGATTCTCTCAGTGGCATGAGAAGCTCTGGTGATTATTCAGCCACCTTTCTGCCTGGGCTCATCCCTGCAGAGAAGTGCACTGGGAGAGATGGTCATTTGAACAAACCAATCTGTATTGCATGGAGCAGCTCTGGTAGAAACCATTATATCCCCTTGGTAGGCATAAAAGGAGCTGCTTTGCCCAAACTGCCTATGAATTTGCTTCCTAAAGCATGGGGCGTGCCTCAGGAACTTATTAAAAAGTACATCAAACTTGAGGAGGACGGTGGTTGTGTTATTGGAGGAGACAGAAGTCTGCAGGATAAATACTTACTTAGACTTGTTGCTGCTATGGAAGAAGTCTTTATGGACAAACACGGTATCCACCCTAGTTTGGTTGCTGATGTCCATCAGTATTTCTACAGGAGGACTGGGGTGATAGGAGTTCAGCCTGAAGAAGTCACAGCAGCTGCTAAAAAAGCAGTGATGGATAATCGCCTTCACAAGTGTTTGCTCTGTGGTGCCCTTTCTGAACTTCATGTTCCTCCAGAGTGGTTGGCTCCAGGAGGGAAACTATATAACCTGGCAAAAAGTACTCATGGACAGCTGAGGCCTGACAAAAATTACAGCTTTCCTTTGAACAATTTGGTTTGCTCATATGATCCAGTGAAAGATGTTCTACTACCAGACTATGGATTGAGTAACCTTACAGCATGTAATTGGTGTCATGGCACATCTGTGCGAAGAGTCAGAGGAGATGGGTCTATTGTGTATTTGGATGGGGACAGAACTAATACTAGGTCCACTGGTGGCAAATGTGGTTGTGGATTCAAACATTTTTGGGATGGTAAAGAGTATGACAATCTACCAGAGGCTTTTCCTATTACTTTGGAATGGGGTGGCAGAGTGGTCAGAGAAACAGTATATTGGTTCCAGTATGAAAGTGATTCATCTTTGAATAGTAATGTTTATGATGTTGCAATGAAACTTGTTACCAAACACTTTCCTGGTGAATTCGGGAGTGAAATCCTAGTTCAGAAAGTTGTCCACACTATATTGCATCAAACTGCCAAAAAGAATCCTGATGATTATACTCCTGTAAATATAGATGGTGCTCATGCCCAAAGAGTTGGAGATGTACAAGGACAAGAGTCAGAGTCTCAGCTTCCAACTAAAATTATTCTTACTGGACAGAAAACAAAAACTTTGCACAAGGAGGAGTTAAATATGAGTAAAACTGAAAGAACTATTCAACAGAACATTACGGAACAGGCTTCTGTAATGCAGAAACGGAAAACAGAGAAGTTAAAGCAAGAACAAAAAGGACAGCCCAGGACTGTTTCTCCCAGTGCCATTCGTGATGGGCCATCCTCTGCACCTGCTACCCCTACCAAGTCACCCTATTCACCAACAACTTCTAAAGAGAAGAAGATCCGAATAACAACTAATGATGGACGACAGTCCATGGTTACACTTAAGTCTTCAACTACCTTTTTTGAACTTCAGGAAAGCATAGCCAGAGAATTCAACATTCCTCCATATTTACAGTGTATTCGATATGGCTTTCCTCCTAAAGAGTTAATGCCACCCCAGGCAGGAATGGAAAAGGAGCCAGTTCTTTTACAGCATGGTGACAGAATTTCAATAGAGATTCTAAAAAGTAAAGCAGAAGGTGGTCAGTCTGCTGCAGCACACTCGCCTCACACTGTGAAACAAGAAGAGATTGCTGCTACTGGTAAACTGTCATCTAAGGAACTTCAGGAGCAAGCTGACAAAGAAATGTACTCCTTGTGTCTTTTAGCAACGCTCATGGGTAAGATCAATTTAACTCATATGGTAGTCCTTAATCTAATTGTGAATATAATACACTTTTTTTCGGTTTTTGTGGGAAAAAAACCTGGAGTCATCATAAAAACTAATTATATTATTTAGCTGTTTGACAGTTAATGGTTAGATATTAGTATGATTCTCTATTGAGTAAATATTAGGAAAACAACTAATAAAGTGAAAATAGTATCTTAATGATCACCAGATTATTTAAATATAACTTACTCTTTTTTAAAAAATTACTCAATTTATTGTGACATTGGTTAATAAAATTATATCAGTTTCAGGTGTACAATTTTATAATATATACTTTATATTGTATTGTGTGTTTACCACCTCAATAACTTATTCTTTTAAATAGGCTTGTAATGGATCCATTTAAAGCTTTTTTCATTCCCTCCTCTTGGCTCTGTTGAGCCTGCCCACTTTTCTTTCCTCCCTTTACATTTATTTTTTAATTTTATTTTATTGCATATCATGTGACTTTGGGACTTCCTGTTTGATGAATTGCAGTTTCTGATGTTTTTATTCAGACTGCACTCCCCACCTAATAGTCTCTCTCCTCCATTTGCTGTTCTTCCTTTCCCAGTTCATCACATTTTTCTTATTTGATCATTACTATTTGTGTTCAAGTGATTTCCTTACTCAGTGACTCTTTGCCATCAATTGTAATGAGCTATTGTAACTAATGAAAAACATGAAAACTGAGGTAGATGTTAATGGGGTTGCATAAGAAGCGTTTCTTTTTAATAATTCAGCATAAAGGAAAATATATTGTGAACAGAATATGTAATTTAAAGCTTTAAATGATTGGAGATATGATCCAGGTGCACTTTTTACATTTGTATTTGCTTAATCTGTGTTTTTAAATCAATGCTAATAAATTTTATGTAGGATTTATATAAGACTTAAAGTAAAAGTAAATTTTAAGTATATAGTAGAAGGGCCTTATTTTTTGCTAGGATTAGAGCTTTCAACTAGAAAAGTGACCTGGGTTTTGATTGTTTTCCAAGAGTACTAAATATCAGTGAATTAGGTCTTGACTTTCCAAAATGAAGATTATTTATTCTTGGCTTTTTAAATTAGGGGGTCTAGTAGTTAATAGGAGATCTAAAAGCCCTGTATAAATTTATAACTTGATATTGCTGATTTTATTTTAGTAGACATAGTTATTGAACTGGGGGATATATCAAGAAATATAGTAGGCACTTTACATATTTCTTTCTCAGAGTTTTTAGTTTCTTAGAGGTTGATTGCATGGAATAAAAGAAATATTGTGTGATCTTTGGAATCAGAAAGACTGAGAATTTGAATCTCGGCTCCTTATTAACTTAGTGATTTCAAGTAAATTGCTTACTCCCCAGTACTTCAGTTGTTCCTCTGTATAAAATACACCTCATCATTGGTATACAAGCTAACAGTATATTAGCTGTAGAACTCTGAAAATTAAATAACATCAGCACAAAGTGGATAAAATTAGATATGTGCAGAAAAAAAAAAATCTTCCAGGTTAAAATTAGGAAAGAGGCTTCCTGAATAGAAGATGAACTCTTGAGAATGTGGCTCAGTTCATAACTAATTTTGGATGCTAAGCACCTACTATAGTGCCCAGCAGGTAACAGGCACTTTGAAATGTTGTTGATTGAATTAAATAGATGACTTTAACATATCTAAACAAAGGCTGTGCTAGCAGAAATGGAATGGATAGTCAGCACTGAACATTGAAAAAGAGTTGAAAAGCAGAATTTGGCGCTGTTTATACACTGCTGTACAAAGGGGAAAGATACATCATTTGTGATTCATGAAAATTCTGGAAACTAGGAAGGTAATCTCTATTGAGGGGCAGGAATATGTGGTCAGTCCTCATCATGTCCTGGCTGAAAGATCTCTGTCCTTTTACTGTTTCCATATTCATCAAGCATTGATTCTGGTTTAGCATCCTGATCTAAATGTTGATGTACAGTTGAGAGTGTAAATGAGGATTATATGGCATGGATGAGATTATTATCAGTAGTCTAAAAGTCTGGTCAGCCATATTTCTTAACAAAAATTAGTACAATATAATTCTGTTTATAATTAGTCACTTTTTAAATTTTGGTTTGAGGTTTCTGAACCTGAATATCTGAGTAATAGACTGGACTGCAATGAGTTCACCAAGATGATGTCTTCCTGTTATGATCCTTTCCCTCTTTACCTCCAACATTTATGTTACTACCCTTACAAACCACAAAATTTTTTTGTCTTCTCCTTCTACTCCAGACACAAAATTTGAACAAGAAAAGAGTGTTTTGCTAATTTTATAATGGTGGCACTTGAGAGATTTTTCTGCTTATAATGCTAAGGCATTGCCATATATATATATATTATATATATATAATATTACTTTTCTGCCTCTAATTCTCTTATAACTATATTTGAATTATATAGAAGATACTCAATAAAAAGTGGTGTGCTTGTAAGAATGTCAACTAGGGATAGTTATATACACAAAACGTTATGTAGAGTGGTGGGAAACTATTGATGTTGAGATTGAAGTGGTCTGGAAAATGGAAAATGACAGGGCTTATTTAGAAAATTGCAAGTTTCAAAGTGCAGAATTATTTTGTGAATTACCAAATGTGAACTAAGCTGCCGATATGTTAATTTAGAAAATAGCTCATCAAACTTTATGCTGTTCAAATAGCTCGCCCCTTCTCATTTAAGTTTAGGCTTAAATACCACCTTAAGAGAGGCTTTCTCCTTTTGATCACCTTATCTAAGAGTTTGAGAGACCTTTGCTAACCACTCTAAGTAGGTACCTCTATCATTGTATCCTTTTCATTTCTTTCATAGCACCTATTACAAGTTTTCAAATTCTTATTTGTTGGTTTACGTATTCATTTGCTTCCCCAACTGTATTATGAACTCCATAAAGGCAGGGACAGTAGCCTGTTTTATTCACCAATGAAAACACTATCACTTAGTACAGGGACTGACACTTATTAGGTACCAAGAAAATGCTTGCTGAATGAATGAATTTATTTCAGCAAAATGAATGTCTGCTATGAGTTAGGTACAAAGATGACAGAAATAGTCCTTGCCTTCCATAAACTTAAACTTATCTGCAGGATCCCAACTGAGGGCATCCTATACTTTTATAGCTTTCATCTTCATTAAATAGCTTTTATATCTTCATTAAATAGGTTGAATTCTTGATAGTTAGGATCATGAGCTTTTTCATTTTTAAGTAGAATATTTACTTTCTACAATTTCATACTATTTGTACTTTGAAGATTAAATTAAACATTGATTCTCTTCCTTTCTGTACTAAGCTACTTTGATACCTTTAATTTTCTTTCATATTTTTTCAATCACAAAATTATTTTTAAAATTTGAAGAATTCAAGTATGTATAAAGTAAAATGTTAGTTTTCTTCAGCATTTGCACTCCCCAGGAGTAAGACTGTGTGTGTGTATGTGTGTTTGTATATATGTACACATTTACACACAGGTTTGTGTATTGGTATGTGTATGATAAATATATCATTGTTGATGATGACACTAAAAGCTGTATGGGCTCTATACACTTAAAGAACTGAGTTAGAGGAGCGAAACAGGCATGCCTTTCTTAGAGTTTTTTGTTTTATTTTGAGAGAGGAAGAGAGAGATGGGGAAAGGATATTTCATATACCTGGCCAGGTAGCATATTTGGTTAGAGCAGGGGTCGGGAACCTATGGCTCGTGAGCCAGATGTGGCTCTTTTGATGGCTTCATCTGGTCCGCAGACAAATCTTTAATAAAAAAAATAGCATTAAAAATATAAAACATTCTCATGTATTACAATCCATTCATTTCCTACTGCTCATGTTCATGGTTGTGGGTCGCTGGAGCCAATCACAGCTGTCCTCTGAGACAACACAAAATTTTTATTGGATAATGCATAAGGTACACGGGTCATTGTATGGCTCTCACGGAATTACATTTTAAAATATGTGGCATTCATGGCTCTCTCAGCCAATAAGGTTCCCGACCCCTGAGTTAGAGCATTGTCCTGATATACCAAAGTTGCGGGTTTGACCCAGTCAGGGCACATATAAGAATCACCACTGAATGCATACATATGTGGGACAACAAATTGATGTTTCTCTATCTCTCACTCTTTCTCCCTTTCTCTCTAAAATCATCAGTAAGTAAAAAAAAAAATTTTTAGAATAATATTTCATATAGATACTATATTTTTGAATTTACTCGCTTCATAAATTACAAAGTAGGAACTTCAAATCATCTTTTAAAATATCTAAAGTTAGTAAATTGGAATGATCTTTTAAATTTCTTTTAAACCCATGATTGTATTACTATATTAGTAGTGAAAGTTAGAAAAAGATATTTTACAAAATGTTTCATTTTAAGGTACTTTTTTTTTTTTTCCTGAAGCTGGAAACGGGGAGAGACAGTCAGACAGACTCCCGCATGCGCCCCACCGGGACCCACCCGGCTCGCCCACCAGGGGCAACGCTCTGCCCACCAGGGGGCGATGCTCTGCCCCTCTGGGGCGTCGCTCTGCCGCGACCAGAGTCACTCTAGCGCCTGGGGCAGAGGCCAAGGAGCCA
This sequence comes from Saccopteryx leptura, assembly GCF_036850995.1. Lineage (NCBI taxonomy): Eukaryota > Metazoa > Chordata > Mammalia > Chiroptera > Emballonuridae > Saccopteryx > Saccopteryx leptura. The sequence goes on from NC_089505.1 coordinate 308,718,945, forward strand.
TCCCCAGCGCCCGGGCCATCTTTGCTCCAATGGAGCCTTGGCTGCGGGAGGGGAAGAGAGAGACAGAGAGGAAGGAGGGGAGGGGAGTGGAGAAGCAAATGGGCGCTTCTCCTATGTGCCCTGGCCGGGAATCGAACCCGGGTCCCCCGCATGCCAGGCCCACGCTCTACCGCTGAGCCAACCGGCCAGGGCCCATTTTAAGGTACTTTTTAAAATTAAAAAATTACTTCTTATTAAAATGGAAAAACCATCAAATAAACCAAAAGAAACCATAATACCACTGCCATAATATAACTGCTGTTCAAGTAGGAGACATGAAGACTATTAAAAGGAAGAATTTGCCTGATCTGTGTTGGCACAGTAGATAAAGCGTTGACTTGGAACGCTGAGGTCACTGGTTTGAAACCCCAGGCCTGCCTGGTCAAGGCACATATGGGAGTTTATGCTTCCTACTCCTCCCCCCCTTTTCTCTCTCTTTCTCTCTCTCTTTCTCTCTCTTTTTCACCCTCCCCTCTCTAAAATTAATTAAAAAAATTTTTTTTAAATGAAGGATTTTTGAGGAGGGCAGGGTATGAAATGAAGTTGATGGTGTAGACTTTTTTTTTACATTTATACACACAGTGTGTTGAATTTAAGTATTTTACTGTTGTACTATAAAGAAACCATTGAATTATGAAGTAAAATTATTGGAGACTAAGAAAAATATGAATTAACATAATATTTGCTAGATGTTTTATAAAACTATTCTTATTCTCTAAGGGTTTGCTTTCTAATGAAATTATAGAAAAATAATTTTGCACCCCTTTTTAAGATTTACTCTTTTAGCAACTTTCAAATATTCAATATGTATTTTTTAACTTACTGATTTTACAGAGAGAGGGGTGAGGGGGAATGAGAAGTATCAACTCATAGCTGCTTCACTTTAGTTGTTCATTGATTGCTTGTCATGTGTTCCTTCACTGGGCAAGCCCAGGGTTTTGAACCAGTGACCTCAGTATTCCAGATCGATGCTCTATCTGCTATGCTACCACAGGCCAGGTCAAATATGCAATAATTTTAGCTATAGTCACCATGCTGTCCATTATATCCATGACTTATTTACTTAATAATTAGAAAGTTGTACCTAAAAGCCTTTCCCTTTGTTTTTACTATGGTTTTGTTTTACTAGATTCATGAAGAGGTACTGTTGCCACTATTACTTATATTTTATCAGTAACATTAGAGACCATTATCATGACTGCTTTCAATTAAGTATTTTCAGGACCTCTTTCAGACCTTGTTAAAAGGAAAAACCTCATTTATACAGTTCATTCATATACATTCATTCAACAAATGCTACAAGTTCTACTACGACTGTCCAGCCCAGTGCCAGGCCCTGGGAATAGAAAGTCAGATAGGCCACTGACCTTTTCCTGACTCTGAAAAGCTTCTAGTCTAGAAGGGGAATAGAAAAGTAAACTAAATTAATGTGCAGTGTGGTATTCATGGGCACTGGAGCAACAAGGAATGTTTCTACTTAGCCACTCTGAAAAACCCTAGAGGAAGTGACACCTAAAGTTATATTTACTTATTTATTTAAAATTTATTCAGGTAACATTGGTTAATAATATTATGTAATTTTCAGATGTACAACATAATTTGATATGTGTAGACACTATTGTGTGTTCACCACCAAAAGTCTAGTTTTCTTTTGTAACTTTTGTCATATATTTGACCGTTTACCCAATTCACAGTCCCCCAATCCCCCTTTCATTCTTGTGACTACTATTCTATTGTATATATCTGTGAGTTTTGTTTTATTATTTCTTTTTTGTATGGTTTTGTCCTTTTTCATCTGACCTGTTTCACTTAGTATAGTACCCTCAAGATCTATCCATGTTGTTACAAATGGCAATAATTAATTTTTTAATGGCTGAGTAGTATTCCATTGTGTGTGTATTTACATATATATTTATATATCTATATAGATTCATAAGAAATGTTATTTTTCTTACTAGTACTTGGGTGGCCAGTTCTGAGTAGTTTACTAGTTTAGTTCAGATTTTTACCCCCCCAAAATTAAGTGCTACCATATAATTTTTTGATATATTTTCCAAGTAAATGATACCCTAGAGTATTTTATAAAATACTGAGTACAATGAAGTTAGCATTGGTAATAATTAAATGAAAGCTTATCACCATAGAAATAATTTATTCAAATAAAGTTTAATAAGTTTAAGTTCATTAAGTTTAATTATAGCCTTATTCTAGTAATACTGTGTCATTAGTAATGAATTTATGTGTAAGAAATATTCTAGTTAACTGAAACTTTTAAGTGGCAGGGCTTTTTTTTTTTTTTTTTTTAATTTAATTTTATTTTTTTTGTATTTTTCTGAAGCTGGAAACGGGGAGAGACAGTCAGACAGACTCCCACATGCGCCCGACCGGGATCCACCCGGCACGCCCACCAGGGGCGACGCTCTGCCGCGACCAGAGCCACTCCAGCGAGTGGCAGGGCTTTTAAAATTTATATACTTTCAACTGATATACTAAGAAACTTGAGCCACCTGTCATGCAAATTCATATTCTTGTTTATGAATGTTGAAAAGGACTGGAGCTCTGTGAAACTGTGGGTACATAGTATTATTTCATTAGTAACCTACTTTCAAAACTCAGATCAAATAGTATCATTTTCTAGTAGGAAAGATAAAAGTTAATCTTTCTTCAAAAATTAACTATAAAAGCCCTTATTATGAAAGTAGTACTGTACATTATCAAATTATAAAATAATGAAAGTATAAAGAAACAAAACAACCACCTTCCACAAACCAAAAGTTACTTTTATGTTCCTTCCATTCTTTATTAACTCCTTGAAAAATGATTATCATTCTTAACTTTTTATTTGAAACTTTTTGAAATAGGCACTATCAAAGAATGTTCTTGAAAAAATGTTTTTGTGACATGGTGGTTTGTTTATGGATATTTCGTGAACTTCCAAAGGCTATTCTAAATCTCTTCAACAATTTATTTTTCCCCTAAATTTCTATTTTTAAAAGACCCCTTTGGAACAAGAATACAACATTAATTACTTATCTTCAGTCTACCTATTTACTTTTTTTCTTAGCCCCTTCCATCTTTTTTTTAAATTTGGTTTTAACATAAGTATAGAAAATATAATTTTATATTATTCTTTTATAAATTATCTTTCTATAGCCTTCTCTGTTATTTTAGTCCAGGGTTGCAAATTAGTATCCTTTAGGCTGTATTGAGTTATCAGATCTATTTTGTTTAATAAGCCCAGTATTTACTCATGTAGTTTTAAAGGAATTTCTGAATTAGCTTCTACATTTAAAAATTGAGAGCATTCACATTAAAAATCCAGATTTCTGGCTTCTCCTGAAAGGCCACATGATCTTGAAACGTTGGATGTACTTTTCTGTGACAGCAGTTGGCAGCGGCTGCCATCTTTAGATGGGCCATGGTTTAGCCTCATCATCCCATATCATCTCCTTGTATATTATACCAGGTTGCCTTGCAATCTCTGTTAGATGATAACCCATATTAAAGCAACCCTGAATTGAACACTTTTTTTTGTTGCTAATACTATATCTGTTTTTATTTTACAGGAGAAGATGTATGGTCTTATGCAAAGGGGCTTCCTCACATGTTCCAACAGGGTGGTGTATTCTACAATATTATGAAGAAAACCATGGGTATAGTTAATTTCTATTTTATTGATTTTATTTTTATATAACATCTTTATTCAAGCTGTTAGAAGATTAAGAAAGTTCAGACAGTATTCTTCTAAAACCATTTCTAATGTTAATTTTAGGTATATATCCTTTAGCAGTCTGCCTAATTAGAATGGATTGTTGTCTTGATACTCACCTGTGTTTTCTGCTGTAATATTACTAAAAATCTATCACTTTCTTGCTCCTATTTTGTCATTTAAATTATATATATGATTCTTAACAACTGAAGAAAAATTGTGAACCTGACCTGGTGGTGGTGCAGTGAATAAAGCATTGGCCTGGGTTGCAGAGGACCCAGGTTCAAAACCCCGAGGTCACCAGCTTGAGTGTGGGCTCATCTCGCTTGAGCATGAGCTCTCCAGCTTGAGCATGGGGTCTCTGACTTGAGTGTGGGATCATAGATAAGACCCCATGGTTGCTGGCTTGAAGCCCAAGGTTGCTGATTTGAGCAAGGGGTTACTGGCTTGGCTGGAGCTCCCTGGTCAAGTCACATATGAGAATATGAGAAAACAATCAATAAACAACTAAGGTGCTGCAACAAAGACTTGATGCTTCTTATCTCTTTCCATTCCTGTCTGTCACTCCCTCTCTTTCTCTCTAAAAAAAAAAAAAAAATTGTGAAATTAGAAGCAGAATTGGTTGGAATGCTGGTGGCTATCCCAGAAACAGATAATGAGTTTTTTGTTTTGTATTTGGGCTGATTGTTATATACTTTAGTGCTTTCTGGATTTTAGAGGATAAGTCATTTTATATTTAACTTCTTTGCATATTGTGTATACATCAGGGGTCGGGAACCTTTTTGGCTGAGAGAGCCATGAATGCCACATATTTTAAAATGTATTTCTGTGAGAGCCATACAACGACCCATGTACATTACGCATTATCCAATAAAAATTTGGTGTTGTCCTGGACGACAGCTGTGATTGGCTCCAGCCACCCTGCAGCCATGAACATGAGCAGTAGGAAATGAATGGATTGTAATACGTGAGAATGTTTTATATTTTTAACATTATTATTATTGTTATTAAAGATTTGTCTGCGGACCAGATGCAGCCATCAAAAGAGCCACATCTGGCTCACGAGCCATAGGTTCCTGACCCCTGGTATACATTGTTTGGAAAGGGATGTGTGATTGTACAACTATCCTCATAGTTTTAAGGTCTTAAAGAGAGAGAATTCCAGTGTGTGTATTTGGAACATACATATTTTTTCAAAAATTTGATGTGAATGCTTTTGGGCTCAGACTTTTTATCACTCTGGCTTATCTTTTTTTTTCACCTACCTCACCTGAGTACAAATTTAAGTGCATAATCTCTATTTTATGGTTTTTATCTTCCTCACTTTTTTTCCCATTCTTAACCCCAGCCGCAATTTGGCTGTGGTAGAAGTGTTCAAATGTATATAAAAGCAGCAATAATAATAATATAATGAGCCCCTATTTACCTACCACCCAACTTCAAAAATTATCAGTACATTTTACCCCGTCTCAACTGGACTATTATAAATTCCACATATAATATAATATCATCTGTAAGAACTTCAATATGAATCTTGTTTTTTTTTTTCCTTTTAAAAAAATAACCACGCCTGACCTGGTGGTGGCACAGTGGATAGAGCATTTGACTAGGATGCAGAGGACCCAGGTTTGAAGCCCCAATGTTGCAGGCTTGAGCATGGGCTCATCCGGCTTGAGCATGGGATCATAGACATAACCCCATGGTCACTGGCTTGAGCCCAAAGGTCGCTGGCTTGAAATCTAAGGTCTCTCTGGCTTGAACAAGGGGTCACTTGCTCTGCTGTAGTGCCCCCCTCCCACTTCTGGTCAAGGCACATATGAGAGAGCAATCAATGAACAACTAAGGAGCCACAACAAAGAATTGATGCTTCTCATCTCTGTCCCTTCCTGTCTCTCCCTATCTGTCCCTCTCTCTGTTGGTGTTTAAATTTCCTTGGTTTTTGATTATCTCAAAAATTTTTTTATCTTGGTGTTTTTGAACTGAGGACCAAAGAATGGCTTGTTTTCTCCTTCCCTCCCTTCCTTTTTTTCTAAGAAAAAGCTTATTGAAGCATAATTTGCATATTGTAAAATTCACCTTTTTTAGGTATGTAAATTTTGACAAACATATAGACATGTAACCACTACCCCAATCTAGATAGAGAATATTTCCATCATTCTAAAAAGTTGCCTTATGTCTCTTTCTGATTAATCCTAGACCCTGTCAACCACTGATTTTATTTCTGTCTCTGTATGTTTGCTTTTTTTATATCACCATATAAATGGAATTATATAGTGCCACCTTTTGTTTGTGGCTCCTTTGATTTAGCACAGGGTTTGGCAAATTACTGGCTATGGGCTGTTATCAGGCCCACTGCTTATTGTATATAAAGTTTTATTGAAACAGCTGCTCTCATATTTACATATTGTCTATGGTTGTTTTACACTACAATAGCAGATCTGAGTAGTTGTGACAGAGGCTCTATGGTCTTCAAAACCTAAATATTACGCCTTTACAGAAAAAAAATGCCAATTTCTGTTTTACCCTAATGCTTTTGTAATTCATCTATCTAGTTGCATATATTAATAGTTCATTCCATTTTTAAATTTTTTATTTTTTTTAATTTTTATTTTTCTGAAGTGAGTAGTAGGGAGGCAGAGAGACAGACTTCTGCCTGCACCCGACTGGGTTCCACCTGGCAAGCTTACCAGTGGGCAATGCTCTGCCCATCTGGGGCATTGCTCCATTGCAACTGGAGCCATTCTAGCACCTGAGATGGGAGCCATGGAGCAATCCTCAGTTCCTGGCCATCTTTGCTCCAATGGAGCCTTGGCTGCGGGAGGGGAAGAGAGAGATAGAGAGGAAGGAGAGGGAGAAGGGTGGAGAAGCAGATAGGTGCTTCTCCTGTGTGCCTGACCGGGAATTGAACCCAGGACATCCACATGCCAGGCTGACGCTCTACTACTGAGCCAACCAGTCAGGGCCTAGTTCATTCCTTTTTATTGCTAAGTAGTATTTATTGTATGTATCACATTTAAAAAAAAATCATTACCAGTTGAAGGACACTTTTTTTTTCTTTTCAGTTTTTGGCTGCTATAAATGCATCCACTAAAACCCTTTGTGTACAGGCCTTTGGACATGTTTCCATTTCTCTTTGGTGAATACCTAGGAGTGGGATTGTTGAGTCATTATGCTGAATATATGCTTAACTCTATAAGAAACTTTCAAAACATTTTGTATTCCTACTAGTACTGAATTATCAGGGTTCCCATTGCTATGTATCCTTGTCAGTAATTAGTAGTATAAGTTTTTATTTTAAAATATATTTATTTAGTGAGAAAGGAAGGGAGAGAGGGAGAGAGAGAGAGACTTTTTTTTTTAAAATTATTCATTTTAGAGAGGAGAGAGAGAGAGAGAAAGAAAGAAAGAAAGAAAGAGAAAGACGGGAGGAGCAGGAAGCATCAACTCTCATATGTGTTTTGACCAGACAAGTGCAGGGTTTCGAACCGGCAACCTCAGTGTTCCAGGTCGACTCTATCCACTGTGCCACCACAGGTCAGGCCTGTAGTGCTTTTTCATAGTGTTTTTTTTTTTTTAAGGTTTTTTTTTTTTTTTTTAATTCATTGATTTTAGCCATAGAGGAAGGAGAAGGGTAGAGAGAGAGAGGAATATCAATTTTTCCTGTATGTGCCCCTACCAGGGGTTGAACTAGCAACCTCTACACTTTGGGCCAGTGCTCTAACAAACAGAGTTATCTGGCCAGGGCTATTTCCTAGTGTTTTTATTTGCATTTCCCTACAAACTGATGATGTTGAGAACTTTTCATGTGCTTATTTGCTATGTCACTCCTACCCCCAATTTAAAATTGGTTTGGAATTTTGTGTGTGTGTGTGTGTAAATTATTTTTTAAGTGAGAGGCATAGACAGACTCTCACATGCTCCCTGACTGACCAGGCTCCACCTGGCAAACCCCCTATCGGCTGATAGTCTCTGCCTCTCTGGGCTGCTGCTTTGTTGCAGCTGAGCTATTTTAGCACCTGAGGGTAGGCCATGGAGCCATCCTCAGTGCCTGGGGCCAACTTTGCTCAAGTCATTTGAGCCATGGCTGCGGGAAGGGAAGAGAGAAAGAGAGAGGGAGGGAGGGGTAGAGAAGCATATGGTTGTTTCTCCTGTGTGCCCTGACCAGGAATCAAACCCAGGATTTCCAGGATTATTTTTTTTAATTGAGGAGAGTTTTCTTTATATATTCTGGGCACACATCATTTAAATTGCAAATATTTCTCTCAATTATAACTTGTTTGTTAATTCTCTTAATAATATCTTTTGAAGAGTAGAGCTTCCTAATTTTTTTTTTTTTTTTATTGATTTTAGGAGGAGAGAGGGGGAGGAAGGAAAAAAGAATGAGAAGCATCAACTCGAAGTTGCTTCACTTTAGTTGTTCATTGATTGTTTTTCCTAAGTATCTTGGCTGGTGGGCTCAAGCTGAGCCAGTGACCCCTTGCTTAAGCCAGCCACCTTTGGGCTCAAGCCAGCAAGCTTGGGATCATGTTGATTACCACACGCTCAAGCTGGGTGACCTCAGGATTTCAAACTAGGAGCCTCAGTGCTCTGGATCAATGTTCTATCCACTGCACCACCACCAGTCAGGCTAGCGCTTTCTAATTTTTATGACCAGTTTAATGTTTTCTCTTTTATGATTTATATTCTTTGTGCCCTATCCAAGAAATTTTTTCCTAATCCAAGCTCACAAAAATTTTCTATATTTTTTTCTAGGAGTTTTAGTTTTAGGTCATTTAAGCTTATGATGCATTTCAAGTTGATTTTTAAATTAAATTTAATTTAATTAATATTTGAGAGAGAGAGAGGGAGACAGGAACATTGAGCTATCCTCTATGTGTTTTGTTTTTTTTTTTGTATTTTTCTGAAGTTGGAAACAGAGAGGCAGACTCCCGCATGCGCCCGACCAGGATCCACCTGGCACGCCCACCAGGGGGCGATGCTCTGCCCATCTGGGGCATCGCTCTGTTGCAACCAGAGCCATTCTAGCACCTGAGGCAGAGGCCACAGAGCCATCCTCAGCGCCCAGACCAACTTTGCTCCAGTGGAGCCTTGGCTGCAGGAGAGGAAGAGAGAGACAGAGAGGAAGGAGAGGGAGAGGGGTGGAGAAGCAGATGGGCGCTTCTCCTGTGTGCCCTGGCCGGGAATCGAACCTGGGACTCCTGCACGCCAGGCCGACACTCTACCACTGAGCCAACTGGCCAGGGCTCCTCTATGTGTTTTTACTGGGGAATTGAGCTAGCAACCTTTGTGCTCTGGAATGACACTCCAACTCTATCTGGCTAGGGTTTAATTTTTATTGATTTTTAGAGAAACAGAGAGAGGAAGGGGGAGAGAAGGGAGGGGGAAAGGAAGCGTTCATTTGTTGTTCCACTCAGTCGTGCATTCTATGCTTCCTGTGTGTGCCCTGACCAGGTATCAAACCCACAACCTTGTCATTTTGGGAGGACCTTCTTAACTGACTGAGCTAAATGGCCAGGGCCTCAATTGATTTTTTTAATATGTTGCAAGGTATGAGTCGAGGTAGTTTTTTTCTTTTTTTTTGATGTATGGATGTCCAGTTCTAGCACCATTTGTTGAAAAAACTACACTTTATCAAAAATTGACCATGAATTATACACTTAAGAAAGGTGAATTATATGTAAAATATATTTCAATAAAGTTATTTGTTAAAAATCAATTGACCAGCGCCCTGGCCGGTTGGCTCAGCGGTAGAGCGTCGGCCTAGCGTGCGGAGGACCCGGGTTCGATTTCCGGCCAGGGCACACAGGAGAAGCGCCCATTTGCTTCTCCACCCCTCCGCCGCGCTTTCCTCTCTGTCTCTCTCTTCCCCTCCCGCAGCCGAGGCTCCATTGGAGCGGAGATGGCCCGGGCGCTGGGGATGGCTCCTTGGCCTCTGCCCCAGGCGCTAGAGTGGCTCTGGTCGCAATATGGCGACGCCCAGGATGGGCAGAGCATCGCCCCCTGGTGGGCAGAGCGCCGCCCCATGGTGGGCGTGCCGGGTGGATCCCGGTCGGGCGCATGCGGGAGTCTGTCTGTCTCTCCCTGTTTCCAGCTTCAGAAAAATGAAAAAAAAAGAAAAAAAAAAAAAAACTAAAAGAAAAATCAATTGACCATATGCATATGAGTCTATTTCTAGAATCTTAAAATTAGTTCTGGATATTCTAGGTGTTTTACTTAACCATGTAAATTTTAGGATCAAGTTTTCACTTTCTACAAGAAAATCTGCTCAGATTTTCTATTGTGCTTGTGTTGAATGTGTAGATCAAATTGAGGACAATTGATATTTTGACTACATCAGATCTGGTTCGTGAAAATGTTGTATTTCTCTATTAAGTCTGCTTTAATTTCTCTTACCAAAATTTTGTAGTTTTAGCATATAATTATTGTATATCCTTCATTTGTACCTAAATATTTCAAGTTTTAGAATGCTGTTGTAGCCTGACTGGTGGTGGTGCAGTGGAGAGAGTGTTGACTGGGTTGCTGAGGTCCCTGCTTTGAAACTCCAAGGTCGCCAGCTTGAGCGAGTGCTCATCTGGTTTCAGGTTGGAGTCGCCAGCTTGTGCACAGGGTTGCTGGCCTGAGCATGGGATCACCAACATGAGCCCATGGTCTCGGGCTTGAGTCCAAAGGGCACTGGCTTGAAACCCAAGGTCTCTGGCTTGAGACCAAGTTTGCTGGTTTGAGCCAACGGGTCACTGACTCTGCTTAAGCCTCTCGGTCAAGGCACTTAGGAGGAGCAATCAATGAACAACTCAAGTGATGCAACTATGAATTGATGCGTTTCATCTCCTTCCTCTCTCTCTTCTCTCTTGCTAAAATAAATAAATAAAAAGAATGCTATTGTAAAATACGCTTTTTAAAAACTATTTCCTAGTGCTGGCCGGTTGGCTCAGTGGTAGTCGGCCTGGCGTGTGGGAGTCCCGGGTTCAATTCCTGGCCAGGGCACACAGGAGAAGCGCCCATCTGCTTCTCCACCCCCCCCCCTCCTTTCTCTATTTCTCTTTTTTCCCCTCCCACAGTCAAGGCTCCATTGGAGCAAAGTTGGCCCCAGGCGCTGGGGATGGCTCTATGGCTTCTGCCTCAGGTGCTAGAGTGGCTCTGGTTGCAACAGAGCAATACCCCAGATGAGCAGCGCATTGCCCCCTGGTGGACATACCGGGTGGATCCCAGTCGGGCGCATGCGGGAGTCTGTCTGACTGCCTCCCGGTTTCCAGCTTCAGAAAAACAAAACAAAACACAAAAAACTATTTCCTGTTGTGCATTGCTAGTGCACAGAAATAAGATTGGTTTTTATGCCCTGACCTTGTATGCTGTGGCATTGTCAAACTTGCATACTAGTTCTAGCAGATTTTTATTAGATTCTTTGGGATTGTCTATATAGGTTATCGTATCATTTGCAAATGAAAGCAGTTTTATTTCTTCCTTTCAATCTGTATGCCTTTATTTCTTTCTCTTGCCTTATGGCATTGGCTATAAGTTTATTGTTAGGAGTAGTGAGAGCGGACATCCTTGCCTTTTTGCTGATTGTAGGGGGAAGCATTCAGTCTGTAGATTTTCCAGAAATGTTCTTTTTCAGGTTGAGGGCCCATTCCCTTCTATTCCTAGTTTGCTGAAAGTTTATATTGTAAAAAGATGTTGAATTTTATCAGGTGCTCTTTTCCTGCATCTGTTAAAATGATCTTAGGGTTTTTCCCTTTAGTTTATTGATAGGGTTGAATTGCACTGATTCACTTTATCTTTTTAGTTTACCTTTTAAAAAATATTATTTTTCAATTTAAGTTGACATTCAATATTATATTAGTTTCAGATGTACAGCATAATGGTTAGATATTTATATAACTTGTGAAATTATCCCCCTGATAAGTCTAGTACCCCTTGACATCATATATAGTGTCATTGCATTATTATTGCCTATATTCCCTGTGCTGTACTTAACATCCCTGTGACTATTCATTGATTCAATTTTTTAAAATTATTATTTTTCTGCAGTGAGAAGGAGGCAGAGAGACAGATTCCTGCATGCGCCCGACTGGGATCCACCCCGCATGTCCACCAGGGGGCGATGCTCTGCCCATCTGGGGTGTTGCTCCCTCTCAGCCGGAGCCATTCTAGCACCTGAGGCAGAGGCCATGGGGCCATCCATCCTCAGAGCCTGGGCCAACTTTGCTCCAATGGAGCCTTGGCTGTGGGGGGGGGGGGGGGGGGGGAGAGACAGAGAGAAAGGAGAAGGGGAAGGGTGGAGAAGCAGACACTTCTCCTGTGTGCCCTGGCCAGGAATCGAACCTGGAACTTCCACACACTGGACTGATGCTCTACCACTGAGCCAACTGGCCAGGGCTCAATTTTTTTTTTTTTAATATTGAACCAAGTTTCCGTGGTGGATTCAAATTGCTTATATATGTTGAGTATTTTTGCATGTCTTTATGTTCATGAAGGATAGTAGTATGCACTTTTCTTTCTTTTTTTTTTTTGTATTTTTCCGAAGTTAGAAGCAAGGAGGCAGTCAGACTCCCACTTGCGCCCAACTGGGATATCCACCAGGCATGCCCACCAGGGGTGATGCTCTGCTCATCTGGGGTGTTGCTTCATCTCAGCCTGAGCCATTCTAGTGCCTAAGGCAGAGGCCATAGAGCCATCCTCAGCACCCGGTCCAGCTTTGTTCGATTGGATCCTTGGCTGTGGAGGGGAAGAGAGAGACAGAGAGGAAGGAAAGGGGGAAGGGTGGAGAAACAGATGGATGCTTCTCCTGTGTGCCCTGACCGGGAATTAAACTCAGGACTTCCACATGCTGGGCCAACGCTCTACCGCTGAGCCAACCTGCCAGGGCTTGTACTTTCCTTTTAATGTCTGTATAATCAGGATAGTGCTGGCTTCATAAAATAGAATTGGGAAGTGATCATTCCTCTTCTGTTTTCTGGTAGATATTGTAATAGTTTTAATATTCTTTTTCTTAAATGTTTGGTAGAATTTTCCAGTGAAGCCATTTGTGCTTGGAGTTTTCTTTGTTAGATAATTTTTAGCTACAAATTTAACTTCTTAATAGAGTTATGCCTAATAACTTCACAGAGTTGTAACCTTCTAAGGTTATCCCTTTCTTCTTATTTTTTTAAGAATTAATTTATTGATTTTTTTTTTTAGAGAGGAGAGAAAGAGAAATGGGGGAGGAGTGGGAAGTATCAACTTGTAGCGGTTGCTTCTCTCCTCTACCTTGACCTGGTAAGCCCAGGGTTTTGAACCAGCAACTTCAGCATTCTAGATCAATGCTTTATCCACTGTGCCACTATAGGTCAGGCTATCCCTATCTTCGTCTTTTGTGTGTGTGTGTGTGTGTGAGAGAGAGAGAGAGAGAGACAGACAGAGACAGAGAGAGACAGAGAGAGGGACAGATAGGGACAGACAGGCAGGGAGGGAGAGAGATGAGAAGCATCAAAATTTGTTGCGTCTCCTTAGTTGTTCATTGATTGCTTCCCCCATATGTGCCTTGACCAGGGGGCTACAGTAGAGCTAGTGACCCCTTGCTCAAGCCAGTGACCTTGGGCTCAAGCCAGCGACCATGGGGTCATGTCTATGATCCCACGCTCAAGCCAGCGATCTCGCACTCAAGCTGGTGAGCCCGTGCTCAAGCCGGATGAGCCCGCGCTCAAGCCAGTGACCTCGATTTTGAACCTGGATCCTCCCTGTCCCAGTCTGTTGATGCTCTATCCACTGCACCCTGGCCTGGTCAGGCTATCCCTTTCTTCTTTAGTAAACTTTGTTACTTTTGTCTTTGAAAAAATCTATTTTATCCAAGTTATCAGTTTTATTGGCATAATATTATTTATAATGTTCTCTTACTATCATTAATGTCTTTTCGGCCTATAGCTCTTTCATTTCTGATATTGTATCTCTCTTGTTTTGTCCCTCTTATGTTTTGCTGACCAGTCCAGTTAATGATCTCTCAGTTTTATTGATCTTTTCAAAGAAACAGGTTTTAATTTCATAGGTTTTTGTTATTGTTTTTCTGATTTCAGTTTTACTGATTTATGCCCTTTATTTTTTCCTTTTTTATGCTTGCATTGTGGTTAATTTACACTCTTCTTTTTAGTTTAAGTAGAAACTTAAATTATTGATTATAAAGTTTTTATTTTAATGTAAGCATTTAAAGCTTTAAATTTCCCTCTGACACCTCCTTTTCTACATCCTTTTACTTTCCATCTTTTTTTTTGTGACTGAGACAGAGATGGAAAGATAGGGACAGACTGACAGGAAGGGAGAGAGATGGGAAACATCGATTCTTTATTGCGGCTCCTTAGTTGTTCATTGATTGCTTTTTCATATGTGCCTTGACCGGGGGCTACAGCAGAGTGAGTGACCCCTTGCTCAAGCCAGCGACCTTGGGCTTCAAGCAAGTGACCTTGGGCTCAAGCCAGCGACCATGGGGTCATCTCTATGATCCCATGCTCAAGCCAGTGACCCTGCGCTCAAGCTGGTGAGCCCACATTCAAGCCGGATGAGGCTGCACTCAAGCCAGTGACCTCAGGGTTGCAAACCTGGGTCCTCTGCATCCCAGTCTGACACTCTTATCTACTGGGCCACTGCCTGGTCAGGCTGCTTTTCATCTTTCACTTCATCTCCCTTCTGAAATATATTGATACCAGTTAATGGTTTTTTAAAAGTTAGTATTTAATTAGGATTGAGTATGCCTGACCAGGTGGTGGTACAGTGGATAGAGTGAGGTTGCCGGCTGAGTGCAGGCTCATCCGGCTTGAATGCAGGCTCACCACCTTGTGCGCGGGGTCACTAGCTTAAGCATGGAATCATAGACTTAACTTCCTGGTCACTGGCTTGAGTCCAAAGGTTGTTGGCATGAAGCCTAAGGTTGCTGGCTTGAGACCAAGGTTATTGGCTTGAGTGAGGGGTCACTGGCTTGGCTTGAGCCCCCAGATCGAGGCACATATGAGAATCAATTGATGAAAACTAAGGTGCCACAACTATGACTTGATGCTTCTCATCTCTCTCCCTTCCTCTCTGTCTTTCTATCTCTCTCATTAAAAAAAAAAAAAAATTAGGATTATGATAATGGGGGAAAGAGTAGTTTTTCTAATAAATGGTACTGGGACCAAGTGTATGTCCACATGCAAAAGAAAGAAAATTTGACCTCTACCTCACACCAAATACAAAAGTAATTCAAACTGTATCAAAAACCTGAACATAAGAACAAACACTAGAAAAATCTTACAAGAAGAAAGACAAAGGCGTGAAACATTTTGACTTTGGATTAGGCAAAACCATAGATAGGATACCAAAAGTACAAGCATCAAAAGAAAAAAGAGAAATTAAAAGCAAACTTTTGTGTTGCAAAGGACACCATCAAGAAAGTGAAAAGGGCCCTGGCCGGTTGGCTCAGCGGTAGAGCGTCGGCCTAGCGTGCGGAGGACCCGGGTTCGATTCCCGGCCAGGGCACACAGGAGAAGCGCCCATTTGCTTCTCCACCCCTCCGCCGCGCTTTCCTCTCTGTCTCTCTCTTCCCCTCCCGCAGCCAAGGCTCCATTGGAGCAAAGATGGCCCGGGCGCTGGGGATGGCTCCTCAGCCTCTGCCCCAGGCGCTAGAGTGGCTCTGGTCGCAATATGGCGACGCCCAGGATGGGCAGAGCATCGCCCCCTGGTGGGCAGAGCGCCGCCCCATGGTGGGCGTGCCGGGTGGATCCCGGTCGGGCGCATGCGGGAGTCTGTCTGACTGTCTCTCCCTGTTTCCAGCTTCAGAAAAATGAAAAAAAAAAAAAAAAAAAAAAAAAAAAAAAGAAAGTGAAAAGAGGCCCTGGCCGTTTGGCTCAGTGGTAGAGCGTCGGCCTGGCGTGCAGAAGTCCCAGGTTCGATTCTCGGCCAGGGCACACAGGAGAGGTGCCCATCTGCTTCTCCACCCTTCCCCCTCTCCTTCCTCTCTGTCTCTCTCTTTCCCTCCCACAGCTGAGGCTCCATTGGAGCAAAGGTGGCCCCAGATGCTGAGGATGGCTCTGTTGCCTCTGCCTCAGGCGCTAGAATGGCTCTGGATGCAACAGAGCAATGCCCCAGATGGGCAGAGCATCGCCCCCTGGTGGGCATGCCGGGTGGATCCCGGTCAGGGGCATGCGGGAGTCTGACTGCCTCCCCGTTTCCAGTTTCGGAAAAATGGAAAAAAAAAAAAAAAGAAAAGAAAGTGAAAAGAAAGACAACCCACAGAATGGGAAAATATTTTTGCATATTATGTATCTGATGATAGATTTGTATCCAAAAAGAATTTTAAAAACCCAATTAAAATGGACAAAGGATCTGAATAAACATTTCTCCAAAGAAAATACATAAATAGCCAATAAGCACATGAACTGATGCTCAGCATCATTAACTGTCAGGGAAATGCCAATCATAATCACAATGAGATAATACTTCACATTCATTAGGATTACTATAATCAGAAAGACAGATAATAACTGTGGACAAGAATGTAGATAAGTTGGAACTCATACACTGCTGGGGATAGTCAAAAGTAGAAACATCCCAAATTACTATCACCTGGCATAAGATGCAATACCATACAATGGAATATTATTTGGCAATAAAAAGGAATGGAGTATTGGTACATACTACATCATATATGAACTTTGAAAGTAGTATGTACTACATAAAACAAGCTCATCATAAAAGACCACTTATATGAAATGTCACAGAATAGGCACACTAGAGAGACAGGGTAAATCAGTGGTTGCCTAGGGCTGGGAGTGGGCTTGGGGGCGGTAATGAGAGTGATTGCTAATGGGTTTGGGGTTGTTTTTTGGGGTAATCAATATGTTCTAGAAGCAACAGAGTCTGTTTTTTAAAATGTTATCTGTTGTATTTATCCTTATTAGAAGGTAGTTTAGAGCTCCTGAAGTAAGAACATCTGAGATCAAATTTCAGTTCTATCACTTACTCCCAGTGTGACTTCTAAGTTTTTGTTTATTTGTAAAGTGGGTATGATAATCTTAGGGTTGTAGTTCAGATCAAATGAAGCCATGCACATATACCAGTTAGCAAAGGGCCTGGTACTGAATAAATACTTAGCTAATGTTTGTTATTTAAATTCTAGCTGTTATTTGCAGCAGCATTTAAAATTCTGTTGACTATAATACATCCATTTGAAATGGATCATCATAAAATTATTTTATTTTTCAAAATACAATTCTAATATTTGTGATAAAATTTTCTCTTTAGGACAGAGTCATGTAGCAAATCATTACTATTATCTTGTGGTCAAAGAATCAGGCCCTCCTTACAAACAAAAACCCATACCCTCTAAAAATTGGAAAAGAATATATTTCTCTTATTTTGTTAAAATCTACCCTGATAGATAGTATGTCTACATTTGAACAGAAATATTGCCCAGTATAATTAAATGAAACTGTTAATATTCTTGTTCTTTATATTTAGAAAGGTAAATTACAATTAATTTGCATAAATGTAGTAAATTTCATTGCAGGTCTTTATACAGAGATAAATGCAGGAGATGAGTAGGTAATTTAGTTTTAACTCTTGCACAGATATTTTTTAACTTATAGTATTCAGTTTTGCTTGTATTTGAGCTTTATAAAAATGGAATTATGCTATATACTTTCTCTGTGACTTCTTTTATGCAGTACTTTTTCAGATTCATTCATGTTGATGGGTTCAATTATAGTTCATTTTCATGGTTCCATAGTATGCTAATGTATCATTTTAATATAATTCATTGTTCTGATGCACTTTTGGGTAGTTTACAGTTTTTTGATGTGAAGAAAAATGTAGCTATAATTATTAATATACATGTCTTTTGGTTGTATGTGTAATGGAATTGTTGATATGTGATACAAAAATTTTAATACACCTTGAGTCTTAAAATTCAGAAGATTATCTAAGTTATGACAACACTCAAAGTATTTGCACCGATTTTTAATGCACATTTTAAGTTTTTAAATAATGTAAACAGTCTAGAAATTATAGAAATGAGAAACAGCACCTTAAATTAAAAATATTTATCTTACACATACTTTTTTGGCATGATTGTAATTATAGTACCTAGATTTGTTTCCTGCTGTTTTACTATCATGCACATTTTACTGTCTATTATGAGACATCATAGGTTTCTTATTTAATCTTTTAATGAATAGTAATAGCTGCATATTTCTTCTGTCAGGTTGAGAGACCATAATCATTCTCTTCTTGTTGACCACTTATACTGTTTCAGGTGCTCTATTGTAAATGATACGGTGATGAACATGTGTGGGACTATAATTCTTTCCAGGGATAGCCAAAGGAAAGCATCAAAATAGCAGCCTGGAAACAATGACAAAACCATTTTGATCTAGTAGAGGAATGAACTATTAATTGCCTTATTTATATTATACAATTTGTTATATGCTTTGCATGTTTTCCAAATTAATCCTGAAATAATCAGTGAAATGAGTAGTATACCCATCATTAGACTTATCTCATTGAATTATAATGATCTTTTTATGTCAATATCCTAAGAATAACATTGTATTTTTTTAATCATCAGGGTTTATTTTAGTTCCTGGTATATAGTGAGTCTCAATAGATGTTATCTATTAAATTGAATGTTTAAAAGCTTTGCCTAGGTAGGTCTCTGACCTTACTTCAAAATTCTCTTCTTTGCCACCATTTTTTCCTGAGCTGTGGTTTACAATCTCCGAGGTGTAGGGGATTAGTAGACGGTAAACTGATTCCAGGGTTGTACCCTGAAAGGAGCTATTTAAACCACATTTCTGATTTTAATTTTTGTATGTCTTTTTTTTTTTTTTTTAACAGAGAGAGAGTCAGAGAGAGGGATAGATAGGGACAGACAGACAGGAACAGAGAGAGATGAGAAGCATCAATCATCAGTTTTTCGTTGCAACACCTTAGTTGTTCATTGATTGCTTTCTCATATGTGCCTTGACCGCAGGACTTTAGCAGACCGGGTAATCGCTTGCTCGAGCCAGCGACCTTGGGTCCAAGCTGGTGAGCTTTGCTCAAACCAGATGAGCCTGTGGCCTGACCTGTGGTGGCGCAGTGGATAAAGCGTCGACCTGGAAATGCTGAGGTCGCCGGTTCAAAACCCTGGGCTTGCCTGGTCAAGGCACATATGGGAGTTGATGCTTTCAGCTCCTCCCCACCTTCTCTCTCTGTCTCTCCTCTCTCTCTCCCTCTCTGTCTCTCTCTCTTCCTTTCTCTCTCCTCTCTAAAATGAATAAAATAAAAATAAATTTAAAAACAAACAAACAAAAAAACAGATGAGCCTGTGCTCAAGCTGGCAACCTCGGGGTCTCAAACCTGGGTCCTTTGCATCCCAGTCCGATACTATGTCCACTGCACCACAGCCTGGTCAGGCTGTATGTCAATTTTTGCCATTTATCTCAGCCAAAAATGTGCCAAGAAGACAGTCTAGTTGGATTTTTATTCACTGATACTTCATGTACCATTGAGTTGAATGTGTATTTGAAATTACTGTATGTTATTCATTTGCATTTTAGTTCTGTTCTCTGGTTATTTGGAATATTCACAATGAGAAACATTAGACTCACTCTTATCTTTTTCAGTAATTTTTTTTTTACTATTCTTAACCTACAAAACTGAAGATGACCTAAGTGCCCACAAAACATTCCAAAGTTTACTCATCCCCCCTCCCAAATTTGTATAACCTTACTAACAATATCTTTTTAACTAGCTTGCATTTGACTTTGTTTTGCCATACACATACCCATGTGTACCATACATTATTAAAAGTTCTCATTTCATCTTGCTTTTAACAGAAAATCTGTTGTTTTATAAAATTAAAAACCTTTATTTTTGCATACTTGGGAGTATACTCAGTGACAAATTTAAAATGTAAAGATGTGCCCTGACCAGTGGCTCAATGGATAGAGCAAGTGCCGGCGTATGGATGTCCCAGATTTGATTCCTAGTCAGGGCACACAGGAGAAGTGACCATCTGCTTCTCTCCATTCTATCCTTCTTTCTTTCCCACAGCCAGTGGCTCAATTGGTTCCAGCAGGACCCCAGGCACTGAGGATAGCTCTGTTGGAGTGCATCAGCTTCAGGCACTATAAATAGCTTGGTACTTGAGCCTCGGCCCCACATGGGGTTGCTGGGTGGATTTCGATTGGGGTGCATGTGGGAGTCTGCCTCACTATCTCCCCTCCTCTCACCTAAAAAATAAATAAATAAAATAAATTGTATTTTAAAACATGCAATTTTTTATACTCAGGCTGCAAAAAGTGTAAATTTTTTAAATACCATATAGCAAGACCAAACTGCTCAACTAGAAAATCAAGAGAAGCCTGCTTTAAAATTGTCATGTACTGCTGCATTTGTTGACTATCAGAAGTAAATTGCAGAAATAAATTTGAGGAACATCCATAACTCAGGCTTTTTTTGTTGGTTCTGATCTACCAGAGAGGAATAAGAATAGTAACATGAAATAGAACTATTGCAAAGAAATTAAATTGAATAAAATACTTTTAATTTATTATGATCAAGTGTCACAATATACTGACATGTCTTACAATTATACTGAAGAAACAGTGCGTTAATCTTAGCTTCCTGCTTGTGCTTCATAAAGACTACTTTAACTATGGAATATCTTATTTTGAAAGTTCGTATTTTTTATATATTTGTGAATATATATGTCATACTGAGTAAATAACTTTTATTCTGGTATTTTTAAAATTCAGTAGAATTACTTAAACTGATTAACATGCTGTGTAACACTTTGCCCTAACAGATATTTTTACAAAGTTTATAATTTGAATTTTAGTAAATGAAAGTATATTTTATTACTGCTTTACTAACACTATTGCTGGTATTTTTCCTTACAACTCAGCAGTTTGTTTCAAGCCCCTTTCCTAACTTTGTGATAGGTTAATGACGTGTGTGTGTGTGTGTGTGTGTATGTGTGTGTGTGTATCCATTTAGCCATATTTATTTTATGTTGCTCTATACCAATATGTAGGTAATATGTGTATATATTTTGCTGAGCCATTTGAGGGTTTAATTAAAGGCATTGTGACATTTTGCTTTTAATTATTCAACAAGTATCTTTTAGAAACAAGGACATTCTTTTATATACGCACAATTCAAAAATAGTATCTTTTATTTTTTTTCTGTGAGAGAGACAGAGAGAGGGACAGACAGGGACAGACAGGCAGGAAGGGAGAGAGATGAGAAGCATCAATTCTTCATTGCAGCATCTTAGTTATACATTGATTGCTTTCTCATATGTGCCTTGATGGGGGGGGGGGGCTACAGCAGAGCGAGTAACCCCTTGCTCAAGCCAGAAACCTTGGGCTTAAGCCAGTGATTTTTGGGTTCAAGCCAGCGGCCATGGGGTCATGTCTATGATCCCACGCTCAAGCCAGCGACCCTGCGCTCAAGCTGGTTAGCCCGTACTCAAGCGACCTCGGGGTTTCAAACCTGGGTCCTCTCTGAGTCCCAATCCGATGCTCTATCCACTGTGCCACCTCCTGGTCAGGCAAAAAATAATATATTCTACTGAACATCCCCTGGGGTACTACTTTAAGGTCTGTGTTTCTTTTTGTAGTAGTAGTAAATTCTATTAATAAGTACATTATTTTCTAATTAACTTTGTTTTAAAAGCTGTTATCTTTGAATTATTGAAAATTTACATTTTACCTAAAATTGTCCTTACTATACTTTTTAAATAACATTTTAATGTTAAATATCTTTTCCCCCTTTTTAGGTATGGTTGATGGCAAGCATTGTACTTTTCCACATCTGCCTGGCAAAACCTTTGTCTATAATGCTTCTGAAGATAGATTGGAGTTGTGTGTGGATGCTGCAGGACATTTCCCCATCGGTCCTGATGTTGAAGACTTAGTTAAAGAGGCTGTAAGTCAGGTTCGAGCAGAGGCTACTACAAGAAGTAGGGAATCAAGTCCTTCACACGGACTATTAAAACTAGGTAGTGGTGGAGTAGTGAAAAAGAAATCTGAGCAACTTCATAATGTAACTGCCTTTCAGGGAAAAGGGCATTCTCTAGGAACTGCATCCAGTAACCCACAAGCTAGGGAAACTCCAGCTGTAAGGAAGCATAACACAGGGACAGACTTTAGTAGTAGTTCCATTAAAACAGAGCCTTCTGTATTCACAGCTGCACATAGTAACAGTGAGCTTATTCGAATAGCTCCTGGAGTAGTTACAGTGAGAGACGGCAGGCAGCTTGATCCTGATTTGGTTGAGGCCCAGCGAAAAAAATTGCAGGAAATGGTTTCTTCTATTCAGGCGTCAATGGACAAGCACTTGAGGGATCAAAGTACAGAGCAGTCATCATCTGATCTTCCTCAAAGGAAAGGAGAAGTTATGAGTTCTTCTGTAAATTCTGGGAGTCTTCAGACTGGCTTACCTAAATCTTTTTCTTTAACTGGTGGCACTGAAAACTTGAATACGGAGACAACTGATAGTTGTGTGGCAGAGGCACTGGGAGCAGCATTTGCCACAAGGTCAAAAGCACAAAAGGGAAATTCCGTGGAGGAGCCTGAAGAGATGGATAGTCAAGATGCTGAGATGACAAACACAACTGAGCCAATGGATCATTCTTGATTTAATTAGAGGCTAATAAAGGCAGAATGTTTATTGTGAATATGTAATTGTTGGCTGGGCCACATAACTTGATTAGTCATTAAATATCTTGTACGTATATAATTCAAAGATTATATCTTGTTATTCAGTGCATGATAGCAAGTGTGTGATTGGCAATAGCTTTTAATATACTGCTGCCCAGGCTGGCTCTGAATTCCTAGAAATTAGTTATTAGATCTGCTGAGATGAGTTTCTTCCATATATGTGCTTCACTGGAAGTTCTTTGTAATTTTAATTCCATGAAAGTCTTAAATGTTTCAAACATGAAAATTCTCTTGCTAAATATGTTTGATTTCTGAAAAGGTTAGGAAATGAGATTTTGCTACTGTTGATGTCATCAAAGTAACCATCCCACATATTTACTAGAACTAGAATGTCAAAGATTTACGTAGATTTGAAAGTTATCTGAACTAAATTGTATCTTAACATTCATAAAAGGATTTATTAGACACTGGGATCCTGACATTTCTGTGAATGTAAACATTCATAGAAATATGTATTTTGGTGAAGATATCTTGAGAATAGAGTGTAATGATAAACCATTTTGCTGATTTGAGCAAGGTTATGGGCAAAATATCTATTCTAGAATGATAAAGTCAATGTGATTCAGTAATGTTGCTGTCTGAGCCAACACAGCCCATTGTGTGCTCTGTTGTTGATAACATGTTACCATTATTTTTTGAATCCTGGCCTGGTCAAGTACTACCAATTTTTTTTTCTTTAATCTTGCAGAAAAGTTGATTGCAAAGTGTGGTAGAAAACATAAAAGTAATGGTAGCAGTAGCTAATCTCTAATTTTTAGAGTTTGTCAGATTCACAGACAATTTATAAATAAGAATTTATCTTTATAAATGGGTTGTATTGTTCTACAATTTTGATCAGTGGTATTTAAGCTTGTATATGTTAAGTGTCTTTGACCCCCTTTGAACCAAAACTGTTTTCTTTTTTCTTTGAGTCCATAAGGTTTTCTTTATTTGTTAGCTTCACTTGGATGTCGATGCAAATTTTACTGCATTATACCCCGGTCAACTGGACATTTGTTTAAATAGTGTATTCATCAAATCTTTAGTGCCAGTTTCCTCAAGAAGCAGTTTTCATGCTTATTCCTTGAAGACAGAGAATGGTTTATCCTGAGAATTGGCATTGCACTATTTTATCCTATTTTGCAAACCTGTATTCTGAAATGTACATTTCAATCCATCTTTCCCTTCTGTTCACTGAAATTAAGTTGAATTTGAATGAATGAAAGACAAATGTCTGTTAATACAATCTTTTATTTAGAGCATTCAAAGCCTGGCTGTTTCTGTTTGCACATGTAACAGGTGCAGGAATGTGTTTACATTCTAAGAAAATGCACACCAGAGAGTATATTATCAGTTGTTTAAAAATATCAACCTGTTGATTCATAAGGAATACAGACAGTACTTTTAGCTTGTGTTTCCAAATAAGGGAGATTTGGTTTTCTTTCCATGAAAGTACCTCTGACTGTATCCACCTACTAAATGATCTACTAGTCCATTTTGAATAAGGAATGGAGAAGCTAGACATTTGCAGGTGATATCTGAACAAGGTATATATTTGGGTTTTATCACATTCTCACATTTTTTAAACCTTATTTGATCTTTGTGCTTCTTCTAAATTTCAAGTATCTTGCTCTATATCTAAACAGCAGGAAAATATAAAACTTTTATATTGTGCACTAGTTTTGCATAAAGAATTGCAGCTACCAAATACTATTTCCTGTTTAGTTAGTATAGGTAACGTCTGTGTATTAAACTAAAAATTACAAATATCACTAACCACTATAATTATTTGTGGCTTTTTCAGCCATTGAAACATGCTCCCCCTCCTTTTTAGTTTAAATACAAGAAAACTTTAACAAGCAAATGCACTGTTTCCAGGTAAATGACACAATCACCTTTTCTTTAACAAGTATTCTCTTCACCTGTGGCTTGGTATGTTTAGTTAATAACTGACAAATATACTCATAGCGTAATGTAAAAATACCAGAAACAGATTTTATCGACCTACTAAATACTTTCATTTAGTCAAATTAGGATGTACCTTGTCAACATTTAGAAGGGCTTAATCTCTGACAACACCATTGATTTCTTTTGCCACAGCTATTCTATTTAGAAGCCTGTTAGGTATAAATATTATAATAGTTTTGGGTTCTCCCATGATAAAGAATAAAAGGCTTGATTCTGAGAATGATTAGATTTCTTGAAATTATTTTAAAGCTGCTGAAATTTGGTTGGGGTAATTTATGGTTATTGAGAAGTGGGCTAGGTATCATCTTTACAAAGAAATTTTAGAACAGAATTTAAGTTCTTAAATGTCATTGTCCTTCCATGTGGTTATAGTCAAATGCAGGACTAAAGAATGATTATTTTTTAGAACTACTATTTGTGATCATCTCAACTTTGAGTCCAAGTTAGAGATCATAAATCAGTTAAAATATTTTTGAGCCTTAGATGTAACATTATACATTATAATTCAATCCTGTAAGTTGTTTGCATGTTCCACTGAAAGTCGTAGTAAAATTGTAAATTATTTCCTTCAGTAATCTATTTTATAGTTAATCATACCAAGTTTGAATTGATGACCCAAAGTCCAGGTGGAATTGAAGATAGTGTATGTCTAGAATACTGGCAATGAGAAACTGGTTGAAACTGAAGAAAAACAAGACAACTGCTCCATATAAACTAGGATATAATGAACTCCAAGGGAATGGTTACTCAGGAAATAGAGGGCACGCATAGGGTCAATTTCACCTTCTTTCACTGTGTTTCAGATATTTTATTGGAAAATGTTAGAATAATGACCTGAGAAATATAGCAAATTTGCTATATAATTTCTGAAAATGTTTAGTTTGGTTTTTCAATCAAGCCTACTGGGAATCTGAAGAACATCTATGATTCCCAGCCACAGGTCCTTATTGCCATTATCTTTGAGTATTAACTTAATTGGAAGTGAGCAGACTTTTGCATATGGTCTCTTACCTCAGGGAAGATCACTTGCTAGAAATTCATATACTACTAATGACAGGTTTTTGAGAATTGTACTGATACCATGTTAGCCACCAAATGCAAAGTTTATAAAAGTAGTTTACGTAGTTAGTTACCTAGTAATACTGGTGGCTAGTGTACATTTCTCAAAAAATTTAGACCTCACTAATAACTAATATTTAGATGTGAAATAAACTTGGAACTTCCGTCTTTAATTATGATTTGGTCAAAATAATGACAATATCATAAAATGTTTATTTCAGAATATCAGTAAGTATACTTCTGTATTTGTCAACAGGAATTTTAATTGGCCCATACTTTAAATATGGCAGAGCAGATTTTAAGTTTCATCGTTCTCAAAACAAGGTTTCCATATTAAGATTTCATAAAAGACTGCAAAATCAGGTTAAACTCTACTCATCCTAATTGAAATTTAAAATGACCTTTTATAATAGTAAGTAGTGAGGTACATGCTCTAAGTTGGGTAGACATATCCTATATTTCATGTTTTTTATATAATTTAACAAAATTGTACAACCTCAAAGCTCTTCACAATTAGTATAAAAAGTTAAATTTTCAAACCAGAACTATTCACTTGAAAACATACCATAGTAGAATGTTTACTTAAGAAATTAAATAACAGCCTGACCTGTGGTGGTGCAGTGTATGGACCTGGAATGCTGAGGTTGCCAGTTTGGGACCCCTGGCTTGTCTGGTCAAGGCACATACCGTATCAGTTGATGCTTCCCACTCTTCCCCTCCACCTTTCTCTCTCAAAAATCAATAAATAAAACATAAAAAAACAAAGGGGAGCTATATGACTAATGTAAGATTTATAGTTCATTGTAAGTTCTGTCATTCTCAAATAATTCTTTGAGATGCTAAGTGTTGCAATTCATATTTAATAATACTTAAATCGTGGGAATTTTAACGTTTGTTCCAAACTAGAAATTGTAAAAATTGTGAATTATTGGAGAAAATGCCATTACTTGTATATCTGACATTTAATTTTTTAAATTATGGAGTCTACATGCTTTTGTAGTATAATATTAATACAATGATTATTCTCTTGTAAAAGAAAGGAAAACTAGTAAAAAAAGTTCTAGTTGATGTTATCTGCTTGTGAGTATCAATTACTTAGTATTTAAAATTTTAAGGTATTGCAAACATTTCTTTAGAATGCACAAGTCCCTTCCTGAGCCTTTATGCCTGTGGTGGAGCAATAAAAGACTGAAAAGGTTATCAGTATTTTCAGGTTTATTTGCCTTTAAGAATTAGTGCCAAGAGCTGGAGAGTCTACTTTTTGGAGGGAAATGCTATTTAGAATATGTTAAAATAAGTAGTAATAGTGTAAATATTTGGAAAAAATAACAAGTGCTTTAACTGCTCAATAACATAGTATAGATGTTACATCATCCCTAAGGCACTGGCTGTTACCCATTATTTTCTGATTTTGTGATTGTATATATTAAATTTGACAAATAATTGGTAATAGTTTATATAACTATAGTGTTGTACAGCACACCTCACTGTACAGTATTTGTAGTTTTCTTTCATATCAATAATAAAATAAAATAAAATACATACTGATTTCCCCCTCAACTTTTCCACATTAGCTTTTTAAAATAATATTTTAGTTTCCTGGTATTACACTTCAGTATTATTATGCATGAAGATATAATTTATAAAGGAATTCTTAGTGTAATAAGTTTTTTTAATGCTTCCTTAAATGGGTTATCCTATAGGGACAGTAATTTCTCCTCTTAAGGCATATTTCAATGCAAATGAAACACCCAGTTAGAAAAGAGTAGTAAAATTTCTTAAGACATATTACATAATTGGGTCATGTAATGCTCACTGAGTAAAGACAAAGATGTTCTAATAAAAAGGTTTTGTGCTGGTTTTTAAAAATCATTGGTTAGAGATAATGAAATGAAGGGAAGTACAGAAAATATAACTAAATTACATTTGTATTGTTTAGCAATCAACATGTCATTTAAATTTTAGTATATATGCTTACTATCCATTTTGTTAGAGCAGACTGTTGAATTTAGTAGAGCACACCAGACTTACTAGATCTGAGTCCTGGCATTCCACTTACTGTGTGACCTCTGTACTTCAGTTTCCTTTCTGGGATCATGGTAATGACATCTACTCAGGGTGGTTATGAAGGATTAAATGAGTTAATACAGATGATTAGAACAGTGCCTGACATACGGTATACATTTAAGTGTTTGATATTGATATATATATATCAAAATAATTCCATAGTTACCATTTAAGTGAAATTAATAGAGCATATTATTTATTTATTATTATTATTATTATTTTTTTTTGCCCTGGCCGGTTGGCTCGGTGGTAGAGCGTCGGCGTGGCGTGCAAAAGTCCTGGGTTCGATTCCCGGCCAGGGCACACAGGAGAAGTGCCCATCTGCTTCTCCACCCCTCCCCCTCTCCTTCCTCTCTGTCTCTCTCGTCCCCTCCCGCAGCGAGGCTCCATTGGAGCAACGATGGCCCGGGCGCTGGGGATGGCTCCTTGGCCTCTGCCCCAGGCGCTGGAGTGGCTCTGGTCGCAACAGAGCGACACCCCGGAGGGGCAGAGCATTGCCCCCTGGTGGGCAGAGCGTCTCCCCCTAGTGGGCGTGCTGGGTGGATCCCAGTCGGGCGCATGTGGGAGTCTATCTGACTGTCCCCGTTTCCAGCTTCAGAAAAATACAAATATATATATATATATATATATTATTTAAATTTTTATTACATTAAAATTTGTGGTATACAGTTAATGAACTAAAAACTGAATGTCTATATGTTCAACTATTTACCCAAGAGCTTTATGACCACATGCAACACTGAAAATCTGGGGAACTGACAGCCTGTACTCTTAACTTGTTCTGAGACCTCAGGCAAGTAAGTCATGGAAACTTACAAGACCTCCATTTCTGCTATAACCTTGTGGTTCAAGAGTTTTTACCCTCTTATTCTGCTTGATCATGTCATGGTGGTCTCAGTTGCTGACAGAATAGTACTGATTAGACAAATGACATGGCTGTGAACCCCAAGTAAACTAAACATAAGTAGCTTTGCTTTATGCTTTAGTTACACTTGTTCCAAACTTGGACTTGAGGTCTTGTACATGCATGCCACTGGTTACATACCATATAATTTAGAGCTTTCAAAAATTCCAGTGAATAAGATAAACATCCTATTTACGACAGTTCAGTTTGGATTTTATTTTAATTGATTGGCTTTTTCAGACTACAGTAACTGCCATTCTGACTGTATAGTTGTTTCTAATCATTAAAAATGTATATGGAAAAATTGAAGTAGGTCTTTAGTTGATTTTTTAAATTATATGTGGTATACTGAGATGAAAACTTTGGGGCTTTTCAAACTTGTAATCTTTCCTGGTTGGAATTAAACCTATGCTTGGTCCATTTATCACACTACATAGTTCTTTATCTAAAAACATATTGTATGAGAACCTGTTTGTCAATTCTTTGACAGAAACATGAATACTAAAAGGTCTACCTGTAAAAGACTTCTATTTGATTTATGGAATCAACGTTTAAAACTATTTATTAAGCACTTATCAAATGCCAGGTTTCTGTTCTAGAAACTACAGAAGCACAGTTCTAAGTGATACAAATTCCATGTGGCTCTTAGAGCTTATATTCCACTGATAGAGAAGCAATAAACACATTCATAATAACTATCATTTAGTGCCCCTTTTCCCTCTATCCTAGCAATAGGTAAAATGACATGCAGTTATTAGTTTAACTCTCAAAACAGCTAAAGATTTGGTACTGTCATTGCAATCTTTCAGGAAACAGGCTCACCTAGGTTAGGTTGTTTACCCAAGGTCCTGGAGTTAATGGGTAGCAGAACTAGTGTTTAAACCTAAACAAATTTATGACTCCATAGCCTGTGGTCTTAACCTCAGAGCTACATTTGTAATTTAGCAAAGGAGTATAATTTGGTGATCACATAAATCTTTACAAAACATCTGTTGTTAAATATTATCTTGTTTGGCCCTGGCTGGTTGGCTCAGTGGTAGAGCGTCGGCCTGGCGTGCAGGAGTCCCGGGTTCGAATCCCGGCGAGGGCACACAGGAGAAGCGCTCATCTGCTTCTCCACCTCTCCCCCTCTTCTTCCTCTCCGTCTCTCTCTTCCCCTCCCACAGCCAGGGCTCCATTGGAGCAAAAAGTTGGCGAGGGCGCTGAGGATGGCTCCATGGCCTCTGCCTCAGGCGCTGGAGTGGCTCTGGTTGCAGCAGAGCGACGCCCCTGATGGGCAGAGCATCGCCCCCTGGTGGGGATGCCGGGTGGATCCCGGTCGGGCGCATGCGGGAGTCTGTCTGACTGCCACCCTGTTTCCAGCTTCGGAGGAATACGGAAAAAGAAAAAGAAAAAAAAATTATCTTGTTTACCGGTATACCAACCTGGTTTGAACTGACTTTGATGTGTGTACTTATCTTTAATTTCACTCCCTACAAGTTCCCTTCCTGAACCTCATTCCTCTGCCCCAAGTTCTTCCCTCTGTAGATTTACTTCCTTCCACCATATTTAGAGGTGCTTTAAGGAAGGTTTCAGAATTTCTTAGATGATTAAACTGCTTAAATCTGAGAATCAATTTGTTTACCTGTTGGTCTCTACCTCTAGACTGAACTCCTTGAAGACTCTGCCTGACACAGTGTTAGGGCTCAGAGAATGCTCATCTGAATGTAGGGATCCTGGATGTGTCCCTGTATTTTGGGGCTCCCAGTTGGCTGGGTAGACAGAATGAGCAAACATAAAACATGACTAGAAGGTTCATAGCCCTGTATGTCTCAGACTGAGGCTTTTCTAGGACTGACAAACAGTAAGGGAGGATGCGGTAGTCAGAGTAAGGGACTGGAGTGGAGACATAAAGAATGAGTTTGCAGCCTGACCAGGCAGTGGGGCAGTGGATAGAACATCGGACTGGGATGCAGAGGACCCAGGTTCGAGACCTTGAGGTCGCCAGCTTGAGTGCAGGCTCATCTGGTTTGAGCAAAAGCTCACCAGCTTCAACCCAAGGTCGCCAGCTTGAACAAGGGGTTACTCAGTCTGCTGAAGACCCACAGTCAAGGCACATATGAGAAAGCAATCAATGAACAACTAAGGTGTCGCAATGTACAACGAAAAACTAATGATTGATGCTTCTCATCTCTCTGTTCCTGTCTGTCTCTATCCCTCTCTCTGACTCTCTGTCTCTGTAAAAAAAAAAGAAAAAAGAAAAAAGAAAAAAAAAGAATGAGTTTGCAGAGGGGGATGCATTCGGGGGGACACCAGAATCTATGTAAAAACAATAAATTAAAATCAATTAAAAAAAAAAGAATGAGTTTGCACTTGGAAAACCTGATGCTCTACACTTTGGATCGCTCTACTCAGGAGTGGGAAGAATTCTAGCCTTCCCCCATGATTTTCATCTGGGCCAAAGTGAAGGAGGTAATCTTTTCAAAGCCCTTACAAGGACATTATATTTATATATTCAAGAGGGATCATCATAGAGTGATGCTCTTTGCCAAGCCCATTTTTTTAATGCATGATAGGCTGGGCATAACCTGAAGCAAGAGGATGTGCCCAGAGCAGCTAACAATGCTCTGAAAAGATAATTTGAGTTGTTCCCATTCTGAGCAGAGATCAAATTATGGGGCTCTTAGGAAAGTGTTTTCCTTTCTCAATATGGATTTAGACAATAGTCTTCCTGAAAATAAACACTTGTCTTTTGTAAAACAAAAAAAAATTGAGAATCATTGGTTATATAAAAGTCCTACAATCTCATTTCAAAAACCTAGAATAATTATTGTCATTTACAAGGCAGGTCTGTTGCTTTGGTGGGAAGGTTCTCCACTGATAGTTCATAGGCTATGTGCAGATCACCTAGAAAAGTTTCTGTGGCATTTATAATGTGTTGGGTACTTTGCTAAGACTGAAAAATAGGATATTTAAAAATCAAATTGGCAAGATTTAGCACCTCCAAAAATATTTTATTTACTAGGCCAGTCCATCAAGCAAAACTAAGTGGGATGCTTATTTTGCCACACTGTAGGCCCTGAATCCTTCCTGTAAAAGGGTGGTGATCCATTTGAATGGGTAAGGATGAAAAGTCTGAGAAAGCTTGTGCAGATAGGATTGGTAAAGAAAGAAACCAATTATAACAGAATGAAATGCTAAATTCAGTGTATAAAACCAACTAAAGAAACATGAGCTTATCTTTTGAAACTAAAAGATATCTCTGCTACTGAAAATGGCCAGTGTAAATTAGGTGCATTGATATATAACAAAAATGTAAGCAAAATAGTAAAGCAAAAACCAAATTAGGAGCTAGAATCTCTCAATTATTCTGATTTCTTTCACCATTATCAGGGTTATAGAAAGATTACATTTCTTCTAGCTTCTCATAGCCCTGTCCCAGGATCTGTCATCATCTCTGTTTCCATTAAACAGTAGTACTGCTTCAGTGGCTAGTAACCAATGTATACCTTAAATTGTGCTTACAATATTGCTTTTAAAGTTAAGATTATCATTTAGTAGTCTTTCTTATGGTAAATTATTTGCCTTTTAGTATAGTAAACTATACAATGCTATTAAATTTATTAGTGGCACAGTCTAGTGATTGGAAAGAGCAATATCTGAAAAGTAATCTGTAAAAGTTTTCATTACTTGTTTTCTTTTTAAAAAGTTATTCTCAAAGCAATGCATATACATGGTTTAAAAAGTCATCTAGAAAGACAACCAGCTCCCCATCTCAATTGCCAAATCAACCATTTCTCTTTTAGCAGTTACCTCCATAATTTAAATGATTTGCTTATGCCTTTTTTTTTTTAAGTGAGAAGTGAGAGACAGACTCCCACATGTGCTCTGACTAGGATTCCCCCGGCAAGCTCCCTACAGAGTGATGCCCATCTGGGGCCGTTACTCAGTTGCTTGTCAACCAATCTATTTTAGCATCTGAGGCGAAGCCCTGGAGCCATCCTCAGTGCCCAGGGCCAACTTGCTCCAACCAAGCCATGGCTGTGGGAGAGGAAGAGAGAGTTAGATAAAGAGAAAGGAGAGGGGGAGGGGTGGAGAAGCAAATGGTTGCTTCTCCTGTGTGCCTTGACCAGGAATCGAACCCGGGACATCCACAGGCTGGACCAATGCTCTATTACTGAGCCAACTGGCTGGGGCAAGATGCTTATGTCTTAAAAATATTGATTTATTAACTTAGTATTTGACTAACCTATAATGAAATATGGGTTCCCTTGCCCTTTTTAGATGATCTTAAGTATCTTATGTACTTAAGTCTCTGTTTATTGAGCCATCAGTTTTACACATTGTATCTGAACTCTCCAGTGTGTAAAATTAGCATTTCTACATTTTCTAATAGCTTTTATCTTCCCATTTTACTTCCTTTTTGTGTGTATAAGAGAGAGCTGGGGGACAGACAGACAGGAAGGGAGAGAGATGAGAAGTATCAACTCATAGTTGCAGCACCTTAGTTGTTCATTGATTGCTTTCTCATATGTGCCTTGACTGGAGGGCTGCAGCAGAGCGACTGACCCCTTGCTCAAGCCAGTGATCTCGGGCTCAAGCTGGTGACCTCTGGAATTTGAACCAGGTCCTCAGCATCCCAGGCCAACATTCTGTTCATTGTGCCAGTGCCTGATCAGGCTTACTTCCTCACTTTTATTAGCTCTACTATTACTTTTACATCATCAAGTTCATGTTATTCAAAATATGTTCTGTAGCTGTTACTACTTTAAAAGTAATCTATAGTTTGCCTAAATTGATAAACAGCTGAGGTGACCCCCAAATGTCAAGTGAGGGCTTTTTTTTTTTTTTCTGAGACAACAACTAGAAGTTGTAGCTGTCCCAAGGAAGATATTGTAATTTAAATAGATGTATGTTTTAAAGATTCCCTCAGGTGGCCAACTGGAGGACATACTGGATTGGACAAGAGTAGAGGATAATAGACTTGCTGGATGAGAGATAAGAGCCTGAACTGACCCACTGGCAGTGGGGATGGAGAGGAGAGGATAATAGAGTAAAAAGGTCAACCTAGACTCTCAGCTGTTGACTTGAGAGGCTGGATGGTGTTGCTACTAATTTTGGATAGGTTCCAAGAGAAATTACAGATTGGTGAGTAGGAAGTGAGTTTAATTTTGGGACCTGTTGAATTTGGGGTATTTAGTGCTTCCAGATGGAGAGAGATGAAGTTCAGGAAAGGGATTAGGATTGGAAGTAAAGATTTGTGACTCATAGGATATGACTAAAATCATAGGAGTGCATGAGATTGCCTAGGAAGAGTATAGAATGAGAAAAGAACTAAAAATGCAGTTTCAGGGAATGCCAACATTCAAGAAGCAGGTTTGCAAAGGAGTTTGAAGGATGGAAATCTTGGAGGCTGATGTCACAGAAAACAAAGGATGAAAGTTTTAAATAAAAGGGAATAATGAAGTCAAATGCTGTAGAAATTTTAGGTAAAATGAGAATTGATTTCTTTCTTTGGTGCCATTTGGATTTAATAGGGTTTGGTGACTTTTGCAGCCATCATTTCAAAGGCATGGTGATAGTAAAGGTTAGGCTGTGAGAAGACTGAAGACTCATTGGGTAGTAAAGTCAAGAGAGTTTTGATGCCCTGGCTGGGTAGCTCAGTTGGTTAGAGCATCAGTCTGATACTGATTGTTGGTTAGATCCCTAGTCTGGGCACATACAAGAAACAACCAATGAATGTATAAATAAGTGGAATAGCAGATAGATGTTTTTCTCAAAAGCCAATCAATAAAATGTTTTTAAAAAGACAGCTTTGAAGAAAGTTGACTGAAAGGGAAGAGGAAAGATATAGGGTTATGGGAGGGATGAATGGATGAATATATTTAGACCAGTATTTTCAACCCTACTCGAGCCAATATCCCTTTTCTATAATAATATATTCTATGCCCTATACCTATTAACATGAAATTTATGGATAACTTAAACACAATTTAAAATAATATAATACTCTACCTATACTGTGGAGGAGAAACATAAGAGATTTATAATAAAACCACTCTCAGGTACAAGTAATCCAGCTGACATGTATGTAGAATCACTATGGATTCCATAGCTATGAATAGACAGAGATTGGCGGGCTGTTTTGGTGTCTTAAAACCTTGAGCTTATTTTCTAAAATAAGGAAACACTCTTAAGTGTGAACAAAATAAAATACAGTCTTCTGGTTAACATAGTAGTTGCATGTTTAGAAATAGTGCATTTTAAAACTAAAAAATCCCCCAACATTTGTGTACTTGTGATTATATGTAAAAGGGAAATGGTTCTAGGTTTAAATACTATATGTAGTCAGGTGTTCCATTTACATTACTGTCTGGTTGAATATTGAATGGAACTCAGGAGAATTCTGCCTTGGGCAAGACTGTCTCAAAAACTGCCAGAACCTTGTGTTCCTAGAACTGGTGCAGTGAATGCCAGGACATGACCTTTAATTACCACAAACTCCCCTAAAATTTCCCAAATTCACTGTGCTCTTTGGGAATGCCTGGACATGCTAGGCTAAAAGAGAAGGAGAGGCTGAAAAAAAGGCAAGCTAGATTATTGTCCCCGATAAAATGGAAGGTGATAAAATTGAGAGTAGAGGTAGGAAGCTTAGAATGTAAGAGAAGCAGCACACACATTTACAGCTTGGTGAATGTCACATTTCCCACAAATCAATGATAATATTGCTTTAAAGATTTTGTGATAGGCTGGTAAATTTTTTCTCTATTCTAACACAATTAAAAAAATCAATTTAAAAATCTACCTATATTGTGGAGGAGAAACAGAAGAAATTTATAATAAAATCACTCTCAGGTACAAGTAATTCAGTTGACATGGCGTTCCTTACTTGCAGTTCCTATCTTTCTTTTTTTTTCTTTTTTTTTTTGACAGAGACAGAGTCAGAGAGGGGGACAGACAGGGACAGACAGACAGGAAGGGAGAGAGATGAGAAGCCTCAATTATTCCCTGTAGCATCTTAGTTGTTCATTGATTGCTTATTCATTGATTGCTTTCTCATATGTGCCTTGATGAGGGGGGCTTCAGCAGAGTGAGTGACCCCTTGCTCAAGCCAGTGACCTTGGGCTCAAGCCAGCAACCTTGGGCTCAAGCCAGCAACCTTTGGGCTCAAGCCAGCAACCATGGGGTCATGTCTATGATCCCACACTCAAGCCAGCAACCCTGCGCTCAAGCTGGTGAGCCCGTGCTCAAGCTGGCAACCTTGGAGTTTCGAATCTGGGTCCTCCATGTCCCAGTCTGACGCTTTATCCACTGCACCACTGCTTGGTCAGGCAGAGTTCCTATCTTTCATTTTGCACCCTCAGTAGGCTCATTTGCTGTAAAAAAAAAAAAGGGGGGGGGGAGGAGGGGCTAAATTTTAAACTCTATGAAAGATCACTTTTTGAAGAGAAAACACTACTTTTATTATTATAGGCCAAAATATTGAACATTTCAGAGCTGTATTAGTTTCCTACTGCTGCTGTAACAAATTACCACAAATTTAGTGACTAAAACAATACAAACTTATCTTAAGCTTCCAGAGGTCACACATGCAAAAGGATTTCCTTGGGCTAAAATATTTTAGAACAGAAGGTGTCAGCAGAGCTGTGTTCCTTTCTGGAGGCTCTAAAGGAGAATCTGTTTCCTTGACTTAACTAGCTCCTAGAGGCTGCCTACATTCCTTGGCTCATGACCCCTTTCCTCCATTTTCAAAGCTAACAGCATAATATCCTCAAATCTCAGATTATCCTACTTCCCTCTTCCACGCTTAAGTACCCCTGTGATTACACTGGGTCTACATGGATAATCCAAGCTAGATCCTTAATCCAAGTCAAAATCCCTAATTTAATCACAACTCTGAAATCTCACTTTGCCGTTGAGGTAATATATTCACAGGTTATGGGAATAAGGATGTGGTCACCTTTGAGGGTCATTATTTTATCTACCATAAAAGGGTATAGAGCAAGGAGTATTTGGTTGATATAGGAACACTTAGAAACATTTTTTTTCCTCTTACAGTTTTTTTCGAGCAGTTTAACAACTCTTAAAAGCACCTTTAAAAGCCAAACAGAGGGCCTGACGTGTGGTGGTGCAGTGTGTAAAGTGTCAACCTGGGAATGCTGAGGTCTTTGGTTCAAAACCCTGGGCTTTCCTGGTCAAGGCACATATGGGAATTGATGCTTCCTGCCCCTCCCTCCCTTCTCCCTCTCTCCTTTCTCTAAAAATAAATAAATAAAAAATATATATAAAAAAAAGCCAAACTAGGAGTTCTACAATTGTTTATTTTAGTATGATTCCAATTTATATAATTTTCATCAATTTAAAATAACATCCAAAGTAGAGATTAGCAAAATATATTGGTGGTGGGAAAGAGGTTACAACAGATATTTATCTATCCAAGATATACCATATTTCCCCATGTATAAGACACACCTTAATTTGGGGGTTCAAAATTTGAAAAAAAAAGTATTACATAAAGTTATTGAACTCAAGTTTTATTCATTTACAACAATAAGCACATAAACAAGCCCAAAAAAGCGAGAGATGCAAGTAAAAAAAAAAAAACTACAACCATTATATAAGACGTACCCAGTTTTTAGACCCCAAATTTTTCCAAAAAGGTGCGTCTTATACATGGGGAAATACGATAATTCTAAACCTGATTTTTGTTTTCAGATTGAATGCATAATACATGATATCATAATTTCTGCCAAAGGATTATTTAGTATTACTGATGTTAGGTAAATTTTATATATCATATTATGCTATTTACTTCAGCAATTTTTGAAGTTTAGTATCAACTCATTTTTTAAATTAAAAAAGATAAACATGAATTTGTTTTTATAAAAAGTCAAATATAACAAAAAGTACAAAGGGTAAAAAGTTAGACTGCCCTTGCTCCCATCTCATGCTTTCCATAATTATAAAAGTTGTGAATATTACTTATGATGAATGCATGCGAAGCACCTATAAGAGCATAGCAGTATAACAGCCATTTGATGATGGCACTGCCTTAATATTATACTGTTTTTATTATCTGCATAACTGTTCTTTACTGCTGATGTATCATTTAAACCAGTGGTAGTCAACCTGGTCCCTGTGGCCCACTAGTGGGCGTTCCAGCTTTCATGGTGGGCGGCAGTGGAGCAACCAAAGTATAAATAAAAAGATAGATTTGGCCCTGGCCGGTTGGCTCAGCGGTAGAGCGTCGGCCTGGCGTGTGGGGGACCCGGGTTGGATTCCCGGCCAGGGCACATAGGAGAAGCTCCCACTTGCTTCCCCACCCCCCTCCCTCCTTCCTCTCTGTCTCTCTATTCCCCTCCCACAGCCAAGGCTCCATTGGAGCAAAGATGGCCCGGGCACTGGGGATGGCTCCTTGGCCTCTGCCCCAGGCGCTAGAGTGGCTCTGGTCGCGGCAGAGCGACGCCCCGGAGGGGCAGAGCATCGCCCCCTGATGGGCAGAGCAGAGCGTTGCCCCTGGTGGGCATGCCGAGTGGATCCCGGTTGGGCGCATGCGGGAGTCTGTCTGACTGTCTCTCCCCGTTTCCAGCTTCAGAAAAAACGAACAAAAACAAAACAAAACAAAAAAAAGATAGATTTAACTATAGTAAGTTGTTTTATAAAGATTTATTCTGCCAAACTTAGCGAAAATCCGACATAAAGTACTTGGTAAGTAATTATTATTATATGCTTTAACTTGCTGTAACTCTGCTTTATAAATTTTATAAAGTAAAGTTACTTCCCTACTTTATAAATCACCATTACTATGGAACCGGTGGGAAGTTAGAAAATTTTACTACTAACAGAGATACAAAAGTGGGCAGTAGGTATAAAAAGGTTGACTACCCCTGATTTAAACTATTCTCAAAATGTGAATGCTTCCAAATTGGGGTCCTAATGAAATATACTACTATAAGCATTCAAGCACTTTTGCTTACATGTATTGAATGACATTTTTAAGATAAAATCTAAAATCTGTGAAAGTTTATGCCCATATTAATGGCTTTTGCTCAGTATTGCTTTCCAAAAGGATTATACTAGTTTCAATACTATTATTATTCAAACTTTGTTGGCAGGATTTAGAAAACGTTTTCTACCTTAGTATTCATAAAATGGTAGTCAAATCCATTTTAACTTGTACTTTTTGCATCCTTGTGAGCATAAATATTTATGTACTTGTTTATTATTTGCCTTTTTTCATTCATTCTACATTTATTGTATTTATCAAGCACCTGTGTCACTATTCTAGGGCCTGGGGTCTAGCAATTAATAGAAGGGACAAGAATCTACTTATGGGAATGGTTAATACTATTCCATTAAAAGGATGGTCCCTTAGGTACCATATAAACTGGGTACCATTTCAAACTAAGAGAAGCAAAACCTAGGAGTATTTGGCCTTTGCAGAAAGATAAGAAGTAGGTGTAGCCAAGTGAAGGATGAGCAAGGTGCACCTTCCTGCTCATTTATTTACTAATAATGAAGCAATTTATTTAAGGAGCTGGAGGAAAAAGGTAAATTGGCACATGATTTTAAAATCAGTTTTATAATTAAAAACATGAATGTATTTGTCATGGAGCAGGAAAAAAAGTTTCCATGAGTTAAAAAAAAAAAAAAAGTTCTTAATGAAATTCCCACCATTTATCTCCAACCCCTGGGTATTCAGCCCCCTATACTTCACTGGAAAACTTGAGAAGCATTAATAGATATTCAAAACAACTCTTTGGGGGTGTCCCTTTAAGTGTTTTCAGTTTTTGGTGATTACTAATAAAGTCATTATAAACATTTGCATTGTATGAAAGTTGTATTTGCTTAGCACCTTCATCAACACTTGTATAGTCAGTGTTTTTTTCTTTACCATTCTAAGAGCTATGTAGTAGTATCTCATTGTGGTTTTTATTTGCATTTCTCTAATGACTAATGATGTGGAACACTTTTCATGTGGTTTATTTGCCACATATATCTTTTTTGGTGAAGTGTCTGTTCTAATCTTTTCTTCCTTTTTATTTTTTTTCTCATTAGTGAATCTAGAGTTCTTTATATACTCTGAATAAAGCTTCTTTATTAAATGTTTTGCTAAAACAAAACAAAAAACAACCCCCAGGTTTGTATCTGAGTATGTGTTTTCAAACAACTGTGAGCCATTTTAACTCCACACTTTTTATAACTGATTTACATGAATTTGCAATCTTTCTGAAGAATTACATTTTTTCCTACCTCTAAAATGAGAGGAATTTCGTTTACTGTCAAAATCTAAAACGCCTGCCTTCAAGCTCTAAATTCCTGTTACATTAAATAAGCGGAGTAACGTATCACACAGGAGTAAATAAGAAAACACTGCTTCAAATGACATTACTTTCTAAATTAGGTTAAACAAAAAGTGAACCAACAGCACAGTAAGTAATGATTTAAAAGCTGTCTACCTTCCTTCCCAGAAGCTGTACAACCTTGAGAAAAAGGAACTATAAAAAGGCAGATGTATTAAAATTTGAAAGTAGTGCATGCAAGGTCCTTTTAATTCACACTTGCACCTGCATCTCTGATTTGCAAAAAGTGATGGGTAAAATTTCAAAATAGCAAAATATTTGTCTGTTACAACATTAACGTGTGGTTTAGTACTCTATGCAATAGAGATCTTGCAAATATGGATCCCTTACCATTTCTTTTTTATTTTTATTTTATTTATTCATTTTTATTAGAGAGAGGGGGAGAGAGAGAGAGAGAGAGAGAGAGAGAGAGAGAGAGAGAGAGAGAGAGAAAGAACAGGGGGAGGAGCAGGACGCATCAACTCCCATCTGTGCCTTGACCAGGCAAACCCAGGGTTTTGAACCGGCGACCTCAGCATTCCAGGTTGGATCCCTTACCATTTCTAATGGTTACTGTAGTTACTCCACTTTAATGCTACTTGTATTGAGCAGTTCGTAGTTACTATGTAGATTTGAAACCTCTAAAGTAGGTGCAACTGCTAAACGCTCCTCTGGTGCCGTTCCCTCTCCTCCCGTCTCTACCGCGAGGGAAGGTCAGTTCCTCTGACCACGTACTCTTCCGTCTGGGCGAAATTCCCAGCCAGCTCGACTTCCTGCACAGTTCTCCTGGATCAGGGCTCCTGCCCTGCGCACATCGGTTATTTCTCGCACTTCGAAGACCTGCCGCAGATCTGGATTATTCCCCTTTTCCGTTCCACGCACGTCTCCAGCTAAACACTTTTTAAAAATTCTGTCACACTACTATTCATTATTGCCATTCAGTTTTCTGCCACAGAGTGTTCGCTTCTCCAGCAGTTCTGACGTCTGGGCAAAAATAGCTCACATTTTTGCTTCAACAGTTACGGCCGTACCCCCCCCCCCCGCCCCAATTTGATGGTTAGATTTGTCTGCTGTCCAAAGACCGCGTCTCCTAACTAGTGAGGCGGGATACAGCCGAGGAGTGAGGACCCGTGGCCAAGAGAAGGCTGCAGAGACATGCCTGGGCAAGATCGCCCCATTCCCGGGGCACATCCGCGCACCCCGGGAAGTTTGGGCTCGGGCCGCCACTCCCAGCCCCGTCTCCCGACCAGCGGTGGAACGCCTTTCCCCAGGAGGCCCCGCGCGGCCCTCCGCGCCCTCCTGCTCGCGCCCGGCGCGCCCGGGGGCCTGTCACAGCTGGGCCGCGAGCCCCGCCCGCGGCCCCACCCCTCGGCTCCCAGCGCCGTTCTGACTCCCGCGAGTTCCAGTCTTGGCTTCCCGGGTCCCAGCCCCGCCCCCAGTCGCGCGCGCTCTTCCCGCCCCACCCCGTCGCGTGCAGCAGCCACAACCAATGAGGTTTGGGGCCGCGTGCGCAGATTCAAACGGCGGCTCCGGAGGAAGGCTAGGCGCGAGATTCAGCGGTGGGGACAAAACCCTGCAGGAGGCTGGGAGCCCTTCAGAGCTGCCGGCTGCGGGGAGAGGGCGGGGGTCGGCGCCCGCGGCTAGGAGACTGAGAGGCGGCGGGAGGGGCCGGCGGAGGGCGGGAGCGCGCCTACTGACATGTCGGGGGCATCCCTGACCGGGTCGGGTCGGGGCTAGGAGCGGCGCTGCGGCACGGGGGCGGGTCTCGGTCCGCCTCTCCATCCCTTCGTCCTGCCCCGCCGGGGACGTGCGTTCCGCACTCGGTGACTTCGAAGAGCGAGCGAGGGAATCGGCGGGAGGGTCGGGGAAACGGAGCATTCGCCTGAGGCTGGAGGAGGCTGAACTGCGTCCCCGCCCAGCCCGCGCCTATGCGGTACTTGAAGGATGGCGAAGAGGTCGCGCAGGTGGGTGACATCCCTCTCACCCAGGCCTGTCGGCACAGTCTCGGCCCAGATTCTCTTTCCTTTCCCGCCGCTTCCCCCCCCAGACCCTCCCCGGCCGGGCAGGGGTTCCCTTCCCGCTGCTCCACAGCCACCTTGGCCCGGCTGGCCCGCAGCGCAGCCGTGACGTGTGCCGAGTTGGGGACCAGTGTGTTTTAGACGCAGAAAGTGATTAACAGATGCCCAGGTGGTGCCTTCGAGTTGATACTCCTCTTAATCTCTCACAGCCACTTCTTGGTGGGGAGTTTCTTGCCAGGTAAGTCTCTGCGCTTTGAGGAATACAGTACGCAGAGAAAAGTGGTAATGCCCTGCCTGGATGACTTGAAAATGTTGTTCAGAGGGACTCTTTTTCCCTGAATCACTACCAGTTAAAATAGGAACCCTGTAGTAAATCTGGGTGGGTACTCCTCTGCCGTCCGTGCTACCTGAAAGGTTTAAAAAATCTGAGGAATAGTTGAGAGGACCTTTATGATGTCTTCTGTAATTACGATACTTATATTCTCAGCTTTATGTGTATATATTTAAAATCTTTTGGGAAGATGTCACACTACCAGTAGCTTGATCTTAAAATAAAACAATGTGTTTGATTAACTTACTATTGTGAGTGTCCATGTTTGGCTCTGACGGTACCTAAGATTGCACAAGGGTAAGGCACATTTTTGTTTGAAAACTTGCTAGGATGAATTTATGCATCTGACTTTTATGTATATGTTAACTATAGTAGCTACTCCTAAATTGTGTGTAGTAATTACTGAAGACAAAAAACTAGGTTGTTTTTTAATTGTGTTAATAAACCTGAAAAGATGTTTAGCACAATTTCTGAATGGTTTTATTTCTAGATCCACTACCTCAAAGTCTTAACTAGACTTGTATTTATTAAGTTGAAATTTAGTATCAGGATTCATTCATTGCACATTTCTGTTAAAAATTGGTAATAATACGCATAGTATTCATTGCCTTATTCATTTATTAAGTATCTGCTGTATGTAGGATGTATTTGCAGAAAGTAGCATAAAATATAATTAAGTCTTTGTTAGTTTATTAGTTTGTAGCAATTTCAGTATAGGTCAAAGTCTTGAGGTGGAACAGATGTACTCACACACACATATATAGAAACCCACATTTCTAGAACAGGGTTTTCAACCCTGCACTGTTGATATTTTGGATCAGATAATTCTTTGCGGAGAAGGGCTCACCTGTGATTTGTAAGATGTTCATCAACATCCCTGGCCTAAAAACAGTAGATGCCAGTAACACCCCATTATCCCCAGTCCTGAAAAATCAATGATC
This sequence comes from Saccopteryx leptura, assembly GCF_036850995.1. Lineage (NCBI taxonomy): Eukaryota > Metazoa > Chordata > Mammalia > Chiroptera > Emballonuridae > Saccopteryx > Saccopteryx leptura. The sequence continues at coordinate 308,761,988 of NC_089505.1, forward strand.
TCCAAATATTTCCAAATATCTGTTGGGGGCAAAAATCACCCTGGTGAGAATCACTGATCTAGAATAGCCAGGACCTAATTAATGTCTTCAATTTCAGAAAAGATAGATCTTAAAATCTCCTGTAATTATTATTATTGAGGTACTGGTTTAGGTGTTTTCTTTTGAATACACAAAAAGATTTAAAATACAGCAGCTTCTTTAAGCAAAGTGACAAGTGACTATAACGTGGCATTATCTACTTATCAGTACTGGTGTTAACCTTACTCAAAATAGTTTCTTGGCTAATGTTCTCATCTGCATTTAGTTATGGTTAGACAGGGATGCTTGGATATCAGAACCTTGCCTTCTCCAATTCGTTTTCTGTTTGCTTCATAATTTGGGTATGCTTCATAATAATGGACTAAGAAAATAAATTATTAATTTTCTGTATTAGTTTTCTAGTACTGTGAACTTTGAGATCTAAATATTAATTGTACTGTTTACTTTTATTCCTTGTTTGCTGTATAAATTAATTGAAATATATATTATAGAATGACTTAAAGAGTCATAAATCTGGAGTAATTAAACATAGTGAAGTTAAACTCCCTAGGGGAGATTCAGGTAGAGGATGTGGTGAGAAATTACCATCTTTGAATGGGTTCTCATACTTGAATATTTCATGTTCTAAATTATATTTCTTCTATATAGAAATATGACTTAATTATCTTAAAAGATAATTGAATGAAATGTTTTGAAGGGGAAATATTTTAATCACTGAGCAAAGTCTAGTTTCAAGTCTTTTTGCTAAATAGCTTACTATTAAATATGAACCTTATTCAGAATTGAAAGAGAAAGGAAATCTGTCACTTAAAGATTTCCACTAGACAACTATTTAAGTATTTGAGTGAAAATTATACTTTGCTGTATAAAAGTTTTGCATAAGACTATAGGCATAAATCCTGTAGTATACTTTTTCTGTACGATCTGAAAAAATAGTAAAACATTGTTACCTCAAGTGTGAAAACAACTGAAGGATGTTGGCTTTTATAATCTTTAAGATAGCTATATCTATATATACATAAAGGAAAAGGCTCACTTAATTTTGTGGCTTTAAATAGTTACAGATCCCACCGGGGGTTTTAAGGACATAATTTGCAGACTACACTAAAATGGGCGTATCTATTATGAACATGTATTTGATTTTTAAACATATTTATGTATTAAGTAAGTAATTTTAATTGTTTTTAAAGTCAGTTCTACCCTTAAAAATAAACTTTAAAAAATGTCATTTAGAAGCCAAAGGCCTCTTTATGTAGTAACAGATTCAGGTGTGTATTTACACTTGAGATGACCTGTGACTACACTAAACTAAAAAGCTAAAAGCTGGCTCTTGATTAGAAGATGTTTATCAGTGGAGTACATTGTATGTAGGAAGCAATTTTACTATGTTGTCTCCAGCAAAATGGGTGTTATGGGTGAAAGAATATTGAAATATGAGAACTGATTTTTAAAAAATCAGCTTTGTCATTAACTGGCAACATTGTTTTGGGAAAGCAAGTAACTGTGTATCCCAGTTGTTTTTTTTTTTTAACCTGTTGTTGTGAGGGGTTTAAATTTTATGGTCTGTAAGGTAACTTCTATTATACTTTCATATAGATATCATTTTGAAACCTTCTGTAATAATCATACCTCATTTAAAATATATACAATAATGGAATAAAATAGAAATGTTCTCACATTGCTTTTGTTTATGGATAGCTATGTAGAACTCTTCATTATTTACTTCAGTATTGCTATTAATAATGGTCAAATAAAGTGAAATTTGTCTCACTAAAATGCTAGTTTTCAGTCAAGATTTGGGGAAAAATATTCTTGTATGCAATACATCATATTTGCCACTGGGTGGCCTGATTTCACTGTATTAAATTAACCTGGTAAATTTTCATACTTTGGATTCAATTGGACTTTAAAAAGTGCACTTTCTGTCAAGACAGTATACTAAAAATGTATTTTTTGATTATGATAAAGATTTCTTTTGATACGGTTTGTGATTTAAAATATGATTAAATTGAAGTTTTTTTTTTGTTTTTTTTTTTTTAATTTTTCCTAAATTAGAAGCAGGAAGGCAGTCAGACTCCCGCATGTGCCAGACCAGGATCCACCTGGCATGCCCACCAGGGGGGGCGATGCTCTGCCCATCTGGGGCATTGCTCTGTTGTGGCAGGAACCATTCTAGTGCCTGAGGTGGAAGCCAGGGAGCCATCCTCAGCGCCTGGGCCACCTTTGTTCCAATGGAGCCTTGGCTGCAGGAGGGGAAGAGAGAGGTAGAGGGGAAGGAGAGGGGGAGGGGTGGAGAAGCAGATAGGCGCTTCTCCTGTGTGCCCTGGCTGGGAATTGAAACTGGGACTTCCACATGCCAGGCGATGCTCTTCCACTGAGCCAACCGGCCAGAGCCAAATTGAAGTGATTTTTATCAACAAATTTTATAAAACTACTGATGCTTCTCCAATTTCAACCAGTAGTTTGTTTTCAATAAAAATAATTTTAAAACATTCTCAAATTCTTTCTTTGGCTGCCTCATTTTACTCTTTTTAGGTGTAATTGGTGGCATATAAAATCGAATTTCTCTCAAATATTTTATCTTAATATCAATAAGTGTGAATAGTTGTGTATTATTTCACAAATGACTGTCATATCCTATTAGCTTACACCCCAGTGTGAAGTTACTCTTAACCATCTAACTTGTATAATGAGTCATAGTAATTTTTTTTGTATGTGTATGCTTCATTTTGCTGTATCATAATCACCCTGATCACTTTTTTCATTCATAATTAATAAAACCCTTTCCATTTGACTGTAGTCCTTAGGTTATATATTAACAGTTCGTTATAGCATAAATATAATATGCTCAACTCAAAAAAATAAAACTGACAGAATAATTCTGTAAACCAAGACCTGGATAAGATTCTGAGACCAACTTTCTCTTCTATTTCTGCTTGTGACTGCAGAAATTATTTCACCTCCCTAGGCAAGGAGTGGTTTATCTACACAGTAGGAAGATTTTATTTATAGCATCTTACCAGCATTGATTGTTACGATATAGAAATGCTAAAAGATGATGTGGGAATCAGAAAAATAGCGATTATTAAGCAATGGAACTTGTGAATTGTTAAATGGTGAAATTGGAATATTGGTGAGGTTTCTTTATTTTCTTGACAAACTTGGTATTCTCAGCCATCTTTCTGTTGTGATGTTGATAAGTTTCTATTTTTTTCTGTCATATTATGTAATTGAAAAGTTATGCCATCTTTTCAACAATCAAATAATATAGAAATAATGCTAAAACTAAGAAGTAGCTAGGTAGATAGACTCTAGGAAAGTCCCAGTGGTAGAGAGATGATTCTAAGAATTCTACTTTAATCCTCCCTCACACTCACCCACTCAAACACCCAGCTTCCTGAACTCTGAGCTCTCTAACTCTGCCTGAAATTAATGATTATGCTAATTGCAAAACAGAGAATGAAACCTCATGTAGAAATACAAATTTCTTACGGACCAAGAATGTGGTTAAAAAAACAAGAGAATTTTAAAATTAAAATGAAAAAGTTTTCAGGAAAATTACTTTTTTGACCCAAGTTATATTTTTGGACTCATATCCTTAACTTAAAATATTTTTATAAGAACCTTAAGGTGAATTTTGTACAGACTAAATATGATGTAGATATTTTTGGGAATACTCAAGATTTATTTGGGCAAGTCCCCAAATTGAAAATTGTTTTGATTTATAAACCTAATTTTTAAAGCAGTCTTAAAATGCTGCTGTGGAAGCTGTTGGGATCTGAGGGAAGGGAAGAAGAGAGAAACCTGTGAAAAGCACAACTGAGGGCTGTTTGGGATGGCAGGAAGTGGTAATGTTGGGGACAGTTCTAGGAAAGGTTTGGCAACATTAGTAGACACCCCAAAGAAACCCTCTGTACTGAGTATTTTTTTCATGTTTGTTTCAGCAGGTTTTGCTTTTTACATTCTACCACTTGGAGGTGCCTTTGGATTTTGAAAGTCATTTTTAACAAATGGGAATGCCTTTCACTTCCTCCTAGAGGTATTTTCATTTGTTAAAAAACATTTTCTTCCTCAAATCCACTTGTAATTTTGGAATCCAGAGCACTTGGAAGGGTGAAAGAGTAAGGAAGATCATTAATTTTACACATACATAATGAATGGTGGGCACTGTGTTTGGTGTAGAGAGGTGAACATATTAGACATAGTCTGCACACTGATCTTACTATTTGGTTGGGAAGGTTGGCAAGTGTAATGGGCATTAAGAAGGAAGGATAGATGCCATGAGTACATACAAATTGGACAGAAGGCTTTGGTATGGTGTTTTATCTGATTTAGTAGCTGCCTTAGAAATTTATGAAGTCATTGGATATTGAGATATCTCCAATTTAATAATTTGTAATCTTGGCTAATCAGTTGATATTTCTGATAGCTGAAGATGGCTGCACGTAGCAGGTATTTTCTTGTGTTTTTATTTTCAGCATAGTTTAACAAAACAAACATGGAAGTAGGACTGGCAGATTATTGTTACAAATAGACATTGGCTTTAGAGAAAGCATTGGAATATTGAACTGCGTTAATTAAATAAGCAGATAGCAGATAAATATTATAGGTAGGGAATGGGATCTTAGTGTCTTCCTTGGTCAGATATGAAGAATTTTGGTCCTATGGAATTGATAAATCAAGGAAAATGAGAAGTTTCTACAAAGGATTTGTAGATAGTACATATTAAATCTAGGCCTTTGTTTTTCAGTTTTGTAAGACTGAAATTGCATCTAGTATTAGGAACTACCTATATGTTCTTAAATATATATATTATAATAAGTTTAAACAAATCAAGCTTTTGCTATTTGAAATCAGAATGAATTTTTGGAAAGTTAAATCTATTGAAACAAAATAATTTTGAATATTGTTAGGCAATCGGCTTATGCACATAATAATACCGAGCCATCTCTCTGTGCCGCATGCTATATAAGGTGTTTATATGTTTTTTCATTTACATTTTAAAGCAGCACTTTAAGGTAGGTGGTATTATCTTAATTTTACAAGTAGGTAAACTAAAGCCGTGAGAGACTAATATGTTCATGGAAAGAAAATGAGTAGTTGAATTAGAACTAGAACCTTGCTCTGATATCAGAATGTGCTTAAAGTTTGTCTTTGGGATGTTCCAGCTTTTTGGTATCCTCTTACCTATTTTTCTAGTATGGTATATAAAGTGGTTAAGTAGTGAGTTTTGGAGTTAAGCCATGCTGTATTTTGTGTAAATGTGGGCAAGAAGTTACTTTTGTAAGTTTCCTATTCTATAAAATGGAAATAATAATAATAATCCCCTCCTGGAGTTATTGTGGGTTTTTAGGAGAGAAATTTTATAGACTACCACATCTGGTACTTTAGAAGTTTAAATGTTAGCTTATGTTATTTTCAGATCCTGATGATTTGAGTCCCTTGGCTACTCAAAATTGTTTAGTTCAGTTTATTATAAAGGCCTACCTTCTTTTCTGGGGCCTCTTGCTCTCATGGCTTTAATTGTTCTCTGTATGCTAGTGATTGTCAAAACTGTATGTCTGCTCTAGACTTCTTACCTGAGCAGAAGGTCCATGTGCCCAGTTGCCTTCTAGATCCCCTCTCCACAATAGGAGAGTTCCTAGCCACATGTGGCTGTTGAACTCTTTAAATGTGGCTAGTCTGAATCGTGATGCATGTAACTGTAAAATACACCAGATTTTGAAGACTTTAGTAAGAAAAAAAGGAACGTAAAATATTTCATGATTATGTTGATTACATGTTGAAATGATAAATTTTTAAATTATTTGGGTTAAATAATATTGAAATTAATGTCACCTCTTTCAATTTTTTTTTTTAACGTGGCAATTAGGAATTACATATGTGGCTTGCATTACATTTCTTTGGACAGTTCTGTTCTATATAAATATATCCACTTGTATATTTCTCATATAGTTCTTTTTAAAATAAAAAAACTTGACTTTAGAGAGAGAAGGGAAGGGAAAGAGAAAAGCATCAATTTTTTGTTTCACTTAGTTGTGCACTCATTGGTTGCTTCTTGTATGTGCCTTGACCGAGGATCAAACCTACAACTTTGGCCTATCAAAACAACACTCTAACCAACTGAGCTACCCAAGCACAGCCTCTCATATATTTGGGGGGGGGGGGTTGTAAAGATTTTATTTATTGATTTTACAGTGAGAGGAGGGGGTAGTGAGAAGTATCAACTCATAGTGGCTTCAATTTAGTTGTTCATTGGTTGCTTGTAGTTCGTGCCTTGATCAGGCAAGCCCAGAGTGATCTACTCGTTGTGCCATCACAAGCCAGGCATGAAACACAAAATATTTATATTTCACTCCTTTAAATTTCTTTAACTCATAGGACAAAGTTTGAATAAAGAATAAAAGTCAAACTCCTTAGCATGACATAGAGGTTGCCACTTGGACTCTGGTGGCTTATCCACCCTCATCTCTGGTGTTAGTATGAACTATTGCTCCTCTCCAGTGTATGTCTCTTGAATATTTTTATACTTTGAACACTCTTCTTGAATATATGCCTTTTAGTCTGAGTGACTCCTTCAGTCATACCTGTATAGGTTCAATGATTGAATTTATAAAGTTAAATAAAATTCTTTATGTCACAATTGTGTTTTTTTAGTGAGGATGAGGATGATGACCTTCAGTATGCTGATCATGATTATGAAGTGCCACAACAAAAAGGATTGAAGAAACTCTGGAACAGAGTAAAATGGACCAGAGATGAGGTGATTATCTGATAAAGTTTACTAATACATACCTGTATTAATACTATTCTAGATAGGAAAAATATTTAAAAACAAAACAGGAGAAAAATTACCTATTAACTAATTTGTACATTATTTTTCTTCAGCCAGAGATGTGAATAGTAGATTGACATTGAGACGGACAGAAACAGTATAATAAATGGGAGAACTTGTATTATAGTGGTTTTAGTCGTTCTAAAAATAGCCACCAGATAAGACATTGGAGAATTATCTAAATTCAGGGATAGAGGAATTGGGTGGGAGAAAGCTTTCTAATATTTATACCTGTTTTAATAGGATGATAAGTTAAAGAAGTTAGTTGAACAACATGGAACTGATGATTGGACTCTAATTGCTAGTCATCTTCAGGTAAGTGAAACATTGTTTTTATATATAATGGATGATTTACATAACTGAGTTAAATTTGCTGTTTTAAAAAAATGTATTTATACTATTTTAGATTTAAATTTTCTTCCAAAAACATCTCTTATTCTGGTTCTCCGATAGTTGCTAATGGCTTACAAAATCTGATTTTCTAGTCATTAGTTTATCCATGGGGCCTAAAAAGATTACTAATCCAAAACAAAAATGATACTATGTTTTGATAAGTCTTTTTAAGTATTTGCTGATTAAATGGTCAAATGTTTTGAGATAAATATATTAAAATATTTGATAGCTAATTAATAAAATTAGAAAAGTGTTGAAAAGTTTGTCAGAAAATGCTTACATTTTAAAGTGTTAACTGATTTATACTAACTAGTAGTTTACCATACTGATATTTATATACTATTTATTTGCATTAATATTACAATTTACAAAGTACTTTCACATATACTTTTACTTGTTCCTTACTACACTGTAGGTAGTGAGGCAAAGATTTGTGTTTTAATTTCTGTATTGACTACTTTAGAGTTTCAGAAACCAAGTTACCTATGTTACTTTTTTTTTTAATTTATTTTTTTTACAGAGACAGAGAGTGAGTTAAAGAGAGGGATAGACAGTGACAGACAGACAGGAATGGAGAGAGATGAGAAGCATCAATCATTAGTTTTTCATTACGCGTTGCAACACCTTAGTTGTTCATTGATTGCTTTCTCAAATGTGCCTTGACCGCAGGCCTTCAGCAGATGGATTAACCCCTTGCTGGAACCAGCAACCTTGGGTTCAAGCTGGTGGGCTTTTGCTCAAACCAGATGAACCCACGCTCAAGCTGGCAACCTCGGGGTCTCGAACCTGGGTTTTCAGTATCCCAGTCCGACGCTCTATCCACTGTGCCACCGCTGTTTACTTTTTAAATATTGTTATGATGCCTTTTTGTATAACCTGGAAATTGAGCCCAATAATGGAAAGAACATTAGTTTTGGAGTCAATCTGAACTGTTCAAATGTCAGTTCTACTAGCTTAGAAAAACTTTAACCTCTTTGATCTTCATCTTTCTTATCTATAATGTGTAAATAATAATACTGGTTTTACAGTATTTTTGTGAGAATTAGAAATACCATAGGATGTTTGGCATAATTCCAGACATTTAGCGTATGTTCAATAAGTGCAAGCTAAATCAGAAAAGTTATTTACATTAGTTTTATTAGTTTCACTTCAGTGGTATAAAAGCAAATGAAGCAAACAGAAAAATGCTACAAGAACATACAGGAGCAACCTAATTATTTTGAAGAAAGTGATAGCCTTAGAATGGATCAGTACTTATGTACAGAAGCCAAAAATGAAGCCCAATTTGAATAAAAATAATTTGAAGTCCACTGGGTACAAAGGCAGAGCTATTGGTAAACAAAGTATTTGTATTATCCTTTTATATACTTGTAAATTATCTATAAATATGTGTATTAACTAATATCTTTGTAAACTGTGAATCACTAATGAAAAATTACTATTTTTTATACTTCTTAAATTATTTAATTTTTAATTACAATTAACATACAATATAAGTTTCAATGTAAACCAGTGATTAGACATTATATAACTTACTAAGTGATCACCCTGATAAGTCTTGTACCCATCTGACACCATATGTAGTTATTAGAATGTTACTATGTTCCCTATGCTGTACTTTATATCTATCCTCATGACTATTCTGTAACAACCAATTTGTGTTTTTTAATCCCTTCACCTTTTTAGCCATTCCCTCAAACCCCCTCCATCTGGCAACTGTCACAGTGTTCTCTGTATCTATGAATTTGTTTTTGTTCTGCTTATTTGTTTTATTTTAGATTCAATTGTTGATAAATATGTATTTATTGCCATTTTATTATTCATATTTTTTATCTTTATTTTTTCTTCTTTTTAAAGAAGATCCTTTAACATTTTATATAATATAGTCATCCCTCGCCATATCGCAGTTCACTTTTCTTGGTCTCACTGTATCGCAGATTTTTTTTTTTTTTTTTGTATTTTTCTGAAGCTGGAAACTGGGAGAGACAGTCAGACAGACTCCCGCATGCGCCGACCGGGATCCACCTGGCACGCCCACCAGGGGCGATGCTCTGCCCCTCTGGGGGGTCGCTCTGCCGAGACCAGAGCCACTCTAGCGCCTGGGGCAGAGGCCAAGGAGCCATCCCCAGCGCCGGGGCCATCTTTGCTCCAAAGGAGCCTTGGCTGTGGGAGGGGAAGAGAGAGACAGAGAGGAAGGGGGGGGGTGGAGAAGCAAATGGGCGCTTCTCCTATGTGCCCTGGCCGGGAATTGAACCTGGGTCCCCCGCACGCCAGGCCGACGCTCTACCGCTGAGCCAACCGGCCAGGGCCAGATTTTTTAATTGTATATAACTAATTTTGTACTGCAGATTTTTGGCTATATCACAGGATTTTGTGTTGTATAGTTATTTTTTATGTTAAAATTACATGGGTTTAAGAGTGTAGAAAGTGTTTAAGGGCATAGGAAGTGTTTATAAGAGTGTGGGAAAGGTTTATAAGAGTGTAGGGAGGGTTTATAAAGCCTTAAAAATATATAAATAATTAAATAAATATAAGGTCGCTACTTCACAGATTTTCGCCTATTGCAGGGGGGTTCTGGAACCTAACCCCTGTGATAGATGAGGGACCACTACTGGTTTGGTGGTGATGAGCTCCTTTAGCTTTTTCTTGTCTGGGAAGCTCTTTATATGTCTTTTGATTCTAAATGATAGCTTTGCTGGGTAGAGTAATTTTGGTTGTAGGTCCTTGCTTTTCATTACTTTAAATATTTCTTGACACTCCTTTCTGGCCTGCAAAGTTTCTGTTGAGAAATCTTATAGTCTTATAGAAGCTTGCTTATAGGTAATTAACTGATTTTCTCTTATTGCTTTTAACATTCTCTTTTTGTCTTTAACCTTTTACATTTTAAATATGATGTGTCTTGACGTGGACCTCTTTGGGTTCATCTTTTTTGGGACTCTGTGCTTCCTGGACTTGTATATCTATTTCCTTAACTAGGTTAGGGAAGTGTTCTCTCATTATTTATTCAAATAAGTTTTCAATTTCTCGCTCTCTTTCCTCCTTCCAGCACCTCCATGATGTGAATGTTGGTATACCTAAAGTTGTCCCAGAGGCTTCTTACACTATCTTTTTATTTTATTTATTTATTTATGTATGTATGTATTTAGTATTTTTCTGAAGTGAGAAGCCGGGAGGCAAAGAGGCAGACTCCTGCATGCACCTGACCGGGATCCACCCCGGCAAGCTCACTAGGGGCGATGCTCTACCCATCTGGGGTGTTGCTCCATTGCAACCAGAGCCATTCTAGCACCTGAGGCGGAGGCCATGGAGTCATCCTCAGTGCCCAGGCCAACTTTGCTCCAATGGAGCCTTGGCTGCGGGAGGGGAAAAGAAAGAAAGGAGAAAGGGAAGGGTGGAGAAGCAGATGGGTGCTTCTTCTGTGTTCCCTGGCCGGGAATCGAACCTGGGACTTCCAAACACCAGGCTCTACCACTGAGCCAACTGGCCAGGGCCTTCTTACATTATCTTTATTTTTTAAAATTCTTTCTTCTTTTTGCTGTTCTGATTGGGTGTTTTTTGCTTCCTTATATTCCAAATTGCTGATTTCATTCTTCGCTTGAGGTACTCTGCTATTGATTCCTTGTAAATTATTCTTCATTTCAGTTAGTGTATTTTTCATTTCTGACTGTTTCTTTTTTATGATTTCTATGTCATTTTTTATGCTTATTATGTCTTTGTTGAAGTTCTAAGTTCCTTGAACATCCTTATAACCATTGTTTTGAACTCTGTATCTAGCAGTTTGCTTGCCTTCATTTTGTTTAGTTCTTTTTCTAGAGATTTCTGTTTCATTTGGAACATGTTCCTTTGTTTCTGCTTTTTGGCTGCTTCCTTGTGTTTGTTTCTTTTGTTTGTTTTTGTTTTTTCTTCTTTCCCCTGTGTGCTTTTTATGTATTGGGTAGAACTGCTGTGTTTCCTAGACTTGGTAGAGTAGCCTTGTGTAGTAGGTGTTCTGTAGGGCCCAGTAGCACAGCCTCTCCAGTCATCTGAGCTGGGTGCTCCAGGTGCACCCCTGTGTGTTCTGTGTGTACTGTCCTGTTGTAGCTGAGCCTTGTTTGTTGGGAAGGATTGACCCTCAGGCTGATGAGATTTAAGGACTTGTTGCGACTACAGTGGAGAAGCTGCTGTGCAGGAGTTGACCCTCCAGAGCAGGACTTGCTTCAGTGGGGCTTTGGTGCTCACCGAGTCTGCCCCTTAAGTGTGTCGCTCATGGAGGTGGTAGGGTTGTACTCCAGAGTGCTTTGAAAGTGTCCACAGGTGCATTGGCTTTGGGACCTCCCAGGATGTGCAAGATCTGTTACTGTTTGTGCCCTGCCTGGGGCCATTCCACACAAGCTACAGAGTGATGTGCAGGTGGCTACTACCTGTACTATACTTGGTGGTGCCCAGGAGAGGCCAAGCTGTGAACCAAAGCCAGCTAGCTGTCACTAGTGCCAGGCTTGGGGCCAACTAGCAAGAGGTGTGGGGTATGCAGAGGCCAGATGATGCTTGTTTGAGAGGTTTTGGAAAGTCCTAAGTGTGACTCAAGACAGGTTAGTTGTTTGGAAAAGCCACTGAAAATGGCTTGGGTGGGCTGGGGTCTAAGGGAATCACTTAGGCAGTGAACAGTGTGAGCCAGGTTAATGGAAACCGGAATATGATGCCTGTCTGTCAGCTCTCTGGGGGACAGAGGGTGTCTCAGAAAAGGAACAATGGCCTCTGCCAGTACATTGGCAGAAATCCGCCTCTTCCCCTGACCCCCAGCTCTTGCCCTGATGCCCCATGATCCAGTTTCTCCCTGTATGTCCTTGTTTTGTTTTTTTTTCAAGCTGCTGCCGCAGTGGTGGAGCTCAGAGCGGGTGAGTCTCTGTGCAGGACCTTTAAGAGGAGCTGCCTTGGAATCCAGCAACCTGCTGTCTCTTCCTTAGCCATAGTCCCCATTGGTTTTTACAGCCAAAAGTTATGGAGTCTTCTCTTCCTGGCACTGGATCCCTGGGCTGAGAGGCTGGGACCTCTTACTCCTCAGAGGGTACCTCCGCAGCTGACATGTCCCTCACAATTTTAAACTACCACACATAGGTGTGGGATCAGGCCATTGCTCATCTCTGCCCCTCCTATCAGGCTTGATGTGGCTTCTTTAATTGTAGGACTTCTATTCAGCTAGATTTCAGGTGATTCTGAATGATAGTTGTTCTGTAGTATAGTAATTTTGATGAAGTGGTCAGAGAGTGTGAGTACTCTATCTATGCTGCTGTCTTGATCGGAAGTCAATATTATTATTGTTATCGTCATCATTATTATACGTAGGAGTTACTAGATCATGAATTGACTATAAAATAAGGCTTCATTTATTTATTATTAATTATTTTTAGAGTTTGAGATGTTTCTACATAAGGTTTCTTTAGTCCTGGTAAATTCGTTGTTCTTTTAAACTTTAACACTTAAATAATTTAACTGATATATAATGCACATCTCCCATGTATGTATGTTTAGTTTTTTCTTGATAACTTGAGGGGGGGTCATCATTTGTAAACATCTTTTAAGTACCATGTAGTACTGCTATAGCAATGCCTTTAGGGTTTAAAATATTTTTTTTAATTTTTACTGATTTTTAGAGAGAGAAGGAGGGAGGGAGACAGAAAGAGAAAGAGAAAGATCAATTTGTTGTTCTACTTATTTATGCGTTCATTGGTTGTTTCTTGTACGTGTGGTGACTGGGAATTGAACCTGCAACCTTGGTGTGTGGGGTGGATGCTCTAACCTTTTTTTAAAATTGTGTAGAGGTATGTACTGCTCTACTATATAAATCCAGACTGCTGTGCTGTTTGAGTTCTTTTATCTGTTTTGTATAGTTTTCTGTATACTTACTTTTATTTCTCAACTTTCTATATATTTTTTATGGGCAGTATTTGTATTATATATAGCTTTGCTGCTTGCTGTATTATAAGGCATAGTGTAGAAACAAACACTTTAATTTCAAGTATGTATTTTTTTATTTGTAGTCTAAGCCTGGCCACTACTAAAAAGAATTGGGACATAGGCATGTAAAATAAATATTACATATTTAAAGAATGCTGTTGAATACATTTTTCTTAAAGATTTTGTTTTTGAGGTTGTGAGGCATAAGTTTGCTTTCTGAAGGAAAATTGTTCAATAATAAAATCATCTAAATTCTTTCAGAATCGTTCTGATTTTCAGTGCCAGCATCGGTGGCAGAAAGTTTTAAATCCAGAATTGATAAAGGGTCCCTGGACTAAAGAAGAAGATCAGAGGGTAATATGTTCATATTCTTTTTGTTTCACTGTATAAGTGGGTTAGTTGTTTTCTTCCTAATACATTGTTTTGACACATAAAGTATAAGTTTAAATCAATTTGATTTTTTTTTTAAGTGAGAGACAGAGAGACAGACTCCCACATGCACCCCCACTGGGATCCACAGGGCAGGCCCCCTGTGGAAAGATGTTCTGCCCATCTGAGGCTGTTACTCTGTTGCTCAGCAACCGAGGTATTTTAGCACTTGAGGCGAGGCCATGGTGCCATCTTCAGCACCTAGGGCCAACTTGATCAAACCATTTGAGCCATGGCTGGGGGAGGGGGAAGAAGTGGGGCAGGGTGAGGGGTGGAGAAGTAGATGGTCTCTTTTCCTGTGTGCCCTGACTGGGAATCAAATCCAGGATTTCCATGCGCGGGCTGACGCTCTACCGTTGAGCCACCTAGCCAGGGCCTTAATTTGATTTTGTTCTTTGGATGCTGCTTGCATAAGAATTATAAGTTATGTCTTGAAATGTAGTTTTTAATGAATTGAGTTAAACCAAGTATATATGGTATTTTCTTTGAGAGTTTGGTTTGTGGAAGTAAAAAATACTCAGTTTAGTACCTTGTTTAGAGCTTAAGTTAGTACCATTCAGAGTATAGTTTCTTTTTGAAAATTGAATTAACATTTTTAAGACAATTTAATTTTATTTTATCTGATAACATTATATGTAAGGAAATCATTCTCAACTTTCCCTTTTGACCTATAATGAGACCCCAAATAAGATAGATATGAAAGCATCATGTTTCCACAGGGTTGGATGATTTAAAAACTAATATAACTCTTTGTATTACAAAAGTCTGAAAAGAATGGGAGAGTTTCTGTCCTCCACTTTGAATTACTCTTTAGTTCATGTTCTTTCTGGCATAAAACAGTTAATGTAGTTGGAGAATTAGAGCATTTTTACTATCATTCAAAAAAAAGTTAGTTTATTAAGCTCAGAACTGATTTAATTTACTTCATGGCTAATGGTTTTAAAATGTGCTCTAGATCCTTTCAGTTTGAGAAAGGAAGAAATGAAAAGACAGTAACTGTAGCTCCTTCCTGCTTCCAAACTGATCTATTTGACTTTCAGCTGAGGCTTTTCTTTTCTTTTTATATTTTTAGCGAAAGAGAGAGGAACAGACAGGGGCAGACAGACAGGAAGGGAGATGACAAGCACCTTAGTTGTTCATTGATTGCTTTCTCATATGTGCCTGGTCTAGAGGGCTCCAGCCGAGCCAGTGACCCCAATGACTATTGGGTCATATCTATGATCCCACGCTCAAGTTGGCAACCCCACGCTCAAGCTGGTGAGCCTGCGCTCCAGCAGGGCACTTCTGGGTTTCGAACCTGGGTTCTCAGCATCCCAGGCTGATGCTCTATCCACTGTGCCACCACCTGGTCAGGCTGAAGCTTTTCTTTTTTAAGATGTAAGATTAGAAAATGCATAAGTCTTAACATTTTTACTGCCATTTCAAATTATTTGTATGAAAACAATTTAGCTTACAAGTCACTCTAATTAATACCTTATATTTTAGATAAGTTTGGGGTCAAGTTTTGAACTTGACAAATACTGAAGGAGTATTTATTAGTAAAATTGCTTTTTTAAGTTGTAGTTGTGGCTTGGATTTAATGCATTTTTTTAAAAAGTATTTGTGAGTTATGTTCTTAACATTCTGTCAAGGTAATGCTTTTTTAAACTCTATTTTTCTATTTCTTAGGTTATTGAATTAGTTCAGAAATATGGCCCAAAAAGATGGTCTTTAATTGCAAAACATTTAAAAGGAAGAATAGGCAAGCAGTGTAGAGAAAGATGGCATAATCACCTGAATCCTGAGGTAAAGAAATCTTCCTGGACAGAAGAAGAGGACAGGATCATTTATGAAGCACATAAGCGGTTGGGAAATCGTTGGGCAGAAATTGCCAAACTACTTCCTGGAAGGTGCTTATATAAATGTATATATATTTTCTGTACTTAAACTTGATACTTTATTATGTTACTATTAAATATATTTGTAAATACCCCATGACTTTTTTATTGATAATTAAAATTTAGACTGTATAATATATGCAACCCTTTGAAACTATTTGTAATATATCTGTGATAAGGGATGTTACTTTTAAATGATATATTTAATAGTAGTGATTTGTGCCATAAAATGATAGACCTTTGGATTATGAACATTTACTTCACTCCCCAAATTATGTTTAAATATCTGTGCCAATCAGGCAGACTTTCTTTGTATAAACTTGGTTGAAATGAAATCTAAATTGAAGAGATTTCTTTTGTATTGGATTCTATGCATAAGCCCAGGAAATAACAAATATACTGGTTGAAATAAACTGCTATGAAAGTGTTAGAGAAAATTCAATTTTTAATTATGATGTGATTCAAATCATGGGAGTAAGTGTGTATATCCACTTGGCTAAAGTATATACCCTTGGGCAGTGATGTGCTATGTACACCATACATCACACTGGTTCAGATGTTTCCTAATAATACAAAAGACCAACAACCTTGGGAAAATCCATACCTCACTTAGAAGATACGCATTTTTTTATTGTTGTAATCTCTATCTGTATTATTTTATATATATTCTTAATTAATCTTTATATACTGTACTTGTGAAACACACAAACATTGCTGTCTTCATAGATATGGAAATTAAAGCACAGTATTAAGTTGTTTTTTTTTCAAGTTACTGAACCCGGTCTAGGAACTTTTGTTGGTTTTGATCTCATACATCATTTTACTATCCATAGAACCTAGCTTAGTGCCTCAACATAAATTAGGTTCTCCATAAATGTTTGTAGATTTTATTAGGGATGGAATTTACACTACAAGTATTCACAGATTGAAGATTTACATTTATTTAAAGGACACGTAGCTGAAAAGGGAACCCATGTACTTTCTTTCATAGGTATTTTGTTTTAAGAAGTGACAAAGAATACTGGGATTCTGTATTTTGTGATTGCTTTTCAAGACCATATTTGTTCCTGGCTTCAAGGTCTTTGTCCTTGCTATGCCTTTAATATGGAATGCTCTTTTTTTCTGTTTGTGTATGGCTGGTTCATTCTTGTCATTCAGATCTTAGCTTCACTCTCACCTCCCAGAGGCCTTCCTAATCAAAATTACCCTTGATACTCATTTTTCTTATCCTACTTTAATGATCTGTGTTGCACTGATGGTTCTTATCACATATTTAGTTTTTTTTTCTATTTTTCCCTCCTTTTGTTCTGCTGCATTTCCAATAAGAATGCAAATTCCATGAGAGAGGGTCTTTCTTTGTCTTATTTACTGCTGTATCTCTAGTGCACTGATCTGTGCCTGATATATAGGCAAAAAGTTTTTTAATTTAAAATATCCAATTTTACATAAACATAAAATGCATTTTGTACATTTTAGACAGTATTAGAATTTGTGAAATCCTCTTTCTCTTTTAAAATTGTACACTTTCATTTCATAGGACTGATAATTCTATCAAAAACCATTGGAATTCTACTATGAGAAGAAAGGTGGAACAAGAGGGATACTTACAAGATGGAATAAAATTAGAGCGATCTTCATCTAAACTTCAACACAAACCTTGTGGAACAATGGACCATTTGCAAACCCAGAATCAGTTTTACATACCTGTTCAGGCACATATTTTTAATACCTTTATTATTTTTAAAATTTCTTTAGTTGCTATATGGGAAAGTGTTTGGTTTCTTAATAGGACAAATATAACATATAAAGGGGAATAGACATTTGAAAGATTATTCCATAACTGCTGTTAAACAATTAGTGAAGATTTATCGTTACTTGTTTTGATTGATAAATATTTTGTGAAAAACTCATTAAAATGTTTCTGTTTATACGTAATTTTTATGTTTTCTAGTTAAAAAACTTAGTATGTACATTTCTTAATACTATCAGTCTTTGAATCTTCATTTATGATTCAAAGCTAATGGTTATCGGTGCTTTAACATCTATTGTAGTTTTTAAAAAATTTTGTGTAATTGTAGTATTCCTTATTTCTAAGATGTAAGTGTATATTAAATGGTTTAAAGGAGAAAATAGTAAAATATCATTCAAGCCATCTTTGGAGGATGTGGTAAATAATTGGTTCTTTGATGACATTCAGTTTTTGTTTCTCCCCTATTAACCAACCAATTGAGTGACTTCAGTCTTACTTAAAAAGATTCATTGGAGATTACCCAAGTTCATAATGGGGCAAGCTCCATTTTCCTTACAGTGCATTTTCTACCTGTAAGAAATTAGTTTAGTAGGAGTTTTCATAAGGTTCATTTTATATTATCTAGCTGTCATACTATTTTTGGTTATTGTCACAAACAATAATGTAAAGATTAAGTCAGGACTTAACAGCATCTAACAAAAGACAAAATTTGATAAGGTGTTAAAAATTTATGCTTAGTATGCCTCAGAATTGATTTTATTCCATTAAATGGACATTTAAAAGATATAATTTGGAAGAATCAAAGTAATGACATCTTAATTTACAAATAGGAAGACATATAAGACCTAGTTATCTGTGGATACTCAAATCCCTTAAGGTTTTTGTTGTTTGTTTCTTTACACTTTTCCTTAGAGTCCTAGATTTCAGCAGCATAAACTGAAACATTCTGCTTCTATCTTAGGTTATTTAAATTTATTTTTTTAACTCATAGATAATTTTAAAGATTATTTGGGACCAAAGTAGTATTTAAGTCTCAAAATATTTTGGGAAGATAAGGTTATTTCTTGTACTTCAAGAATTGTTTCCCTTTTAATCTTGAAAGATGTAGTCATAGTTTACTTAAACTAATAAAATTATAATTTGAATTTTACTTGAAAAATGGATTAATTTGAAATACTGTCACAGACTTCAATGAAGAATTTGAGAAAGATACATTTTTAATCTATTGGCATTACCAAGTTGAGAGATAACTGATGCTAACTAATCAAGTTGTGTGAAAATTTAAGTTTAATGTTAGAAGTTATGCATAATGATTCTACATTAGATAGTTATTTAGGTAGGCCATTATGGAAAATATACAATATTTAGATTTATTAGATTTTAAGGTTTTTAAAAATACCTTCTTATATTTTTTTCTACCACTGCATGCTAAATTTGCATGCAACTTCAAAATTCTTATGACAGATGATTTAGAAAAGAAGCAGAATAATTCTTAATCTATTGTCAGAGTATTAAAAATATACATGAATGATTCTGATTTTTTTCTAAGAGGAACAATAGAAGAAACCTCTATTTTCATATCTTTCTACCCAGAGGTTGTCATGGAGTGGTGGTAGGAGTAACAGAGGTGAATGTTGAAAAATTTGCTTTCGTCTCCATCTCAGTGAGTGCATCATAAGAACTAACCCCTTCCTCTTAAAGATAGGAACACAATTACTTTGTCTTCTTCAGGAAATAGAATAGTCCTAACAGCAGACTTAAAAAGAAATTGGTGGATATTGTAGTTAATAGAGTTATTGGCTGATAAATCTAGGCCAAGTAATTTTTATATTTCATCTAGAAGACATATCTTTCCTAAGTGGTTAGACTTACTTAATCAGTAGACCCTAAGAACAGAGATGTAATTAATGGATAAACTGTTGTTAGTATGGATGTTCAAAGTTAACAAATACTTTCTGAGTTGTTAATGTTGCTATTTTATCAAGAGTTTTTGTGTTTTGTCTCAGATTTTAAAGTGTTATTTACAATATTAATGATTTAATTACTTTTAGATCCCAGGCTATCAGTATTTGTCACCTGAAGGCAACTGTATAGAACATGTTCAGACTTCTGCCTTTATTCAGGTAACTTTTTATTTATAATAAAACAAAGGAAACACTTTCAAACATATTTTTGAATGTCTAATACTGTGTTTCCTTATCTTTAAAACTAGATATTATCTGTCCTATTTACTTTGAGTATTATAACATTAAAGGAGAAAGTTTGTTAAGTGGGTTTGAGAAACATAAACTGTACAAATGTAAAGTGCTTGATAACTCCAGCAAGATGATTCTTTTCCAACTTAATGCATTCAGGTTGTGAATGGACATATTTTTACTAAATTGGTTAAAAATATGTATTGAGTCAATATATTAAAACGTACTCCAAAAATTAAATTTTAAATTGACATACTACAGATAATGCAGTATACATTTTTTTATACATTTAAATTTCCTAAATATCTTCTGTTAAAATGTAAATATTCATCATCACCTCTTTAGATAACAGAGGGATTGTGATACTGGGTATTTTGGACTTAGTAGTATTAAGCTTTAGAGAAAATAGATTTTATGTTGTGTAGAAGATAAATTTTAGAACACTAATAATAAAGCAATTATGTAAATAGCCTGTTTTCTCTTTTTTTAAACTTATTTTAGCAACCCTTTGTTGATGAAGATCCTGATAAGGAAAAAAAAATAAAGGAACTTGAGTTGCTTCTTATGTCAGCTGAGAATGAAGTTAGAAGAAAGCGAGTTCCCTCGGTAAGAACTTAGGTTGTTTAAATTTTATTGCTAGAATTTTTTATATGCTTTTATAGTTTTTATCAGCATTGACTGTCACAAGAAGAAGAAAGCATATTCACAATGTCTTCAGATTTTAATATACAGACTAAAAATAGTCTTTCTAATTTGCAACTTTGAGGTTGCCTGATTTTGATATCCATTTCTTGGAACATACTGTACAATGTTCAGTATTAAGCTTCCTGAGTCATAAATGTCAAGCAGACGTAAGGTATAATCTCTGATATATATTTGCGGAAATGATGTGTAGTTTAGATTAGACTTTGGTTTTATTTTAGACATTTTATGTAATGATGGCTTTAATAGAAAAAGCTTGAAAATTAATTAAATAGATGTGTAAAGATTTATGTGCTCCCAAATTACTTTTATTCTTTGAACTTTTTAAAATTTACTATATTTAGAATTGAATTCACTAAATTGGGAAAAGTAATAACATTAAAAATATAGAGAGGCCTGACCTGTGGTGGCGCAGTGGATGGAGCGTTGACCTGGAAATGCTGAGGTTGCGGGTTTGAAACCCTGGGCTTGCCTGGTCAAGGCACGTATGGGAGTTGATGCTTCCAGCTCCTCCCCCTAGTTTTTTTTTTATAAAAAAAAAAGAAAAAAAAATATAGAGAAAAGAACCATTAGATTTTATGCTCCCTAAAGAAGTTTTTTTTTGTGTGTGACAGAGACAGAGAGAGGGAAGATAGGGACAGACAGACAGGAAGGGAGAAAGATGAGAAGCATCAATTCTTCGTTGCAGCACCTTAGTTATTCATTGATTGCTTTCTCATATGTGCCTTGACCTGGGGGTCTACAGCAGAGCGAGTGACCCCCTTGCTTACGCAGGTGGTTTATTGTTAGGGATTCAGATTCAGGTGTGTATGATTGCAGCCCTGTGGTTTTTCCAGTGGGCCCAGTGATCTGCCTTTTTGCAACTTTTCCTACCTACAAACCCAGTTGAAATGCATATGGTTTGAAAGCTCTCTTCAGAAAGTGATTGATATCTCTGTGCTAATGAAACAAAGTTGCTTTAATTTCTTATAATTTTTAGGAAACTTTAAAACAGGTGGAACTTATTTTGCAAGAGTGTTGAAAACTTGTTGTTTTTTTTTACCTTACTTAACTAGAAACATTTTGTTATTGTGACTCTGTAGCACATTCTAGCGATTTTTATTTTTAATAGTAATAGGTACCATTTATTGAGTGCTTCCTGTGGACTGGGGCAGTGTGCTCTCTAAAATACAGTAGTTACTAGCCATATTTAACTTTAAATAAAATTAAAAAATTTAGCTCTTCAGTTGTACTAGCCACATTTTGGTTGCTTATATAGTTAATGACTTCCATACTGAGCTGCTTCAGATGTAGACATTTTTATCACCTCAGAAAGTTGGGGTTTTGTTTTTTGGTTTTTTTTTCACCTCAGAAAGTTTTATTGGACAGTGTAAATACACTTTATAGTAATATATTTTTCTTTTTCCTTTTTCTCCAGTATGAGTTATAATTAACACACAGCACTGTATATGTTTAAGGAGTACAACATAATGATTACTCCCTAAGTTTAGTTAACAACTATCATCTCATGTAGGTGCAAACAAAACAAAAGAAAACAAAACTGGTTTTTCCTTGTGATAAGAACTCTTAGTATTTACTCTTTAACAACTTTCAATTACATATTGTTTCTTAATCATGACTCTTGAGGATCTCTTTTCTAGTTTTGTATTATAAAACACCAGAAAACTAAGCTTAAAAGATAAGTAAATTTCCCAGTGTATATCACTAAAGAAAGAAAGAAAAATGGCACAGTTCCTGACTTCAATGGATTTACTCTGCAGTGGGAACAGAAACAGGAGAAAGGATATAGCGTGATAAAATAAGTTGCAAAGTTTTATGGGAGCACATAGGAGAGGTGCCTGAGAGTTAAATAGTCAGGGAAGGGTTCCTGGAAGAAATTCTACTTGAATTCAATCTTGAAAGATAGGTAATGATTATAAATGAACTAATCATTATTATAAAAGGAACAGGTGAAAGTGTAGTCAGATGGATTATCTTAAATGAGGAATGGGAGTTTTCTCTGGTCGGTATGTAGGACAGCATTCGGGATAAAGGAAGCAACAGTATGTGCAAAGGCACTCCAGGGTAGAAGACTAACTCACCAGGGAACTGCAAGTACTGTATTTGGGGTATGCCCTGGGAGGAGGAAACATCAGGAGATAAAATTTGAAAGGTAGAGGCTAGACTCTAGGAATAAGGATTTGACGCTCTCTATATATGGTTGTTTTTATCTCACCATGATTTTATAAATTTAAAAGTAAATTTAGTTAGAAAAAAGAAATAGAGTCAAGATGTGAAGTTTAAAGAAAAAATTTTATATTAATTTTGAGGAAAGACATTATATTTGCTACTGTATTTTTAGCTGAAATGTTGTAAAGTATGTTCTAGAAAAAAACTCTTCTTGGAGCAGTGAACACACAATAATATACAGATGATTTATTATGGAATTGTACACCTGAAACATATAATTTTATTAACTAATATCACCATGATAAATTGAATAAATTAAATTATTCTGAGGGCAGTTTCCAAAGTCATATAAAAACAATTCTTAGTTAAAATAAAAATGTATGCTTAAGTTAAGTATGACAAATAATATTCAAATCTCTTTTGTACTTTTAGCAGCCTGGAACATTTTCTAGCTGGTCTGGTAGTTTGCTTATGGATGATAGCACCTCTAATACCCTAAATAGCCTCGAGGACCACACTAGTGAAATTTACAGTATGGATGAAAATCAGACCATGAGTGCTCAGCAGAATTCACCCACAAAGTTCCTGGCCGTAGAGGCAAATGCTGTGCTGTCTTCTCTGCAGACCATCCCAGAATTTGCAGAAACTCTAGAACTTATTGAAGCTGTAAGTTTGAAATTGTGAGATTATCAAAAAACTCAATTTTATTTATATGGTTTCATGTTTAGAGACTCAGTTTAGTGGACACATACCAGTTTTATGTTAAGCATTACTTTGTATGTCATGCTTAATTTCCTTCGCTTTTGCAGTGAATTCTGGAAAGAAATATATAAATCTCAACTATGTAACTTGTATAAAATTAAAAATGTTTTTTTAATTTAAGAATTTATTCCTTGTTACACAAGTTATAAAAATGTATTAGAGATAGCTGGGAACTAGAGAAAACTGTAGGAAAGAAAATGAAAATCTTCCATAAACCAAGTTAACAATCTGATGTATTTCCTTTATATATAGAACTTGTGTTCTTTTTTTTTTTTTTCTGTATTTTTCTGAAGCCGGAAACGGGGAGAGACAGTCAGACAGACTCCCGCATGCGCCCGACCGGGATCCACCCGGCACGCCCACCAGGGGGGCGACGCTCTGCCCACCAGGGGGCGATGCTCTGCCCCTCCGGGGCGTCACTCTGCCGCGACCAGAGCCACTCTAGCGCCTGGGGCAGAGGCCGAGGAGCCATCCCCAGCGCCCGGGCCATCTTTGCCCCAGTGGAGCCTCGGCTGTGGGAGGGGAATAGAGAGACAGAGAGGAAGGAGAGGGGGAGGGGTGGAGAAGCAGATGGGCGCTCCTCCTGTGTGCCCTGGCCGGGAATCGAACCCGGGACTTCTGCACGCCAGGCCGACGCTCTACCACTGAGCCAACCGGCCAGGGCCTAGAACTTGTGTTCTATATATAAAAACACAATTTTTATCTCTCTCTCTCTCTCTCTCTCTCTCTCTATATATATATATATATATATTATTTTTTGCCTTTTTCCGAAATGAGAAGGGGGTGGTGGCAGACAGACAGACTGCCATATGCGCCCGACCAGGATCTACTTGGCATGCCCACCAGGGGGCAATGCTCTGCCCATCTGGGGCGTTGCTTCGTTGTGACTGGAGCCATTCTAGCGCCTGAGGTGGAGGCCATGGAGCCATCCCCAGCATCCGGGCTAACTTTGCTCTCATGGAGTCTTGGCTGAGGGAGGGGAAGAGAGAGATAGAAAGGAGAGGGGGAAGGGTGGAGAAGCAGATGGGTGCTTCTCCTGTGTGCCCTGGCCTGGAATTGAACCCGGGACTTCCACACGCCGGGCCGATGCTCTACCACTGAGCCAACCGGCCAGGGCCCAATTTTCATATATTTTTAAAGCCAAATATACACTTATATTTGTGGATTGTTTGATATGTTATATCACAGGTATGCATCTTTTCTTAACTGTTTTTTTTATTTGAATGTTAATTGCTTCACAGTATTCTATCATATGAATGTAAGAATATACTATTATTGAATATTTAAATGGTATCCAATTTTTTATTAAAAATTGCAGAACATATTATGTAAAGCTTTGTGCAAAATTATGATTATGTCCTTAGGTTAAATTGAATTTGTAGATCAAACTATATGACCATTTTGAAGACGTACTATACACATTGCCTAATGATTTTTTAGAATTTGGTAGTATTTTTCTGATGTTGAATACAGTGACGTTTTATGATGAATTGGTCTCTTTGATCATTTTAAATAATTTTTTCCTTTATTTAGAATACCTTGACAGTAAGCTTCACCTACTGAGTTAAATGGAATTTAGTTTAGAATATTCTAAAATGGAGTCATAATAAAATCATAATCTGTTCCTGTTAAACAAAAGATGAACAAGGAAAGGAAAGCCTTTTTCTATTGATAAAAATAAGTAGTTAATTATCTGTGGAAATCACCCTAAGTTCAAGATCAGATTTAACTAGGTTACATAATTAACTTAAAGAATCTAATATATTGCAGGATCCTGTAGCATGGAGTGATGTTACCAGCTTTGATCTTACTGATGCTGTTGCTTCTCCTGTCAAGTCCACTCCGGTTAAACTAATGCGAATCCAACACAACGAAGGCACCATGGAATGTCAATTTAACGTCAGCCTTGTACTTGAAGGGAAAAAGAACAGTTGTGGTGCAGAAAGTGAGGCTGTTCCTTTACCATCGCCAAATGTGGCCAAGTTTAGTACTCCACCAACCATCCTCAGAAAGAGGAGAAGACCACGAGTGGGTCAGTCCCCAGGCAGTGAACTGAGTGACGGCACAGTAGGTGATGGCTGTCACACAGCATTAAAACACACTCCAGTGAAAACACTACCATTTTCTCCTTCACAGGTAGTAGTGTTGTTTCTGTTTGGCTTTCCAAGTGTGAGTAAGCTAGATTAAATTACATCTTTAACATCCTTGCTAGCAGTTCATTGCTTTGATAATCATTATAACAATGGATAATGTATTCAATTGTATACATGAGCATGCTAAGCTCTGATAATTCAGAAGGTGTATCACAAAGTAGTAGTATTAGAGTGTCTTACAATTTTTAGAGCTAAAAGGGGTGTTTTAGATAGGTAGTTCCACATCTTGAATAGGACTATCAGGAAATAGGCCCAGAAAGGCAAAATGATTTGTCCAAATGATCTAATGGCAGACTGAGACTGGTATCAAGTATTCTAACTGTTCAACAGATATCAGGTACATACACGCACAGACAACTGCTCACTGTAAGAATTTCATGTGTCAGAAGATTTTCTAGGATTGTCGGGAGCTCTTGGCTCTTTTCTAAGGTTACGTCCCTGGGCAGTGGATATTTATCTTAGGGCAAACAGTAACTCCCTTTCTTAATGAACACTATGTTCTAGGCTTTGTGCTAAACACTTTTATTACAGCATCTCAGTTAATCCTTCTTTAGAAAACCTTAGGAGGTAGGTAAAATGAAATTCAGAAGTTAAGCTAGTTGTCCAAGGTCAATTTATAAGTAAGAAATGAAGCTGGTGTTTGCTGAAAGTGTCCTGACGGAGGTTAAAAGGTTTTGTCAGAAATGAAGGCAGTTTAATGGTCAAATAAACTTGGAGGGTGCTGAGATATTATTGGAGGTATTGATGTTAGGAAGATAAAGATCTGACAGAGCATGATCACTACGTTTTCTAAAAATTGTGCCTTCCTCCCTTTCAGGGAATGTCATTTACATGATGGCAATATGAATAGTACAACATCCCCCCTCCATCCCAGTGCTCTAAATTACAAAACTCCTAGAGGAAGGTGAACTGGGATTGGGCACATTAGCCATTTTCTATTTTTGGAGTTTGGCACATTAGCAATTTTTGTTGAAAGTGTAAATTCTAAGGTGAAAAGTGGCTGAGAAAGTGAGGCACAATTATGAAGACCTTATAGCCAATGACAAAGAGCTCAGATCTTACCCTGTAATTGATGGGTATTGCTTCAGGATTTAAAAAGGGGTTGGCTGCTAATCTTCAGATTAAGTATAAATATATGGCAGATATTAGTACCCAAAAGTGATAGAACTATTCATTCCAGTTTATATAGCCTTATAGCAGTTTCCCCTTCTTCCTACCACTGCTAATCTAACAGCTACAAAAATAAATTAGTATTTCACAATTATGTGTAAGTTAGGATCCAATGAGTAAAATGTGTCATTTGGAAAACGAACTGTATTACTAATTTTGACTTCTCAGAGGTTCTGAGCTGTGTTGTAAATAGGCAGATTGGTCAGGCAACTGTATTTCTCATCAGCAAAGCATTATTCTGAATTCAAAGTATTCCCGTAAAAAAGTACACTTAAGATCATTTGTTAATAAAGTAATAAAACTTTTCCTCAGTTACACTGTTGTATAGAAACTTACCTTACCACAGAAGCTATTTATGGTTTCTAGATTCCTATTTGATAATACTGTTTTCAAATTTTTGTACTGTTTTATAACTTTTGAGTATTTGTTAAACAACTATTTCTTGAATGCCTATTATGTGCTAAACACTGCTCTGACTGATTGCTGGGGAGGCAGTTATGAGCAAAACAAAATTTCCTGCTCTCCTGGTGCTTGGTTTCCATGGAGTGGAATGCAAATGTATCACTGGCAATCCTTTTCTAAGAGAAATTGGGGAAATAATTTGAAAATTTTATCAGTTTAATAGTTATACCGGGATTTTGATGTTCTAGAATTGTCTTTAAACTCTTTTTCTTTTTTTAGTTTTTCAACACATGCTCTGGAAATGAACAAGTTAATATAGAAAATCCTTCATTTACATCAACCCCTATTTGTGGGCAGAAAGTTCTCATTACTACGCCTCTTCATAAGGAAACAACCCCCAAAGATCAAAAGGAAAATGTAGGGTAAGTAGGTATTAAATTATTGTGTTAGAGAAAATGGGAAGCACAGTTTCAAGAGTAGATTAGCTTTTTGTCCATTTATGCATATATCATAATCCCTATCCATATGGGATTTAGAATTGAAAAAAAAATCATTACCTTATGTTTTATTCCTGGAAACTGAAAACCAGCTAAATACAGTGTAAAACTTTGAAGTCCAGCAAAACAACATTTTTACTGCTTTTTTCTACATTCGCTCTATTTTCCGTTTTAAGATCATTGATTGGAATAAGAATTAGTTTAAGCAGGCATACTTTAAAATAGTCCTGTAATGTTTCAATAAAGCATATGTATATGCAGGAAAATTTTGTGTGTGCTTTTTATCATGACTTTGCTTTCCTTAATTTATATGAAGTCTAATTTTGACTATAATACAAATATCTAAATGATTGGATAGGTTTAGAACACCTACTATTAGAAGATCTATATTGGGTACCACACCAAGGACTCCTACACCTTTTAAGAATGCACTTGCTGCTCAGGAGAAGAAATATGGACCGCTTAGAATTGTGGTATGTGTATTTTTACTTTAAAAAATTTTCCTAATTATAATAAAACACAGATTTTGACTTTTATTCTTGATTTTTAACATTTTTAAAAAGATGTTCACTGAAATTGATAAAATTTTTTATCTTTTGATTTATAAGTTTGAATTTGTATTAATCTTTTTTTTTGTAAATAAATTTTTGCTCGGCTTGTTTTGCATTTTTACTTTCTTTATATTAAGTCATCAGAGAAAGCAAATCAAGTGTCAACAGAGCTCTTAACACTAACACCAACCTCTAGTAGTTTTAGGAGTGGTTATCTAAAGTAGAATAAAGTCATTTTAATATTTTGATATACATAAGCACTTTCCTAATATTTTTTAAACTGACTGATCAGGATATTTCTTTAAGGCTCAGTTTCCTCTTCCGTTTAATGGAGATCACAGAACCCACCTCAAGGGTTACATGTGAAGATAAAAGAGATAATAGATATAAATCTGGTGGGCTAAGTTTCAAGTGGTATGTGCTTAATTAGTTGGTGCTATTAAAATAATTTTTTTTTTTTTTTTTTACAGAGACAGGGAGAGAGTCAGAGTGAGGGATAGACAGGGACAGACAGACAGGAACGGAGAGATGAGAAGCATCAATCATTAGTTTTTTGTTGCGCATTGCAACACCTTAGTTGTTCATTGATTGCTTTCTCATATGTGCCTTGACCATAGGCCTTCAGCAGACTGAGTAACCCCTTTCTTGAGCCAGCGACCTTGGGTCCAAGCTGGTGAATTTTTGCTCAAACCAGATGAGCCCATGCTCAAGCTGGTGACCTCGGGGCCTGAACCTGGGTCCTCCGCATCCCAGTCTGATGCTCTATCCACTGCGCCACCGCCTGGTCAGGCTAAAATAATTTTAATAATAGTGCTAGGAGTTGTAGTTTATGAGTAGAGAGAGAAGTATTACCTGTGCTTTCATAACATCTATATGTATGTGAAGATAGATCCACATTTCATTCAGTGCTTGCAATGTGCAATATTATTTTTGCCATAAAATTGATTAATTGATTACTTTATTCAACATATGTATTAAGAGGGCTTGGGAGAAAATCAAACCACTAATGAGAAAGTATAAAAGATGGCTTTCTATATATGGGGAGAAAAAAGAATTGTTATAAAAGACTTCTTTAAAATCCTTTTAAAAACAACTCAGTCACAGCCACTTGCCTTCTTGGAAGAAGATATTCGGGAAGTTTTAAAAGAAGAAACTGGAACGGACATATTCCTCAAAGAAGAGGATGAACCTGCTTACAAAAGCTGCAAACAAGAGGTAACCTTTTAGTATTGTTAATAAAAGCCTTATCATGTCGAAGTGATTTATCATAATGTTTTTATTGCAAATTTATTCTAGCATACGGCTTCTGTGAAGAAAGTCAGAAAATCACTTGTTTTAGATAATTGGGAAAAAGAAGAACCAGGGACTCAACTACTGACTGAAGACATTTCAGACACGCAGGTTTGTAAAGCATTTTTTTTTTAATGGTTGCTTTAGGAGCTAGTGGTTCTTGTTTCTTACTCATTGTGTGGTCAATTCATTAGAATTTCATATAAAGTTTCCTTTAGTATTACTCTGCCTAATTCAGAAAGAAGCTATTAACTATAGAAACTATTTTATTTACTTCCTTGCTTTTATATTTTTGTTTTCAGAGGAGTTGGAGCTTTCTATTTTGTATGATGACAAAAAATGGTAGTTCTTAAGACTTCAAGTTTCAGTATTTATCTTTACTTCATTTCTGAAATATTTAATATTCCTACATTACTAGAGATTTCACTGGAGCCAGAGCTTTCTCGGAGGGAAATCAAGAGGGCTCCCCCTACCACTTACTCAGTAGTCCCTCTCTTGTCTCTGGTTTTCAATTATTTTCCTTTCTTTTTTTTCTCTCTCAGTCAGAAAATATATTTACAACATCTTTATTCATGATACCATTATTGGAAATACATGACAATAGGTGCAACTTGACTTCTGAAAAACAAGATACAAATCCAACCAACAAAACATATACACTTAATAAAAAGAAACCAAACCCTAACATTTCCAAAGTTGTCCCATTGGAAAAGAATCTTCAGGTATGAATTTATAAATATCTTTTAGTGATATTTGTTGTTTATTCAATTATCACTTTGAGCTTACTGATCACAAATTAAGCTTTTTCTTTCTAAATTCAACATTGACTATAACAATAACTAAACATTTATTATTATATTGTCACTCAAACTAGACTTGGGTTTTTGAGGGACTCATTCATCAGGGCACATATAATCTAAACAATTGAAGTTGTAGCCAGAGACTCTTCTGGTGGTTTCCTAAGCACT
This sequence comes from Saccopteryx leptura, assembly GCF_036850995.1. Classification (NCBI taxonomy): domain Eukaryota; kingdom Metazoa; phylum Chordata; class Mammalia; order Chiroptera; family Emballonuridae; genus Saccopteryx; species Saccopteryx leptura. The sequence goes on from NC_089505.1 coordinate 308,792,104, forward strand.
GTTTTATTTTTATTTTTATCCTCCTTTCTTCCTTCCTTTTTCTTAATTGAATTTATTAGGTTGACATTGGTTAATAAAATTATATAGGTTTCAGATGTACAATTCTGTAATACATCATCTGTATATTGTATTGTGGGTCTACCACTCCAAGTCATCACCATTTATCCCCCTTTACCCTTTTCTACCCCCCATAACCCCTTTGCCCTCTGGTAATCACCATACTGTTGTCTGAGTGTATGAGTTTGTGGGGTTTTGGGGAGGGTTTTTTTGCTCAGTCCCTTCACCTTTTTCACCCAGCCCCACAACCCATCTCTTCTCTGACATCTATCAGTTCTCTGTATCTATGAGTCTGTTTCTATTTTGTTTGCTGGTTTATTTGTTCATTCGTTTCCACATATAAGTGCAATCATAGGGTATTTGTCTTCCTGTGGCTGGCTTATTTCACTTAGCATAATACTCTCCACATGTATTCATGAAGTCGCAAAAGGTAAGATTTCATTATTGTTTACAGCTGAGTAGTAGTCCATTGTGTAAGTACCACAGCTTTTTTATCCACTCATCTACTGATGGATACTTGGGCCACCTCCAAATCTTGGCTATTGTAAATAACAATGCACGTTATCATTTTTTTAAACTAAAGATATCTCAGTCCACTTCTGGCACCTCTTCTCCTATAACAAATAAGTATAGCTCTATCTGCTGTCCTGAAAGGGTATGAGGTTGGAAGCAGTTTCAGCTTGATATTGTTGGTATAATGGTTTCCAGTGAACTTTTTGGCTCAAAGCAATAAAACAAAATCCTTTTTTATTTCCGTTGCTATGCAGCCATTATGTGGCTGCACATGAAGGCTGGGAAATTTTTTCTATGTTATCTAAAGAATTTAACCCTGAGAATTTGAGAGTTCATTGAGGAGGGACTTTTTTTTTTTTTACATCATAATGATTGCAGCTCTAGTGTTCCTGGCATTTAAGTGTTCCTTGAGAATATCTTTGGCAATCAAATATGGCCACCTCCTCTCTGTCTTGAGCCACTGCTCTTCAAAGAGCGTTGTAGTGGCCTTGGCCAGTTGGCTCAGTGTATAGAGCATCAGCCTGCCGGACTCAATCCCCGGTCAGGGCACACATGAGAAGCGACCATCTGCTTCTCTCCCCGACCCTCTCTCCTTTGTCTTTCCTCCTATCACAGCCAGTGGCACCATTGGTTCGAGCATTCATCCAGGTGCTAAGGATAGCTCGTTTGGGCTGAGCATTGGCCTCAGGTGCTAAGGATAGCTCCATTGATTTGATCTTTGGCCCCAGACGGGGGTTGCCAGGTGTATCTTGGTCAGAATATATGTGGGAATCTATCTCATTATCTTCTCTCCTCTCACTTAAATAAAGAAGCCTTGCAGCATATTCTCTTAATCAATTTAAAATGATTTACAAGTGTTTAACACAGAGCTTTACAGGAAAATTCATTATAGCAGATCATACCTATAATATGGTAACCTTTATAATTAGTGCAGAAAACAAATGAAATGTAAACTTGACTTTGTGCTATGACTATATTTCATAATTTGCAAGACATAAAGCATTATAAGCTCATTTTTTGACATTACATTCTTTCAATTTTTTGTAAAATTTTTAAACAATAAAGACTGACATTTCTTTCTATGTTAGGACTGATTTGATTGGCAGGGGTGAGGAGGAATTATGCGAACAAAGCTTCTAACCTGCTTTTATGTCTGTAAACAATATTGATAGCTAATAAAATGACCATAAATATTTCAGTATGTGCTTTTAAAACACCAAACAGTCACAATACCATTATCCAAGTATTTTGTACAATAACTACTTACCAAATATCAGTTAAAATATTTGACTTTTAAAAGTATAATTGTGCCTGATCTGTGGTGGTGCAGTGGATAAAGCATTGGCCTGGAATGCTGAGGTCGCCGGTTCAAAACCCTGGGCTTGCCTGGTCAAGACACATATGAAAATTGATGCTTCCTGCTCCTCCCCCTTCTCTCTCTCTCTCTTTCTCTCTCTCTCTTTCTCTCTCAGCCTCACTCTCATTCTCACTTTCTAATTTTCACTTTCCTCCTCTTTTTCCCCTCTTTAAAATGAATAAATAAAATGTAAAAAGATAAAATTAACTAAAGTATAATTGTGAAGTAGTGTCAATAATTATTATAGTAATTTTAACATTACTATTAATATTTTCTTCCTAGTCAAATTGTGAATGGGAAACAGTGGTTTATGGGAAGACAGAAGACCAGCTTATCATGACTGAACAAGCAAGAAGATATTTGAGCACTTACACAGCTACTGGCAGCACTTCAAGAGCTCTCATACTGTAATTGTTATCAAAACTGTTGAATTGCCACTCCTTTATTATAGCCTATATACTAAATTAGATTGCAATGAAATTTTTGTCAATGAATTCATTTTAAGGTTTTAATACAGCCCTGAAATGGTTTGCATTGTTTTCATACTGAGCAGGTGGAAAGCTAAGCCACTTAAGTAAGGGGTAGGCAATTTCATAGTTTATTTTTTAAGAGATAAGATTTTTAAAAATTATCTTTAAATAACAAGATGGGAAAACCATATTAGAATGTTCATGGATATTCTAGAAGTAATTCGCACATATTTTCTTCGGAGAATATATGTTGCTACTCTTGATGCTGCGGTTTTATTATAGATAGATTTATGAGTATGTGTAATTTCTGAAATTAGTCTATGCGTGGGGAAGCACACAAGATTTTATGAAGTACTTAAGCCTATGTGCTGATTTACTTAGGCTACCATTTACAAAGAAACACAATTGAAAGGAAGTCAAAGGAAGAATAAAAATTGCACTACTAATTTTTGGTATTTTTCAAAAATAATAAAATTAACTACAGTGTTAAATGTATTTATTTGAGCATAGTATTAAAAAAGCATGGAAAAAGGCTTTGTTCCTTTGTAAAGAGTCAGTATTCATAAATCTCAGAAGAGCTGAGAGTTTGTTGAATGTATTGTACAGTATGTAGGAGCAGGAAAACTTTGTAAATTGGAAAGAAGTCTGTTTTTATAATTTATTTTTATTTTTAAAGCTTAAATGTAGATATTTATACCTATACAGGGTGTCTAGAAGCCAGTGTTGTTTCCTATTGTTACAGCTAACATAGTAAAGAACAATTTTGACTTTTAAGTATGAAACAATAGTAAGTTATAGCTGCAAAGAATACAATATCTATACTGTATGTCACATCTACCTAAATATTGCACTATGCCCTTTAAATCATGTTGATTATAAAATAGTTCTAAAAATATACTAAATAATAATTTAATATTTTCTTTTTAAATTATATGGGGAAGGGTCATATAAATTAATCCGGTGATTTGTATATGTGTTTGAAATTTTTGCATTTCGTTTAAAAAAATAATATGGTACTTTGGTCCCTAAAAACAGTCTGCACTTAGAAGTTTATGATATTTACTCAATGTTTCAAAGTAGAGAACATTATCTTTTATTTATAAAAATATTTTGTCCTTTTATAAATGTTTTGTGTTTCTGTACAGGTTACAACAGTTGCTTCAGTTGCCTGTTTTAGGTGTTTGCACTTATTTTATTTCTTCTTGAAAGAATGTCTTTATTGGCTTTTGTGTAGAGATTTTATATAATTTTTTTGAGACATATAATGGTGTGCTGTTATCTTAAACACTGACAGGTAAACAGAATTGTACACTGTAGTTTTAATTTTTATTTATAACTGACACACTCTCTCCCTCTCCACCCCTGAAGTATGCTGCTATAGACAGTAGCAGAGTTGGCTTGCTGCTATGAGAGGAGGAAAGAGCGACCACCAGTTGTACTGTGTGAAAAAGAAAAAGCAAATGATGGCATGTTTTCAAGTTAACTTAATGGAATCAACCATTACTGGGCAGATTCTTGCAAATACCAAAATACTATGCCTTAAGACAAAACTTAAGATTTTCTGATGTTTTCATGTTAATAGAAATGGAACTACTAAGTATTTTAATGCCTAGCTCTTGAACAGTAGACCTAATAGGGTTTTAAGCTATTTAAATCTACTAGCTCATTTTTGCATATTAGATGTAGTGAGAAGTGAAGAAAATGTCTGGTACTAAGATTATGCCTTGTTGATAACAAATAGATGGACCAATTGGAATCTTCTTAGCATGTTTGTTAAGTATGTTGATTGTTTCCTAATTAGTGAACTTCTCACAGAAATTTCACTTAGTAAAACCAATGATTGTAGCAAAATCAAACTGGATCATTTCAATTTCAGTTGCCTTAAACTGATAGCACATAATGGCTTATTCTCTGTTTTGTTTGTTCGTTTGTTTTTAATTTATGTAGCCTTTAGCTGGTTTGGATATGCATGGTCTCCAATCACCAAAGTATAATATCTTGGGAGAGCTATATTTTTAAAACCATAAGCACTAAATTATCCCAAAGGTAACATATTGCAGATAAGCCTGGGATTATTGGACATAATACCTATTTGGGTTGGTATTGGTTGAATCCTTCAGTTAACTGCTTTGTTGCTTTTTGCAATAATTTTTAAAATCTTAAGCATGTCAGGCATCCTAAGTCATCTTTATACTGTTGTGTTCATTTGAAGTTCTTTCATTGTGTTATAAAAATGCCAGACATACATGTAGCAGCCATACTTGCATGGAAACTGAGTACATACATATAATACTGTATTTTGTTGTAAGGTTTTCACATTAATACAGAAATTATCCTGACTAAATTGAATTTCTTGATGTGTGGGAAAACTTTCCATTGTAAGAGAATCTTGCTTACATTGTTGACTGTTAACATCCGAAATAAAGCATCTGTGTACAAGCTGACCTGGGATTGCTCATTTTATTTTGGTTTTGTGTTTTATGGTATTCATTGAACCTTGAGGATATAACCTAAGATTCTGTTCTTAGACCTCTTTACTCCTTTAGGACTCCCTTTACAGCTGATTTTATCTGTTACTCCAAGTTGACATGTTGCTCTTTACTCTTGAGCCTCATTCTGAACCATATTTTCAACTGCCTTTAACTATTTCCTATGACTCTCAGTCAACACCTTTAAATGCATCGTATCCTCTTTTTCTCAGCTTGGGCCTGCCCTTCCTTGATTCTGCCTCTTAGTGGTTTTGCCTTCCCTTCAGTCATCCACTGAGAAGTCTCCTGTCCTTCCATCACAGCTCACATTGAAATCTGTCAAATTTTCAACCTGCATAAGGCCACTGCTCTACTTCCATGTCTTCATCTCTTACTTGGATTATTGCACTTAATCCCTCTGATCTCCATCCTATAGAAATATCAAGAAACTGTTCAGTGAGATTTGGGTGTCACCTGGGCAAGACCAACTGTCCTTTCAGGTCTATGCGTTATTATAGTGCCTTGGTGAAATCACCATCATCCAGATTCTACCTTTAGCCTTCTAGGCTCAGAAATATGATGGATTCACTCACCAGGAATGAGTTTATCTCAGTAGACTGCTTATACCAAGTGTGGGAAGCTGACGCATGAAACCAGAACACCAATCTAAGTTACAGTGTGAACTATAACTGCTGAGAGGATGAGGCATGATTGCACATAAAGAAACAGAAAACAAACATCTGCCTGACCAGGTGGTGGATAGAGCATCGACCTGGGATGCTGAGGATCCAGGTTTAAAATCCGGAGGTCACTGGCTTAAGCACAGGCTTACCAGCTTGAATGCAGGGTCGTTGGCTTGAGTATGACCCCAAAGTTGCTGACTTGAGCCCAAATCACTGGCTTGAGCAACGGGTCACTGGCTCAACTGGAGCCCAACTAAGGTGCCGCAACTAGGAGTTGATGCTTCCCATCTCTCTCCCTTCCTGTCTCTGTCTCTCTCACACATGCAAAGAAACCTCCCCCCCCCCCCCACACACACAAACATCTGTCACAGTTCTCTCATTCAGAGAACTTCCTTAGTTGCCTGTTGCCTAAATAATTCTTCATTTCCTAATATGGACTGGTGATTTGGATCTTCAAGAACATTTATGTGCATGCCTGTGTTTAAAATGTTCTCTCCACATGACAGCTTGTCTCCCTAGCCTGTTAAAATATTTTTTTTCTTTTAAGTGAGAGAAGGGGCAATAGTGAGACTCCCGCATGTGCCCTGACCGGGATCCACCCAGCAACCGCATCTGGGGCAGATGCTCAAGTCAACCAAGCTATCAGTGCCCAGGGCCAATGCTAGAACCAACTGAGCCATTGGTGGTGAGAAGAGAAAAGAGAAAGAGGAGAGAGAAGGGGAAGAGAAGCAGATGGTCACTTCTTATTTGTGCTCTGACCAGGGATCAAACCTGGGACGTCTACATGTCTGCATGTTGGGCAGACACTCTCTCCCCTGAGCCAACTGGCCAGGGCCTGTTAAAATCTTAACCTTCAAGGCACAGATCTGTGAATCACTTCCTCGTTATCCTAGTGTTTCCATAAAACTTTCCCACTAGACTTTGTTTTGAAAAGTAGAGATTGCTATGGATAGATAGCTCCTGTGTCTAGCATGGTGCCTAGACATCTCAGTAAGTGTTAAATTGAAGAATTTTTAAAAATTAGTCATGACATGGAGAATATTAACCATACTTATTTTATGCAACAGATTATCACTAGCTTTGGTTAATTATCTGCATGAAATCAGTTTTGCTTTATAGTCAGTAAACTATTATTTTGTTAAAACCTTTTAGCTCATTTTATAACCATGTAATTTCCTGCTTAATTTACCCAGTTGTAGAGTGATAGGCTGGCCAGACAATCAGAACTTTAACTAATATAAAACAGATGGTAGATTTTGAAGAGGTACTTCACTCTGTGAGAGGTGAAAATTTATTTTTAATTAAGTACAGGAGGGTAAAATAAAACAAGTGAAATTCCTTTGGAACATTACACTTTTCCCTTTCCTGCTTAAAAAAAAAGGGGTATAATCAAGAATATGTAAATATATTGGTGGAAAACCAAGATGAAATGCACCAGGAAAAAAATTATTTATGGCTGACATGTGTTGAGAAGAGTGTTTTTTAAAAACTTTGTAGTTAGTATCTTGGCTTTACTACATAAAAAGCTGTTAAGTTTGAGCAAACTCAGTATTGAGAGCAGCGTAGTACACCGTCATCATTTCTGAAGGTCTCAGACCTGTGGTGCTTATTCAAGTTCCAAGTATAGAATGTGGAGGGTGGGAGTGGATTTTCCTGGCCAGCACAAGGAAAGAAGAAGATTGACTTTACTGATTTTACTACTGTAGTTTTTCCAACCCACAACTCAAAAGATTGGACCAGATTCTGACATAATTTCCTAAGCCCTAGGACAGTGAGCACTTATTCTTTCAACTAGCAACCAATAGTTAACTGAATGCTTACAGTACCTGGTGCTAGGTGCTGGGGATACCATGATAACAGGACATGACCCCTCCTTTAAGGAAGCCAATATTCTTGAAGGGGAGATGAATAAATGCAATACAAATTACATCTCTTTTCCTCTGGCTGCACGTGAGATGCATCAAATAGCCAAGTTTTCTATTTTATTTGTAGATGCTCATTTAAGAATAATGGAATAGTTGGTCACTGCCTGGATATTGTGGGTTATTTTCCCCATATACCATGTAGAATTGGTGGGGGTAGCATCACCCAGGGGGCTTGCACCACCCAAGAAGTTCACAGACTAGAAGTTTGAGGATAATGTAGCAGCGGCAGCCATGTACCAGTCACGTGCTTATTTCATTTAATCTTTCCAACAACTCTGTTAGGTAACCTTATTGTAATCCACTGTTATGGATGAAAACCAGCCTAGGTCAAGAGGCTTGCCTAAACTGAGCTGGGATTCGTTCAATTGTTAAGATTTGGGTTGAGTCTTGAAATTTAAAATGAAGCATAAGGCACAAAAGAGTACTGTATATAGTGCATGCTTCCATTTCTATACATTTTCATTCTATATTTTATCGCTTCATCGCTATATTTTATCGCTAATTTTTGTGAACAGTATATTAAAGAACAAAATCAGGCCAAACTAATTTATGCTATTAGAAGTCAGGGCAGTGGTTACCTGGGTGGAAGGGAGGGTTGCTGAGAGACTTGAGGGGGCTTCTGCTGTATTAATGCCTCAGAACTTTGATGTCATTGACCTCAGAAAACCACTGTGCCATCCACAGTCCTATGGGTGATGGTCTTTTGGCTGAATTGTATGGAGTTGCTGTTGTTCAGGGCATCAACTGCATTTATTCATAGTACAATGTGTCATTATCTTGTTTGTTTAGTATTGACATGCTCTTAACCAACATTCACTTAATTCACTTGTCTGATTCACATTCTTCATTCTCAAGTTCTCTATTCTCCCAGAGTTAGTATGCGATTCGACCTTCTCCAGTTTATTGAACACTTTTGCTCAAGTAACAATGAGTGCAATGAGTCAGGTAACAGGGCTGCTACTACATTTTTTAAAGTTAATAATATATTCTATTTAACTCAATATATGTGGACAAGGCCCACCAGGGGTGAGGACAATGGAGATGCAGGGACCCAATTTCGGAGACCAGGTTCAGTGATGCAGATCTGATTTATTCAGGAAGTAAGCTAACTTATATACACAGGATCAGCCTATAGGGTGTTACAGTGTGTCCTTCACAGCCAATGGCCGAAAAGTTCAGGGAGTTGCCTGGTTAGTGCTGAGTCACTTCCTTATAGCGGGCGAGCTCCCTCCTGGGTGTACCTAGGAGGGTTTCAGGTGCTGGAGTGTTCTCACAGCATTGCATCAGCCACAGCTGCTAGGAATGCACTCTGCACTCTACCTACATTTCCCCCTTCTCTTTTAATTAGTGCCAGTAGGACTTGATGAATGACAGCTTGCTGTTGTCTCTATGGGCAGGATAATGCCAGAGTGGGGAAAAGCAGCCCAGATGTGGGGGTCCACCCGTGTCTGGGAGTTAGCAGTTATTATAGCACACATAAGCAGGAACAGAGTACCAGGGCCTGGGGGCCTGTCAGGGGCCATTCTCTGGTCCCACTCCGCCAAAGCCCCCACATCCTCCCAAGTGATGGGGTGCACATGCTGGCCACAAGGTCTTCTTCGTGGGGCTCGTTGGAGGGGTCATCTTGGGACACCAGGACTGACCTTATGTTTAGTCCTGGGATCCAAATTGGCTGAGGGCTGTCTTCTGGAAAGACACAAGCATAACCTCTGCCTTGCATTAGAAGAGGGTGTAGACCCTGCCACTGTGCCGTGGCTGGGTCCTTCCAGCGTACCAACAGTAAAGGGGTTTGGAAGTGGCAACTTTCACTTCTTTGACTGGTGGAGCCGATGGTGCAGTTAGCAATTCAGTTGGTTTCATTTTTGCACACTCATCTGCGAGTGTGTTAAACTCAGAGGCTAAGCCACTTTCCTCCTCAGTGGAGGGAGGCAAATAGGGAACAGGGGGAGGGTCTTCAGTGGGAGATGGCTAGTAGGGCAGGAGGGGGAAGGTTTGCCCTTTGTGTACTTCTGCTGAACGAACACACTGGAGAACTCGGGCCCAAGTATTGGGGTCCCAAAGAGGCGCATCCAAAGCCAAGGGTTGAAACCTGAGAGGATTTCATAGTAGGTACAAAGATCCTTTTCATTAACTTTAACTCGCCTACTCTGCAATAGGGCATGGAGAGTTGGAGCTTACGGGGCTCAGGAGTGAGGGAGAAGGTTTCCTATTGCAGAGGGTCACTCACCCGTCCCTTGGATGCCAGTTGGGTCCCTGTTCAGGCGCCAAAATGTGGACAAGGCCCACTGGGGGTGAGGACGACGGAGAAGCAGAGACCCAACTCCGGAGACCAGGTTCAGTGATGCAGATCTGATTTATTCAGGAAGTAAGCTAACTTATATACACAGGTTCAGCCTATAGAGTGTTACAGTGTGTCCTTCACAGCCAATGGCTGAAAAGGTCAGTGAGCTGCTTGGTTGGTGCTGAGTTACTTCCTCACAGCGGGCGAGCTCCCTCCTGGGTGTGCCTAGGAGGGTTTCAGGAGCTGAAGTGTTCTCACACTTCCTAGCATCAGCCACTGCTAGGAATGTGCTCTGCGCTCTACCTACAAATATATCCAAAATATCACTTTAACATGAATGAGGTATTTTATATTATTTTTTTCCCATTCTAAGACTTTGAAGACTAAGAAATGTGCATCTTACACTTAGAGTCATATTTCAGGGGCTCAATAGCCACATGTAGGAAGTGGCTACTGAACTGGGCAATGCAGTTTCTAAATCACTAGGAATTCACAGAGAACATGTTTTGTAATTCAGAAGAAACACTACACATTTCAGGTCACAACAGAACAATTCAGTAAATTAACAGTCACTGTATTCCTTCCTCCTTTCTGCTGAACGGACGTGCTGGAGAGCTCCCTCCCTCTCTTTTTCTGTCTTTTCTCCCCAAGTCTTTTGGAGTTCATTAATCTGATACCAATTCTCCTTACTGACTATGGGAACTCCCTGTCATAAGCTTCAGTTTCTTCATTAGTAAGGTGGAAGGAAGTTTACTACATTCTTTAACTTCTGCATTACTATCTCTCCCAGGGGGGGTTAAGCTCTCTGAGGGAGTGTGCTCAGCTTTTAGCACACCAAAACACAAGGGACATGGCAGTGAGGAAAAGCAATCTGCTAGTGTGCTTAAACCCTGTGAGGGGAGATGGATAAAACATCAGTGCTAGGAAGGAGAGAAATATGGTCCCAAGAGAGGTTGTGACAAAGGAAACTGATCCGTTGACCTCAGGAGAAAGTTATTTTTGAGGTGAGGGCTCACAAATGTATAGGCATGAGGTAACTAGGTAAAGAGGGTTGGGGAACAGCAGGTCGAGGCCCCATGGAGGGAGTGAGCACCTGAAGGCCAGAATGGCTGATGTGGTGATGGGTGGAGTAGGAGGACAGTGCAGAGACGGCTCTGGAGAAGACGGTCCAGACCTGCTAGACCCTGTGTCCTCTGGGAAGCAGACCCTGTGGTGGAGATTTGCACACAGGAAATGTATCTGGGAGTGCTCTTGTAATCTACACCTGAGGAAGGGAAGGAAACGGGACCTGGTGGAGGGAAAAGGGGTGTGTGTGGGGTGCAGTGCAATCTTGATGAAGAGATCGGCCACCTCCATGGGGAGCTCTGGGCCTCGTTCAGGTTGTCCCTGGTCAGATGAGACAGGCCTTTAGAGTCCTGGGTCTATCACTGCAAGTGGGCTGCCCAGGAGAGGGAGTCTGCCCTTGGGTGAGGACTCTCCTAGTAATTCTTTGACTTCAGTTTCCTTGTGGACTGAGAGAAAAGGAACTGTTGCTTTGAAAGGCACCGTCAGAGATCTGGGGAGAATAAAGAATTTCCAAAATAATCCTTGAGAAGAATGGGGAAGGGATTTGATCAGGGAAACAGTAGAACTGCCAGGCAGCATTGGGGGCTGACTTTAGATTGGCAAACAGGAGTTCAGACCCTCTGCTTAGGGCCATAAAATCAGTTTTGTGTTAATTCAGTCCCACCTGTTTCCTAAACTGGGTGTGCAACCACCAGCAGGGGCCCTATACCAACGCACAGTGATCCACATCTGCTGTCCCTTGACATCTGCCACCTGACCCCATGGAGCCAGTGCAGCAGCAGAGGCAGCAGACAGCATATCCATTTGCTAAATGGATGTGACAGAAGGACTGATGGGCAAGGGAATATTATAAAGAAAGGTGGTTTGTGGAGTAAGGGAGGATAACCTCAGCAGGAGGTCACTTAGCTTCTTCAGGATTCCCATCACACTTTATCTGTCCCTCACTTGTGGTCATCACTATTTTTGGTTTTTTGTTGCAGCTTTTTGGCTTCCTTAGGTCCTCTCCTAGATTTGTAGCTCTGAAAATTCCCAGCTCTCACTGGGCCTTCAACAAATACTTTTAAATATCCTGAAATGTGGTCTAGTGCTTTTGACTCACCTACAATGACTTATCTACACAGAATTTATTAATGGCTTAGCCAAGTGTTTGTTAGGAAAGGAGGAAGGGAGTCGGGATCCACACCCTAAGTTCCTTATTCATTGATTCACTCAACAACATTGATCATGTCCTACTATAAACTAGTAAGGATACACTAGACCTGCTTTCAGTCTTATTGGGATTTAATGTTTGGTTGGGAGAGAAACACACTAAACAGCGAGTACATAACTACAAACCATGAAAAGCATTCTGAAGGAAAGGAATGCCGTTTTATGGGTATCTGTAATGAAACAATTCAACCAAATGGGTGGTCAGGCAGGGAAGGTTTCTGTAGGGCGATGTTGCTCAGCAAACCTTAATAGAAGGGATCAAGAGGAAGGGAATAAAATATGAGAATATGAACAAAACAAGGCTAAGATTATTTACTTGCTCATGTATGCTGCCCCATACTCTCTGCTGAACACACCTGTGGAACACTGAACACTGCCCCTCAACAGGGCAGGCTTTCTAGTCTTCTACTGCATCCACTGAAACAATATATTCCAAGATCAGAGGCCATAGTTGCAGAAGGTGTAACGTACATGCCTGGAGATGACCTCTGCATCTTTCCAAGTTTTGGGAGGGCACAAGAACTATGGCACCTGGTTGGGGAGTAGTGTTGAAACGAGTGCCAGCTCTTAGGACATGCCCTCCTGTCTCTCAATGACCACCTGTAGCTACTTCTGGAAGAATATTCCTCTACATTTACAATATGTTACTATAACTACATTGAACCTAAAAAACCCAAAATATACAATTAAGGTCTTTTCAATTACTGTAACTATCAAAATACCAAAATACTGTGATTCCTATTAACACTAAGTCCTATAGGACTCTAGAATCCATTGAATTAATATATCTATCTATCAATCTATCTATCTATCTATCTATCTATCTATCTATCTATCTATCTATCTATATATTTTTACAGAGACAGAGCGAGAGTCAGAGAGAGGGATAGATAGGGACAGACAGACAGGAGTGGGGAGAGATGAGAAGCATCAATCATCAGTTTTTCGTTGTAACACCTTAATTGTTCATTGATTGCTTTCTCATATGTGCCTTGACCGTGGGCCTTCAGCAGACTGAGTAACCCCTTGCTCAAGCCATAGACCTTGGGTTCAAGCTGGTGAGCCCGTGCTCAAGCTGGCAACCTCGGGGTCTCGAACCTGGCACTGTGCCACCACCTGGCCAGGCGATATATATATATTTTTTAAACCTTAAATGACTTGAAAGGCATATAAAGACACTTAGTGAAATGCTATAGGAATGTTTACCTGAAACCTATATACTCGTATTGATCAGTGTCACCTCATTAAATTTAATTTTCTGAATTAAAAAATAAAATAAAGTGATCATTTATTAAAATAATAATAATAAAGGCACTTATGGAGTAAATTCTTTCTTAGAGTTTAAAGGAGCCAAAACCACACAATGGAGAAAAGAAAGCTTCTTCAAAAAATGGTGCTGAGAAATTGAAGAGCTACATGCAAAAGAATGAAACTAGATTATAGTTTGTCCTCATGTATAAAAATTAATTCAAACTGGATCAAAGACCTAACTACAAGATTTGAAATAATAAATTACATAGAATAAAACATAAGCAGTCAACTTATGGACCTTGATTGTAGAGAACATTTTATGAATTTGACCTCAAAGGCAAGAAAAGTAAAGGCAAAAAGAAAAGAATGGGACTATATCAAACCAAAAAGCTTCTGTACAGCAAAAGAAACCAACAAAACAAAAAGGTAACCAACTAAATGGAAGATATTTCCAAGCTACAGCTCTGACAAAGGGTTAACATCCAGAAAGTATAAAGAACTCATACAACTCAACACCAAACAAACAATTCAATTTTTTTTTTTTTTGAAAACAATTCAATTTTTAAAAATGGGCAGAGGGGCCTCGTCTGGGTGCTCAGTTGGTTAGAGCATTCTCCCAATATGCCAAGGGTGTGCTTTCATATAAGAATCAACCAATGAATGCATAAGTAAGTGAAACAACAAATCTATGTTTCTCCTCTTTCTCCCTTCCACTCTCTTTCTAAAATCAGTAAATAAAATAAAATAAAAAAATGGACAGAGGACCTGAACAGACTCCTCTTGCAGATGGCTAACAGATATATGAAAAGACGTTCAACTTCACTAGCAATTAGGGAAATCCAAATCAAAACTACGAGATATCGCCTCATACCTGTTAGAATGTCTATTATCAGCAAGAGAAGTAATAACAAGTTGGAAAGGTTGTGGAGAAAAAGGGACCCTCATTCACTGCTGGTGGGAATGTAAACTGGTACAGCTGCTATGGAAAGCAGTATGGTGGTTCCTCAAGAAATTAAGAATAGGGTCACCATATGACCCAACAATCCCTCTTCTGGGTATCTACCTGAAAAACTTGAAAACATTTATTCACAAAGATTATGCACCTCCATGTTTATCGGAGCATTATTCAGGGTGGCTAAGACATGGAGACACAGAAAGTGTCCTCCGATAGAGGATTGGATAAAGATGTGGTACATAATATATACAATTGAATACTACTCAGCTATAAGAAGATGAAATAGTGCTGGCTGAGTAGCTTAGTTGGTTAGAGCAGTGGTCCCCAACACCCGGGCCACGGACCAGTAGTGGTCCGTGGGCCATTTGGTACCGGTTCGCAGAGAAAGAATAAATAACTTACATTATTTCTGTTTTATTTATATTTAAGTCTCAACAATGTTTTATTTTTTAAAAATGACCAGATTCCCTCTGTTATATCCATCTAAGACTCACTCTTGATGCTTGTCTCAGTCACGTGATACATTTATCTGTCCCACCCTAAAGGCCGGTCCATGAAAATATTTTCTGATATTAAACTGGTCCGTGGCCCAAAAAAGGTTGGGGACCACTGGTTTAGAGCATTTTATCAATACGCCAAGGTTGCAGGTTTGATCTCCGGTAAGGGAACATATAAGAATCAATGAATGGATAAATAAGTGGAACAATAAATTGATGATGAAAAGATGAAATACTGCCATTTGTTGCAGCATGGAAGGACCTTGAGAATATTATGTTAAGCAAAATAAGTCAGTTAGAAATAACTAAAAACCATATGATTCTACTCATATGTGAGATATAAAACTGAAACTCATAGACACAAACAAGGGTACGGTGGTTACCAAAAGGAAGGGTGAGGGTAAAGGGTAAAGGGGACCAAATATATGGTGACAGAGGATGATATGGTTTTCGGTGCCTGGCACATAATGCAATATACCGATCATATATCATAAAAATGTACACTTAAACCTATATGATGTTATTAATCAATGTCACCCCAATAAATTTAAAAATAGTAAAAAAAGAGTCTACATTGGATTATGTTCATGAATTTTCCTTAGACGTTTTTAACTTTTAGGTAGGTTAGTTTCTTCCTGTTATTCCAGCTCAAGGAATATCAACTCTTATTCAAGTCACTGTGCTCATTTACTTTGGATCATAGACATTAAAAATATAAAGATCTTAGCTATTCCTCTGTAACATGAGAATTATTACATTATACTCTACTGCATTTTTTAAAGATTTTATTTATTCATTTTAGAGAAGACAGAGATAGAAAGAGAGAAGGGGGGAGGAGCAGGAAGCATCAACTCCCATATGTGCTTGACCAGGCAAGCCCAGGGTTTCGAACCTATAACCTCAGCATTCCAGGTCGACTCTTTATCCACTGCACCACCACAGGTCAGGCATACTCTACCGCATTTTTATTGCTGCTATAACATTACCACAAATTTAGTAGCTTAAAACAACACAATTTATTATAGTCTGGAAGTCAGAAATTTGAAGTTAGTTTCAATGAGCTATAAACTCAAGGTGTCAGAAGGCCTGTGTTCCACCTGGAGGCTCCAGTGGAGAAGCCATGTCTTGTTATTTCTAGCTCCTAGAGGCTACCTGTGTCTTTGGCTGATAGCCTCTTCTTCCTTCTTCAAAACCAGATTGGTTGGTTCCTCATGCTACATCCCTCTGACATTCCTCTCTCTAGTCAAATCTCCTTTCCTCTCTTTTGTGATCACATTGGACCCATCCAGATAATCCAGACTAATCTCATATTAAGATACTTAACTTAATCACATCTGCCAAATTATTTTACCACATAATATAACATGTTTCTAGGTTCTGGCAATTCACATGTTAACCTCTTTGAGGGTTAGTTTCCTGTCTTCCACATTAGCTATTATAATAGTATAAATTATTGCATTTGTGGCAGATATATAGTCCATGGATTAATTCTGAATAATGGAATAAATATAACATTAATTACATAATGCTCAGAAATTGCAGTCAATGAAAAGAAGCTATCCAGGTAGCCCTTTATAAGATGGACTTTATCTTAAATGCTCTTTTTCATTACATTATTACTCTTATTTTAATATGTCATTTTTTTTAGAAATTAAATTTAATGGAGTGACATTGATCAATAAGATTACATAGGTTTCAGGTGACCATCTCTATAGCATTTGAACTGTTGATTGCATTATGTGCCCATCAACCAAAGTCAAATCATTTTTCCA
The DNA here is from genome assembly GCF_036850995.1 of Saccopteryx leptura. Taxonomy (NCBI): domain Eukaryota; kingdom Metazoa; phylum Chordata; class Mammalia; order Chiroptera; family Emballonuridae; genus Saccopteryx; species Saccopteryx leptura. Next base: position 308,808,607 of record NC_089505.1, read on the forward strand.
TAACTGTATATTTGTTCTTCTTTATTCCCTTCCCTCCCACCCTTTCCTCCTGGTACCCATTTCACTTTTATCTATGTCCATGAGTCTCATTTTTATATCCCACCCATTGTGAAATCATATAGTTTTTAGCTTTTTTCTGATTTACTTATTAACTTAGTATAATGTTCTCAAGATCTATCCATATTGTCATAAATGGCAATATATCATCCTTTTTTCTTTTTTTGGCATGTTTTTGAAGTGAGAACCAGGGAGGCAGAGAGACAAACTCCTGCATGTGCCCACTAGGATCCACCTGGCAAGCCCACTAGGGGGCGATGCTCTGCCCATCTGAGGTGTTGCTCCTTACAACCAGAGCCATTCTAGGGCCTAAGGCGGAGGCCATAGAGCCGTCCTCAGCACCCGGGCCCACTTTGCTCCAATGGAGCCTCAGTTGTGGGAAAGGAAGAGAGAGAGAGCGAGAAAAGAGAGGAGGGAAGGGTGGAGAAACAGATGGGCGCTTCTCCTGTGTGCCTTGGCCAGGAATCGAACCTGGGACTCCACATGTCAGGTGTACATTCTACTGCTGAGCCAACTGGCCAGGGCTATCATCAATTCTTGTGACTGAGTAGTATTCTGTTGTATATATTATTATATCATTCTTAACTTTTTAATTTTTTTTTTAGGATGGAAGAGGCTTCTCTACCATTCATTCATTTATCTAATAAATGTACTCCATGTATGTGTATTTGGGAAGCACTCTTCCCAGCACAGGGTTGGACAAACTCTTATTAGAAATCACCATTTATCAAGCTACAGTGATGTTATCAAAAAAGAAAAAAAAAGAAAGAAAAAAAAATCAGCTTAACTTTGGGAAAAGCAATAGTAAGGATTAGTACAAATTTCTCATGCTTTTGGACTGGGATGTAAATAGGTAGACCAGCTATTTTAAGAGATATAGAATGATAAAATTAACCATAGAATCAAGGTTGATAAATCAAAGCAGATATACTGTACTTTTTGCCACTTTTAGAAATTTAATGTAAATTTGTGATTAATTCTGTCTCTTACAGCACAATTACTAGACAATTAGTATTTTAGGAAATATGCTTATAAATATTTAATTTCTCTAAGTACTTTAAACATATATTCTTTTATAAATATAAAAAAGAGAATACTATAGACTTAAGAGAAATTGTGGGAAGTAATAGTTATGCCTCACAACCCACTCTTTAAAATTAGTTAATTGGTTTCTTTTCTTCTCTCCAGCACTCAGGGGTTGTTGATGACCCATTGCTAGTCCCGTAGCCTCAGATCTGCTTTTGAGATAGTGCAGGTTCATCTCTCCTACCCACCACTAAGCTCTGCCTTTCCATTCCTTCTTTTATTACCAAATATGGTAACTGAGCTGAGGTTGGAGTAGGTATAACTGCAGAAGCATTTCTTTCACAAAGGCAGGATAAAACTCAGGTTAGTGTTTCAAACGAAATGAGACACTTGGCATCTCTAGCCTGTTGGGGTATTCACACTTTTCCCCAAGTGCTTATTTTACAGGTATTAATGTGTATTATTTTACAGGTCTTTTTGTCATAACTGGTAGGATAACAGGTAAAATGGAGACACATGAAAATGGTTCTTGAAGGGGAAAGGAAAAAATCCCACAGTCATTTAGCCTACAGCTTTGTGGGCTAAATGACTTAAGGACAACTTTCAGGGGTCATCCTCCGACACTTTATGACATTTTGTAGAAGTCACCATGGTCAAAGTTGTCTTTGTTGGTGAGGAGCCAGTAAAGGAAATAAATAGTTCATTGGAACTTTTGTGGGTTACTTACAAAATAAAAAGGATTGTGGTGGAACCCCAGTGGTGTGAAGGGAAGCGTTTATGTGTTGCTGAGACTGAATTTCGCTGTAGTGATTTGTAAAAGCCAGATCACTGATGAATACAGGCCACCAGAGAGGCCAGCCCCCAGCAGTGTGTGCCTCCAATGATGCGTGAAACAGACACATCTCCAGGCTTTTGTCCCATAAGCAGACCAGCTTGGGCAGGAAATTCATCTGAGACTGCTGTGAATTAGAAACTACAAAGTTATGAATGGCCCATCTGCTCACAGGCCAGAGCCGTTGAATCTCTTAGTCCTCTAACCTTTTTTTAATTGCTTCAGTGCATCCAAAATTAAAAAAAATTAAAAAAAAGATTTTACTAGGTATTGTTTTCAGAAGAAATAATTAAGGGGAAAACGCAGATAAAGTATGGCTTTACCTGATCTGTATTTTAGCTATACAGTGCTAGAGAAGGGTTTGTAAAAACTAACAAAATCTGTTAGTCTAAATATCCATTAAAACGGACATAAGAAAGAAAGGCATAGATTATTTTAAAAAAAAGACAGTTAATCTAACTGGAAAGGAACTGGTCTAGACCAGGAGTCGGAGCTGCACAGGGCACTGGGCTTAGGGAGTAATACCCAGTCTGGGCAGTGCTCACTGGATGCCAACAGCGGTCCTTACAACAGCCTCCTCAGGTAGCCATTATGATTCCATTTTACAGGTGAGCAAACTGATGACTAGAGAAGTTATGACACCTGTCCAAGATCATACTGGTAAAGGTGTATTTAATATAGAACAAATGAAGCTAAAACTTTGTTTGCATGATCCACCCTGAGTTCGAGAGTCACGTGCTGTGTTGGGAGAAGGGCAACCAGCTTGCAGTCAAGAAGTATTTCTGGTAAATTGCCTAAAGACATCTCAGAAGCAAAGATCAAAATCTCAAAATCTCCAGAAATATGTTATTTCCTCTTTCATCACACAGAACTATTCATTCTGCTCTCAATTTTGTATTCTCAAGGAGACCCCCCCAAAATTGTAAAGATTTGGGCCCCATTAAGACCTACAACTGCCTTTGCAGGTACTGTGTTTCCTCGAAAAGAAGACAGTGTCTTATATTAATTTTTGCTCCTAAAGATGCACTAGGTCTTATTTTCAGGGGAGGCTTTATATTTCTAAGCTTGAAAAAAATTGCACTAGGTCTTATTTTCGGGGGATGTCTTATTTTCGGGGAAACAGGGTAGGTGATAAGTGGTAGCTACGTTTTGAACTTGGGTCTTCTGCTTCTAACACTAATTCTATGCTCTGACATTTTGAAACATGGAAAAGTCTAAATAGAACATCAGGTGAGAAAAACACAACCTGGGTATGAGAACTACAATTGTAATAATGTAAAGCTTTTGCCTCTAATTAATGACTGAATGGAAACACTTTTAAGCTAGCAGTGGTTATGTTAAAATTTGTGGGCCCTGGCCGGTTGGCTCAGTGGTAGAGCATCGGCCTGGCGTGCGGAAGTCCCAGGTTCTATTCCCAGCCAGGGCACACAGGAGAGGCGCCCATCTGCTTCTCCACCCCTCCCCCTCTCCTTCCTCTCTGTCTCTCTCTTCCCCTCCTGCAGCCAAGGCTCCATTGGAGCAAAGATGGCCCGGGCGCTAAGGATGGCTCTGTGGCCTCTGCCTTAGGCGCTAGGATGGCTCTGGATGCAACAGAGCATGCCCCAGATGGGCAGAGCATCGCCCCCTGGTGGGCATGCCGGGTGGATCTCAGTCAGGCGCATGCGGGAGTCTGTCTGACTGCCTCCCCATTTCCAGCTTCAGAAAAATACAAAAAAACAAAAAAAACAAAACAAAACAAAACAAAATTTGTGGATGATGAGAGCTTTCTTTTCTAATTTTCTAAAATGTGCCCTGGCCAGTTGATTCAGTGGTAGAGGTTGGCCCAGCACCTGGCAGTCCTAGGTTCTATTCTGGTCAGGGCACAGAAGAGAAGTACCCATCTGCTTCTCCACCCCCCCCCCCCCACCTCTATTCTTCTCCCACAACCATGGCTTGATTGGCTCCAGTGAACTGGCCTCAGGCGCTGAGGATGGCATCATGGGCTCACCTAAGGCACTAAAAAAATGGCTCTGGTTGTAACTGAGCAATGGCCCCAGATAGGCAGAGCATTGCCTTCTAGTGGGCTTGACAGTGGATCCTGGTCAGGGCACATGCCTGAGTCTGTCTCTCTGCCTCCCCTCTTCTCACTGAATAAAAAAAAAAAAAAAAAGAAGAAGAAAAAGAAAATAAATAAAAAAAATGTTAAGTTACTTTAATAGTGTAAGACAAAACTGGAAATGCAGAAGGATTACTTGCATTTGAATTTTTTACTGGTTTAATATATAAGAATATTAGTTGTTCAATTTTAGATATTCATAAAGCAAGGTCAAATTACCAACAGATGAACTTATGAAATCAAATAAAGTCCAGCAAATAGTTAATTTTTTTAAAAAACATTGGTAGCTGATTTATGTTATCTTGGTGGAAGAAGTAGCATTGAATTTTATTTCTAAATACCACTAAGTTGCATTTATTTAGCAGTATATCCCAACTTCTGCTGTGCTTAAGTGAGGTTTCTCATTTGTAAAGTGGAGATAATATTGCTCATCCCTCCTCCATATCTGGTTTCTGGAGGTGGTCAAACTGGACAAGAGGCTCAGAAGGCCAACTTCCTTATCTTAGATCTGACACCAGCCAATGTTAGTTAACTTAACCTCTCTGAACTTCAGTCTCCTCTTCCATAAGATGGGGAAAGGCTTATCTCTGCATTAGGATGAAATGAGATAATGAATGTGTATGTGCCTATCAAGTCTGGAGGCATTCTTGTTGGCCAGAGAACCAACTATTGTATTATTATATCAGGAAAACAAGTCATTCTAAATAGAAGCTGCTCAAACTATCAGAATAGACTGACAAACTAGCAAAGGTAAAGATGCTGCTAATGATGATGAGGTCAGGAACCTATATCTAAACTCCAGTGCTGTAGTCCAGTTATGTAGTACAGTGTCTGCAATATAGCAGGTGCTCAATAAATATTTGTGAAATAAATGTACACACGCATATACGGAAGAACAATTGAATTTTGCTCTACTTCATGTTGAGCTCCAATATTAGAAGGTAATTTTGATCAATGATGCTGAAGAAATTGCATTTTAGGCAGAAAGAGCAAGAATGAGTAAAGGTTGGAGAATGGAAAATTAAGGACATTCAAAGGTAATGAATGTAAACACAATAAATCAAAATTAACAAAAATTTAAGAAAAGAAAAGGAAATGACAAGTGACCTGTTTTGGTTAAAGTGTGAAATGAATGGTAGGAAATAACACAATGAAAGTGCCAGATCCTGAGGAATCTTTAAAGTCCTGGTAAGAGGTTGATAGTTATCCTGAAGGAATATGAAAGCTTCTATGTCTCTGTGTATGAGCAAAGAATTATTTTTACAAACTAGAGCATATATGTGAATAAGCTATGAGTATATATTATTCCCAGTGAACAATGGGAAAATTTGTTCTGGCAACATGACAGGACAGGCCACCAAGGTTTAGTTCACTTAGTGACTGTTGGCCTGAAGCAGTATGCAGTTAGTAATTAAAGCTTATTCCCGGTCAATCAACAAATATTCATTCAGTACTTTCTGTGTGTAAGACCCTGTGTGAGCCATGTGTAACAATCACAGATGTGCAAGACAAAAGCCAGGATTCACTTTGCTTTCCTAGAGAGATGGACACATACATGCTAAAAGTTTATCCAAAACACATGGCAGTCCTCCTGCGTAACAATGCAAGGGGTATAAACAAAGCGTTTTAAGAGTTCTGGGAAGATTGGATGGTGGACCAGAAAAAGATTTCTATAAAGCACATTATTTGGATCATCAGTGCATTAGTCTACTAGAGTTGCTGTAACAAAATATCATAAAGAAGGCAGCTTCAACAACAGAAATTTATTTTCTCTCAGTTTTGAAGAATGGAAAATCCAAGATCAAGGCGCCTAAAAATTCAGTTTCCAGTGAGGGCACTCTTCCTGGTTTCTAGAAGCCTGCCTTCCTGCTGCATCCTCATTCTCTCAGAGAGAGAGGGAGGGCAAGGGCGAGAGAGAGAGAGAGAGAGAGAGAGAGAGAGAGAGAGAGAGAGAGAATGCACTGGTGACTCTTCTTGTAAGATTACCATTCTTGTTAAATTAGGATCCCACTGTTATGACCTCATTTAATCTTAATTACTTCCTTATAGGCCCTCTCTCCAAATAGTCACAATGGGGCTTACAGCATCAACATATGAATTTTGGGAAGACATGCAGTCCATAATAATTAGCAACAAAAATAAATTTACAGATTAAATAATAACATTGTAGCAATGTTAAATTTCATGATTTTGATCATTGCACTGTGGTTGTATAAGTGAATATATCATTTTTCTAGCGAATATTGAAGTTTTTTGAAATAAAGGAGCATGATGTCTGCAACTCTCTTAAAGAGTGCCAGAAAAAAGTGTGTGTGTGTGTGTGTGTGTGTGTGTGTGTGTGTATGTAATGGAAAGAGAGGATGATAAAGGAAATGAGGCTAAAATGAGCAAATGGTGAGTCTCATTCAAAGAGCTATGTGAAGGTTCCTTGTACTATTCTTACAAATTTTCTTTTGCTGTGAAATCTTTTGAAAAATGAAAAGTTAAACAAAAAAGTTTCAGGATCAAAAGAAGGCTAGGATTGTGGAAGAGATAGGGACCAATACTTTCCTCCCTGTTGGTCCCAAACATTGGGCCCCTAGCCTAGCCCAGCACCCTTTGGTTCTGAAGGTCTGTGCTTTGTGTCCATGCCTTATTTCCCTTGTAGGATTCATCTCTGTCTTCTGGAAGAACCTAAGGACCTACGGAGGCAGTACACTAGTAGGTTGTTGATAAACCTCATTTAACTGACTTAAAGTGGTAAATGTAATTTATATATTATATTTGGTTTCCTGTTCATTTTCCAAAGGAGAATGTATATGATGTCACCAAGGAGCTATAAATGAATTTGGGGAATAAATGTGATAACATCTAAATTTACTGCCATTGCTGAGCGCTTTAGATCTAATGACTTGTGTGGTTTCTTTCACTGTAACTTTTTATGTTGTGGTTACAAAGGTAAATGTTTCCTCAGGCTTGCTGATGGAGAATGAGTGGCACAGGAAATTATTTCCTTAGGCCACAGTGCAAATTAAAGGTGGAGGGGAATAGGGTAGGACAAGAGAATCTTGGGAATTTGGGAGACTCATAGATTTTATTGTATTCAATTTGAGATTGATTAAGAATTAGAAACAAATATCTTCTTTTCTCTCTAATTTTACTGTCTATATGAAAGTCAATTCGACCAATGATACATCTGTTAAGGAGTTAATAATCCAAAATTTACAATTCAATTAAAATATGGGAAAAGGGGAGCATTTGAAATCTTGCTCCCCACAACAGTCTTCAGTGCTCAAATAAACTCTTAAATAAAGAGCAGGCTTAGCTGGGTTGCTCAGTGGATAAAGCATCATCCTGGTGTGCTGAGCTTGTGGGTTTGAGCCTCAGTCAGGGCATGTACGAGACGCAATCAATGAACACACAACTAAATGGAACAACAAATTGCTGCTTCTTTCTCTCTTACCCCCACTCCCTTTTTCTCTCTCTTACGTCAATGGAAAATGTTTTGTTTTTTTTTTAAATAGGCACAAGACCTGAATAAACACTTCTCCAAAGAGTACATACAGATGGTCAATAGACATATGAAAAGATGCTTGACATCACTAACCATCAGAGAGATGTAAATTAAAACCATAATGAAATATCACCTTGCGCCTGTCAGAATGGCTATCATTAATAAGTCAACAAACAATGAGTGCTGGTGAGGATGTGGAGAAAAAGGAAATCTTTGTGCACTGCTGGTGGGAATGCACATTGCTGCAGCCACTGTGGAAAGCAGTACTGGAGTTTCTTCAAAAAATTAAAAATGGGATAACCAGGGAATGATGTCAGAGTAATGGCAGTGTGAGATATACCTTTGATCTCTCCCCTTGAAATTTCAACAAGTTGAACAGCTATAACTCAGTGAAGAAATCACAGCTGGGTTCATAGTCTTGCCTGAAAGATCCGTGCATCCAATCAACTACAGGTAGGAAGCGTAAAAAAATGGGGTGGAAGATAAGATATACTCACAATTGGCTTGTGAGAGGGGTGAAGCCTGGACTGACACACCTTTTCTCCAACAGAGCTCTGGAGAAGGAGAAACGCAGAGTGGCGGGATCTCTTTCTACCCGGAGGAGCAGAGGGAGAGATTGTGGGGAATTTGGTGTGAGACTGAACCAAAGTGGCAGAGTATAGGGTCACTGCCAGTGTTCCTATGGTCGGCCACAGCCTTCACTCAGACAGAGACACAAAAATACAAACTGTGCACCCCCAGCCTCCCAGATACCCACTATTCCCCTTGAAAATATGTAGAGTGGCAGAGACTTAGCCCACAGCTGAAGAACAGAGGTGCTCTGTGTCTAGTCCCCTGCTCTGTTCGGATGCAAAGAGGAGCACCCAGGAGCCTGAGATCGCCATTGCTAGAGCTGTAAAGCCCTCACAAGTCCCACCCATCATTGCGACTATAGACCTGCCTCCACCTTTGCAATGGCAGATTTTCAGTTGAGTTCAGTGCTTGCGCAGTGGATAAAGCGTCGACCTGGAAATGCTGAGGTTGCTGGTTCAAAACCCTGGGCTTGCCTGGTCAAGGCACATATGGGAGTTGATGCTTCCTGCTCCTCCCCCCTTCTCTCTCTCTTTCTCTGTCTCTCTCTCTCTCCCTCTCTCCTTTCTAGAATGAATAAAAACAAACAAACAAACAAAAAAAACCCCTGTAATATGGTGACACCTACCAGAAAAAGAAAAACCTCTCAGAAATTTTTTTCTTCTATTTTTTCTTGTTCTTCTTTGGTTCTTTTTGTTGTTGTTTTCTTGGTTTTTGATTACTGTCTTTTTGTTTTTAGTAGTTTTTCTTTTTAATTTATCTTATTTTTAAATTTAATGTTATTTTTGTGTTGTTGTTTTTTGCTTGAACTGTTGACAATAGCACTCTCGAATTGCCTGACGAGCAAATAGAAGGAAATACTTTAGCTTCTCAAGAAAGAGATCCAGTTCAGAAAGAAATAAAAAATCTCCAGAAAGCAATCCCAATCACATGGAAATCTTGGAGTTAAATAATAGAGAATTCAAAATTAAAGTTTTGAAAATACTCGATGAAATATGAATAAACACAGGCAACATAATGAGCTCAGAAAACAAATCAAGTACTTCACCAAGGAGATTGAAACTTTAAAAACAAGAGATGAAGAACTCAGAATGTGAACTGAAAAGGAGCTACCAAGTTTAGCTAATAGAACAGAAGAGATAGAGTAGAAAATCAGTGACACTGAAGTCAGGCAACCAGAGATGATACAGAAGAAAGAAGAGATTCAAGAATTTTTAAAAATGAAAGAATGCTGCAAGAATTCTCAGACTCCATCAGAAAGAGCAATATAAGAATAATGGGTATTTCAGAAGAAGAAGAAGAGAAGGAGAAGGGAATGGAGAGCCTATTCAAACAAATAATTGATGTGAAATTCCCAAGCCTATAGAAATAGTTAGATCTTTGAATCCAAGAAGCAAATAGAACACCTGGTTATCTCAACCCAAACAGGCCTTCTCTAAGGCACATTGCAAGAAAAATGTCCAAAATTTATGACAAAGAAAGAATCCTCAAGGCAACTAGGGAAAAAGAAGAATTTAACATATAAAGGAAGGCCCATCTGGTTATCATCAGACTTCTCAGCAGAAACTCTACAAGCCAGAAGAGAATGGACTCAAACATTCAATGTACTGAAAGAAAAGAATTACCAACCAGGAATACTATATCCATCTAAATTGTCCCTCAAATACAAAGGAGAAATAAAAACTTTTCCAGACATGCAAAAGCTGAAAACCCAGAAAACCCTCACTACAATAAATACTCAAGGGGGTTATTCTATCAAATACAATGGACAAAAACACAAAACTACAAGTAAAAGCTCCAACAAGTTTACAATATAAATAAGAATAATCTGTGACAACAAAAACATATAAGGGGAGAGGATAAAGGTCTGAAGTTGCATGAGAGGTTGGAGTGCAGAAGCACTCACAAGACAAAAGACTCTTGTATATATCAAACTTTTTTTCTCAACAACCTAACAATAACCACTCATGAAAAAACCAATACTGAAATACATAGCTTAAAAAAAAGAAGAAATAGAGGAAAGAAGTATGGAATATTACCAAACAAACACAACTGACAGAACCACAAAGAAAAGGAACAAATGAAGACACAGAGCTACCAGAAAACAAAAGATAAAATGGCTATAAGAAATCCTCATATGTCAATAATTACCCTAAATATAAATGGATTGAACTCACTAATAAAGAGGCACAGAGTAGCAGATTGGATCAAAAAGCAAAATCCAATCATATGCTGCCTTCAGGAGAGACACCTAAACTGCAGAGACAAAAGTAGACTCAAAGTGAAAAGTTGGATAATGATTCTCCAAGCAAATAATATCCAAATAAAACCAGATATAGCCATACTTATATCTGACAATAACAACTTTAAGACAACAAAGGTAACAAGAGACAAAGATGGACATTTTATATAATGATAAAGGGGACACTATATCAAGAAGACATAACACTTCTTAATGCATATGCACTGAATCAGGGAGCACCAAAAAAATATATATATAAGGCATCTACTAACTGATCTAAAAATAGAAACAGACAAAAATACAATCATATTTGGAGAGCCCAACACATCACTGATGGCTTTAGATAGATCATCCAAACAGAAAATCAATAAAGAAATATTAGCCCTAAATGATACACTGTGACTAGACCAAATGGACAAAATAAATATTTATAGGACATTTCATCATAAAACATCATATTATACATTCTTTTCCAATGTGCATGGAACATTCTCAAGAATACTGTATTTCCCCATGTATAAGATGCACCCTTTTTTGAAAAATTTGGGGTCTACAAACTGAGTATTTCTTATACAGTGGTTGTAGATATTTTTAATTGCATTTCCTGCTTTTCTGTGCTTGTTTTTGTGCTCATTGTTGAAGAGAGTGATTCGTCATCAGACACAGATGAGGACAAGCTAATGGATGGGAATTTTGACAGTGATGAGTTGTATGAATTTTATGATGAATAAAACTTGAGTTCAATGACTTTATGTAATACTTTTTTTTTTCAAATTTGCGGCCCCAAATTTAAGGTGTGTCTTATACATGGGAGCATCTTATACATGGGGAAATATGGTAGACCATATGTTGGGCCACAAAACTAACCTCAACAAATTCAAGAAGATTGAAATTATACCAAGCATATTTTCTGACCATAGGACTTTGAAATTAGAATTCAACCACAAAAAGAAAGTAAAGAGACCCACAAAATGTGAAAATTAAACAACATACTTTTAAAAAATGACTGGGTCAGCTTGACCTGTGGTGGCATAGTGGATAAAGTGTTGACCTGAAATGCTGAGGTCACTTGTTTGAAACCCTAGGCTTGCCTGGTCAAGGCACATATGGGAGTTGATGCTTCCTGCTCCTCCCCCTTCTACCTCTCTCTTTTCTCTAAAATGAATAAATAAAATCTAAATGTGACTGGGTCAAAGAAGAAATAAAAGCAGAGATAAAAAGATATATACAGAAAAATGAGAATGACAACATAACATGGCAAAACTTCTGGGACACAGAGAAAGCAGTAATAAGAGGGAAGGTTATATCATTACTGGCTTATACCAAGAAACAAGAGATATCCCAAGTAAATAAATTAACATCACATCTAAAAAAACTAGAAAAAAAAGAGAACAAAGGCAACCCAAAGTCAGCAGAGGAAATGAAATAGTAAAAATTAGAGCAGAACTAAATGAACTATAGAACATAAAACTATAGAAAAAAATTAATACAACAAAGAGCTGATTATTTGAAAAGATCAATAAAATTGACAAACCCCTGGCTAGACTCACTAAGGATAAAAGTAAAAGCACTCATTAAACAAAATTCAAAATGAAAGAGGAGAAATTACCACAAACATCATAGATATACAAATAATCATACTAGAATACTATAAAAGATTATATGCTACAAAATTCAACATCCTAGAGGTAATGAGTAAGTTCCTAGAACTATACAGTCTTCCTAGACTGAGTCATAAAGAAGTAGAAAACCTAAAGAGATCCATAAGCAGGAAGGAAACAGAAACAACTGTCAAACTGCCCTTTACCCCAAGCTCTGGGCAGTTGGCTCAGTGGTAGAACGTCGGCCCGGCTTGTGGAAGTCCCAGGTTTGTTTCCTGGCCAGGGCACACAGGAGAAGAGCCCATTTGCTTCTCCACCCTTTCCCCTTTCCTTCCTCTCTATCTCTCTCTTCCCCTCCTGTAGTCAAAGCTCCATTGTACAAAATTGGCCTGGGGTGCTGAGGATGGCTGCATGGCCTCCTCCTCAGATGCTAGAATGGCTCCAGCCACAATGGAGCAACGCCCCAGATGGGCAGAGCATCGCCCCCTGGTGGGCATGCTGGGTGGATCCCGGGCAGGCACATGTGGGAGTCTGAGTGCCTCCCCACTTCTAACTTTGGAAAAACAAACAAACAAACAAACAAACACCACCAAAAAAAAACCAAAACACCTCCCAAAAATAAAAGTCCAGGACCAGATGGCTATACTAGTGAATTCTACCAAACATTCCAAGAAGATTTGGTACCTATCCTTCTCAAAGTCTTCAAAAAAATAGAAGAAGAAGCAACACTCCCTAATACATTTTATGAGGCCAACATAACCCTGGATCCAAAATCTGGCAAGGACAATACAAAAAAATAATAATACAGACCAATATCTCTAATGAATACAGATACAGAAATCCTAAACAAAATACTAGGAAATTGCACACAACAATACATTAAAAAATAAATACATCACAATCAAGTGGGATTTATTCTAGGCACACAAGCATCGTTCAACATATGCAAATGCGTACACTACATCAAAAAAACCAAGGGCAAAAATTATATGATCTTATCAATAGATGCATAAAAAACATTTGATAAGATACAGCATCCATTTATGTTTAAAACACTCAATAAAATGGGAATAGAAGCAAAGTACCTTACAAAATAAATGCCATATATGACAAACCATCAGCTAATATCATACTAAATGGTGAAAAATGGAAAATTTTCCTCTAAAATCAGGAACAAAACAAGGCTGCTCACTGTCTCTAGTCTTACTCAACACAGTACTGAAAGTCTTAGCCAGAGCAATCAGGCAAAAGAAAGAAAAGAAATCTATATTAGGAAAGAAGTAAAGGTATCATTTTTTGCAGATGACATGATCCTATAAATAGAAAGTCTCCGGAGATTTCATTGAAAAATTATTAAAAAGAATAAACAAATACAGTAAAGTTGCAGGAAACAAAATCAATTTACAAAAGTCTACTGTTTTCCTACATGCCAAAGATGAAACTTCAGAAAATGAATTAGAAAAAGCAACTTCTTTTACAATTGCAACAACAAAAATAAAATACCGAGGAATAAACTTAATAAAGGATGTGAAGGAGCTATATACTGAAAACTATAAAACATTATTAAAGGAAACTGAAAAGGACACAGTAAAATGAAAAAATATTCTAAGTTCATGGATTGGAAGAATAAACATAGTTAAAATGGTCACATTGCTCAAAGCAATATATGAATTTAATGCAATCCCTATTAAAATCCCAATGTCATTTTTTAAAGAAATAGAACAAAAAAATCACCAGACTTGTATGGAACCATTAAAAACCCCAAAAAGCCACAGCAATCCTGAGAAAAAAGAATGAAGCCAGAAGTATCACACTATCTGACTTCAAATTATACTATAGAACCACGATAATCAAAACAGCATGGTTTTGGCAGAAAAACAGATATACAGACCAATGGAATAGAATCAAGAGCCCAGGAGTAAAACTACATTATATGGACAAATAATCTTTGACAAAGGACCCAAAAACATAAAATGGAGAAAAATAACCTCTTCAATAAATGGTGCTAGGAAAATTGAAAAGCCGCATGCAAAAGAATAAAACTTGACTAGTTTGTCCCCACACATAAAAATTAATTCAAAATGGATCAAATACCTAGACATAAGGTCTAAAATAATAAATCACATAGAAAAAAACATAGGTACTAAACTCATGGACCTTGGCTGTAGAGAACATTTTATGAATTTCACCTCAAAAGCAAGGGAAGTAAAGGCAACAATAAATTTATGGGACTATATCAAACTAAAAAGCTTGTGCACAACAAAAGAAATCAACAACAAAACAAACAGGCAGCCAACCAAATGGGAGTTGATATTCACAAACAACAGCTCTGATAAGGGGTCAATATCCAAAGTATATATATAAAAAAGCTCACAAAACTCAACAAGCAAACAATCCAATTAAAAAAATGGGGAGAAGACCTGAACAGACACTTCTCCCAAGAAGACATACAAATGGCCAACAAATATATGAAAAGATGCTCATCTTCACTAGCTATTAGAGAAATGCAAATCAAAACTGCATATACCGCCTCACACCTGTTAGACTGGCAATTATCAACAGGACAGGTAATAACATGTGTTGTTGGAGAGGCTGTGGAGAAAAAGGAACCCTTATTCACTGCTGATGGGAATGTAAACTGGTACAGCCATTATAGAAGACAGTATGGTGGTGCCTCAAAAAATTAAGAATAGAACTACTATATGATCCAGTAATCCTTCTACTGGGTATCCGCCCCCAAAAATCAAAAGCTCTAGAATGCAGACACATGAACTCTCATGTTCATCACAGCATTATTCATGGTGGCCAAGACATGGAAACAACCAGTGTTCCTTGATGAAGGATTGGATAAAGAAAATGTGGTACATATTTATATATACAATGGAATACTACTCAGCCATAAGAAATGATGACATATTGCCATTTTTAACAGCATAGATGGACCCTGAGAACATTATACTAAATCAAATAAGTAAATCAGAAAAAGTTAAGAACCATATGATATCACACATAGGTGGGATAAAAAACTCATTGACATAGATAAAAGAGAAGTGGTTACCAGGGGGAGGAGGTTGTGGGGAGGGGAGTAAAAGGAACAAATATAAATCCCACATAGGTGGGATACAAAACTGAGACTCATGGACATAGATAAAAATGAAATGGTTACCCAGGGGAGGGAGGGAGGGAGAGTAGAAAAGAGGGACAAATATACAGTGACAGAAAATGATTTGACTTTAAAATGATTTGGGTGATGGGCACACAATGCAATCAACAGTTCAAATGCTATAGAGATGTTTACTTGAAACCTATGTGCTCGTATTGATCAATGTCATCCCATTACATTTAATTTGAAAATAAAAAGTTAAAAAAAAATTAAAAATGGAACTGCCTTATAACCCAGGGATTCCACTTCCAGAAATATATCCAAAGAAACCTGAAACACTAATTCAAAAGAATATATGCACACTTATGTTCATTACAGTATTATTTACAATAGCTAAGATTTGGAAGCAGCCCAAGCGTCCATCAGTAGACGAGTGGATAAAAAAGCTGTGGTACACATACGCAATGGAATACTACTCAGCCATATAAAAGAAGGAAATCTTACCTTTTCTAACTTCATGGATGGACCTGGGGAGTATTATGCTAAGTGAAATAAGCCAGTCAGAAAAAGACAAATGCCATCTGATTTAACTTGTATGTGGAATTTAATAAACAAAACAAACAAACAAAATAGAGACAGGCTCACAGATACATAGAACAGACTGAAAGCTGTCAGAGGGGAGGAGGTTGCTGGTCTGTGTGAAAAAGGTGAAGGGATTAACGGGAAAAAACCAACTACAACTCATATACACAGACAACAGTATGGAGATTATCTAAGGGACAGAGGGGTAGGGGTCCATAGAAAAGGGTAAAATGGGGATAAATGGTGATGGAAGGAGACGACTTGGGGTGAACATACAATACAATATACAGATAACGTATTATAGAATTGTACACCTGAAAACTATATAATTTATTAACCAATGTCACCCTAAGAAATTCAATAAAAATTAAAAAATTATAAAAAAGTAAAATCAGTTCTATTTTAGGTGAAGATATGCTCTTATTTGAGGAAAGCAGGTAGACATAAGTTTTAAGTAAAACAAAATTTAGTTAACTCATAGAATAGTCATTTATTCTGAAAATATGTTCTTCATTATTGGGGGTGTTCAAATAACAATCTTTTTTTTTTTTTTTTTAAAGAGGATATCCTTACTTGACAAAATATGCCAAACTGAATTTATCATTTCTCCAAATTCTCAATATTTTTGAAATCTTATAGATCCATGGAATCTAAAAGTTTGGGAACCACTTCTGAGGTTCTTGGATAAGAAATTCTATCTCTATAGCTTTTTGCTGGAGGGCTCTAGATAGATATTTACTCTTTTCCAATGGTCACCCCACTTATAGCTAATACAATCTTTTGTATTATTGATGTTCTTGAATGTGTCCTATGCCCAGTGAAGCAAGCTTGGTGGGGAAGGAGGAAAAGCCCTTGTTGCTGTTAAGTTTTCTTGGCACATTGGTGTCAGAAATTTTACTCATATCAGTTGGTGGGGGTAGTTGGTTTTACAATATTAAATGTATAAGCACATGGAAGGGTAGGTTTCAGTACAACCGTGATGGTGTCCTTTTAGGTTCTGTGATGAAAGAGAAGTTGATGTACAATTTTCAACCCAGATTCCTCATATAGACTGATGATCCGTGGTAAAAAACAATAGAAGCCGATGGAAAAACAAGGCCCACTGCCTTCCCAGCAGCTGTCTGGGTTTTCTTCCCGTATAATCCAGAGAAAGTGGCTTTCAAGGACAAAGCAGCATGTCTGTTAGTAATAACCACAAAGCTCCAGTGGCTGCTGAGGAGGTGTGATGCTGGGTGAGGGTGATGAGAGGACCCCGAAGGCAGAACTCTGGGCGGTGTCATTAAATCAACAGATGTCATCTCTCATCTTTCTCCTGCTTTCTAAGGAAAGGGCTGTCCTCTCATTTATGATTGTATTTCCCTCCTTCTCATGAAAACATAAGATGGAGTGTGTCCTGAAAAAAAGTACTAAAGCACTGTAGTGCTCAAAAATGTAATCATTATTTTATAATTCCCATTTATTGTGTTAAGAGTTGAGATGAAGTCATTTCCTGAGACAAATTATTACAAACAAAATTAGGAGAGAGAGAGTGTGTGTGTTAGGGAGTAGGGGATGAAATTGAATGCATTAAATAATCATTTTAACTGAGAGCTCAAGATAGGCATAATTTTCCATTATATAAATGAAATTAATCCAATTTTTGTTGTATTTGTTGGTTGCACAACTCTAAATTTACAAAAAAATTTATTGTATTGACACTTAAAACAAGCAAAATTTATGGTATGTAAATTATGCCTTGAAAAAGTTTTTAACAATTAATTCACTTTTGTTGGGTGTGTATAACCAATAAAATAGTGACAAGACAAGACACTAGGAGCAAACATTTTAAAAGATATCCTCAGTTCACATTCACTTGTAATACTGTAGAGCTGTGGAGGGAAGGTCAGAAGTGAGAATCTGACACTGAGCCACATGAAAAATATAGGAAAGTTTGGAATTTTTAGTTTGCAGACTGTTCTGAATGCTTTGGCCAGGTAAACACCCTCAGTCTGGGCTTATTGTCCACTGATAATTCTACTTGGGTACTGATGTACTGACAGGAGTTTACAGGGGAGGTGATGCAGAGGGCCTTTGTTGACTTGAAAGTAGCTATAAGTGGGGTGACTATATAATTTATCATCTAACCTAAGAACAGTTGGGGGCTTGAAATGTGTTGCTATTACTAATTACACTGGGACAGTAATTGTAAGCCGATTATATGCAAGGTCCCTGGAGCTCTAATTGTGTGTCTCATAATACAACAAATAATTATATGTAACTCTTGGTTGATTTTATAAGCAGAGTTTGGATCCATGTTTACCTTGGTGAATTTTGATTTCCTCAATTCTAAAATGAAGAAACATCCTCCTTTCTGTTTCCTTCCCCAGCCCCCTCCTTTCCTCTCTTCCTTGCTTACTTCCTTCAACATGTATTTATTGAGCTCCTACTATTTTAAGTACTGTTCTAAGAATTCAGGAGATAAAGGTAATCCGCAAGGAGCTCCTGGTTTAGTTTTAGAAGCAGATACAGTACTGAATTACAATGTATGTACTTTCTGAGGGCACCTCCCTTGGCTTTCTGCCTGGTGCGCCCTCGCAGCTAGGTCAGAGCAGACTTTCGGCAGAGGTGGAAGCAGCTCCTTCCAGCAAAATGTTCCAAGGCCAGACGCAGGGCAGGCAGCCTTCCTGAAGGCCTCTGCCCATCTCTTCTATCACCTTGGGCAAACCTCCTCACTCACAGAGCACGGAGGGTGGCTAGAGGCAAACACAGTACGGTGCCCACTGCCCTTGTGTATGTGGTTACCACAATCCTACTCCATGACCCTGGACAACTGAGTCTGCCCTCTCTGAGGGGATCCTTCTCCCTTTCTCTCTCCCGGATTTCCATTCACTCTCAGCTTGCTCTTTTTTTTTTTTTAAAGTGACAACCAGCCTAGAAACACCTTGTCTCCCTCACCCCTTCCTGCCCACTGAGCAGCCTGCATGGTGCTCACCTGCAGGAACTCGTCCGCTTGCAGAGGAGAAGCTCTCTAGCCTGCTCCTGGCCTGCCCCTCCTGTGAGCGGACCAAGCCTCACACCTGTCAAGCTTGTTCCACTTGATATCCTCCCTTCCCTCCCAGTATCCTCCCCTCCTTGATCATTCTGGTCATCCTACAACAGTGTTGAAGTGATCTCCCACCTTAAAAGAAATTCCTCTCCTGATGGACACTGCCGCCTGCATCTTCCATTTCTCTGCTGCTGTTCACAGCAAAGCTCCACTTCCTCACCTCCCCTCTTATTCTGGCTCTTGCCAGACCCATGCCCACTTTGCTATCCTAATCTTATGATGTGACTCTCTTAGGGACATGTGACAGAGCCACTTCTGTCTGAACCACTTCTTTCACTTGGCCTCTGCAATCTTTCTGGTTGTTCTCCTTTCCTACTGGCTGCCCTTCCTTGGTTTCCTTTCCTGTTTCCTCCTTCTCCTGTGTCCAGCTTCTGAGTATTGGAGCCCTGAGCCTCTGTCCTGGACCCCCCTTCTCTCCTAATGTCTTCCTGCAGATGACTTCAGGGTTTTAAATATTATCTATAAGTAAATGAGAGAGCATTCATTTAAAAAAAATTTTTTATTATCAAGTGGTGGATATTCAATTATAAAAATATGTAAAAATAAGAAAACAAAGATAATCAAAAATAGAAAGATGAAATCATAAACTTAACACCCAAAAGTAATTAACTAACACCTTGGCATATATACTTGTTCTGCATATACGCACATACATACCTACATGTATCTACACATTTATATCTATTATAACAAAATAAAATCACATGGCACATATTATTTTGTAACTTGCTTTTTATTTATTTATTTATTTTTAGTGTGAGAGAGAGAGAGAGAGACAAACAGGAAGGAAGAGAGATGAGAAGCATCAACTCTAAGTTGTGGTACCTTATCACATGTGCCTTGACATGGGGGCTCCAGCCAAGCCAGTGACCCTGAATCACGTGATGATCCCACACTCATGCTCAAGCTGGATGAGCCTGTGCTCAAGCCCGTGGGTAACTTTGGGGTTTCGAACCTGAGACCTCAGCATCCCAGATCAACGCTCTATCCACTATGCCACCACCAGTCAGGTTGTAACTGGCTTTTTAAATTTAAGAATGTTTTTGTGGACATCTTTTGATGCCAACATTCACAGGTCTCCAGCATCATCTTTAATCCCTACACAGTATTTGCTAGTGTGGATATTTCCATAATTTATTTAACCCAACTTGTTCCAAATTGTTGGAGCTGTTTTCAAAATTTTGCCAGTACACAAAAGAAGGTGCTGCAAACCCCTGGCAACTCTGCTGCTGGGCTCTACTGAATTGCAGCCCAGAACGTGTTCTTAGGAGCTGGGAGCTGCTGAGTCACAGGCCTGTGCTTTTTCATGCATATTGCCAACCTTGTTCAAATCTTAGGTGAGATCCAGTCCACTGACATCACCTGTCAGTCCTGGGCTGACAAAATGTCCTCCGTGGAGTCTTTGTCTGCCTCCCATGAGTGACCGTGGATGGCCTTGAGCCCAGTGCCTGCTAGCATGTGCCCTGTCCAGCTGGTGGGAGGTGGACACAGCCTGGGCCCCAGAAACTCACAATCGTCCTGCAGAAAGGCCGGGTGAGGCCGGGCCTCGCCTTTGTGTGTGCCAGACACCAGATGGGACACAATTAGGGATGTGTGAGTGGTCAGATGGTAGGCTTTCCGTGGACCTGCTGCTGTGACTATAGGTACAGATATTTTGGCGGGAAGAGAAAAATCTGAAAAAAACATAACAAAAACCTTTTTCTCAGTGACAGGCCCTTTGGACAAATGTCATTTTGACATTTATGTGTGCTTGGGGGTGGGGTTGTTGCTCAGAACTGGGCTGTTTTTTTCTGAGATAAAAGCCTTTTGCTCTGTCAGATGTGGGCTAACAATGACAAGAAGTTTCCATATGGCCTTTCAGGGAGCAGAGAGCAGGACAATGTTTGCACTCTGCTGAGCATGGTTGGCCATTGTTAGGAGAGCTCTTTGAATGCAAAGGGGTCAGTGAAGAATAGATTTGTGCTGGGTCCAGCGTGTGTGCACGTGCAGAGAGAAAGGATGCTGGGGAAGAGGGAGGGACATGGGAACCCCCAGAGAGAATTCCCCAGTTTACATCTTAGCCCAGATCTGGAAGAATGACCCTTTTTCAGGTCTGAAGCAGAATTGATTATAGTAAAAATGACTTATCCAGGCCTGGGGCTTGGGCACTGTTTAGATGAAATGTATTTAGTGATAAATGACCTACTCAGATTTGAATGGAATGTTTAGTCCTAGAACACTGCTTTCCTGGACCCATAGACATAAAGGAGACCGTGTAAAAGCTCCTCTACCTCCCCAATATCTGCTCTGTTGACTTGCCCTCTTCAGTCTAGGCCTTCTTCCAAGAAGATCCTGTTATACCTACAGTGGTGACCCCGGGTCTAATACATTAGCACAGCTCATCACTTAAGCAGAGAGCAGTGTATGTGGGTAATGACACTTGGCCCAAATGTACTCCAGGAACATGAGGAGCTGGGAGAGGTCTGTAGTGAGTATGAGAGATAGAACAGGCAGACCAGGGTGAGTCCAGGAGCGGATCCCCAGGAGTTAGATGTGCGAAGAGAGAAGACACTCTGGCGTGGCTCCAAAAGCCACTTCTGACATGTTGCCTATGGCTACCTTTTTTGGATCTCACCTTCCCACTAAATGCCATAGTATCCTGGATACTATATACAGATGTCCATCTGTGTTGGGTGGTGTGTCATCGGTCTTCTTCAAAGAGAGTAAAATCTGTATGAGACTAGACAGAACAGAGTCACGAAGAGTCCTTTGGACTTTCAGGAATTGTCCTCTGGAGCCAGGGCTCCTCCGGAGCACTGTGTGGCCAGCACGAGGGGGTCAGGATCCCACAGTCACTGCCCCTTCATGGCGTGACCATGGACAAGGCCTTCATTACTGATCCCATTTCCTTATTGCTAATCAAGAGAGAGTGATTCCCAGTTTACAGGGCCAGGGTGAAAAATAAGCTCTGTAAAGACTATAATGTAATGACAATGATACTCTTTTCAATGCTTACGGCAGCATCTTCCCCGAGAACCAGCCCCCGGCTTTCCCCATTGCAATAGGCAGGCTGCCTCTTTCCAGAATAGTGATGTCCTTAGATTATCTTTTAAATTCTCTGACTCTGAGGGGTTCATTACTGTGGCCATCAACCACATGTAGCTATTCAGCACTTGAAATGTGACTGGTGTGAACATACATACTAGATATCAAAGATTTAAGACAAAGGAGAATGTAAAATACCTCACTAAGAATTCATATGGGCTTCATGTTGAAATGACATTATTTTGGATACACTGGGCTAAATAAAAATATTAAAATTAATTCCTCTGCTTCTTCTTGCTTTTTAAAATGTGGCTTCTAGAAAAATTAAAATTACATTTGTGGAATGCATTATGTCCAACTGGACACTGCTGACCTAAGTACGAGGGAGAAGACCACTTTCTTACCATCCAGCCCTCATCTCTCTCATCAAGCTGGCCAGCTGGGTGACAGATGCTCTGATCTGTCTTTACCTTACTCTTTGGGGAGCCGGGTGTTTCTGGCTTCTGTGTTTTCTGACAAGAGGTTTCTTTGGGGCTGTGAATCTTGCCTTGTTTCTATAAATCAGGGGCCAAAGCAAGCCTCTGCCCTCAGGTTGACCAAAACTGTTCTAGGAAAAGGAGCTCTGGATTATGTTTTAGCAAAGTCCTGGTCAGAGGAAAATCTGCCAGGGACGCCCAGAGTTTGATGCCTTCCTTATTTAACTGGCCACCTCTTTTCTCCTCTCTAAGTTTAAATTAAAGCACAAGGCAGTTAAGGCATGAGGGGGGGGGGATATTTTGATATGGTGAGACTGCTGGCCGCTGACTTGGAAAAGGTGTCTGTCTTTCCCTCTCTGAGCAGGGGTAAGACCTGAGCACTTCGTCAGCAGGGACTTGACCCCCACCTACAGTCATTCTCCACAAGGACTGCAGAGAGAGAAGGACGACTCAACTCCTCACCTCCAGTGGGAAGCAACTGAGCGTGTTGCATATCTCACTGAGTTCCAATCCATAAAGTGACTTCACACCGACCTCTTTGTATTTTGGTCTAGGCCAAGCAGAATAAGTTGCATGTTCTTAACTTAAAAGTCTCTTCTTAACACTTTAAAATTCTGTTACATTTTTATTTTTAAGAGAAAAAATGGGTCTGATCTGTGGTGATGCAGTGGATAAAGCATTGACCTGGAATGCTGAGGTCACTGGTTTATAACCCTGGGCTTGCCCAGTCAAGGCACATATGAGAAGCAACTACTATGAGTTGGTGCTTCTCACTCTTCCCTCCATCCCTTTCTCTCTCTCTCTCTCTCTCTCTCAAATCAATCAATCAATCAATCAATCAATCAATCAATCAATAAAAAAAGAGTGAAAGTGGCTCCCAGGACATTGGATACAGGAATATCAACTGCTTCTGCTGAAAGAGGTACTCGACCCTGGCCCCCACTGTGAAGGCCTCTCCTGTTGGCCTGCAGCCCGGAATGAGGCTGGGGCTGGCTGGGCACATGCAGCCTGTGGACATGGGTAACAGAGAGGCTCCTTCTTCTGGGGGGGGGGGTGCTAAAGATCCTCCTCCAGCTGTTATATTTATATATTTTTCTAAGGCTCTACTCTAGCTTGGCCGGCTGTAGTTGGACAAGCCATCCAGCCTCTCCATTAAATGAGGGAATTGATGAAGTGGTTCTATAGTTCCATCCAGTTCCAAAATCTGTGCTGCTAATATGACAAGAAACAACTGACTCAGGGGAATGTGGTTCACAGAAAAAGAGACTGGATGCTTCTTCTTAGAACAGCGCATTCCCAGAAACAAGTACAGGTGAAAGAAGACTATTGTGAAGTGGGCTTTCCTATCTGATTATCCTCTCTCCTTTCTGACGATGATAGTCATCACCACCCCAGACTTTGATAAGTTGGTGGCTTTGATACTTTCCATCATAACACACCCATGCTCTGTGGCCCTCTTCCTGGGAACAGAGCTTGTGCTACTTCTCAGCCCTTGTTCACTCCGAGATGCCGAGCATCTGTTGATGTTGACTGCATGGTGGCAGGAGGGTGGGGAAGTGGGAAGAACATCAAAGAAAAGAATAATACTATGTCTTAAACTGGGAATTGTTGGAAGCAATAGGAGAGTCTCATAAATTCTTACCTTTTCCCAGTCACTCCCTCATTTGCAAAGAATACGTGGTGCATAAAACCTCTAAAGGACAGATATGATCATGTCATTGCTCTACCCAGAAATGTTTGGTGATTTCCTGTTGCCCACATTTGAGAATTTGGGACCATCTGTGACCCAACTCCAAGTCTTCCTTTCCAGCTTACTGTCACACTTTTCATGCAGACTTTTTCATCTCTTCAGAGAAATCCTTCATCTCTGCACCTCCACACTTTTTCTTGGTAAGATGCTCTTTCTAAAATGTTCTAATCCCATATCTACCTTTTGAAATCCTAATTGTCATTTAAGGGCCAGCTGGCTCTGCTGCCACCTTTGTGAAGCCTTCCTGGATTTCCTGAGCCAGGAATGTTCTCTCCCTTACCTGAACATTCACTGTCTTTGGTTTGTGTCTTGCTTTTGGTATTACTTGTTGACTACCTATTCTTATCATTATTTCTATGCATCTTTGACCATAGCTTTATGTACCTGAGAGTATTTAGCTCATGTTATGTACTTAGTAGGTAGTCAGCAAATAACTCTTGGTCCAAATGTTTTATATAAAATGAAACCAGACAGAAATGCACGCACTGGCGCCTGTGGCAACACAGGGGGACAGCTGCACGGCAAGGTGAAACGGAGATCTAAGAGCACGTGACCTCAAACCACCTCAAAGCACAAAGGCTTTATTTTCTAGTACTGAGTCTGCTGGTTGTTTGCCAGCTCCGCCTGCCTCCCAGAGAGGACCCATTCTCCCCCCCTTTTCTTTTCTTTTTTAGCCCCACACACCTGCATCCCTTTCAGATTAAATAAAGGAAGAATTGGAAATATAAGATGCATTAAGGAAAAGAAGTACTAATTTTGACAGATTATGTTGTGGTCAGGCTAATTTCACAATAAAGGGAGTTTAGTTCTGATCACTTTCTGTTTATTGTTTCCTTAAAAAACAACCCCCCCCCAAAAAAAAAAAAAACAAAAACAAAAAACAAAAAAACCCCCAAAACCCCACCATCCTTAAAACAAGTTTTAAGGCCTATGGGCTATAAATCAGTACTTCTCAAACTTGAATATGCACAGACATCACCAGAGGATCTTATTAAAATGTGGATCCTGATTCAGCACTTCTGGGTGGAGTCTATAATTCTGCATTTCTAACAAGCTCCCAGGTGATGTCTATGCTCTGGTTCTGTGCACAACACCTTGAGAAACAAGGATCAATACATAATTTTCAAATTATGTGCAGTAACTAAGTTTTTCAAATCACCTTTCTCACATTGAATCCCCATAATATATTTTTTTGTGCTATGCATAGGGCCTGTTTAGTTGATTTCATTTTGTCATTGCTATGTTATGCATTAGAAGTCATCTCCTTTAAGACAGAAGCCATCTCTCCCTTATATCTCTATATTTTTACTTATAAACCTCATGCTGCTAGCACATAGTAGGTCTTCATAAATGTTTGTTAAATGAACATATGAATAAAATTCATGGGCAAAGCAAATCTGTAAGACTATATTCTAGGGCACGATTATGCTACTTCAGAGAAGGAGAAGTCCTGAAGAAGCATTAAGGTGTAGTGTGGAAACTTGGCCCCCTCAGGAGCTCATCTCATTGCCTAACGAGAGGGACAATTTTGAGTTGACTGGAGCAAATGCCCTTTTGGGTGCTATAGGCTCACAGAGTTATAGTATTATGAATCCCTGGGACTTCTCACTAGAATCCATGATATTATTCAAATACTGATTATAGAGCCCATGAAACACTCGGGTTCTTAGGCTTTCTTCCTTACTCCTCGCTCCTCCTCTCTTTTTGTCACTTTTCAACATTTGGCACTCTCCATCATATAGAAAGAGCTATGATGAGAGCTTTCTGTAACAGAGACCTCTTCAGAGCACTCTTCTTCCTGTGCGCTTCATATACCTGCCGCTTCCAACCAGAATCTAAAACGACTGCTTAGCACGGCATTCTAGGCCCTTAGCCACCTGCCCTGTGCCCCTTTCCACTTTTACCTTTCATCCCTTCCCACTACACATCCCACTTCCCTCAAGTGGGCTGCTTTCCACTCCCCAAAGCCTTCGTGTTTTTGCTTTTGCTGTTCACTTTGCCTAAATTCCTTCTCTCTACTTAGCAACCTATACTCCTGGCCCTGTCCAATCCCACCTTCTCCTGGGGTTCTCCTAACACTCCAGAATAACTAATCAGTCTTCCTCGGGGTCCCCTACTGCTTTGCTCCTCCTCGTTTCTGCATTTGTCTCATTGCCTTATTGATAGACTCTACCTCTGTCCAACCTGCCTTCTCTTTTGAGTCTTCAGTATCCATTGGGCACTCAGCTCATGGTTATTGAAGAAATGAGGTCAACAGGGAAGGGGAGTACTTTAGCTGACCACTATTCATTACAATCCCTTTTCCTTTCTTCTGGTAATCCAGAAGGAATTCACATTACCTATCACCTTCTATGAGCCAATTTCATTACTTCCCTACTTTATTTATTCTACACAATTTCTCTGTACAGCAGGTGTTGTTAACCTCGTTTAATGCACAAAGACACCGAAGGACAGGGAAGTTAAATCTTGTGCTCCCAAGCTTTCTGAAGGTTTTGTCTGCAGACTTGGGGCCCAGAATTTAGCCATATGTTAACAATTGAGTCTCTGGAAGCCTAAGTCCCATGAAGTATGCACTGAAAGCATGTGCCTCCTTAATAAGGTCATTGATTGGGTAGGGAGTCTGTCACTGGCATCTGAGTCATTCATTCCTGAAACAAGACTTCAAATGTTGAATGGATTTCCCCCTTTTCCCGTCCCTGGTACATTCATATGACTCAAGTAGAGGGCACAGTGAGTAGGGAGCAGGCTGACTTGGTAGGTATGCCATTAAGGGTGGGGCAATATTTCTTAACCACAAGCAGCCAAATTATTTCCCCTTTCAAAAGGGTTTTTTTGCTGGTAATGCTCAAGTAGCCATCATTTCAAAACATTTTCAAGAGGTTTTTTATTTGTTTTTTTTCTATTTAATTTAAAGACAATTGATTTTATACTTGCTTTTCTAGTTCTTCAGTAATATATTGCACCTGTAGGATAATCAACCAATCTAGGACTGATGCAGACAAAAACACACTCAGGATCTGTGTGACCACTACCATCTGAATCTTTGTTTGTTTGTTTGTTTAACACCTATGGTACTCTCAGAGTGAGAGGTCTAGACCTGCCTGAACCCCCCTGGGTGGATATTAAGAAAGGAGATGTACCTTTAATGAGCTATAAACTCATCAGGTGATCTTATAAGGATTAAGACTTTAGGGTGACTGCTGCTATTCTTAACCTAGTAAAATTTACTAACAACGGTGCTATACTAGAGAGCCAGTCCCCCTGCTCTGATCACAGCTCTTCCTTCAAAAGACCCTGGACCCAGGTCTGGCAATTGTCATATTCTTTGTTGGTTTCTGCGCACAAAACTTTAGTGAAATGACATGTATTTTGGAAGGAAGACTGTGGAGATGTTAGAATTAAACTCTAATCATGGCTGATTAGAGCATAGGGTTTTGCCTGACCTGTGGTGGTGCAGTGGATAAAGTGTCGACCTGGAAATGCTGAGGTTGCCTGTTCGAAACCCTGGGCTTGCCTGGTCAAGGCACATATGGGAGTTGATGCTTCCTGCTCCTTCCCCTTCTCTCTCTCTGTCTCTTCTCTCTCTCTCTCTCCCTCTCTCTTTCCTTCCTAAAATGAATAAATAAAATAAAAAAAATAGAGCGTAGGGTTTTAAATCATAATATATGATTAAAAGCAAGTGAGAAGGTTGATTTTGATCATTCTGGTGTTAATATCTGACATTGATTTAGATAATTCAGTTATTCTATTAGTCTCTACAGGTAATTGCACAATAAATAAATCTGTTCTGTTATGGTGGAGAGAATTTAATCTAGGGAAGTTGGTTTGTGTAAATTATGATGTGTATTGTGGGGGCTAGAGTAGATCTTGGTGGCTTCTGGCTTTGATCTTCTTGTTGGATAAAGTAAGAGATGATTTTGGCTGGAGGACCTCAAGACCATTTATGTTACACAGTGGAGGCTAAATTGCCCAAAAGTAAGCTGTAGTCGGTGTACATCTTTGACATGTTTTGTATGAGACAGTGTGACCATGGCCTTGCCAAGCTCCATGAATAGACACAGGCTTATTTCATTAAATCATCCAACATGGATGTCTGGAAGGCTCTTCTTGGGCCACCAGGGCAGTCATCACCCAAGGCTTTGCTATTGAATTCCCTGTTCTCTCCCAGCCTGCTGAGTACCCTTTCCTAAACACTGGGCCCTCTCTGCATACTGCAGGACTCAGGGCTTGCAGATGACTTGGGGACTTCATTCCATGTGAGAAACTGTGCCCTGGACTCAGAGGGAAAGAAGGACAAGCCACTATGATTTAGGTCTTCACAGAGATGTGATCAGCAAGAAAATGAGCTTAAATTCTATTCTTAGTGTCTCAGTGAGCAGCAGGTCTGGATACGCAGATACAGTAAGACAAGTAAAATACCCCCGCCTTTATCTTATCATCATAATAATATACATTCATTGTGGGAGATAAAGAAAACACTGATACAAAAGTAATACAATTAAATCATCCATAATCCCACATCAAAGATAATCTCTGTGAATGTTTTGGTGTGTATTCTTTACATATTTTAAATATAAAATTAGATCACATCCTGTTTCTATTTTTCATTTCCACATCCAGCAAATACTTATTGGGATACCCCAAAATGCTGTTGTCTACAGTGCAAAACACAATTGGTCTATAAAGAATTACAGTTAGTAAGCCCTGGCCGGATAGCTCAGTTGGTTACAGTGTCGTCTGGAAGTGCAGAGGTTGCTGGCTTGATCCTTGGTAATGGCACATACAGGAACAGATTGATGTTACTGTCTCTCTCTATTTCTCTCACACACAAAAAAATCAATAAAAATAATTAAAAAATAATTACAGTTAGTAGGGAAGAGACATTTTCACAAATATCCAACCCTGATTTCAACAGCTCCCAAAGTAGCCAGCATGCTGCTCCCTGAAGAGTCACCGAATGCCCACCCAGACCATGAGCATGTAGTTCACTAGGGAACGCTGGCTTAGAGAGAGATCATCATGCAAGGGGGTGTTCATTTGCTAGAGCTGCCATAACAAAATAGCAC
This sequence comes from Saccopteryx leptura, assembly GCF_036850995.1. Classification (NCBI taxonomy): domain Eukaryota; kingdom Metazoa; phylum Chordata; class Mammalia; order Chiroptera; family Emballonuridae; genus Saccopteryx; species Saccopteryx leptura. The sequence goes on from NC_089505.1 coordinate 308,837,609, forward strand.
AGTCTGGCTGGCTTAGACAACAGAAGTTTATTTTCTCACAGTTCTGGTAGTAGAAGTCTGAAATCCAAGTGTCAGCAGGGTTGTTTCCTTCTGAGGGCCATGAGGAAAGGATCTGTCACAGGCCTCTCTTCTTGGCTTGTCTTTTTACATCCTTTTTCCCTCCAAGCATGTCTCTGTGCCCAAACTTCCCTTCTTACAAGAACACCAGTCATATTGGATTAGGACCTACTTTAATGACCTTGTTTTAACTTACTTACCTCTGTAAAGACCCTATCCCAAATAATGTCACTTTTTGGGGTATTAGGGGTTGGGACTTCAACATTACCTTTGAAGGGGGCACAGTTCAGCCCAAACAGCTCCTTCCCTTGAAGGTTGGCTCCATGTCCCTCACTAAGAGTTTCTTCTACCAAGAGGCAGAACCAGCTGTAGGGTTGCATTTGTTCCCAGGCCACAGGTGCCACATAGCTCAGTGATTGCATCACTGCTATGAGCTCCACACCTCCCAGCCATCACCCTCCACTCAAGAGTGACCTCAATGGGTGATCTTATGGGGATGGAGGCGGGGAAGGATGCCTGTCCTGGGGCCATGCCAGTGCCTCTCCTACCACTCCCTTCACACAGTTGATGAGTTGGGGATGTTGAAAGAGTTTTTTTCTCTCTCCTTTAGAGATCACAGTACCAATCCCACTTTCTTTACCACTTCCATTGCCAGGAAAGCGATAGATTGGGTTGATTTCCTCTGGGTAATCTGATTTAGCGTGGTTAACTTTGAATTCAACAAATATTTATTGGAAAATGATCATTTGGAGAACCCCCAACAAACCATGTTAGATGATTTGTTATCCTTACCATGTGCATATTCTTACCATAATTTTTTTTAATAATATTTTTATTTTTTTAATGGGGTGACATCAATAAATCAGAATACATATATTCAAAGATAACAAGTCCAGGTTATCTTGTCGTTCAATTATGTTGCATACCCATCACCCAAAGTCAGATTGTCCTCTGTCACCTTCTATCTTGTTTTCTTTGTGCCCCTCCCCCTCCCCCCTTTCCCTCTCCCATTCCCCCCTCCCCCCCCCCCCGTAACCACCACACTCTTATCAATGTCTCTTAGTTTCACTTTTATGTTTTACCATAATTTTTCAGAGTAGCAATCATTTCTTCTGTATTATATGGGTAAATCATCTAAGGCAGTGATCCCCAACCCCCGGGCCGCGGACTGGTACTGGTCCGTGGCCCATTTGGTACCGGTCAGCAGAGAAAGAATAAATAACTTACGTTATTTCCGTTTTATTTATATTTAAGTCTGAACGATGTTTTATTTTTTAAAAATGACCGGATTCCCTCTGTCACATCCATCTAAGACTCATTCTTGATGCTTGTCTCGTAAGTTCGACAATTATATTTAAAAATACCACAGTTTTTACACCGGTCGCATAATTTTATTTTGTGCATTTATCTGTCCCACCCTAAAGGCCGGTCCATGAAAATATTTTCTGATATTAAACCAGTCCGTGGCCCAAAAAAGGTTGGGGACCACTGATCTAAGGGGAAAGCTGATATGCAAAGTTCAGTGTGTCCATAAAGTCTTGGTGCACTTTTGACCGGTCACAGGAAAGCAACAAAAGAGGATAGAAATGTGAAATCTGCATCAAATAAAAGGAAAACCTTCCCAGTTTCTGTAGGATGATGTGGCAGCATGTGTGCATGCACAGATGATGATGTAACATTGTATATACAGCAGAGCAGCCCATGGCCATGCCAGTCGAGATGTGTGACTATTGGTGTGTTTATAACGAAGTGCCACCACATAGGAATAACATTACTCAGTGGGATAAGCCGTTGAAGGAAACCGGAAGTTTGGTGGAGAAACCCCGTTCTGGTAGGCCATCAGTCAGTGACGAGTCTGTAGAGGCTATACGGAATAGCTACCTAAGGAGCCCTAAAAAAATCTGTGCATGAGCCCACATTGAACTGCACTGAATAAGTATGAAACTGGAAGAGTTTTTCTTTTATTTGGTGCAGATTTCACATTTCTATCATCTTTTGTTGCTTTCCTGTGACCGGTCAAAAGTGCACCATGACTTTACAGACACACTGTATAATCCAGACTATTCTCTTGCTTCCCCTGTCCACCATCCCTTTGAGTTCAGGTTGAGCAGATTGCCATTCTTCAAACCAAAAGGGTCCAGACACCTTGCCCAGGAATGCTCCCTGCTTTCACAGAAATCTCCCTGAACTTCTTGATTTTTTGGCCCCTTACCTTCAAATTCTTTCTTGCTGACTCATCTTTGGAATGCCGCCAAGCCCTTCTCACCTCCATTTTAAGCAAAATTTGTACTCATCTTTCAATACCCAGCTAAAATGTCCCTGAATCCCACCCCCCATCCCACCTAAGTCAGATGCTCACTCCTTTATTTCCCCTGTAAAAGCATCAACTATGACACAGATCCTAATTGGTTTATGTTGGTGTCTTAATCTAGACCAGTGGTAGTCAACCTGGTCCCTACTGCCCACTAGTGGGCGTTCCAGCTTTCATGGTGGGCGGTAGCGGAGCAACCAAAGTATAAATAAAAAGATAGATTTAACTATAGTAAGTTGTTTTATAAAGATTTCTTCTGCCAAACTTAGTGAAAATCCGACATAAAGTACTTGGTAAGTAATTATTATTATATGCTTTAACTTGCTGTAACTCTGCTTTATAAATTTTATAAAGTAAAGTTACTTCCCTATTTTATAAATCACCATTACTGTGGAACCGGTGACAGTTAGAAAATTTTACTACTAACAGATACAAAAGTGGGTGATAGGTATAAAAAGGTTGACTACCCCTGATCTAGACCATTGCTCTTTTCCAGAGCAAAACCTGTCTTTTCTTTAGTATTCCCAGTGTCCAGCACAATTGCCTGTCTGAAGTCAGTTTGCCTTCTGGTCCTAAGCTTCTTTAAGTCCCTCTTCTTTTCTCTTTTTCTTTCTGGCTCCATCTCAAATTCTCATGTCTAATTCCAAGCTCATTTCTGCGATCTCGTTCTCCCTAACCTCCTTTTTCTCTTGCTTGCCACATAATTCCCTCTTAGGCACTGTTAAATTTGTTTCCTTAGGATAAACTTTACTTTTTGTTGTTTTACAGGGGAGGCAGAGATTACATTTAAAATAAATTGTGAAGGATGGTGTGTTTCTTAATCCTTGTTACAAATCCAGGTTTTGCTGTGGGGGAACGGCTCTCCTCCGGGAGTCCCAAGCACTATAAGAATAACTTAGGGGGTTAGGCCCATGATTTTTGTTTTTTGATTTTTAATTGACTTTAGAGAGAGAGAAAGAAACATTGATTTGTTGTTCTACTTATTCATGCATTCATCAGTTGATTCTTGTGTGTGCCCTGACCCAGGATCACATCTGCAACCTTGGTGTGTCGGGACGATGCTCTAACCAACTGAGCTACTGGGCCAGGCAGACCTGTGGGTTTTTTTTTAATTAATTGCATTTCCACACAGAGTAAAGAGAGCCTGGAATATTCTGAGACTGGAAAAATGTTCTCACATCAAGAAGTTTACTCCAGAACAACAATGATGCTGTTAACTTTGGTCTCCTTTGCTCCTTTCTCAGCAACACTTTCTGTATTTATAATTCATGCCTCTGTTGCTTTAGAGTATCTGGAACAGAAAAATACTGGATAACTTGGACATGTATTAAATTCTAAATGAAAATGGTATGGCAATAATCTGTGAATAACCAAACACTGGATTAATATTTCAGTAAATAATTAAGCTGTTCTTTTCCTTAAAATAAAAAAGAAAACAAAGTAGCCTACCTGTTTTCTTCTGTGCCCTGCCCCCTCCCAGCACACAACTCAGGAATTTTATGTAAGGGAGCCCAGGGCAGTGACCTATATGCCTCCCCACTGTTTGTGCTGTTGCCCTGGACACTGGAACACAACCACTGTTTTTCCAAATCAGCTCACCTGCTGAGTAATGGGTTGGCTGAGGGCCTGACTGGCTCTTCCTGGCTCCATGGAGCATCAGGCTGCATTTTCTCCCTCTAAAACTTCGCTGTGGTTTTGGTCAGGAACACGGAAGGACTTTCTACCCTTCTCTTGGTCCTTAGAATGGGAGACTACCCAACAAAACAGTTAGGTCACTGGAAATTGAAAAAACATCCATGCCCTTTGCCCTGAGCCCATGGGAGCAGGTAAGTGCAATCTTCAAGGTGCAGAAGTTGTGTAGGAATGACATTCCAGGAGCCTGAACATTCCTAGGCTGGGGACGCCACCATCAGTCTTGGCACTTCCTCACACCACCCTCTTTTTCACAGATTTCTCCATCAGTATTATTTAGTGCCAGAAAAGCTCCAGCCTTGTGGAGAGGGAACCCAGAGTACAAGGACTGTTTCTTTTTCAGAGTGATTTTCTGTTGCATTCAATAAAGTGTGAAAGCCATTGCAGGCATTTTTGCTCTGGGAGTGGTAGATGGGGGCAGGGATGTGAGTCTAGGTGTGGAGAACATGCAGTCCACGACACTGCTCCTCTTGTAACCTTCCCTGCTGGCACTCCCGAGAGGAGGTGGGAGGGTGTGAGAGCTCCTGAGAGCGTGGATCCACCTGGAGAGAATCCTCTGCTCCTGGGGGAGTTCAGAAAATCTGCTATTTCCAGACAGCTTGGCTTGAGTATGGCCAGACTTCCCAAACATTTTTACCTTGGTGCCTCTAAAAGATATGCCCATGCCCTGGGGGTCTCCAACCTAAGAAGTTTCTTTCAAGCTTCAGGTTGTGTGTGTTTATGTGCGTGTGTGTGCATCCGTGCATATATGTGTATGTATTCTTTTAAGTTAAACTACTTTTTTGAAACAATCCCAAACTTACAGAGAAATTGAAAGCATGGTGCAAAGAATATTTTTTTCTTCTGAACCATTTAAAAATCAGTTGCATTTTTATTTGTAACCTATATTTTATTAACCTTTTTTTTTTTTACTTTAACAACCAATATAATAAAAGTTTAAAATGGTATTTCTATTTTTGTAGTGAGATTATTTTTAAATTTTATTATTATTTTTTGGCTATTTTTTTCTAATTTTATTGAGGTGTAATTGACATATAATGCTCTGTTAGTTTAAGGTGTACAGGATCATGATTTGATATATGTATATATTGTAAAATGATCTCCACAATTAGTTTAGTTAACATTCATCATTTCACATAGTTACAACTTTTTTTCTCTTGTGATGAGAACTTTGAAGATCTTTCTCTTACCTGTATATTTGCATTCTATGGAAATACCACCTGGATAATGGTGGTGACTTCTGAAGAAAAAACTGAGATCAAAGGGGAGGGAAGGAGACTTAAATTTTTTTTTTTTTACAGAGACAGAGAGAGAGTCAGAGAGAGGGATAGACAGGGACAGACAGACAGGAATGGAGAGATGAGAAGCATCAATCATCAGTTTTTCATTGCAACACCTTAGTTGTTCATTGATTGCTTTCTCATATGTGCCTTGACCGCGGGCCTTCAACAGACCAAATAACCCCTTGCTTGAGCCAGCGACCTTGGGTCCAAGCTGGCGAGCTTTGCTCAAACCAGATGAGCCTGCGCTCAAGCTGGTGACCTTGGGGTTTCGAACCTGGGTCCTCTGCATCCCAGTCCTATGCTTTATCCACTGTGCCACTGCCTGGTCAGGCAAGACTTACATATTTAAATGAGTAGCTTCTGTATTGTGTGATGTTTTTTACAATAAGAATATATGCATGATTGCTAGTTTGTTTTAGAAGTAAATGAGAAGGCAAAAGTAATAATAAAAAATTAAGATTAAGATGCTGGCATGGTGCCCTCCACATAAAGACATTCCCCTATGTAATCCCAACAGACCCATCCCACCAGGAAACTAACATAGCTGTATGACTGCCATTGACATTTGCAACCCCCTTAAGTTTCTCCAGTTATCCCAATAGTGTCCTTTAAAGCAAAAGGACCCAGCCCTCTTACCCTCTGGATCACTGTGGCTCTGCCCCCTCACTCTGCATGGACGCCTACCTTGATTTTCCAAGCCAGATGACTTTAGGACTGAGTTATTTAAGAAGGAAAAGGAAGGGAAAGTGGATGATTTGTATTTAAATAATATTATACATATATAATTTATTGGTGTTCTGGTATAATACCTCCAAAGAGAACCCTAGACACTAACTGAAATATTTGAGTAAAGTTTGCCCCCTCTGGGAAGCTGCCCCTTAAAGGCAAGCTGTCTTTGTGTGGAGAAAGCCCCTGCACATGACCTTTGCCCTTAGTAATGCCCTTTTAGGGCAGATTTACAAATTGGACATCTACATGCAGTGGGCTCCAGAGGTGGCCTGCCTGAGTTCACCTCCAGTCTGCTCTCAATAGCTGTGTGACATCAGTCAAGCTAAGACATTCTCTGGGCCTCTGTAAACAGAAGAGGTAAAGGCATGAACTACATCATAACATTTCTGGAGGACTGTACCCGCTAAGACATTTTAAGCACAGTGTCTGGCACATGGTAAACACCCAATAAATGTTTGTTTCTATTAATGCAGCCACATCTATCTTAATGTAAGGCAGTCTACCACACCCTGGCTGGAGGGCCCCGGAAGCTGGGTAGGGGTAGCCTGTGGCTTCAGGTCGCCTCTGGCACAAAGCCCTGGGAACCTTTATCCAGTTTCAAAGGCTGGGGATGTTTTTTCACTCTTCAAGCTGGAAGGGCAGGGAATAAACAGCCAAAATATCAGGCCTCCCTTTTCCCTACTTCCTACTCCCTTCCCCAATCTGCACCTCTCGCCACATCCTGGGGGAAAGGATGGGGGAAGCAGCAGATGGGGGAATGGAGCAGGACCAGGCTGGGCCGTTTCCCAACAGCGCCCAGCTTCCCACGCAGCTGACGGCCAGAGCCTGGCCAGGGCCCCAGAGAGCCCAAACGACAAGTAGTTTTGGCTTTGCTCTGGTTTCTCTGTGTCGTGGCAAGAAGGCAGAACCCCGAGGCTGAAAATGGCCCCATCCCGACCCCTCTCCTCTGGGATGGGGATTCTCTGGAGAGCAGGATAAAAGCTCCACCCTGGCCCCCAGCCTGCTCCTAAACTGGCCACCTGCCCCTTCTACAGGGCAGGGCCACCCTGGGAGTTTTCACGACATACTAAGTCTCCTGGGTTGTTTGGGGATGTAGGGTTTGTGTGAGAGACTGGGGAGCCTGCTTTCCTGATGAGGTCACTGTTCCTTGAATATTATACCTCTCTTTCCTTGGCCTGAGCAAGCAGCAGGAATGCCTTGGAGTGGTGTTTGTTTGTGAAACATCAAACCTCTGCCTAGTTACGCCCAAGCAGGCCTGCTTGCCTCCAGTCCCTGATCCCTCAGAAGTTCTTCAGGCCTGTGGGTGCAGGTGTCTGTCACCAGCTTCAGGACTAAAGGGCCATCTTCCCTCCTCAGGCTGGAGCTTGTGGTGGGCCAGTGGTCTCCTCTGCCAGCCTGCTTTGTAGGTTTCATCTGAGGGCTAATTTTGCTGGTAGGAAGTGTAAGCAAGAGGCCAGGGTAACATTTGGCAAAAATCCGGCGGCTCTGGAGAAAGTGAGCCGTTTGAATTCCAAGTGAAGTCCAAGGACGGTCACCGCCCTCCACTTCCTGCCTGTGAGCCAGGGCAGTTGGCTGTGTTGACCTGGCCGGCAGTGCGGCCGCCTCAGGCTGCAGGCACTGGCCCCACAGGCCACATCAGGGGGAGCAGGTAGCCTGGGGCCTTGCCAGCCTGGTGCCACTCTCTGCCAGCCACTGGTGGGCCTGGCCCCGGGAGTGCAGCCCTGGGCTCTGCAAATGATTCTATTTTTGGTCCCTGAATAGCTCTTCAGCTCTCAGTCCTGTCTGAGCTTCCTGAGCTGCTTCTCCGCACGCCCAGCCCAGCTTCTTTCTGAATGGACTGGATTATCATAACACCATGTGTTAGAGAAGCAATTCACAATTTATAAAGCCCTTCTATGAACCAGCTCTCTTCTGATCTTTCATCAGCCTGTGAGGTCCACTGGCAGGTCATTTAATCCATGTTTCACAGATGAGGGACAGAGGACGCTCAAAGAAATTCAAGCAGCTTAGCTAACACGACACATGCATACACATGCACATGGGCACACACACACCACACATGGACACAGGCACACGCACATGCACCCTGCACATCTGCAGGTCAGTGTGAGGCTGAGTCTTAAAACCAGGCTTCACGCCTAGACTCTGGTGCTCATTCCCCCCACCCTTCATGTCCAGGTGTCCATGGTGTATGGCACCAGCGGAGAGACCCTGCAGGACCACCTGTGGTGGCCATTTCCTTTCTTCTTCAAGGAGAACATTTGCTTCTGGGGATATGCCTTTGAATCCGAGGAATTTAAAATGCTTGTGGAGGATAAGCAGTACTCTAGACAAAGTGGAGAAAGTAGCCAGAATTTACTTCCCCATTCAGAGTCTTTCTAACCCTCCTTCCCTCAGCATTTCACCCCCTCCTGTCACAGAACCTCCTGGTCCCTAAGGAAACCTCTTCTCCTTTCCCTCCCTCCCTCCCCTACTCTAAGGCCTGGTGACTGATAACAGTTTAAACAGTTGCCCCTCCATACGTTAGTACACCCTACAGTTCTGTGGTCTATGCCTCAAGGTACAAGACAGGCACATTTGAACACATTGGTTCCAGGAAGAAAGTCCACATTTTTAACAACTGGCTTAGCTTCGGCAAATGACCATTGAAAACAAACACTGGTCACAGGATTGAGTGGGTCCTAGGGCCCCCATTGCCCCTCCATAGTGCCAAGCATTAACCACAGCTGCTGACCTGTGGAGCGGTCTGTGACAGTCCCCTGGGGAGGGCTGAACAATTAGGGCCATGCGGGAGCTCCTGCCATTGGCCATTACCAGACAGGGTGGAAGCAATGCAACATTTTCTCACACATATTACCTACTGGCTACATATTAACACCAATTATTTTGTATAATCTTTTCTAAAACATTTGAAGAAAGAGACTACATTTTATTTTCAACTGCTGAGGAAAAAAGTTTCCATGACATTTAACGCTCTCAAGCTCTCATAACCAGTGGGTGTTTCTGGCAGTAAGGGAAATTCAGAGCATGGGGTACTCAAGATGGGAGGCCCTTGATGGGATACAGGAGGTGGGAGCCCTGGGCTAGCAAAGGGTATCAGGAGGCTTGGCCCCACCAGGGGTCCAGGAACAGAGTGTGGCGCAAGGAGGAAAGGAACAAAAACCAGAAAGGACAGGTGTGTGAGTGTGTGTGCATGAGTGTGTGTGTGTATGTGAATGCACGTGGGTTGCTTGGGAAAATGGCAGGGTGGGTGTGGGAGACACTGAGAATGTGAAAACAAGCCTGCCCTCCCCACAGTTTTGCTGTGGCCAGAACTTGAGCTGAGTGAACCAAAAAAATCATTTCAATTGTTTGCTTTGCCTCTTGCCTTGTACCTGAATGCTGTCCATGGGGAGAATGTGACACTGGGACACTAGCTGTGGCACTTTAAAAATAGCCATGTCTTGTTTATCAAGTGCTCCTACCTTCTGATGTACCCCACCCTCCCGCCCTCATCATTGCCAGGCTGAGGAGAATCCTGAACTCCTCACAGTCTGATGTGAGCAAAAGCTGGTTGACGGTGAAGTAGGGCATCTCCCTGAGCCGTGGGGTCCAGACGGTCAGAGAGTAGAAACTCAATTTGCTCTTCTGTTGATAGAGTCCTAAACGTTGGTAAGCACTTGGCCTGAATTCCAGGTACTCCTCCCTACGTGGGGCTGGACAGGATCCAGCTCCGCCTGCCATCCTGGAAAAGCACAGGTCCCTCTGACGCCAACAGGCAAAGGCCCTGCTGCCTGTTCCCAGGGGATGAGATTTCGGGGCATGGCAACCTGTGTTCTGAGGGGCCAGCCCAGGGCTGGGGACTTCTGAGGTCTCCTGGAGCAGGGGGTGTGGGAAGGAAAGAGCAGGGGTTGGGAACCAGTTTAGCTCAGGCCAGCTACCCTGTCAATGGACATGTCACCTGATGGATTCCTGCTGTTGGCACTCACTGGCCAGCACACACCTTTCCCCAACTTATCTGTTCTCTCCCAGCAAAGGATGTTAAAGATGTTTTCAACCCTGTCCCAGTTCCCTCCCCAGCTCCTCAATCTCAGGGCCCTTGGCCACTCTGTGGCACTTTCTGTGTCTTGGCCACGTTGGTCTCTGGCTCCAAGGCTGCTGCTCGAGACAGAACCCATGGTGACTCAGTGGCTCTTTTACTAAGGACCCCTCTCCTCCTGACATTGGCCAGTAACGCCCAGACTGCTGCAGCTTCTAACACTCCCCCCACCCCGTCTCAGTTCTGAGAGCTGATGGCCTAAAGTGAGCAAAACATCCTCCACCCCTCAACAGCCCCAAGGTGACCAGCCTTGCCCCTGTGGCACAATCCTTTTTCTCTCCTAAACTCCTTCCTTTAGAACTCTGACACAGGTCCAGGTAACTTGCGTTGGAGGGCTTTGGGTAAAGGAGCATGCGATGGGAGAGGGTGATCCGAGTTGCACACATACAGATTGTTTAAGAAATTCCCTTCCCTCTCTGGAGATAACCCATTGTCCTTGTGACCAGCATACGCATTTGTGCCTCTCTGATCTTAGAGAAGTGACTCTCAAAGGCAGCACAGTAGTGGGAGCACCTGGGGGGACTTCCACCCTCTCTCACACACATGGAGATTCTGATGCTTCCACCCAGCATGCGTATAGGGATCACGGCTGGTTGCCTACTGTACCAAATTGACTCTTGGTATTCACCTCCAATTAAGCCCAAATCCCCTCTGTAATGTAGAGGCTGGACACTTGGGAACTATATTTTCTGGAATCCACTGCCAGCAGGCTTCTAGGTTTAGACTCCTCAGTGAGGCACTCCTACGAACTGGAGGCAGAAGGGAAACACAGGCCATATATACCCTCCAGCAGGGGCGGGCAGCCCCATAGGTTTTGGTAGATGTGGGGTTTTGCAGCCACCTCTGGTTCTTCCTTTGGGAATCACTGGCCTCAGTGCTACAGGTAGTTCTACTAGCTAGCAGCTCTAGAATTAGTCGTGGTTACTGTGGGAGTAACTTCCTGATGTTCTGAAATCTATCAGGGAACCTTAGAGCCAGCAACAGCCTCAACAAAGGATATAAAGGATATTAATAGGTATGAGTGTTGTCCCAGGTCCAGAGTGACTCCTCCTACCCCATTTTTTTTCTAGGCACGGGGCCTGATCAGTAGGATGAGTTCTCTACCCCTGGGCCCCATGGTGATGCATTTACCAAAAACCTCTCAACCAGAGGCTGCCATTCTCATAAGAAATTAAAAACCCAATGCAATTCTAATCCTTAGGAAATTCATCTTTTTGTCTGTGATTTTCCTTGCTGGTCCCTCGGTCTCTGCCAATTTAGTCAACATGTCACATGATTTCTTTTAAAATTGGGCTCTGGCTGCTGTTGCTTTTTCTACCCACTGCCCATCTGCTCGCTTGAAAGGCAACCCAAGTTGGGAGGGGCAGGGGGACGCCACAGCGAGCACTCAAGTAAGAACTGAAATATTTGACTGGATTTGGTCCTAACAGAGGCGATTTTATTACCCTAAATGTCCTGGAAACCCTGCTGCCTCTGGTGTCAGAAGATTCCAGGCTCTGGCATTCCCAGATGGCCCTCTGTAGCTAGCCCTGGCATTTTCTGTAAGTGACTGTGATGTGAGTCACAGTGGGCAGCCTCCAGTGAGGTTGACCATGAGGTGAGCACAGAGGGGAAAAAGCTGCATCTTCCCTCACCTCAGGGCCGAGAGGCCAGCGGGCTGGGCCTGGCCCTGGCACCCTGGGTTTGTGGTGGGGACTGAGGGGTCAGCATCAGCAGAGAGGAGGGTGAGCTCAAAGAGGCCAGGCCAGGCCAGCCCCCATCAGAAATGGCCCTGGTGTTGACTGCTGGGCAGGGCCTGTAACATCAAAACCAAATATTGCCTTAGGATGAAAAAAAACATGATAGGCTCTTTCTCACAATCCTCCTCGTTTAGGTAAAGGAACAAGAGGTCCAGATGCATAATTCTGTCTGTATTCACTCAGTGAGAGAGCCTCAGGCACACTCCTGTGGTGGTTTACTAATGTCACAAACAAAGCATATTTCATTTTTATTTCAGTTGGCCAAGGAAAATGTTCTGTACAAGGTAAACACTTCATCATGAAATATTTAAAATAAAAATAAATAAGTTAATTCCATCCTACAGAAATCCACAACTGCCACATACAAATAAAGGATATTAGTTATAAATTAAATAAGTTAAAACAAATAGTCTTGAGATACTAGGAGTCCAGCTTACCTACCCGTTTGCTCCCTAACTTTGTTCCAAGCCCCATCATCTACCAGGTAAGACAATAGTCTTTTGAGACTAAGCCATCATTGAAAGAGCACTTGATTCCTTAATCTCCAAATCACACGTTCTGGAGCCAGGACTGAGTGCAGAATCTAGATCAACAATGAAGAGCAGAGATCAGCAAGGCAAAAGCAAAGCCGAGGCCTCTTAACACCGCCCCTCACCCCCGTCCCACCGGCAATGACTCTTACAGTTCACCTGGATGCAAGGAAACAGATAATTTAGCAAAAAGCAACACGTGGCCGCAGAGCAGCAGTTTATACATAGCAGTTGAGTCCGAGACTGGTAATGTGGCCAAATTCTTCTTTGTACCAAGATGTGGCCATTTCCAACCTCGTTTTAGATTAAATTTCACCACGGAGTATCAGGTTTTGATGAATAAGTTGGATTAATTTAAGCTTCTGAAATAGAAAACTTCTGAATTAGTTGGATTAATTTAAGCTTCCGGGGGAAGAGCTGAAGGCACAGATGACAATACACAAAGCATACGCCCCTGAGCCCCTCCTCAGGCAGGCATACTAATTGATCACTGCACTCCTTCATCTCAGATTCCATCTCTACACCAAACACCAGGCAGCCTCAGCCTATCAACAATGGATAGATCCTTCTCTATGTTCTAAACCAGGGGTTGGGAACCTATGGCTCGCGAGCCAAATGTGGCTCTTTTGATGGCTGCATCTGGCTCGCAGACAAATCTTTAATAAAAAAATAATAACATTAAATATATAAAACATTCTTATGTATTACAATCAATTCATTTCCTATTGCTCATATTCATGGTTGTGGGTGGCTGGAGCCAATCACAGCTGTCCTCCGGGACAACACCAAATTTTTATTGGATAATGCATAACGTACACGGGTCATTGTATGGCTCTCACGGAATTACATTTTAAAATATGTGGCATTCATGGTTCTCTCAGCCAAAAAGCTTCCCAACCCCTGTTCTAAACTATGCTGAGTGAAGGAGTAGATAGAACACAGGCATTGAGGCCTGACAATGCCTCATATGATTAGGTACCTTTAGACTAAACATTTAACTACTTTAAACTTGTTAGCTATTAAATGGGTAAAGCCACCTAACTCAGAGTAGTTAGAAAGACTGGGATGATATACATAAAGTGCTCAGTATCATGCCTGGCACACAGTAGGCATTTACTAAATGATAGCTATCATTATCATATTATCTTTAAAGCTACTGATGTTGACAACGGAATTAGTAATGACATTCCCATTACAAGAAGAAAAGCATAATATTATACATTATGTATAAAATTGACAACCAATTGGCTTTGACCTACCAATATGACAATTTCTTCTATTTCAACCTAATGCAAAATAATGTATTTCATTCAAATCATTTATTGTTCCAAATTTATCAAATTCTTCCCTTCAAAGATTACTTCTGGAGACACACTCCTTCCTCTAAAAACCTTCTTCAAATAAGTTGCGAGGGTAAGCAAAGCAAGGAGTCTGGTGGAGAAGTGGACCTAGTATCTAGTTCCACTGTCTGATATCTTGTCACACAACCTCTGACGGCCTTGGCTTCCCCACCTGGAGATTGAGAACAATTGTGCTTTTTCTAATGGGGGTTTTGTAAAGATAGATACCAGATGGGAAGCATTTTCAAAAGTTGAAATCATTATACCAAAGCAAGGCATTATTAATTCACTAGACTATGACATTTCAGAAAACATTAATATTTAACATTTCATCATGTTTTTTTCTATAGAAAAGCTGCATGTAAAAGAATAGAAAATTCATGCAATCATGTCCAGTGATCACCAAAACTCATCTTGACCTTACTCTCAAGCGGGTATTTGAACTATTAAGTTAATTATATAGTGCTTTGTCATTGGAAATCATACCTCATCAAAATAAAATAGGAATGACAGCAGGAATATTAAGAGCCATTGTGTTTACAAGTGCTTCAAACATCAAGTTCTTACATTTACACCAGAAATCACACATATTAGAACAACTCACAAGGAAGGTGGAAGAATCACCTGCTTCCTTCATTGAAGGACTTTAAAATTGGTTTGGAAAATGTTATTTTGGTGTGCTTTTACTTAAAGATACATACAAACTTATCACCTCTCAAAGTCACTTTCAGACCAGGGGCTTTAGCAATTCTAAGAAGGAACAGTTTTCTTTTGCCTTCGAGAGAAGTTCCTTTCCTGCGTCCTAAGATGGGGTGTTTGGGTAGCAGGGGGGATGATGTGTTTGGACCAGCTCCTTGAAGAGGTAAGTGTGGCTCCATTCCAATCCAGCTTTCTTCCCCTGTGCAGTGAATTTTGGTTAACGAAGGGCTCCTGGGGAAAGTCACCTTTAGTCGGCCTCAAAGGCGCTATTGGTAGCGCCCACATACTCGGGCTTCTTCTTATGCCTCATCCACATTTTCCGGAGGATCCTGGGAACGCTGCAGGACACACTTCCTGTCAGTGGTAGGGAGGCTTCTGCTCCCTGGGGAAGGGTTGGATACTCTTCAGTCATCTTCTTGTGATGTCTGGATCTAAAGAAAAGTCAGGGGTGTGGGGGTGGGCAGTCACTTCACTGAGCCAGACTCTACTTTCTGCTCTGAAGACAAGTGGCCTGAGCTCTTATTCATCCTCCCCTTGCACATCCTGGGACAAGGAGGAAAGGTCACTGTTGGGACCCAGGCAGGAATGACTCCCCCCTGGGGGATCCTTGAATAGGGTGAGGGAATGAGGTGGCCTTGGGCACACTGGTTTATGGACCTCAAGTTCTGCCCTTGTCCAAAGTTCTGCTTTCCCACCCCTTCCCCCTCTACATAAACAATCTTGCTGAAAAGGGTGGATGTCCCAAAGCATTGGCTTTTGAAGGAGCTTGAGCCCTGGGGTTGAATACTGCTGCCCACTTACTGTGTGACCTCAGGCAAGTGACTTAACCTCAACCAGTCTGTTTCCTCATGTGTAAAATAGGAATAATTTCATCTAACTCATTCTTTTGCAAGGAGGAAAATGAGAAAATAAAGTATCTGGCACACTGTAGGCCTCCACGAATGCTCATTTTTCTCCTCACTTTGTCTCCATAGGTGAAAGAAATGGCCTTACTTGTCAATAGCCAGGGCCCAACAACAAACTGAAATGAGAATGTCTGAGTTTAGAGAGACCGGCCCCATTTCAAACCCTTCACAATGCAGCCATGTGGATTAGTAAGGTTGGCCTCTGTTGAGATGTTGTAAGTTTTTGTGGACTTACTCTGGCAGTCACCAAAAACCACTGCTGCTTAGAACAATTTGCTACTAGAACTTAATACAATCCAAATGATTTTCTTAGTTTTCTCCAGTTAGGTCCCAATACGTTGAGTGACTTGGTTCTCTTAATTCCTTCTGGATGGCTTTCTTTTATCTAGAAGAGCTTTGTACTGGTCTTTTTCTCCTTGGACTCCCACAGTGTTCAAGGTGTGTACCACTCACATTGACATTTTAGCCCTTGGTCCCTCACACGTCCCCGTCTAACACATTCCCTAGTATGTGTCCTTCCAACTACTAGATTGTAAGTTTCTAGTAGAAAATGATAGCAATGGTTTGTGCTAAACTCTTCACTCATTATCTCATTCAGTTCTCACTATTACCATCCCCATTTTATTTTTATTAAAATAAACGAAGACATGAAAGTTTGAATAACTTGCTGAAGTCACAGCAAGGCAGTGGCATGCCAGGCAAGCAGCACCACTTGACCGCCGCCTGCAGCATGGAGGACAGTGGTGGGGACATAACACGGACAAAGGGAACTGAGCTTAAGACTCCCGTGCCATCTTCTTAGTGCACCACTGAAGGCAGGGAGGGACGCTGGGGAATTACGCATTCCTGCGACTCTGGCTGCTGGCTCTGGCTCAGAGGTAACAGCAACGTGAGAGTGATAAACTGGGTTTGAAACTTTTATATCTTATGTGCTTCTTTAGCTCTGTGCAGGGGCCCTGAACCTAATTCAAGAGGCGTTTCTGACCTCAGCATGTTGTGGGAGGTTGTGAATATGGCCTGTGATTACATTTATCTGATTAACCAAAAATCTTCCAAATGACAGTTCTTCAAGTCTAAAGAGTGGCGTTAATGAAGTGGAAACCATTATAAAAACACACACACAAAAATACTTCGGCCTAGGGAAACAGTTATGCAGGATTATTGCCCTCATTAAAAGGGAATTTGCAGCTGGCATGGATTTTGTGTCATCATCCTGAGAGTCTGTCAACCCAGCCACCTGTTACTCTTCTGCCCTGGGGGCCAGAGCAGGTGGGGCGCCCTGCAGGCAGCGGGCGGGGAAGCACAGCACTTACCCTCTTGGCAGAACAGCTCTGTTCTCTGAGCCCAGGGCAGCCGCCTCCGGCACAGCGGTGGGGGCCTTCACTGAGATCCTGGCCACTGGAACAATCTGTGTTGTCAGATAGGGGAAGAGAATTTGAGGATGTAAGTATGGCCCTAACTCTGGCTGACTGGAGCCATTGAAAGGGGAATGGCTAGACTGAACCACCAGCAACCTGGGGCAATAGTTCTTACACTTAGGTGGGCACCAGACTACCTGGAGGGCTGGTCAGCACCATCTTGTCTTGGGCCCACCTGGGTATCAATTCAGTAGATCCAATGTGAGCCTGAGAATTTGCATTTTGAACAAGTTCCTAGGTGCTGCTCATCTTGGGACCTCACTTTGAGAAAAACTTGAGAGAGGACACTTTCATTGCCTGTGTCTCTTTTTTGTCAAACCCTGCTGTTTCTTGCTTTGATATACTGCCTAGAGTTCTGCCAGCCTCTCCACTTCCTCTTCTGTAGTCTTTGGGGCCAGGCACTGAGGCCTCCTTGCTTCCAAGCAGACCTGCCACATTCCCCAGGCCCCTCCTAGATTTGCAGGGCAGACGGAGGCCACCTCTGCAGCTGCTCCTCAATGCTCCTCAGAGCCGACTCCATCTCATCTATGCAGCCCTACCTTCTGTCACCCCCAACTCCGCCTTCCGCCACCAGCGTGGGTACCAGTAGTTGCAGTCCCAGCAGGGCCATACCTGCCTTTCCCAGTGTTCATGCCCAGCTCTGCATCTTCACTTGTCTTTTCCTTCCCTCTCTGGATTGAGCCTCATCTCTGCCTGCCCTTCAAGCCCACTCCCTCCAGGAAGCCTTCCCTGAGGCTGGTGGCCTAAGTTGATTTCTCTCTGTCCCCACAGCACTGCATACCTCTGACATGTTTCAGCATCCCACCAATTCATTCTTTTTTTATGGTTCTCTACTTGTTTCATGTTTGTCCAGTTTCCTAGTCCCCAGAAAGGTCTCATGGCATGTGGCAGGGCCTGAGACTTCAGCCTTTGATGGCCTTCCTCAGCTCTCCTAAAGGAGGTGCTGGTGGTCAAGAAACATGTACAGAGGTAAACATTAACTGATGGCCCAACCTGGCCAAGTCCAGCTCTGTCAGTGGACATACACTATGCTTTGTTCCTCCACCCCAAGGCCCATGAAGGTGAAGGTCACAGTGTGTCTGGAACTGCTCAGAAATTCCGCAATGAGGATGCCATGATTCACCTCCTGCCTCTCTCCTCAGCTGGCCAGAGTTGTGGGCAGAGTTACTGTGCTACCTTGTAGCCTCTTGGGAGCTCTCTCCCTCCCCATCATGCCAAAGCCCTGGGGGAACATATACCCACTGCCCTTCTTCCCCACTGTCCTCAGCCCGATGTCCGTCAGTACACTTCAGGGTTGAGTCAGAGTTGGCTGTGTGAGCTCCGAGCTGTTCTCCAGCCTCTGAAGAGCTGCAGGACCCCAGCCCTGTCTCAGGCTCAGAGGAAAGGGTTAATCATGCTGCCTGTTTGTCTTCTGCATTATTACTGTCCCTCCCTCCCCCATTTTGTAACCATGTCTCCTTCACCACCCTATCCCATCCCGACTTGCTCTGACCTCCCAGCTACAGCTACCTCTCTGCCAAGGCACTGTCTGACCTCAGCCTTAGGCCTGTGATCCAGGCTGTGGGCCCTCTCTTCCCTTTTGAGTCAGGGTTCCACTATGTTTGTGTGATACCAGCTGTTCGAGTATCTGACAACCTGTGACAATGGCCCTGCCATCCTCATTTTCCCATGAGTACTAGGTTGGGACAGGGAGCTCCTGACAAAACAGCTTGTTTCATCTTGGCCTGTTGTGTGGTTTTCCTAGGATAGGGATGACTTAGATGAGACACGGGGGTTAGATTTCCTGCTCTGACCAGGAGTGAAGTGCTCACATCTCTGAACAACTTGTTCCATAAAGATTAGGGGCAGACAATCTGTCGGATCTCTTCTGGTTCTCACATGGCACAGCCCATGAATCTTAAGGCTGATGTTTACTGAGCACAGGGTGCTGAGCCAACCTCACTTCCAGCTATGATTCAGCCCCTATTGGGCTAACAGAGAGTGCCCACGCTCATGCTCAGAAGGAGATACAGAAGACATAATTTTTTTCAGAGTGACGCTAAGCTAGATGGTCCCCCTTCAGGGAAGGACAAGTTGACCGACTGTAGGATGGCTCTCAACTCCCTCAGGTAGGTCTCAGTGCAGAAGGGCCACATGGTCTGAGGTCACACTTTCTTGGGCATCTCAGATGCTGTGACAGGGTGAGGAGGAAATATAAAGGCCTGGCCACTTGGACCCAACTTGGGAGAACCCAGATGAGCAACACTTGCTAGCCCCACAGCTCCTACCAGGAAGGGTTGGGCCTGTGTGGCAATGCCCCCCTGCCTGCCCCCCTTCTCCTGTCACAGGTATTGATCCCTACTGCACGTCTCTTACCCTACACCCCAATCTCAGGGTTGGCTTCCGAGAGCCTGAGCTGGAGCAGGTGGCCTCCAGAGGTGTCCTAGCCTAAGATGACAGGTGTTTTGTGTTTTCACAGTGCTCGAGACCCCTTACATCTTTCGCCCTTAGCTGCACTTGGGAATTAGGCACATCCACTGTGGGGGGTCAGCCACAGAAATGCTTCTTCCTTCCACTTTTAGATGTCTACTTGGTAACACCTTCTTCTGTTTGCCTAATACAGGGGTCCCCAAACTACGGCCCGTGGGCCACATGCGGCCCCCTTAGGCCATTTATCTGGCCCCCGCCGCACTTCTGGAAGGGGCACCTCTTTCATTGGTGGTCAGTGAGAGGAGCATAGTTCCCATTGAAATATTGGTCAGTTTGTTGATTTAAATTTACTTGTTCTTTATTTTAAATATTGTATTTGTTCCCGTTTTGTTTTTTTACTTTAAAATAAGATATGTGCAGTGTACATAGGAATTTGTTCATAGTTTTTTTTATAGTCCGGCCCTCCAACAGTCTGAGGGACAGTGAACTGGCCCCCTGTGTAAAAAGTTTGGGGACCCCTGGCCTAATAGCTGAATTTCTGGCAAGAAAGACAGCAGGAGCTAGTGGTGTGCTGCAAGCCCACAGACGGTAGGAGCAAAGAACCCTCACGCCTGCTTTTCTGTGACCCTCAGAACTAGCCCAAAAGGACACTCAGTCTCTCATCATGGTGAGGCAGGATAGTAAGAGGCTAGGGCAGTTCCTTGACAAGTGGAATAAGAGAAGCTGAGATAAAACAATTAAGCCAGGGTGAACCATTTGAGAAACTTATAGCCAGCTAATGAATCACAACATTTTATATTCCCTAACCAATTTGGTTAGGAGCAAATGGTTTATGCATTCCAGATGTTCTGGGGCAGACCGCCCCCGCATCCCTCTTTGATGACATTATTTACTTATTTATTTTGTTAGAGAGACAGAGAGAGAAAAAGAGAAAGAGAGAGGGATGAGGGACAGATAGGGACAGACAGGAACAGACAAACAAGAAGAGAGTGAGATGAGAAGCATTAGTTCCTTGTTGCGGCTCCTTAGTTGTTTATTGATTGCTTTCTCATATGTGCCTTGATGGGAGGGACTACAGCAGAGCGAGTGATCTCTTGCTCAAGCCAGTGACCCTTGGGCTCAAGCCAGTGACCATGGGGTCACATCTATGATCCCTTGCTCAAGCCAGCGACCCTGTGCTCAAGCTGGTAAGCCCATGCTCAAGCCAGTGACCTCGAAGTCTTGAAACTGGGTCCTCTCCATCCCAGTTTGATGCTCTATCCATTGTGCCACTGCCTGGTCAGGCTGATGGAATTCTTTAAAAATAAAACTAACCAGGGCCCTGGCCAAATGGCTCAATGGATAGAGCATCAGTCTACCATGCAGATGTCCCGGTTCAATCCTCGGTCAGGGCACACATGAAAAGTGGCCATCTGCTTTTCTTTCTCTCCCTCTCCCCCTTCTCTCTGTTTCTTTGCCAATCGCAGCCAGTGGCTTGATTGGTTTGAGCATTGGCCCCAGATGCTGAGGATAGCTTGGATGCACCCAGGGTCAGCCTCAGGCCTCAGACAGGGGTTGCTGGGTGGATCCCAGCAGGGGAGCATGCGGGAGTCTATCTCTCTATCTCCCCTCCTCTCACTTAAAAACAAACAAACAAAAAACTAACCAGAAAACAACCCTGACTCCTCTATAAGCACATCTGATGAATCAACCTATTGAAGGACACACCTGGAAAGCTAATGAATCTTCTGTTAAGATCCTCCCCCGAGATCTCCCCTAGGATTCCTGCAGGCTAAGGAAAGAAAAAAGCCTCAAGACTAAGGACCCAAAAGTGTACTCTATCTAACACACTCACACTTTGTATCTCTGCTTTTTCTCCTAAACGATACAAAACTCACAAAATGCAACCAGTGGAGCAATGGGCAGCAGCAGCTCATCCCAGAACCTGTCTCCAAGGCCCCCTTTTCCTTTGACTTTCCAGTGCGTGAACAGCAGCCTCGCCTTGACTCACTCTGTCACTGTGATTTTATTTCTCATTGAGCTCAGGCAGCCCAGTGTGGCCCACTTCTTTCCTCACATTTCTTTCTTTAAAATATATATATATATATATTTAAATTTATTCATTGGAGAGAGAGAGAGAGAGAGAGAGAAAGAGAGAGAGAGAAAGGGAGGAGGAGTAGGAAGCATCAACTCCCTTATGTGCCTTGACCAAACAGACAAGTGCAAGGTTTTGAACCAGTGACCTCAGCGTTCCAGGTTGACACCCTATCCACTGCACCACCACAGGTCAGGCTCCTTCCATTTCTAAAAAATAAAGGCAGCCTTGCTGAGGCTCTTTCCTGAAGCTTCTTTTATGCTAAGCCCTTCCTTTTTTTCACTGTCCCTAGCTGTAACAAACAGTCTTGAAATCACCTGCACTTGTGTCGTGAAATCTTTCCTGTACGAAGCCAAGAACCCACACACTACTGGCCAGACCTAGAAAGACCTGCTCCAGGCCTTGTCCCCATCAGGTAACAATGACACAGACAGCACAACAGAAACAACTACCCAGACTTAGATACGCACCAAAGACTTTCCATAGGCTCGGTTCCCACACAGATGTGACGGTCTGGGTTCAGCAATTCCCACTGCAAAGATGAATGAAGGACACGTTACTCAGTGCACTCTGCTCTGCCTCTCTTGGGTCTACATCAATTATTAAAGCTGGCAATTCCTTCCTTCCTTCCTTCCTTCCTTCCTTCCTTCCTTCCTTCCTTCCTTCCTTCCTTCCTTCCTTCCTTCTTTCTTTTTAAAATTATCATATGTATTTTTCCATTGATAGAGAGAGAGAGAGAGAGAGAGAGAGAGAGAGAAGCATCAACTTGCCTGTCCACTTAGCTGTTCCATTTTAGTTGTGTGCTCATTGATTGCCTCCTACAAGGCCCCTACTAGGGATCAAACCCACAACCTTGGTGTGTGGGAATGATATTCCATCCACTGAACCACCCAGACAGGGCTTTTTATTTTTAAATTGGAGTTTTCATTTAATTTTATTCTATACTAGTTTCAGGTATATAGGATAGTGGTTAGAAAATCATGTACTTGACAAAGTGTCCCCACAATGTTTCAAGTACCCACCTGGCCCCATACTTAGTTACCACAAAATTATTGATTGTATTTCCTATGCTGTACTTTGAATCCCCATGACTATTTCATAACTATCAATCTGTACTTTCTAATCCCTTCACCTTTTTTACCCAGCCTTCCAACCCCCGCCCCTCTGGCAAGTATCAATCTGTTCTTTGCATCTATGTGTCTAGTTCTATTTTCTTTGTTTACTTTGTTCTTCGGATGCCACATATCAGTGAAATCATATAGTACTTGTCTTTCTCTGACTTATTTCACTTAGCATAATACTCTCTAGGTCCATACACTCTGTTGCAAAAGGTAATATTTCATTCTTTTTTATGACAAGCTAGGGATTTTTTTTATTTTTTAAAAACTTTATTCATTTTAGAGAGAGAGAGAGAAGTGGGGAGGAGCAGGAAGCATTAACTCTTGTATATGCCTTGATCGGGCAAGCCCAGGGTTTCAAACTGATGACCTCTGAGTTCCAGGTTGATGTTTTATTTATTGCACCACCACAGGTCAGGACAAGCTGGGGATTTTTAAAGGGCTTGTACCAAGCAGCAGAATTGGATAGTAGGCTCAGGTAGCAGGGCAACTAACTGCTGAGAAGGTTGCCTGCACCCCTGGCCCTCTTCCAGGGGGCAAGGATTGAGATGTAATAAGTAGGTACTCAGAGAACACACCCTCAGCCTCCCCTCCCTTCCTAAAGCACCAGATCACAGAGGTGATCAGGAGTTAAGTCTTTATGGCTTGAATCAATTCTTTACCCTGCCGCTCCTAGACATTCCTCTGTGAGAAGGAGCAGAGAAGTCCTGTCTGTGGTGGGAAGCACGGCGTCATAATGTGGACGACTCGGAGCTTCTCAGAGTCCTGACACATGGGCTGCCTGAGAGGTATGTGAGGACCTTCTTGCTATGCCTTTATTTCCAAGGCCTGATCTACTTTTGAGTAATTTCTACTCTGAAGCCTCCAGCATCTGAGCATCCACGTGTTGAGCTGAGGGAGCTGACCTAGGGTAGGAGATGGTGGGGGGAGAGGGTTGGCTTTCAATGTTGTCCTCCCCTGGGGCAGACATTCTAGGATGAGGCCCATCCTATCACACTCCTGTAGTAATAAAGCACCCTGACCCCTGAGATAACATCTTTATACCAATTTAAACAAAGTTACAAGACTACAGAGATCAAACCATGGTGTACTGTGCTCTGGAATAAATAATGTTAGCAGCTCAAATTTTGAGTGATTGCTGTGGCAGGCACTGTGCTGAGTGTAAAACATACACACATTGTCTGATTTAATCCTCACCACTACCTAGACAAGATGTTGTCATCATAGTCCCCATTTTCCAGATGAGAACGTTGAGGCTTTTATAATACACAACAGTTTCAATGAAGCTGGTGAAGATGATCTCGGGAAGAGCGAACTGCAGGGCTGGAGAAATTAGACCCGGGAGCCCCCTAATTCAGTCTGGGAGGATTGCCAGGCAGACAGACACAGGGAGGGCAAGCCGCAGAGAGAAGAGTGTCAGTGAAGGTCCAGGGATAAAGCATATAAGGGAGTAGTCACAGGATTACACAGCAGCTCCGGGTGGCTCTGTGTATGGACTGGCAGGGACAGGAGTGTCACAGGAAGTGGCCCTGGAGATGTCAGCAGAGGATAGGTCCTGGAGGGCCTTGGGCATGGTATGGGTAGCTGCAGGTGGCAAAGAATGGCAGAGGCAGGCTTTGGCTTTAGAAAGACCTTTCTGAGAGGGGGCCCGGTGGCTGAGGGCCAGGGTGGGCTGCTACACACAAGGGATGATGAAGGGACACTGAGTCCAGCAGCCCGAGGTAGGTTCCAAGAGGGAGAGATGAGACATATCTAGGAGTTGACACGCTCAGTGTTCGGTGTGTGAAGTGGTAGGTGGTATGGGGGTGGGAGAGGAAAGGAATGTTAGGAAAACATCCCAGAAGCTTGTGGAAAGATGGGCAGTGGTCCTAGCTGAGAAAGGAAAAGAAGTTTGAATGAGGAAGATTAGTTCCATTTGGAAAAGTTGATTCCGAGGAACCCAAGGACGTCTTGGTGTAGGGGTTCCACGAGTGACCAATTCTGCCAGGCCCAGGAGGTAGGGTATCCCCTTTCCAGGCCCCAGAGGCTCACCTGCTTAAGAGCTCATGGTGAGAGTTTTCCAGCTGGGCCTCTGCCTTCAGAGTGCCCACAATTTCCCATTCCCGGGTTCCTCAGTCACCTCCTATAGCTCAGAAGAGAAACAAGTCCCCAGATCTGAGGTTCCTGGAGATGCACATCCTCTGACAGAGAGAAGGAAGGCTCAGTGCCCAAGGCTGGTGCGAAGCCCTCCTCTGGAGAGCACTGGGGCCTGGCTTTGGTTCAGAAACCCTCCCGCTCCTCCACCCCCTCTAGAATAGATCAGACTTGGGGAGCTGAAGGTTGAATCAACACCCAGCTCAACTTTTTTCTTCTTCTGAACATGACTAACGCATTCCCTGCATGAGCTGACTGTCACATGTTGGGTAGATTCTCTCCATTTCATAACTTACTGTCCTCTTCTTTCAGAATAAAAGACTGACTTGGGCAATCGAAGCTTCCATGAGCTACTTAGAAAGGAAGGAAAGTGTCTCCTAAAACGAGACAGTTGGGAAGATGTTATTCTCCTGGAAGAGAAGAGGCATCAGCTAGGAAATCAGGAGATCTAAAATTTAATCTCAGCCTCATTACTAATGAGCAATGTGACCTTGGGTAGGTCACACAGTTTTCATGGTTTCAGTTTCCTCTTCTGTAAATTGGCAGGGGTACGTGCAATACGTCTGTAGTTCTCTACCTTCAGTGGGCATTAGAATCACCCAGGGAAGTTATTAAAACTCAGATTGCTGGGCCCCACCCCAGAATTTCTGACTCAATAAGTCTTAGGAGTGACCCAACATTTATATTTTTTAACAAGTTCCCAGGTGATTCTGCTGCCGTGAGGACTCCACCTTGAAAACCACTCATTAAATCATCTCTAAATCCTTGCTAATCAATTCATTCTCCTTGGACCAACATCCTTAGCATTATCTGGAAGCTTATGAGAAACATAAAACCTGGGTCCTCATTCAGTCTTACTGGACTGGAATCTGCAAACAAGATTCTCAGGTGATTCTGCTGCACGTAAAACTTTGAGGAGCATGGCCCTAAATTCACTGTATGACATTGTAGTGAAGATATTCTCTTCTCTCTCTACACACACACGCCACCCACTCACCTAAATATAGACAGAGAAAATTTATCTCTTCTTAATTTGCAAGGCAGATTGTGGTTTTCCAATGCTTTCATTCTACACACATATGTGTATATGTAATCACTTAATGAGAGAATATAGATGCTTTGTGCCTTCTTATAGTAGGATTGTAAAGAGGATCAGGGTGTTAGTGGTCAAAGAAACCTTATAGAAGAGGCATGGACGAAGGGACGTATCCAGTGGAGTCTTATTTCAGTTCTCGTAGCACACAAAATTGTTGACCCACAAAGGCTTTGACAAGGACACGCCAGACATTCTATTATGTATTTTTGGAGTTAAAATATGAATAACTTTAGGCTGTGGGCATAACAGAAATAACCTAAACCACCAATTAAAGGCAAAATACCATCATAGACTTCAGTGAGTTAGAGGAAGATGCCTGCTTGACTGCTTGAAGTGGAAGCCATTTATAAATATAGTGTGAAAGGTAAACATAGTATTTCCACCTTCCAATACAAATTTGTCCCAAAATTCTTTTTATAACTTATTGAAACAGCCTATCATTCAAAGTTAAGATGGTGAGAGTTTAAGATGGTTGTTTATCAAGAGTCTGTAAAAGTATATATACACAGCCTAGAAAATAAATAATGTAGGCGTCATCTGCTTTATGAGTCATGACTACACTGGTTTTCTCTCCCCCAGAACATAATGACTTTCATCTCCTGAATCCAGCAGGGCTTCCTGTGGAGCAAGATGGTGGATGAAAGCATCTTTGCTCACTACACACACCCGAAGCGAGTTTTATAGGTAGAAGGCGTTGTGGGGGCCGCTGTAGAGGGATCTGAGAGCAGGTGCATTCGTAGCGGGAACAGCATGTGTGGGGGCAAAGTGCAATCCCCACACCACAGGTGTTCTGCTCACCTGGCCTGACTAAGGAGTCAGACCAAACACAAGTCGGGATGCAGACACTGCTGCTGCTGCTCCAAGTGAGTCATTGTCCCCCAGGGAGGTACCAGGAACAGGGGTCAGGGCGCACATACCTGGCCTCGCAGGGGTCTTGGCAGGGTGGGGTCCTTGCTGCCATGAGCTCTGGAGCCGGCCCCACCTGCAGCCCTCACTGTCGTGGCTGTCACTACGGTGTGGCAGCAGCTCCAGGGGCCGGGAAGGGTAGAGGTCTGACTCGATCACCACCTGCGGGGAAGAGGAAGGACAGTCAGCTCATTCCCAAATCAAATCTAGGGAGCCATGGTCCAGGCCAGGGCTGCAGCTCTGCATGTTTTGGAGCCATTCATATTCCACTGAACGCTAGGAACACTGAAAACACTTGGGTACACTGGCTAGAAACAGCTAACCGCATATTGAACTTCAGCATGTCCAGTGGTGTCACAGTGCAGGAAAATGAGGGCTCTGGGGGTTCCTCGCCAGCAGTCCAATTACAGAGTCGGCATCCTGGGCTATCATGCCAAAAATCAAGGCTGGTCACCTGCACCCTGGCCTGACCCAGTCTGACAGCAGTACAGGTTATTTGAAATAAGGATAAACCTAGAAGTTGGGGTCTTAGGGTCTTGGCAGGTAAGTGGACATAGATAAAAATAAAGTGGTTACTAGGGAGAGGGGTTAAGGGGGAGGGGATGGAGGGAGTAAAGAGGAACAAATAGGCCCTGGCCTGTTGGCTCAGCGGTAGAGCGTTGGCCTGGCGTGCGGGGACCCGGGTTCGATTCCAGGCCAGGGCACATAGGAGAAGCGCCCATTTGCTTCTCCACCCCCCCCCTTTCCTCTCTGTCTCTCTCTTCCCCTCCCGCAGCCAAGGCTCCATTGGAGCAAAGATGGCCCGGGCGCTGGGGATGGCTCCTTGGCCTCTGCCCCAGGTGCTAGAGTGGCTCTGGTCGCGGCAGAGCGACGTCCCGGAGGGGCAGAGCATCGCCCCTGGTGGGCGTGCCGGGTGGATCCCGGTCGGGCTCAAGCGGGAGTCTGTCTGATTGTCTCTCCCCGTTTCCAGCTTCAGAAAAAAAAAGAAAAAAAAAAAGAGGAACAAATATAAAGTAATGAAAAATGATTTGACTTTGGGTAATGGACATATAATACAATCAATAGTTCAAATGGTATAGAAATATTTACCTGAAACCTATTATACTCTTATTGCTCAATGTTACCTCATTAAAATTAATTTTCTAAATAATTTTTAAAGAGAGAAAGAATATTAAAAAATGAGGCATAAAACATGGTCTGGCAATTGACAATAAAAATACAAATGGCCAATAAATGCGAAAAGATGCTGAACAACATTCGTAATTAAATAAACTAAAACAATCATTGTATTTTTTCTCCTATTAGATTGTCAATGATGAAAAAAATACTCATTTGGGTTCAGGCAAAACTGAGTTCAACCCCAGTTTTGACATCTTGTGTTTAGGTGGGAAAGGGACACCCTTGTCTGCCCTTGCTGTATTGGGGCATAGTAAGTGCCTGTCATTAAGACAAATTTAATTTAATTTATTTTTTATTGACTTTAGAGAAAAAGAGAGAGGGAGGGAGGGGGAGAGAGAGAGAGAAAGAGAGAGAGAGAGAGAGAGAGAGAGAGAGAAACACTAATTTGTTGTTCCACTTATTTATGCATTCAATGGTTGATTCTTTTATGTGCCCTGACCAGGAATCAAATCTGCAACCTCGGTATATTGAAACAATGCTCTAACCAACTGAGCTATCCAGCCAGAGCCTAGTAGAGATCTTAATAGCACAGCTCACTCTTTTAGTTCATGTCACATAAAGGGGTGAGTAAAAGTAGGTTTGCAGTTGTTCTCATGAAAAAATATAAATAATATTACAAGAGTAAACTGTTTTGCATACTCACAACTGTAAACCTACCTTTGCCCACCCTGGTATTTATCTACAGTGTCTGACAGTGGTTCATGTCTCCCACAGAGGAAAATAAGGGCAGCTGTCACTCTTTGCCTCAGTTTACCACAAACAGTCTTTTGCTTAGAAAATTAATATATCCCAAATTTGGTCTTAGGGTAGGAAATAAACTCTTCCTGGGACAATTTTAGGACCCAGACTTATTCATTCTATGCTTTTGGAGAAAGCTGATAATTCAGGAGCATTTGGGATTGGCTCCCTGTCTCCTCAGGGCGCTGCAGAAGGTGGTGTTTCTGTTTTCCGCAAGCCTTCAGTGCAGGCTGGGGGCAGCACCCTCCACTCGACAGTCTGTGCTTTGGCGCAGCTGTGGGTGGCCTGACACCTTGCACATACATCCTCTTTGCTCTCCTCCTTCCCTTCTTTTTGGCTCTGTGCTCTGCCATGATGTTGTCCAGAATACTGTAATTTTCTGGAGTAATGCTGGCTCAGAGTCCTATTCTCACGGACACACAGACTGTTTGACCTAAGGGCCCTGCCCCAGAATGTGAACCTCCGAGTTGAATAATACCTGTCTCATTGACACTTGCAGGGCTCTCTGAGGTTAACCTCCCATCACAAGTATTTTTGATTTTATTTTTATTGTTTCAAAGTGAGGACTGATGTGTTTTCAGACCCACTGTAGATGGAGAAAATAAGGCAGGATGTGAAAGGCTGAGGAGTCCTGGGGAAAGACCCAGCATTTCCTTCTCTGTCAGCAACAAGAACCGCCACCTCGGCTATCCCCTCTCTGCACGTGGGCTGGGGAAGAGATTGGGGAGGGAGAGAGTGGAGAGAGGCAGTGGGGCTCTGCCCATTGTTTGGTGTAGGAGGTTCTTGGTGGTGGAGATGAGGCTGGTTCCTTCCCAGGTCATGACTTAGGGCCAAATGTCTCCTCAGGGTATCTTCTCCAACCACCCTCCGCCCCCTTTTGCCAAAGGATGCTAACAGCGGGAAGGAACTGAGAGGGGTCCAGCTGAGATTTCCCTTTTGTAGCTGGCCTTGTGCTTGGTTCTCATTTCCCACAATAACAGAGGCTCTGAAAGGACCCCAGGGCAGTGCGTTAGGCCCACACCAGGGAATGGGCAGCTGAACGGATGGTTGTGGCCTCCTGAGAGCCTGGTTTATTTCTGTTCTGTAGGACATAGTCTATAGGACACAGTCCGTAGGGCTTGTTGCTACTGGTTGTGGTCTTACAACAAGTTGGTTTGAGAGTAGGTTTTTTAACACCTTGAGTACACAGTTAAGATGGTGAACCGGCAGCAGTGGGTGGGGCATATTAACAGGGAGTTAGAAAGACAGATGAGACTTGAGTAATGGAGAATCATCATGATTTGGGGTTGATGAGATCCACAGCAATGTTCACATCGAGAAATTGAGGCCAAGAGAAGTTGTACGTCTTCAAGGTCACAGAGATTATAAGGGGCAGAACCAGGACAAAAGTGTGTTTTTATTTACTTAATCATACCTGATTGAAGGACATTTGATATTTCAGTATTTTTTCTGGGATTACAGGTGATTTTTAAAAGATCTATTAAGATATATAACACGTGCACTTATCATCAATGTACAGCTTCATGAATGGTCACAAGGCGAGTCATAGAACCCTCACCCAGCTCAAGAAATAGAATGTGATTGACCACCCCTCAGTGTAAACTTCATTTTGACTTTCAATAGCAAAGATTAGTTTTGATAGTTTTTGAGTTTTATATAAATGAAATAATACTGTATGTACTTTTTCATGTAGGGTTTCTTCACTTTTCATTATGTGACAATCCTTTATTTTATGATTGTTACAGATTATTCTCATTGCTGTACATCATGAGACTATATCACTATTTATCCATTTTACTGTTTATGGGCATTTGAGTAGCTTTCAGTTATGGGCCTGTATGGCTAGTGATATGATGAATATTTTAGCAATATGACTTTATTGATGATAATTTGTATATCATAACATTGTCTCATTTCAAATATACAATTCTATATATCAATTTGCCTTTTCTAGACATTTTATAAATGAGCTTGTACCTTTAAAAAACCCCAAACTCTGGTTTTATGACTTCTGAGTGCTCTTTGACAGACTCACAGAGGTACCTACATTCAGATAAGAATTTTCCAGTACAATTGATTGTTCAGTGCATTTTGAAAAATTAGTAGATAACCAGACAAATCCCTCCTCCACAAGGTTGAAACATGGGGAGAATGCGACATTTGCAATCTCATTTCTCCATCCTTCCTGATCAACCTTTCCTGATGGTGGCCTGTTGCCTGTCATGAAGGGGCTGTGAATCCCAGTGGCAGGGCTTCCATTGTACTGGGAGTCCTCACTGACCCACACCTTTGTGTAAATTCATTACTTTGAGCTACTCTTTTTACAAAAATTTGTTTCATTATTCATTTATTTTAGAGAGAAATGACAAGAGAGAGACATCAATCTGTTCCAGAATGTGCCTGAACTGGGGATCGAACCAGCAACCTCTGTGTATTGGGATGATGTTCTAACCAACTGAGCTATCTGGCCAGGGCTGAGCTACTCTTATAATGTTGATGACATCAAGTTGATCAGGATGTCAATAAAATTGCCTAAGAATCCAAGTTGAGAAAAAAGAGAGACTGTCTAGAGAAGGAACATTGTGGGGCTGTGCCCTAGGTGTAGAAAGAAAAGGGAACTTAAGAGGAGTCCATAGAGAAGGGAAACTAGGACTGAGGGTGTTTCAGAAAGAAAAGAAACATCTTAAAGAAGCAACCTGATATCCACATGGTAGCCAGAGGAGTGAGAATAGACACAAATAAGAATTTCAGGACAAAAAATGTCATAAACATTGGTACTTTAGAGCAGATGCAAAATACGAATCATTTTCTCAAGAATGCAAAGGGAAGCCAAGAGTAAAATGGATGAGGAAAGAAGAGATCAGAGCCAATTCATTCTTCTCTGGGACTCGCTTCCCCTATCTAAGGTGGACTAAGACACCTTTTCTGTCTTTTCTAATTTGAATGTTCTGTATAAGCAAAAAATGAGTCAGGCTGTCAGGGGAAATCAGAAATTCAGAAGCAAGCTCAAAGGCCAGGGGGCTCTGTGAAGCTGTCTCACCTGGAGGAATATTGCATATTTGAAGACAAGACTCTAGCTTCTGATTTTTTTAAATCAAAAGCAATTTTTATATGTATTCATATACTTGAGTCTTTTTTTTTTCTTTGAGTAAAAGTACTTTAGAGAGGGAAAGTCAGAAACTATAAATATAGCAGTCTTTCTCAAAAACTTCCACACTCAAAACCTGAGAGCATGGCTGTATAGCGCCTGGCTGAAGCCAACTGGATATTTCAGGAGGCTGTGCCCCATGTTTTGGTGGCCTTGTGCTTCTCACATTCATGAGGCTTCACCTCCACCATTGAGAAATATCACTTTAAAGTTCTAAGTTCCCTGAGAACTTCTTTCTCTAGGACTCTAGAAAGTATGATGATTTAGTTTCCATCTTTAAAGTTTTTGTACCAAATACATGGTGACAGAAGAAAATTTGATTTTGAGTGATGGGCACACAATGCAATATACAGATCATGTATCATAGAAATGAACACTTAAAACTTATACAATCTTTTTTTTTTTTTTGTATTTTTCTGAAGCTGGAAACGGGGAGAGACAGTCAGACAGACTCCCGCATGCGCCCCACCGGGATCCACCCGGCACGCCCACCAGGGGAGACGCTCTGCCCATGAGGGGGCAATGCTCTGCCCCTCCGGGGCATCGCTCTGCCGCGACCAGAGCCACTCTAGCGCCTGGGGCAGAGGCCAAGGAGCCATCCCCAGTGCCCTGGCCATCCCTGCTCCAATGGAGCCTTGGCTGCCAGAGGGGAAGAGAGAGACAGAGAGGAAGGGGGGGTGTGGAGAAGCAAATGGGCGCTTCTCCCATGTGCCCTGGCCGGGAATCGAACCCAGGTCCCCTGCACGCCAGGCCGACGCTCCACCGCTGAGCCAACCGGCCAGGGCCAAAACTTATACAATCTTATTAACCAAGTCACCCCAATATATTTAATTTAAAAATAAAAGGGGAAAAAATTAAAGACAACTAAAAGTTTTTGTAACCACTGTTCTGTCCTTATAAAGCCAGTTGATATTGGTATAAGAAGTGATTTACACAGGAACATTATTTAAGGTTAGAAATTCAAGGCAAGAACTTGGTTGAGAACTAAATAGTCCTAACTCCCAATGGGATTGTTCCTGAGTCATGAATGATTTGTGGCTCTTTCAGATCCAAGGTAATGCCAAACTTAAGGCCTAGACCGAAACATCTATTGTGAAACTTTTCTTAAACTCTGAATTACCTACAAACAACTGCTTCCCTTTCCATTTTGGTAAAACCCACTGCTCCTTAAAAGTCAGGAGCAATTTTCTAGCCAGGTAGCTCAGTTGGTTAGAGAGTCATCCTGATATGCCAAGGTTGTGGGTCAGATCCCCAGTGAGGGCACACACAAGAACGAACCAATGAGTGCATAAAGGAGTGGAACAAAAAATTGATGTTTCTTTCTTTTTCTCTTTCTCCCTTCCTCTCTTTCTCTAAAATAACTTAATATATATTTTAAAATACTAATAAATAAAATAAAAAATTTAAAATCCCTAAATAAAAATGTCAGGAACATTTTTCTACTAGAGATGGGCTTAAGTTTTCAGGGACTAGAGAACAAAGAAATTTTCATGCCTTACAACAAAGAAATTTTCCATCCACTGAAATCCCTTTTCTTTCTAATACATAAAATATTTGCAAAAGTTATTTTAAAAAGTATATGACTGACAAAAAATAATGTGCAAAAGACAGAAGTAAGAAACCCGGAGTGAAAAAAAAATATATGAAAAGATGAAGAATGGTATTAAAGAAATGCAAATTAAAACAATAAGATATTGTCACCTATTAATTAGATTGTCAAAGATCAACAACATTGATACCACACAGTATTGGCTCAGGTGTTCTAATAAAGGTACTTTTAAAACACAGTTGCTTATTTGACAATGGCTATATAATTTTTTCAATGTTCATATTCTTTGAGCATTGTCTTTTATTTTTTTAATTGATACATAATTGACATAAATTGTGTAAGCTTAAGGAACACAAATGTTGATTTGATAGCCCAGAATTTTCATATCTATGATGTATCCTTAAAAACATTTACATAAGAGTATAAAAAACGTGTTTAAGAGTATTTCTTAGGACATTGTTTTAGTGGAAAAAATGGAGAATCTCATTTATTGACAATTTGATTAAATAATTAACCTAAGAAAACTTCTGATTTGGTTCAGGTAAAAAATTATGGTACATTCATACAATGGCATACTATACAGTCTCTATAAAAATGAAGTAGATCCTGGCTGGGTAGTTCAGTTGGTTAGAGTGCTGTCCTCATATGCTAAGGTTGTGGGTTTGATCCCCTGTCAGGACACATACAAGAATCAACCAATGAATGCATAAACAAGTGGAACATCAAATTTATGTTTCTCTCTCTAAAAATCAATCAATAAAATAATAATAATAATAAAGAATGGGGTAGGTCTATATGTATTAATAGGCATGTAAACATGTTCAAGATTTATTGTTTAGTGAAAAAAACTGCAAAACAGTATGTTATTAAGCAATAAAGCATAATAATTCTGATAGTATATGGGAAATATTCACTTAGAAAACTGCCAATGCTTATTGAATGCTCAGTATGTGTCAGGTTTTGAATTAAGCACTTTAGAGATAATTTGCTCCTTCCAATGGTTCTTGAGCTATGTACTCTTTTTTTATTCTCATTCTAATGCTAAGGAAATTAAGTCCCAGCATGGTTGGGCAACTTACCCCAGGTCAGAAAGCCAGAAATAGATAAACCTGAAATTTAACCCCAGGCAGTTTGACTCTTAAGTCTATACACCTAATTACTGTGTTCTACAACCTCTCAGGATTTATTAATACCATATTTTATATCTTCATAATGTTTCAAATTTTATAATTGGCACATACTGATTTGGATATTAAAAAAGTAATAAATGTAGGCCCTGGCCGGTTGGCTCAGTGGTAGAGCGTCGGCCTGGCGTGCAGGAGTCCTGGGTTCGATTCCCAGCCAGGGCACACAGGAGAAGCGCCCATCTGCTTCTCCACCCCTCCCCCTCTCCTTCCTCTCTATTTCTCTCTTCCCCTCCCACAGCCAGGGCTCCACTGGAGCGAAGTTTGCCCGGGAGATGAGGATGGCTCTGTGACCTCTGCCTCAGGTGCTAGAATGGCTCTGATTGCGGCAGAGCAACGCCCCGGAGGGGCAGAGCATCGCCCCCTGGTGGGCATGCCGGGTGGATCCCGGTTGGGCGCATGCGGGAGTCTGTCTGACTGCCTCCCCGTTTCCAGCTTCGGAAAAATACAAAAAAAAAAAAAAAAAAAAAAAGTAATAAATGTATATAAAAGCAACAATGACTAAAATCCCACCTTATTCCAAGGACACTTAAAATTATTTTTTAATGGAGAATAAATTTTCAAAATTTGAGATACTCAGAAAATCAAGATGCTGGTCTATGAAAATTTGTGATAGAAATTCCAGTATAACCAAGAGGAAATGATTAGCAGTTAAAATAAATCTTTTACATTAAAGTACAAAGATGTATGGACAGCTTTTACATAAAAAAAATTTGTAATTAAAATGTGAAAGTCACAGCCTCATTAGGCTCTAAAGACATGTAAATTAATTTTAAGGTAATGTCTATGCTTATTAAAGTAGGGAAAGATAATACAAAAAAATAAAAGCCAATGTTGGTGAAGTTGGAGGTAAATGAAAAAGCATGGCTGTGAGCCTGGAAGTTGTTCAGAACTACTGGTCATATGTGACAAAACTGCAAGCAGAACTATTTTTTAAAAAATCACCATTATTTCTTCCCATCTAGCTCAGTGTCTCTCACACATAATAAGAATGCAAATATTGGATAAATGGATGGATGGAATTATTTTTATTCTTTTACTTGTTAATTCTATGAGACCTATGAACCAAATAATTAATTCCCAAAATAGTATTTTGTACAAATAAACTCATTGCATTGCTATTTACAACAGTGAAAAAAAAATGGAACATTGCAAATGCCAACAACAGGAGAATACGTAAGTCAGCGATGCTATATCCCCATCGTGGACTCTGTTTAAATAAGAAAAAAAGTATTAATAAAATGAGATTTACTCTCTGTGTCTGGAAAAATGGAAGAATAGAGGGGTCTGATTTAGAGCTATGTGCTGGTTGACATTTGCCAATTATTTTGGTTAAGTGGAGAAGAGAGAATGTAGCAACAACAATGTGGGCTATAGAAAACCTTCCTGGTTAGAGTGAGAGCAGGAGAGAGAGAGTGAAGAAGCTAGACATTGCTTTTTAAATGAAAAGTCAATAAAGAAATCAAAACTGAAGTTTCCTTACATTCTTTGTCAAGAGGTGTTGAGAGCTTTTGACTCTTCTTCTGGCTGGACTGGACACTGCAAAGAGAGATTAAAGGAATAGTTTTAGAGAATACCCCTGAGGCTGGCATAGCTACAGTAACAAAACTGAGAGGTTCACGCCTGCAGTGGGGCAGGGTCACAGAGGAGGGGGAATGGGAAAAAGAGGCAAGGTGCAATAGCAATTTTAGATGTTACTTGGTTGAGTGCATCAAAGTACACAACAGCATTATTCACAATAGGCAAGAGGTGGAAACAACCCAAATGTCCATCAACAGATAAATAGGTAAAATGTACTCTATACATTCAGTAGAATATTAATGTTCTCAAGAAGAAATGGAATTCTGATACACGCTGCAACATAATGAAACATTAAGCTAAGTGAAGTAAGCCAGACACAAAATGACAAATATTGTATGAGTCTGTTGTATGAGATACCAGACTAGTCAAATTCATAAAGACAGAAAGTGAAATAGAGGTTACCAGGGGCGGGGAATAAAGAAATTGGGTGTTATTATTTAATGCAGTGATTCTCAACCAGTGTGCCACAAGAATTTTTCAAACATACAATACCTGACTATTTACCTCTTTTCCCTTAGATTGTTTAAATAAATGAATGAATGAATGAATAAACAAATAACAACAGCCAACACAACAATAGCCATCTGGTGTGAATGCCCTTAAACCATAATGATATAGGTCATATAATAGAGTTGCATCTTATTGGTCATGTCCCATAGTAAGGTT
Organism: Saccopteryx leptura; assembly: GCF_036850995.1. Taxonomy (NCBI): domain Eukaryota; kingdom Metazoa; phylum Chordata; class Mammalia; order Chiroptera; family Emballonuridae; genus Saccopteryx; species Saccopteryx leptura. Next base: position 308,874,171 of record NC_089505.1, read on the forward strand.
TTGTCTGATTTGTTAATTCTTGATACCAGAAATCCTTATATACAAGTATAGTCACTCAAGTTTTTAAAAAGTCATTTTGGAAGAAAAAGGTAGATAATTACTATTATTATTTTTCTTCTGTAAATCAATCAAAATTATACCTTTTTTTTTTTTTTTGTCAGACCAGCAAAAAATGTAATATATTTTTTTGGTGTGCCACAGAATTTTAGTAATTAGTTTATGTGTATCAGGAGAAAAAGAAGGTTGAAAATTGCTGGTTTGAAGGGTACAGAGTTTCTGTTAGGAATGATGAAAAAGTTCCTAACAGAAATGGATAGTGGTGATAGTTGCACTACAGTTTTAATTTTCTTAATGCTACAGAACTGTACACCTACAATGGCCAAATGGTAAGTCATATATTATGTATATTTTAATTACTTGGTTATAAAAGTTGCATTTTGTTGAAAAAAGAGATTCCCATGGCATCTCTTTTCCATATTGCTGCTAGAATGATTTACTTGGAATCTAAACCCCACTATGTCACTGCCCTGCTTAGCACTGAAATGACTTCTTGTCACCTATCAGATAAGTGATCAGACAGTGCTGTGTTATCTTCTTCAGGGCACCTGCAGCCATGACACCAATCATCCAGCGACCTGCCCAGTATACAGGTTAAGGGCCAGGGCCCCCCACTCTTCTCACTCGGGTGTGAATCACTTGCCAGTAATGTACCTTGGGCAAATTACTCATCCTTGCTAAATCTCACTTTCTTCATCTATAAATTAGGGATGATACCAGCACCTACCTCAAAGGACTGTGGTAAGGATTAAATAAACTAATTTGTATTGAGCCCTTGGGCCATCACCTGGTGAAGAGTAAGTTCCCAGGAATTAATTGTGGTTATTATGATTTTTCTCTTTCTCTGCAAGATGAAGACTAGCGAAAGGAATAGGTGATAACGTCTAGAGACTGTAGCATGCCATTATAATTTCTCTTTCTGGAGTTTTCTCCATTTCCTCTCTCTCCTATTCCCCTCATTAACCCCTCCCCATCTTTGTTTATCCCCAAGTAGATTATTTTGAATGCTGTGCTACAATTCCCCCAGAATTAAACCCACTCTGGTGTGCCTCAGGAAATAGCTTCTGGTATAAATTCTTGGTAAAACCACAGCTTTTTATCTTTTGTGTTTACTGTGAATTGTGTCTGTGAAATCTTTCTGTGAAATGTCTCTAGAAAATAAACATACACACTTGTCCTCAGTTATAGACTTGATCTATGTCCTATGCCTTTAAAATACTTAAGAAACACCATAACATTTGCTGTGGCCATCTCTCTGTAAGTTATTAAGATGGCTCAGCTAAAAAGAGTATATTGTTATTAGGTTAAACTCAATACATGTGTGTTGGAAAGAGGGTTATAATATAACAATAATAAATGTAATAATAGCTCCTCATTAAGCTTTACTAGGTGGATGGCTTATCTGCCTTATTGTACTCAGCTTCCTAGCAACTCTACGGTAGGTGCTCTTCATTTTATAGATGGGGCTACTGAGGGTTGGGGTCACACAGTTGATGATGGAACAAGGCCTATGCTCTTAACCACTAGGCAACACTGCCCATGTGACTGAACTTGTCCTCTGAAATTGTTTTGGTCATTGCCCATTGAATAAACACGGCTAAACTGTGGCATCTGGGAAAGGGCATATCAGGGAGGACTATAACCCTTTTTAGATAGATCAAAGCAACCTCTGTTTCTGCAGTTAGGGAATGTGAGGATGGAATAGTTACCAATCCCACAAGTGGTGATGTAAGATGAGCTAGCACTGTCTTCTCTCACTGATGGCCCTTTGCTTATTGGCTTTGGGGAAGCAAGCTGGGGCAAAACAAGAAGGAAGAGGCAACGTCTTTCACTTCTGGTCTAATATCAGTAGCAAATACTCCTTTTCTAGAGAACAACTTCCTGAGCACTGAATGTGCATGAATACCAGTGAATACTCAGTTTAACACCTACAGAGAGCCGTGAATAAAAATGGCAAGAAAGGAATAAGGGATTAAATATTTATCTTTGACCGAACATATTCATTGCTATAAATATGGAGCAAAAGTAGAAATCACTTGGTCAGTGATGTATTTAATGGTGCTTACTAAATGCCACGTGCTGTTCTAAAAGCCTTTGTATCTCATGTTCCCCACATAATAACCCTGGGAGATGAGTTCTAGTTCTCCCCTTGACAAAAGTGAAAACTCAGGCCCGGAGAGGTCAAGTGACCTGTCTGAGGTCACACAGTGCAGACGTGGCAGCAGTCTAGACACGTGAAGTTAAAGGCCCTGTTTTAAGTAATTTTATTCAGGTGAAGTGTGATATTGCTCCTGGACTACATAATGATTTTTTTTCTCCCTTTAAAACTTTTTAAATAAAAAATGACAGAAAATAGACATTTTAACATTTTCATATTTGTTTCCAATTGGTTTCCTTATCATATAAAAGTAATAAAAAATTAAAAGACAAGTTTAGGCCTCTCTTTGTGTTCCCTAATTCTACTTCCCTCCCTCCCCAGGACAACTAAGATTACTCATTTTATCTGGATCTTTCCAGCTTATATTTTCATACTTTTCTCAAAATATGTATCCATAAACAATATATAGCATTGTTTTGTATTTCTGAACTTAATTATTGTTATCATACATATGTAATTACATATGTAATTTTTTAGCCTACTTTTTTTTCACTCAACATTATGTGTGAAGATCTATGTCCATACACGCAGATCTACTCCATTGCTGTTGACTATTGTGGAGTGTTCCATAGTACAATGGCTCTACATTTTGCTCCTCCCTCCCCCTTTCTTTATTTTTGTGTGACAGAGACAGAGAGGCAGAGAGAGGGACAGATAGGGACAGACAGGAAGGGAGAGAGATGAGAAGCATCAATTCTTCGTTGTGGCTCCTTAGTTGTTTATTGATTGCTTTCTTATATGTGCCTTGAGGGTGGGGGGCTCCAGCAGAGCGAGTGACCCCTTGCTCAAGCCAGAAACCTTGGGCTTCAAGCCAGTGACCATGAGGTTATGTCTATGATCCCACGCTCAAGCCAGCTACCTATGCTCAAGCTGGTGAGCTTGCGCTCAGACCGGCGACCTCGGTGTTTCAAACCTGGGTCCTCTGTGTCCCAGTCTGATGCTCTATCCACTGCACCACTCCCTGGTCAGGCCCCTTCTTCTCTTCAAGGACACTTAGGTTCTTTTTAATTTCACTGTCACAGCATCAGTGCCACCATTAACATCCATGTCTACGGGAGAAGTGGAATGGCTGGGTCAGAGGGTCATGGCTGTCTTGACTTTCGAGAGTCTCCAGAGAGAGTTCCCACTCCTGCACGTGGGCAGACTCCTAGCTCTTTTTTCTCTCTGGCTATCTGGCAATAGATGTCTAAAGCTTAATTTATGTTCTGCTGGCTCTCTCTTTGTGACCAGGCTCAGTCTCTCCCCCAGACTCCCACCCCTTCCAGCAATGGCCCTGTTGATGGTTGAGGAGGAAAGAAGAAAGAAATTGTTCCAACAGGGGGTCACAACACCAGCAAATACCCAGCCAGCTTCATTCAAGTCTGACAATGAGGCTAGGGTTAAGCTGGAGACCCGGACTCAACCAGCACAACAGTGACTGAAGGGACAGAACAGAGGCTGCGGGAGAGAGGGCTGAGCTTTGGAGGGGGTAAGGGAATTTGTCCGGCCACCAGACACTTGCAGCCATCTGGGCTCTCCCCCAAAGCCCTTCCTTGGACTTGACACCATTTGTCTTGGAGCACAAATACTGACAGTCACACTTTTGGGTGGTGCTAGTTCCAGGTTAAGTTTGGGAGCACAGCCCTAGGGTCTGGGAAGAGGTCAACCTGGTGAGGGCATTATTAACCACTTCATTGGACTTTGAGTCACCGTGGGAAGAATTTCTCTTATTTCACAGCACAGTTAGAAATCAGACATTTGAGGCAGCTGGTTCCCATTTCAGAACCCACTTGCTCACAGGAGAAGAAAAGAATCTATCTGGCTGCCGGGGAATTTTGTGTTCGTCTATGTTTCCTGTAACAATGGCTTGCTGTCACTTTCATTTGGCATATTGCATTGCAGAATAGAATTAAGTGAAATAGAAATATTTAACTGTCCTGTCTCCCTAGATGGACTGTTTCTCAAAAACTGATGTTTATGCATGAACCTCCTTTTCAGAAACAACAACAAAAAATATCATCAAGACAGAGAAGCAGTCAGAGCTCAGACACCTGAGGGAAAACCATAGTAAAACAGCACGTGATTGTCCTCACCCTCCAGCATAAGGTGCCACATTAAGAGAACAGTCAAGGAGGATTTTACTCACCCTTGGAAGGAATCACAGTGGTGAAAACCTCTATATTTTCATCACTGCAGCTGTAAATCTGATGCATCGTTTCAGTCTTCTCTCCCCTAAAATGCCTGGGGACCGGAGGCCTCTCTCTGAACCCCTAGTCGCGAGGTTTCCTAATCCAGTCTGGCTCGGGGATCATTGTGTAGGTCCACAAAAGACAGGCTGGTGCTGTGAGCTCATCTCATTCCAGAGTCTTCACTGCAACTTTTTCTAATCCCATCTGTCTTTTTTTTTTTTTTTTTTTTTTTTTTTTTTTTTTTTTTTTATGAATCCTATTATTGCAAACCTTTGATTGAGTGTGGAAGCTTCAGTCCCCTCCCAGCCAGGATGTATTTAACATTTTTATTTTGCCACGTCTGCCGCAGTGAATTTGGAAATCTGTTGTGAGGTGACGAAGTGGAATCGCCTACTCGGTTCGCGCCCAGCTTGGCTGGAGAATTGTACTGAAAAGGAAACATGTTTTTTGTTAACAGCAATTCTCCTTTTCACTTTGTTTTTTTTCCCCTCCATAAGAACTGAATGTTCTATAACTTGTCATGTATTAATTTGGCTTTCTTCAAAATTTCTATTTTAAACCAAAGGACTGTTTCTCCATCGCGTTTTCACCTCATGCCAGTGCATGACCTAGGTTGACATTTCTAGAGCCGTGTGCTTACATTTCCCTGTACAGCCTTCAGGTGCTTGCAGGACGTAGGACAAGCTGTGTCCTGACACTGAAGGTACCCAGTTACAAGGTTATATTTTACCCTGCACATTGTGTATATTATATACAAACACAAAATAGGGCTGAAACCTATGTGTCTTATGTCAAACACACTGTCTTTCATTATTACACTGTTACAGATTTACTTCTTCATATTGATAATGATGGCGATATAATAATATTAATTAATGAGAGTTGGCATTTGTGAAACACTTGCTAAGAAGAGCTAGGAAGCCTGATATATAATCTCATTTAATGTCTACAATTACTCAATAAGATTCATAGTTTTGCCATTTTATAGGTGAGAAAACTAAGACACGAAGAGATTGAGTAACTTGCTTGAGATTAAAATACCTAGTTCATGGCAGAAATAGTATTTAATCCCTAACTTGATCCCAAAGCCAATGTACTTAACCACTTATACTCCATTCTTTACCGCCATAGCCATCCCTCCCCCTACTCTGAACCTAGGAGAACTTGAGCCATAAACTCTTAGACTTGAACTTGGCATCCACTGACATTTTTATAGTAGACAAATTTGGGGCATTTGCTCATCAGGTAGTTGTCAGTATTATACCCTATGCCTCTGAGAATGGCACTCAAATACAGAGGATGACTCTGGAAAGTCATGTATGTTCTACCTGAATTTGTCCCCTTAGCCACATTTGATTCAACCATGGTGGACACCCAGCCAAACTGCTGCCTCCTGAGACTGAAACTGGGCCTTGGTGTGTGGCCATAGGAAGCTACTATTAACTCTGAATATCTGGGGTGGCTCTCAGGGCCTCTGAGGGTGAAGTTGAGAGCAAGCAAATAAACGAACTGTTGGTCTGGAAGAGGCCTGAGACCTGCATGCAGATTCTGGGTAAGGAGTTCTACCTGGGGGAAGGGAGCAGGCACTCTTACCTCGGCCCACAGTTGGTGTGTCTGTGAGATGGGGGCTTGGGATGAGGGTAGTGTCGGGACAATGACCAGTGGGTATGGGGTGTTGAGAAGAAGAGAGCAGAAAGATGTAGAGATAGTCTGACCAAGCAGTGGATGGAGTGTTGGCCTGGGACACTGAGGACCCAGGTTTGAAACCCAAGGTCCCCAGCTTGAGCACAGGCTCACCAGCTTGAGCGTAGGATCATAAACATGACTCATGGTTGCTGGCTTGAGCTGAAGCACAGGATTGCTGGCATGAGCCCAGGGCCGTTGGCTTAAGCAAGGGGTCAATGGCTCGGCTGGAGTCTCCCAGTCAAGGCACATAAGAGAAAGTAATCGATGAACAACTAAGGTGCCACAACTATGAGTTGATGCTTCTCATCTCTCTCCCTTCCTGACTGTTTGTCCCTGTTTATCTGTCTATCTTTAGTTAAAAGAGAGGGGGTGGGGTGGGAGGGGGGGAAGGAAGAGAGAGAGAGAGAGAGAGAGAGAGAGAGAGAGATAAGAGAGAGAAAGAATATTGCCCTGGTTTTAATAGTTTCCCATTTCTTGCCTGTCTCTCTCAGGTCTATAGTCACTCCTGTCTTGTGGTCAATGAGGTACTTCAATCTCCATCAGATAAATTTCCTTTTTGCTTAACTTTAAATACATTTTGGACATTTTCAGCTAAAAAGAGTACTGTCTAAAAGACATGTCTATAAATTTTATAACCTCTACAGTGGTTAAATATGCATGTTTAAAATAATGTAAAATTTAGTGCCCTGGCCAGGTAGCTCAGTTGGATAGAGCATCATCTTGATATGCTGAGGTTGTAGGTTCAATCCCTGGTCAGGGCACACACAAAAATCAACCAATGAATTTATAAATAAGTGGAACAACAAATCAATGTTTCTCTTGCTCTCTCTCCCTTCCTTTCTCTCTCTCAAAAAAAAAATTATAAATTTAAAAAATATTTTAAAAAATAATGTAAAAGAGGACTAGTGCATTAGAAAGCAAGATCCAAAATTATGTTAATAGCCTGAAATTATGTTAACACACTGTAGGTAATAAAATCTGCAAGATAAAATGTAACAGAACTAAATAAAAACATCTACCTTTACATTTAAAAAATTTTAAGCACAGAAATACAGTGACTTCATTTAGCAGCAATTAAAAAAAAATCTGGTGTCTGGTTAACCACACGTTTCATAAGAGGCAATACTAAAGGGCAGGAGGCTAAAAGACAAATACAGTGTCAAGGACTTGGTACTAAATTGAAATTAAGACCCCTAAGGGACTCCCAGAAGCCAATCAGGGTTACCTGCATTAATCTCAAAGGGTCAAGACTGTCTAAGAAAGCCCAGATTTAATCAATTAGAGCATAATGTACTATGTCCAATGAGTAAGCCTAAAACACATAACTCAATGGGCTAATGTGAGAAAACACACCCAGACAAGAACAATTTTTTTATTTATATATTTTTTTATTCACTGCGTTTATTTTTTTAAAATTAATTTTAATGGGGTGACATTGATAAATCAGGGTACATATGTTCAGAGAAAACATCTCTAGGTTATTTTGACATTTGATTATGCTGCATTCCCATCACCCAAAGTCCAATTGTCTTCCATCACCTTCTAACTGGTTCTCTTTGTGTCCCTCCTCTCCCCTCCCCCAACCCTGTCCGTCTCCCCCCCCCCTTTTTTTTGTGACAGAGATGGAGAGAGACAGAGAGAGGGACAGATAGGGACAGATAGATAGGAAGGGAGAGAGATGAGAAGCATTCATTCTATGTTGCAGCACCTTAGTTGTTCATTGATTGCTTTCTCATGTGCCTTGACCTGGGGGTTATAGCAGACCGAGTGACCCTTGCTCAAGCCAGCGAACTTGGGCTCTAGCTGGTGACCTTGGGGTCTCGAACCTGGGTTCTCTGCGTCCCGGTCTGATGCTCTATCCACTGTGCCACCACCTGGTCAGGCGAGAAAAACAATTCTTAAGAAATCTTTTTTACCTGTTTGAAATATATTTTAAATAATAAAAATATACACGCTTATTATAACAAATGCAAAAATTATAGATGGGTATACAGAAAAAGTGAAACACATTTCCCCCATTTTAGTCTCACTTCCTAAAAGTAATCATTGTTTACAGATTAGTGAGTGTATTTACAGATTTTTTTATATATACATACATATATATATAATTTTAAAAAATAGAAATGGAGCCGTACTTCACATACACGCCTGCATGCACACACTGATCATGTGTAAGCATATAGAGTTCCTCTCCTTTAAATAGATGAGCAGGAAACAAATGCATCATTAGAATTTATCCATTTCTTTCTTGATAAACCTAGAGCTTACTTCCATTTTTCAAAAGTAGAAATAATGTTGCAAATCCTTATATATGTATGTCTTACCATATTTTTATAAGCTACAATACATTTTTAGTTGCGGGAATGTGGGTCAAAGAATACACACGTTCAAAATTTTGACAGACTTTTCCAAATTGTCTCCCCCAAATTCTGCATCTGTTGACATTTTCACAATAGAATATGAGGGGCTTATTCCTCACACTCTTGGCAATACTTGATATTATTAATTTTTAAAATTTTTGCTGAAATGATCCTGTTTGGCTTTTGTGCTCTGAGCCCAGATTCTTGATCACATCACACAATTTGGGTTCTTTCTTTCTTTCTTTCTTTCTTTCTTTCTTTCTTTCTTTCTTTCTTTTTTTACAGAGACAGAGAGAGAGTCAGATAGGGACAGACAGACAGGAATGGAGAGATGAGAAGCATCAGTTTTTCGTTGCAACACCTTAGTTGTCATTGATTGCTTTCTCATATGTGCCTTGACCGTGGGCCTTCAGCAGACTGAGTAAACCCTTGCTCAAGCCAGCCACCTGGGGTTCAAGCTGGTGAGCTTTTGCTCAAAGCAGATGAGCCCGTGCTAAAACTGGTGACCTCGGGGTCTCAAACCTGGGTCCTCCGCATCTCAGTCCAATGCTCTATCCATTGCAGCACTGCCTGGTCAGGCACAACTTGAGTCCTTTAAGCCCAGGTGCTTTACAATGTCTGGAGGGGTGAATGGCTGAGTACTCATTTTGGAATACAAATTCTATAATCTGTACATAATAGTAAGTATAGACCACACTTATGATTACTGGTGACAATCTCTTTCCAGGACCAGACTAAGTAAGGGAGGTCTGTCCTGGCCTGGGGTCCTCTGGACAATCCCTGCTAAAAGTTCTACACTATTGGTATATTGGTGAGCACTTATGACCATTTAAAAATTTTTCTTCTATAGCCACAAGACCTGAATGCCTTCCATTTACCTGCCCCCTACCCTTCTTGTTTGGGGAAAATTTTGCTTCAACTCAGATCCCATGGTTCAGTATTACCCCTTCCCTAATGATCAACAAGAGAATATTGATACAGAGACTTCTTAGGAATGAGCCTTCGTAGCACTGTGAGACACACTATCCAACCAAAAGTGTGGTCATCAATGCATCATTCAAGTTTATTTATTACCAAAAGGAGGAACTATTGCAGGAATCCAAGGAGGACAAAAACGCCCAGAGAACTGATGAAGGAAGTAGGATTTATTAAAGCTGGCAGAGCATGTGATGTTTGTAACTCCAAAACACGGGTTCCTCGAAGTTGACTTTCTTCTAGGTTATATACCTTTACAGTATCTAAGTTATGGACATGTGATTTCTTTAAGGTTTCCAGGACTCAAGGAGAGGGGAGGAAAAATTTCAGTGGGGTAAACAAGGGGGAAGAGGTTTCCAGATCACTGGCCATAGTTGCTGTTCTTGTTTTGTATTGTAACTCTGGGATATAATTTATCACTGGCTGACTTGTTACCCCAGCTGGCTCCTTTCCCTTGTATTCTTTTCGTTTCTTCCTTCTAAGCCAAGAGGGGGCCTGCCCCTCCTTCCACAGAACAGTGGGGGGGGGGGGAAAAAACTGGGATCTATGCAGGTGTCCCCAAACTGTGGCCCACAGGCTGCATGCGGCCCCCTGAGGCCATTTATCTGGCCCCCCACTGCACTTCCGGAAGAAGCACCTCTTTCATTGGTGGTCAGTGAGAGGAGCACTGTAAGTGGTGGGCCTCCAATGGTCTGAGGGACAGTGAACTGGCTCCCTGTGTAAAAAGTTTGGGGACCCCTGATATAGGGTAACAATAAAGTCCTAACTGGGTAAGTTATAAACATTTTAGTAAAAGGTTTATCTTTGCCTGGAGCAAGCCCTCTTTATTGTTCTTGTGCATGTCAATTAACACACATTTGAAATAACCACCCTCAGGAAAGCACATAATCTTGCTAACTATACCATAATCCAATCTCCGCCTTGCTTTCCTCCACTTCCATGTAATCTTCCTTAGTTCCCTTCTTAATTTCAAATGCATCTCTGGCTAGGTATAGCTCAGCTGGTTAGAGCATTGTCCTGATACACCAAGGTTGCCAGTTCAATCCCCTATTAGGGCACATATAAGAATTAACCAATAAATGCATAAATAAGTGAAACAACAAATCAATGTTTCTCACTCTCTCTCTCTAAAAGAAAAGTTGATTATCAAATGCATAGAAGCAGCTGCAAAACTGGGGCATTTGAGATCCCCAGCAAATGTCTTCATTTTGGCTCAAATAAACTCTTAGAAAATTCAAAAAAATAAAAATTTGCTTCCACACTTACTCCAAGAGCCATCAATCAATGTCAACAGAAACCTTTATTTATTTATTTATTTATTTTTTAATAATTTTATTTTTAATGGGGCGACATCAATACAGAAACCTTTATTTCTTTAGTGCATGTTCTACAAAATACTTGGTTACTTGTTTGGCTAATGGGAAAAGCTGAGTAGGGCTACCTCTGTTTCTTTCTCCAATGGGGGGAGGTGGGACTCTGAAGACCCACCCTCTCAACGGTGCTTGCAGAAGCCCTCTCTGAGGAAGTTGCATTTAGGCTGAAACCTAAGCAATGCTCCTCAGACTTCCGTGTGCTTGGGAATCACTGGGACTCTTGTTGCAGTGCAGATTCTGATTCTACAAGTCTGGGGAGGGGCCCCAGTTTCTAAAGAGTTCCTGTAAAGCCCCACTTGCTGGCCCCAGGGCACACAGAAGCCAGAGCAGAGAGCTCACAAAAGGAGAGCAGATGTTCCTGGCCCAGGTGCATTAGAGGCGCTCAGGTCCCCCACCAGACTAAATATAATATAATCCCCTCAGGCCCAAGCCCAGGTATTGTAAATGCCACTGGTAATTATAATACGCAGTTAGGGTTTGGATAAAGCAAGTAGTTCTCAAATTGTCCACAGACTGCAGGCCAGCAGCACCTGGGAACTTGTTAGACATGCAAATTCTCAGCTCCCTGTGACCTTCTCAGTCAGAAACGCTTGGGTAGAGAGCCCAGCGATCTGTGTTTGAACAAGCTCTTCAGAGCTTCTGATCGTTGCTAAAGATTGAGAACCACTGCTGATGAACAGAGGAGGGTCCTTGACAAAGTGCTCCTCCAACAATTGGATCCATGGTTCTTAACCCTGGCTGCACGTCAGACCAGCTAAGCAGCTTGATAAATGCTTGCATGCCTGGGCCCTATACCTGTTCTTTCTGGTGCCAAAGATCTGGAGTGGTTTCCAGGAGTATATACATGACTTAAAAACCACCTGCAGGATATGGATTTAGTGGCTGAGCAGAGGGGCCCTCCAAATGAATGGTGGTCTGTGCCTCCTGGCCTGTACCGGGCAGTGTTCATCCATTTACTCCACATTTATAGAACCCACCATGTGCCAGACAATGTGCACATGATTTACTGTTGAATAGCTATTATGTACCAGGCACTTTATACATTACCCCTACAACAACCCTACCAGGTGAGCCTACTACCACTTTACAGAAGAGAGTCCTTAACCTGGGTCATTCATGACTCAAATCCTGGACTCCCCACCGTGCCACAAAGCCAATCCTTGCAGACTTGGGGGCACAGGCTGTAGGCCTCCGAGGAGTTTCTGTGTTTAATGTTCAGTGGCTTGTTTTGTGAAATTGAAGATACACTTATAATTTTAGCAGGCAGAACATTCAACTTTCAGTTCCTCTGAGAGAGAGAGAGAGAGAGAGAGAGAGAAATGGTTTCGATCTTTAACTTATGCAAAATGATGTCCTTTGTAGGTGAAGAAGACTCTCCTTATCAGAGGGGTAGGTGCTTAGAGTATAAGTAGTCAGATAGAATACAGGTTACTCAGTTAGGTTTTAATTTAAGAAAAATAACAAGCAGTTTTCTTAGTATATGTAAGTTTCAAATATTGCATGGGGCATGCTCACACTAAAAATTATTTGTTTACAGAGATTCAGATTTAAATGGGTATCCTGTATTATATGCTAAATCAAGCCTCCTTAACTGACTTCCTTCTCGATTCACTGGATGGCGACCACCTTGGGAAGAGGTGTAATCTTGGGCAAGATGGTTCTCCTCAGTGGAGTGATAGGGTTTTCCGAAAAACCACAGTAGGTGTTGCCTGATCTTCTACCTCTGAAATGATTGCTTTCCTATTTAGTGATGATGGCTTATTCGCCTTGTTAAATGCTTGACCTGTTGTGTGAGCCTAATTTTTTCTTTTCCTTTAAGAACAAATGGAATTATAGAAAAATATTTGTGCTACACAATGCAAACTCCCACTTTCCAGTTTATTTAAATAAAAAAAACTTTTCATTATGAATAATTTTAAATATATACAAAGTGAAGAGTATAGTATAATGGACCCCCAGCTTCCCATCACTCATTTTTAACAACGAGCAACTCATGGCCAATCTTATTTCATCTAAACCTCGACTTACTCTCCCATTCCATTTTATTGTGAAACCAGCTTCAGACATCATATATTTCTTCTGCAAATATTTGAGCATGCATCTGGACAAAAAAATATACTTTTTTTTTTCAACTTAGAAAATGATTTTTGGCTTCCCTTGCTACCGATGGTTTCTTGGTAAGATCAGAATTGCAAATAAGGTCCTTATACTTAACGCTATGGTACATTTTTAGTTATTAAAGGGCTGGTGAGTTAATGACATGAGCAACCAGAGTTGTTCTTAGCTCTTGATTTATCAAGCCACATGTTCAGCTTGTATGATGGATGTCCTTCACATCAGGCATGGCGGGCTCATTCATCTGTCTCTGCCCAGCACTCTTCAATCATGACCGCACTCAACAGATGGGGAATTTCATGGTCACAAACAGAATTGTTTATCCTCTTATTGTTCCTGTGTCAGCAATCAAACTAAATCCACTACCCACCCATAAAAAGATCAACCTGCTGCCTGTTCAGTGGAAGCAGTTGAAGCTACGTTGAGGGGATTTTAAGTTTTAGAGAAGATTAAAAAAAAAAAAGAGAAGCCACATAAAAATTAAGATGTAAGAGAAGAGTTTGAGTCTCTTGTTCTAAAGCTGAAGGTTTTAAGGGATTTAAAAGAGAAGGCCTAGTAATTCAATCTTTTCTTTAACATAAAATACACTCTAAAGACCCCTGGTTATAAATATTGCATAGCTTTTATTGTGTGTTGATGGCTTTATTTTTTCATTTTAAAAATGAAAAGCACTCAAGTTGGGGTTTGAAGAAGGAAATGTCAGCTTCATAATCGAAAAGCTGCTGAGATGTTAATGGCATTATTACTGGTAGAAAGATTTTCTTTTGTGTGGATAAATAGTTTTCTGTTCTTTATAAAGTTGACCCTCACTGGCTCAGTGAGGGGAGTTCTCTCTGTACTGATCTGTGAGAGGAGGCTCCTAAGTTCTGTGGACTCCCAAGCTGCCGTCCCAACATTCTCAATGGTCCAGGGCTTTAAAAAGTGGATCCTAGAACACTTTTGCTTTTTGCCAGGTTGTTTTAATATCAGGATATAATAGGTAAGGGATATTAGTTCTGTCACTCACTGGTTATAGTTGAGGATCCGGTGCATGCAGGCTTGGCATTTATTCACATGTAAAGTTTAAGACTATGGCTGACGAAAGATCAGATTGTCCGAGTAGGAAAAAATCAGGGTTGTTTTAGTCTCTCCTTTCCATTCTATTTTGCAAGAACTTATTGATATTTTACTGCTGTAGATGCCAGCTATAATAGCAGCTAGGTGATAAGGATCTAGAGATGATTAAGACAAACTTTTACCCTCTGTTAACAGATTAGAGGGGGTAATAGAAAATAAATGATTACCCACAGAATAAGATGTATTTTCAATATAGAGGGATAAGAGATGCACACAAATGATGCTATGAGAGTTCAGAGAAGACCTCAAATGAGGGTTTCTTGACTCCCCGAGTGAGAAAGGAGAGACTGCAGTGGAAACCTGCAATGGAGACTCAAATGGAAATGGGAAAGATTGCTTTATCCTTTGATTACAAAAATAACCCAACTCTGATAAACTTTCTAAGCATAAACATTAGAAAGAAATAAAATCTAGCTTTAATATTTTGAAAGGAATCTTTTTCTTTTGAGCTGTAGACCTCAACTGTGGACTTAAAATATTCAGTAAGCCATGTTGTAAACGGATGTGCTGTCATCCAGACTTCGTTGTCTATTTATAGAGCATAGACAGAGTAGATTCAGCATAATTCTTAAGGGTCCTAGGATTTTCAGCGTGGTAAATGAGCACTGGCTTCAACTTAAAGTCACCAGCTGCATTACCCCTAACAAGAGAGTCAGCCTGTCCTTTGAAGCTCTGAAGCAAGGCACCAACTCCTCCTCTTTAGCTATGAAAATACTAAATGGCATCTTCCAATAAAAGGCTGTTTCATCTGCATTGAAAACCTGTTGTTTAGTGTAGCCACCTTTACTAATTATCTTAGCTAGATCTTCTGGATAACATTTTTTTTTCTTGCTGTTTCACCTTACACTTTTATGTTTCCTTAAACCTCATGAACCAACTTTTGCTAGCTTCCAATTTTTCTTCTGCAACTTCCTTACCTCTCCCAGCCTTCATAGACCCGAAGAGAGTTAGGGCTTTGCTCTAAATTAGTCTTTAACTTAAGGGAATGTTATGCCTGGTTTGATCTTCTATCTAGACCACTAAAACTTTCTCCATATCGGGAATAAAGTTGTTTCACTTTCTTATCATTCATGTGTTCACTGGAGTAGCACTTTTAATTTCCTTCAAGAACTTTTTCTTTGCATTCACAATTGGCTGGCACAAGAGGCCTGCCTAGCTTTTGGCCTATCTCAGCTTTCAACATGCTTTCCTCACTAAGTTTAATCATTTCTAGCCTCCGATTAAAAGTGAGAGACATGCAACTCTTCCTTTCACCTGAACATGTAGAGGCTATTGTAGGCTTATTAATTGGCCTAATTTCAATATTGTTGTGTCTCAGGGAATACGGAAGCCCGAGAAGAGGGAGAAAGACAGGAGGAATGACCAGTCAGTGGAGAAATCAGAACACATACAACATTCATTGATGAAGTTCTCTATCTTAGTTGACCATGTTTCATGGCACCCCAAAACAATAACAACCAATCACAACAAATATAATAATCACAGAACGTTTGAAATATTGTAAGAATTACCAAAACATGGCAGAGACATGAAGTGAGCAACTGCTGCTGGAAAAATGGTGCTGATAGACTTGCTCAACACAGGGATGCTACAAACCTTCCATTTGCAAAACAGGAGTGCAATAAAGCAACGTGCAATAAAATGAGGTATGCTTGTATTATTATTGCCTTTAGTTTATTATTGCCAGCTGAAATAGATGCTTCACTCAATAGGTCACTGTGTTTCATAAAAGTAGGTATTTTAAAATGTCAATAGTTTGGTTAAAAATACTACAAAATGTCATGTTCCAGTTATTCCCTAGCCTCCTCCAAAATACGCTTGCCTTCAGAACCTCAATTCTCCTCCTCTCCCCAAATCAATGCTCTCCTTCTTCCTTTGGGAAACTACTGTATTTCCCATGTATATGACACACCTTTTTTGGAAAAATCTGCTGTCTAAAAACTAGGTGCATCTTACACAGTGGTTGTAGATTTTTACTTGCATTTCCTGCTTTTTTTGCGCTTGTTTTTACACTCATTGTTGTAGATTATTTTACTTGCATTTTCCGCTTTCATGCTTGTTGTCTTTTTTTTCAAATTTCAGGCCCCCAAATTAAGGTGCATCTTATAAATGGGAGCATCTTATACGTGGGAAAATACGGTAGTTTTCAAGGTACTGAGTTTATTATAGTTGTTAAAATGAGATATAAAAAATGAAAGAAAACTAGCCTGTCCTTACTCGGGTTGTCACTCCAGCCTATTGTTATTATGTGGACATCTTTCCAATTGTATGCTGTTTTACAAACATTCTTTTCTCATCTGCAATGCTTGGTATAAAGTTCAGGTTGGCCTCCAGTAAATGTTGCCAAAGCCATCAAGGAATTAGTGTGCACAACTGCAAAGCTTTGGCAGATTTTGGATTTCGAGGAGCAACTTAGACTCTTGGAAGAGATCTTGGCAGTGTGGTTGTTTGATGTCACTCACCTCCCTCCTAGTGCAGAAATGCTTTTGCTTTCAGGTGCTGAAATTCTAGAACTTCCTTAGAAAAAAGACATTTATATTTTCTGTTGCTCTTTTGGGATATTTTTCTTGGCCAGCAAAATTGAGGACCATGAATAACACTGGTCCGTAGACTTAGGGGCCCACAGAGGGTCCTAGAAGAAAAAAAAAAGGAAGTGACCAAGAAAAATAGACTTGGTGATCTATAGTTTCACTTAAAAGGCACTAACATAGCACTAAGGTAAGATTCATAATTTTATTTGAAAAATTTAATCTGTTTACATGGACTGTTAAGATATGCTGACATAGCCTGACTAGGTGGTGGCACAGTGGTTAGAGTGTCGACACCAAGGACCCAAGTTTGAAACCTGAGGTTGCTGGCTTGAGCATGGGATCATCGACATGATACCATGGTCACTGGCTTGAACCCAAGGTTGCTGGCTTGAGCACAAGGTCACAGGTTTGGCTGGAGCCCCCTAGTCAAGGCACATATGAGAAGCAATCAATGGACAACTAAAGTGACTCAACTATGAGTTGGTGCTTTTCATGTCTCTCCCTTTCAGTCTGTCCCTGTCTCTCTCTTTCTCTCTGTTACTTAAAAACAAACAAACAAAAAAAAGATATGCTGACATAAAAGAAAAACCACAGCTGAATTTTACAGGTCTGCACAAATAGTCTAGTCAGTCCATCCATGTGAACTTTGTCTCATTACTTGTTGTTCTGCACTACTACTGATATTTTTCATTTAAAATTGTATTTTTATTTAAAATTTTTTTTAGCAAGAGAGAGACAGAGAGACAAAGACAAAGACAGGAGGGAGAGAAATGAGAAGCATTAACTCACAGTTGGGTACTTTAGTTGTTCATTGGTTGCTTCTCACGTGTGCCTTGACTGGGTGGTGGGGAGCTCCAGCTGAGCCGGTGATCACTTGCAAAAGCCAGCAACCTTGGGTTCAAGCCAGTGACTTTGGGCTCAAGCCAGATGAACCTGCACTCAAGCCAATGACCTCCAGGTTTTAAATCTGGGTCCTTAGTGTTCCAGGTCGATGCTCTATCCACTATGCCACTACCTGGCCAAGCTAAAATTTTATTTTTTAATTACAGTTTATAATCAATATTATTTTGTGTTAGTGTTGAGTATATAATACAATGATTAGACAATTATATACTTTAAAAAGTAGTCCCCCTGATATTCAAGTACCCATCTGGCACCATACATAGTTATTACAATATTATTGATTATATTTCCCATTCTGTACACTATTATTAGTTTTGAAGAGAAGATTGAAGGAGTAAGCAGCATTTAAAACAATAGTAAGGTGTATATAATTTGACAATATGAATCAAGAAGCATAAAAATGTCTATACCCTAATGTATAAAAATTCAATTGGGAATTAACCTAAGAAATTTATTTAAAATCCATACACACAATATTCATTTCTATGGTATTCATACGGATAAAATTTAGAAGCAATCTTGATGCCCTATAAGAATAAATTATTAGATTCCTGTTATGTACCTCTTAAATTAATGAAGATTCTGTGGCAACACAGAAAATACTTAAAATGTCATGCCTTATGAGCTAAAGATTACATCACCCAAATGAAAAAGATGGAAAGGAAATATATCAAATGATAGCAGCTGTGTTTGGGTAATGGCATGGTGGTAGTTTTTTTCCTCGTTTTTGCTCATGACTATTTTAATTAATTTCCAATTTTATAAACTGGAAAATCAATTAAAAACACTCACATGAAAAAGCTAACATTTAAAGCCAGAGAGAATAAGATGAGGTTATTTTAAAGTTAGCTGTCCTGCTTATAGCTTCAGGAGGGATTTCATGTGAGACAAAATTGCAAACATTATTGCAATTTGTGGGGCATATTCATTTATTCTGAGAGTCGTGGGGGTGGTTGGAAAGACAGTAGAATAATAGCACGTGAAATAAGGCCCTCCTACCCCCAGCTGCCAGTAATTCAACCTAGGGCTTCAAAAACCAATTTCTGCCCAAAGTGTGGCTTTTCCTGGTGACTGGTTCCCGCAGGCCATTGTGATGGTGATGGCTGGGATGTGGCCTGGCCTCAACAGCTCCCAGGGGATCAGGCATTTAATGGAGGAGCCTGGGCAGCTGTCTCAGCTTGGGGTTGCTGGTCATCAGAGACACAGCAGCCTGTGCGATGTTGACCCCGAGGTGAACAGTCCCGTTTCTCATACCCAATCCCCAGAGGCAACAGTCCCTCATTAGGGTACAGTTTCTAATCTAAACAACCATTAATCTTTTTTAGGGTTAAAAGGCCAGAAAAACAATTTTTGCTCTCTTTCTCTCTCTATTTTGATACTGTACTTGTCTGTATTTTACAAGAGCAGAACAACTTCACTGACCACTGGAAAACACCCCACAGCTGTGTCCACAACTATGGAAACAATGCCAAGCCCAACATCGCACTCCCTATGCACAAAGAGACAGGAGTGCAAAACTAGTCTGCTAGTCACTGGGGCACGTGACAAAAAACTAGAAATGTGACTTACCTGTGAACAAGTTAGTATTTTGTGTCATGAAATAAATTAGGGATGTGCATGTACTTTAAGTGAAAATGCCACCTTATAGGATAGTTTCATGAAAGTAGTATTTCACAAAAATTTGAATACTTTTCTTTAATGCTCCTTGCCTTAGCAAGTAAATTAATCCATACAGATGGAGCTGCGAGTCCTAAGGAGTCTTTGATTTTTTAATTAAAGTCAACAGAAAAAATAGGATTTGATTTAGAAAAACGCACTAGTTGACTCAGAAACATCAAAGTGTTTGGCTTATGGAAATGGGCCTAAATTATCTCACACTCTTTGAATAGCTGGTAAGTCAAGAAACATATCTTTTTTATATTCTTAAATTTTGTGAGGACCAATAATGATGGGTATTAAGGTAAAAAACATAAAAGCTTTCAAAATCTGTTTCTTCATGCTTGACCTTTAAATCCTTCCTCTAGAGTCATCATCAGTATGAATAGCAAACACTCCTCCTGGTGAGTCACATTTAGACATCTGGTTACTGGGAGTAAAGGCACCGAACATTTAAGGGAGATAGAGAATAAATTTTTCTATCTCAAATTATTTTACATTAGATTCCCCATACTCAAAATCTCACAGTAAGGACCAAGCAATACATCAAATCTAGTCATAGGGTTTTTAAGCTGGAAGAGGCCTAGGTTGAATAAGACTTAGACAGACCAAGGGACTAGAGCAGAACCCAGGGTACTTAACTCCTAGTCTAATGCCATTCTAAGGGTACACGTCACCTTGCAGAACAGATTACAAGAGTTCTAAAACTTCCTTGGATTTTTTGGGGGGCAGGCAGGGGACAAATATGTCTTTTTACTCTAAATGTATTTTGAAACATTCATTAACGATTTTTACAAAAGTTTTCTGAAGCATCTCAGATTGGCAGAGTTTAGCTCTTCTCTGCCTCATTCACTAAGCTTGTAACAAATCCAAATAATACGGAAGTTTATAAAATAAAAAGTGAAAGTGTAATATAAAGTGAATATTTTTTCTTCTCTATACCCCAAATTTCATTTCTGCAGTAATAACTTTTAATATTTTGATGTGTATCCTTCTTTCCTAAGTATATATAGACATATACTTACATATAATTAAAAACATAAAAACCAGATCACACTAATATATAATTGTTCTGCACTTTACCTTTTTCCGACTTAGCAGTATATCATGAACATATTTCCAATAGTTTTACCTAATTCTTATTAGTAGCATGAGAGCATTTCATTATTTAATATCCTATAATTTATCAACATATTTTTAATGACTGTCTAGATTCTTTCAAAATTTTTATTAGAAAAATGCTGCCAGAAACTTCTTTGCCATATTTCTTTACACACTTGTGT
This sequence comes from Saccopteryx leptura, assembly GCF_036850995.1. Lineage (NCBI taxonomy): Eukaryota > Metazoa > Chordata > Mammalia > Chiroptera > Emballonuridae > Saccopteryx > Saccopteryx leptura. Next base: position 308,894,552 of record NC_089505.1, read on the forward strand.
TAGCACTATAGTATAAATTTCTAGACATGGATTACTGGGCAAAGGATATGGACATGAATATTTTTGATAGATACTGAGTTTTTATCCATTTGATACATGAAGCAAGGGTGGTTGGTCTGCAAGGGTTAGGGCAGGAACACAGACCAGGGTCTGACACTGTAAGCATTTGTGTAACCTGCATTATGGAAGTATCTTGACTTTGAGCATAATAGAATCTTTTGCAGGATAAATGTATATCACATTCAAATTGGTAACAGATAAGTTATGTGAGGAGATGAAAAGACAAAGCTCTGGCTTGATCAACTTCTGATTTCATGCAAATCAAAACTACAATGAGATACCACCTACCCCTGTTAGATTAGCTATTATCAACAAGACGGGTAATAGTAAATGTTGGAGAGGCTGCGGAGAAAAGGGAACTCTCATCCACTGTTGGTGGGACTGTAAAGTAGTACAACCATTATGGAGGAAAGTATGGTGGTTCCTCAAAAAAATAGAACTACCTTATGACCCAGCAATCCCTCTACTGGGTATATACCCCAAAACCTCAGAAACACTGATACGTAAAGACACATGTAACCCCATGTTCATTGCAGCACTGTTCACAGTGGCCAAGACATGGAAACAACCAAAAAGCCCTTCAATAGAAGACTGGATAAAGAAGATGTGGCACATATACACTATGGAATACTACTCAGCCATAAGAAATGATGACATCAGATCATTTACAGCAAAATGGTGGGATCTTGTTAACATTATACAGAGTGAAATAAGTAAATCAGAAAAAAACAAGAAGTACATGATTCCATGCATTGGTGGAACATAAAAACGAGACTAAGAGACATGGACAAGAGTGTGGTGGTTACCAGGGGTCGGGGGAGAGAGGACGCAGAAGGGAAGGAGGGAGAGAGTTAGGGGGAGGGGGAGGGACACAGAGAAAACTAGATAGAAGGTGACGGAGGACAATCTGACTCTGGGCGAGGGGTATACAACATAATTTTTTTTTTTTTTTCTGAAGCTGGAAACAGGGAGAGACAGTCAGACAGACTCCCGCATGCGCCCGACCGGGATCCACCCGGCACGCCCACCATGGGGCGATGCTCTGCCCATCCTGGGCGTCGCCATGTTGCGACCAGAGCCACTCTAGCGCCTGAGGCAGAGGCCACAGAGCCATCCCCAGCGCCCGGGCCATCTTTGCTCCAATGGAGCCTTGGCTGCGGGAGGGGAAGAGAGAGACAGAGAGGAAAGCGCGGCGGAGGGGTGGAGAAGCAAATGGGCGCTTCTCCTGTGTGCCCTGGCCGGGAATTGAATCCGGGTCCTCTGCACGCTAGGCCGACACTCTACCGCTGAGCCAACCGGCCAGGGCCTATACAACATAATTTAATGATAAGATAACCTAGACATGTTTTCTTTGAATATATGTACCCTGATTTATCAATGTCATCCCATTAACATTAATAAAAATTTATTAAACAACAAAACAAACAAAAAAAACCTTCTGATTTCAGAAATGATAGCCAATGGTAATTCTTTCAGTGAAAATGAAAATTAATACAGTTTCATTGAAGCTTCAAACAGGGCAGACAGATCCTCTTCCGACTGAGGGCGTGGTGAAAGCTTAGTGACCCTTTCCTGAAACAGTAAACAAAAGGAGTTACTCAGGGCTTTGAGAAGGCAGTGCGTAAAAGCTACTAGGTTATGCAAATTAATTTGGGCATAAGAAACAATAACTTGATAATAGTTATACCTTTAAAAATCATATTTCTTGTTTGCATCATACTAGCTGCCTGCTAACTCAGAAGTTTATCAAGTGATGCCTCTTTCCCATAAAGCTTTATTTTATTTTTCAATGACAGTTTATATTCAATATTATTTTGCATTAGTTTCAAGTGTACAGCATGGTGGTTAGACAGCCATATACTTTCAAAATATTTAAAGTGCCTACCTGGCCCCGGCTGGTGGACTCAGTTGTAGAGCATCAGCCCGCCATGTGGATGTGCTGGGTTCGATTCCCAGTCAGGGCACACAAGAGAAGCACTCATCTGCTTCTCCACACCCCTCCCCCCTTGCTTCTGTCTTTCTCTCTCTCTCTCTCCCTTTCCTGCAGTCATGGCTCAATTGGAGTGTGTTGGTCCTGGGTGCTGAGGATGCTCCATGGCCTCTGCCTCAGGTGCTAAGAAAAGCTCAGTTGGAGCAACAAAGCAATACCTCAGATCAGCAGAACATCGCTCCCTAGTGGGCTTGCTGGTTGGATACCAGTCAGGGCACGTGCAGGGGTCTGTCTCTGCCTCCCCTCCTCTCACTGAATTAAAAAATATAATAAAATAAAGTGCCTACCTGCCTGGCCTGTTGGCTCAGTGGTAGACTGTTGGCCTGGCATGTGGCTGTCCTGGGTTCAATTCCCAGTCAGGGCACACAGGAGAAGCGACTGTTTGCCTCTCCACTCCTCCCTCTCCCTCTCTCTTCCCGTCCCACAGCCATGGTTTGAGCACAATTGGCCCCAGGCGCTGAGAATGGCTCCATGGAGCCTCAGCCACTGGTGCTAAAAATAGCTTGGTTGTGATAATGGCTCCAGATGGGCAGAGCATCGGTCCCAGACGTGGGTCACTGGGTGGATCCCAGTCAGGATGCATGCTGGAATCTGTCTATCTCCCCTCCTCTTTCTTGGAAAAGAAGGAAAAAAAATAAAGTGCCTACTTGGCACTACACTATACACTACTATAGTCATTACAATATTATTGACTACATTCTCTATGCTATACAGATTTCAAAAGCCTTATGTCTGGCATAACTGTCCTTGTCTTATGCCCTGCCAATAGCCTTTTGTCCAAATGTACAGAACTAAGCCAGCCTTGGGCAAAAAACCCTCCTATAATGACCAAACTACATTGGTGAGCAACCTCACCAGTTCTGTGTAAGAACACTATACCAGGCCTGTGCAGCCAAAGAAAACAGAAGCAGTTTGTTCCTAACTTGAAAGAATGTATATTCTGCCTGTCTAGGTAGCTCAGTTGGTTAGTGTGTCATCCTGATATACCAAGGTTTCAGGTTCAATCCCCGGACTCTCCAATGACTTTGCATTGCAATTAGAACAAAACCATAGCCTCTAATGCAGGGGTCGGGAACCTTTTTGGCTGAGAGAGCCACGAACACCATATATTTTAAAATGTAATTTCATGAGAGCCATACAATGACCCGTGTACGTTAAACATTATCCAATAAAAATTTGGTGTTGTCCCGGAGGACAGCTGTGATTGGCTCCAGCCACCCGCAACCATGAACATCAGCGGTAGGAAATGAATGGATTGTAATACATGAGAATGTTTTATATTTTTAATGTTACTATTTTTTTTTATTAAAGATTTGTCTGTGAGCCAGATGCAGCCATCAAAAGAGCCACATCTGGCTCGTGAGCCATAGGTTCCCGACCCCTGCTCTAATGCCACCCTATCTGGCCCAGGTTCTCACCCCAGCCCCAACTCTTCTCTCATCAACCCATCTCACTTAGACCCATGTCCCCATTCAGTCCTATGACAATGCTGATCTTCACCCTGGCACAAGGCCCTTCCCCTGGACCTGGAGTGCTTCTTCCAGATCCCCTCTTGACTGCCAGAGGCTTTCTCTGACCACCTCAGGTGGAGTTCCCTCAATATTGTCCTGTGTGAAATCACCCAGGCTTTCCTCCTGACCACTACCCATTATTTAAAATGATTTTACTTGTATTTTATAGATTTGGTTAGATGTCTAAGGTCCGTCTTTCCTCAATGGAATGAAAGCTTCATAAGAAAGGGACAGGACTTTGTTTTCTTCCTCACTGTATCCTAATGAATTGTATATCGTAAGACTCTACTAAGTATTTTTCTGGTAAAAGAAAAAAATGAAAAGAAGAAAGGATTTATAAAAAATTAACTCAAAATGAATCTAAATGTAAGAGCTAAACCTTTCAATTCTTAGAAGAAAATAGAAGAAAATCTTCATGATATTGGATTTGGCCATGGTTTCTTGGATGATACCAAAAGCACAGGCAACAACAAAATCCCCCCAGATAAACTGGACTACATTAAAATCATAAACTTTTATGCATCACAGGACAATATCGAGAGAATAAAAAGATAACTAATAGAATGGGAAAAATATTTGCAAGTTAGATATCTGATAAGGAAGTAATATCCAGAATATATAAATAATTGCTATAACTCAACAACAAAATACCCCAGACAACTCAATTCAAAAATAGGCAAAAGAAGAAAAAAAAAGAATTAAAATAGGCAATGGACTTGAATAGACATTTCTCCAAGGAAGACATATAAATAGCCAATAAGTTCATGGAAAAATGCTCAACATCATTAGTCATTAGGGAAAGGACAAGTTAAAACCAAAATGAATTTCACTCACCCGCTAGAATGGCTATCAAAAAAATAAAATAAAATAAAATAAAAAAGAAAAGAAAAAAAGAAAAGAACAAGTGTTTAATAAATATTAGATGTGAAGAAACTGGAAACCTTGTGCATTGTTGGTGGGAATATGAAATGGTGTAGCCACTGTGGAAAAGTTTGGCAGTTTCTCAAAAAAGTTAAACATAGAATTACCATGTGACTCAACAATGCTATTCCTAGATATACCCAAATAAATTGAAATCAGGGACTAAAACAGGCCAATGTTTCTAGCAGCACTATTCACAATAGCTAAGAGGTGAAATCAACCGAAGTGTCTATCTACAGAGGAATGAATAAGCAAAATATGGTATATTCACACAATAGAATATTAGCCATAAAAAGGAATAAAATTCTAAAACATTGAAGACATTATGCTAAGTGAAATAGGGCAAAAAAAAAAAGACAAATATTTTATAATTCCACTTACATGAGGTACCTAAAATAGGCCAATTCATAAAGACAGAAAGTAGAATAGAGGTTACCATGGGCTGGGGAAAGGGGACAAAGGGGACAATGGTAATATTATTTACCATTAAGCAAGAGTAGAGCTTCTATTTGGGATGATAAAATAGTTCTGGAAATGGACAGTGGTAATGGTTGCACAAGATTGTAAATGTACTTAATGGCATAAATTGTATATTTTAAAATGGTTAAAATAGTTTTTTGTTAGGTATATTTTACCACTGTTAAAAAAATAATTTAAAAAAAGGAAAAATGGATGGACAGATGGGAGAGGATGGGGGCAATGCTGACGAGTGTAGGTGAAGCCAAGGTAACATTGTACATGCCAGCAAATCTTTCAGAGACTCTAAAGAATGTTGAAAATCTATAGCAGGGGTCGGGAACCTATGGCTCGTGAGCCAGATGTAGCTCTTTGGATGGCTGCATCTGGCTCGCAGACAAATCTTTAATAAAAAAAATAATAACATTAAAAATATAAAACATTCTCGGCCCTGGCCAGTTGGCTCAGCGGTAGAGCGTCGGCCTGGCGTGCGGGGGACCCGGGTTTGGTTCCCGGCCAGGGCACATAGGAGAAGCGCCCATTTGCTTCTCCACCCCCACCCCCTCCTTCCTCTCTGTCTCTCTCTTCCCCTCCCGCAGCCAAGGCTCCATTGGAGCAAAGATGGCCCGGGCGCTGGGGATGGCTCCTTGGCCTCTGCCCCAGGCGCTAGAGTGGCTCTGGTCGCGACAGAGCGATGCCCTGGAGGGGCAGAGCATCGCCCCCTGGTGGGCAGAGCATTGCCCCTGGTGGGCGTGCTGGGTGGATCCTGGTCGGGTGCATGCGGGAGTCTGTCTGACTGTCTCTCCCCGTTTCTAGCTTCAGAAAAATACAAAAAAAAAAAAAAAATAAAATAAAATAAAATAAAATATTCTCATGTATTACAATCCATTCATTTCCTACCACTCATGTTCATGGTTGCGGGTGGCTGGAGCCAATCACAGCTGTCCTCCAGGACAACACCAAATTTTTATTGAATAATACATAAGGTACATGGGTTGTTGTATAGCTCTCATGGAATTACATTTTAAAATATGTGGCATTCATGGCTCTCTCAGCCAAAAAGGTTCCTGACCCCTGAACTAAAGCAAGGCAGAGACTTGTTCCCGGTGACCTGTGGATACCTTTGTGGCAGGGTCAAGAACTGAAGTTCAGCATTTGCTATGAAGACTGCCAGCTCATTATTCTGTTTCTTAATGGAGAGAGTCTTATTGGATGAGCTGAAAGACCCTTAACATGATCTTCCTTGTCACTGGTGAAGTGCTTCAGGACTTCCTGAAGTATTGTACTTCAGTCCAAGCTGAGCTGAGTTTCTCTTTCAGATTTCTAATCCCCAATGACTGGTTCAATGGGGCAAAGACAAAGTCTGCAATATATCTCTACACACCATCGATGCTATATAAAAGCTAAACTCTCAAAACTAAGATGTGTCTTCAATGTGCTATTATTTATAGACGTGTAAGACTGAAGGACAACTGATTAACATGGGCACTGAAATAAATCCAGACTACTACTTTTAGCACATTCATAAAATAACATTTCAGCTGGCCTGTCTGCCAGGGAATGGAAGTGCTCATTTTGGTAGACAGCTCTCTTCAGTAATGAAATGTTTTGATTTGGAATGTAAATGTTTTTTTCCAGAGGTTTCAGAAATCCAGCTTGGAAGATTAATTTATTCTTGTCCACTCCCTTCACAACACGGCTGCGGCGGTTGGGGGCCTCCGCACACAGTGCTGCTATTTGCCACTGCCAGTATGAGCCGTGGTGTTTGGTCAAGAATACTGGCCTGCTTGTTCCTTCCAGAGAAAACCGATCCCTCATTGCTGAACATAAAAGGAGCTTTATCAAATGTCAACTACATGAAATAACGTGGGTTTTTTTTGCAGGAACGAATATACCCCTTTACTGCCTAGATTAGCAAGCCGCACATGTAAAATTCTGAAGTTGCCACAGCATTCCTGTAAAATGTTCATTGTTGCAAAACAAAACAAAACACATACTTTTTCATTTGCAAGACAAACTTATTTCTAAGATTCCTTCTAAGGTTCTATGAATATACTCCTCTCTATTTATATCCATATATACCTATATTTATATATTTATCTATATCTATCTATATATATCACATATATGACATTTATATCTATATCTTTATACATATTTACCTATACAATATCAATATATCTATATATCTGTATCTCTCTATATATATCACATATATGACATTGATTTCAAATGTGATAGTTAATTCCAATCAACTATGTTTCTAACATGATCAAAAGAGAAAAAGGCAGCATACATGTTGGGGCTGCTTTATGAACGTAGCTCAAGGGAACCCTACTTTATGAACATGACTTGGATTCCAAAGATTCAATTTACCTTGACTCTTTTATGAAGTGAAGAAATTAGCTTTGTCTAGTTAAGGGTTTGCTATCTGTATTTCCCAGTATGGCATGTTCACTGAGTCATTCAGAATGATACCTAATTAACTTGCTATTTTAGTGGATAGCCTCAAATGTTCATCTGGAACAGTTTCTGAAAGTGGAAGTCTGAGCACAGTAGAATTAAAACTAAATACTTGCCAATGTGTCCTGATAGCTAGAAGATGTATTGCCACCAGCAATTAAGTGGCCAAGAATATTGTGCAGTTTTATTTGAAAACCATGGATACCATTCATAGAGGTTGACAATCAAATATTCCCAAACACTTTTGTAGGCTACACAAGCAGAAATTTTTAGAGGAGCCCTTACAGAATTGACACTGTCACTGAGACCACACTCTACGAGCCAGAGCTACATCAAAACCGTGATGACCATTTGGTCTCTGGTGTCCCTGGACAGGCTTTTATGGTTCTTTGTCATTGGTTAGTTCTATTAAATCTAAGGAAACTTCTCAATAAGTTACCACCATTCAGCGATTAAGCTCATTGGACAGAAGGTCTAGGAGGAGAGGGTTGCAGGTATGTGTTCATTTAACATGTTTACTAGCCCATGCTAGATGCAATAGAGGATAGATGACCAAAACAGACAGGTTCCTGCCTTCATGGAACTTACAGTCTAGTATGTTTGGATAAAATAACTGGGATGGTCATATTTTTTGGCCAGTTAATCCCTTGAACTTGTGGGTTAGAACCAGGAGTTTGTGAGTTAGCCTAGGAGCTTTGTTACATTTTGAGACTCTTCTTTTTCTCATTCATTTATATTTTTAGATGCAATAGAATCCACTGACCCTCAGTCTAAATCAGGGAAACTGACAGCCCATGGCCACATTTGGTTTGTACATTGGGAAATGAGGGAATTTAACACAAACATCCAGACTGTGGATTTTTCTTGAAAATGGAAAGTTCTACCCACACTGGGATCCGAATTTCTACTTGGACATAATAAACTGTAGATGAAAAGCGACTTAGCCAATGAAATAAGCCATGCACTGTCCAGTTCACCAAAGTACCCACTACTAGCTATTGTCTCAGATTACTTTGTTCATTGCTATTACCTCCCTGGCTCCGATGGACATGAGTGAACCCATACGAAATTGCTGAGGTCTTCAACATTCTAAGCATTTGCTAAGTGGGGAAGAAGCTCGTGGGGGGCCCTTGCTTAACTGGAGTAGGGCGAGCAGTGTGAGTGGATATCCTAGCTGTTGACTCTGTTCCCATTTCAGGGACAGACCCATGAATATCTCTGGATAGACATGCCTTATCTTCCTGTCCTTGCAGTGTTTAAACAAGCCTTGCTTTTCCCATTTTGGACAGGAGGACTGAAGGAGCACTCGGCCTGGGGAGCATGGTGTCCTCACACACTGAGCACTTGCGGCTCTGGCTCTACTTTAGGGCTTTGGCCTGTTAGGTTCTGAGGCTATAGCACAAGGGTATCTGATCCTAAACAGAAGAGAGGTCCAATGAAGAATAAACTCTCTCCATGAGAACCTCGGGAAGGAAACTCTACATCTATTATAATTCTTCTACCAAATAAAGGATGGCAGCTTACTTTAAGTTCTTTAGCAACATGTAAATAAATGAAATAAGACCCAAAGTGATAGAGATATGTATATTATATACATATATAAAATATACAATCTCCCAAATATGTTAAAAAGTGATTTTGTAGTAGTCTTAATTTATAGGCCATTTCTATTCTTCACAAAGTTGTAGGAATCTGTAATTATAATGGAAAACAAAGTTAGTGGCTCTTTTACAGGGGATTCTTAAGAGAACAGAAATGGAGAAAAGGGAGGTTCTGCCATACCTCACTATAAATGTGGTTGTTTTTGCCTTGAATTTCTGTAAAGGCTCTCTTTGGTTATGTCATAAAAGTATCACACATGCCACAGTTTATGGAAGAATTTAAAGGTGAGGGAGCCTCGAACTCCTTCCCTGGGGAAGGGGAGAGCATTCTGGTGTAGAGGAGACCTTAGAGCTGCAGGAGGAGCCCTGGGTTTTCATCTCCCCCAGCACATCCCAAGTGGACCATGGCTTTCCTGCAGCTTCCTGAAGGGAGTGAAGATGCACTGGGTCTCTTACCTGGGGCAGTGTTCCTTTCACTAATGCGGGGATATCAGCCTTGGAGTAACCAATGGCAGCTAGGCCATCATCAACATCCAGATCGAATAAAAGTTTCCGGAGTGTGTCGGCCAAAACAGGCCCAGCATCTGCGGTCCTGGCAGTGCGACTGTTGGCTCCTAGAAGATACAAAGCGCTAACTGTAGACAGAGAAGAGGAAGCTGGCCCTGGGTGTAATTCAGTCACACGATAGCTGATATATAACCTACTGCTGGTTCCCTGACACGGAGGACAAGGGCACCAATATGCCTCCACATGGAGGCTGGCCCAGCGGGCAGCCCCACAGAAGACAGATGGGCCAAGCCAGTGCAGAGAACTTGGCTGGGGCAGCTAACCCAGCTCTCACCTTTCCAAGGGGCTGCTTGCCTCATGTGGGGGTGGGAAGACAAGGAACAGAGCCAAGAAAAGAGGCACAGGAAGGAGACCAAGAAAGAAGGCTAGTGTTTTGATGAGGAAGAAGGAGCATTTGTAGCAGAAAACATAGTTTATGTAACTTGTAAGACTTGGAATTTGCTGACATCTAGAGGTATTACATGTTTCTCACAGCAGCATCTAAGGAAAAGACAAACCCTTTACAAAAACACTTTGTGATATAAGGATTTATCCCTAACATTAACTGCCAAAAAGGAAGATGACAAAAAAGAATTATGTGTGGCCAGTGAAGGAAGTATTTCTTCTCTATAGCTATAAGTTTTTATTTTGGATACTGTTACCAATGGGCAAAGTAGGTTCCTCTAAATAAATATTACAGAATTAGTCAGACAGAACCAAGAACATGAAGACTCTCAGGAAAGTTTTTAAATACATAGATGATAATGATATTAGTGAAGGGGCAGGAAGGTTGCCAAGGGTTGGAGATTTGAAAGGGCAGAATTATTTGAAAGAGCACAATTAATAATTAACACATGACATCACAGAGACATCAATCTGGAAGAGCCAGGGAGTTTTGCCCTTAGTAGGGGTAGCAGTGAAAGTCCCCAGATGAAGGGAACTGATCCCCAAACCTTAGCACCTTGACCCCATCTATTCTAGTTGATCACATTCTCTACCTGGAAGTAAAGCACTTTACCAATGGAATGTAGCATTAGTTATTATCCAAAATGCCTCATGTTGTCCTCCAAGTCCACTTTCTCTGTATTGCTCAAAAGGAGACTAGAATGTATGCTTCACTTCTCTACTAAAGCACATTAAGCCAGTTTTAACCTCTCTTCTAGGACAGTGAGAACTGCTTTAGTAATCCAGGAAAAAAAAAAATAGAACCAGATATGGGGCTGGTTGGTGGAGCAGCTGAATAGAAGGTAAACTTTGCTTGATAAGACCATTCTATATTACAGCACAGCCGCTAAAATATGGAGTAGGTGGAGCGGCAACACATGATACGAGGCTTATGATATTTTTTTCTTGGGATTGCTGCCATAAACCACATCATCAAAACCTCTGGGTTTTCCTATAAACTGTTTTTAGAAAAAAAGAGAGGGTAGAAAGAGAATACATAGTTATAAAGCTAAAAAAACCTAAGATTGCTTAGGGAATCAAAACATTAATGGCTAAGAATAGAATAATATTAAACAAAATTTCTGATGCAAGAAGAATGAATTCGTGGGTTCTTTTGGCTTGGGTTTTGTCTAATACAGAAATCGCTTTCTCAGTAACTTTGTTGGTTGTGTGGAATGTTAGCTGTAAATTCTCTAAGATTTTCCCATTCAGTATCCATTTAACTCTACTCTTTGGGATCCTGCCCATTTACACTGTTTGCATATTTACAAAGGCATCTGAGTCGTAACAAATGGCCGAACAACATTCCTAGTCCCAAAGGGAAAAGGGGCACAAGATCCTTGGTAAATGTGGCATCACACTTCCAGCAGCACGTGCCCCGGACTTCTTTCAGGAACATTCCCAGCACATCACCTGGAACTCGGCGGAACACAAGAGTCAGAATGTGAGAGAGCCATGCGAGTGAAGTGGCCCGCGGAAGGATGTCTGTGGGTCGGCCCTACCTTCTTGGAAACAATCTGAGGGCTGGTGCTGGAGAAAAACAATAAAGTTCTCTTTTTGGCCTTTCCCTTCCTACCCCAAGCGCTTGTAGCGGAATAAGATGTTTGCAAAGTTAATTATCTTTACTTTAAAAAGTCCTCATCTTTGAAAAATACCAAAAATGTACTTAGCTATCCTGAATATAATTTTTTTTTTCTTATAAGGTGCAAAAGACATGTTTGGAATCTTGTTACAGACATTACTTACTCTAGAGAGCAGTAGCATTTCTTCTTTGGGGGTCTTTTTATACAGCTTCTAGTTGTTTAGATAATTGGGAATTAACATTCATTTTATTACCTGGTAAACATACCAAAAACCATTTATAACATTTGTAGTATGTACGGAGTCTCACTTTCCTTGGGGATAAAAACTGGAACTATAGTTACTCCAAACTTAACATAAATGGTATCTGGTTCCATTTCATTGTTAACGGACTATTAGAAACAAAATTATAGAATTTTAGAACTAGATGGGACTTTGAGCAGGTCAGTGACAAGTTATTAAACTATCTCAAAGCAACATTTTTAGTATTATCCTTTATGGTTTATCTTCAGAAGCAAACCTAGGAAATGCTCCACCTATGTGGGTCACGGAATTACGAGTGACAGTTCATACCCAATATTTCTGCTGTTTCCAGGTGCCGCTCAGGAAACATCTGTGCCGTGAAAGTGAACACCGCTGGGGAGGTGAGCACCACAGAAAGGCCATGAGGCTAGGGAGAAACGAAACACGGTGAATGCTGGGCAAACCTGGTCTTCAACCTGCATGCTCTAGATCAGGGGTAGTCAACCTTTTTATACCTACCACCCACTTTTGTATCTCTGTTAGTAGTAAAATTTTCTAACCGCCCACCAGTTCCACAGTAATGGTGATTTATAAAGTAGGGAAATAACTTTACTTTATAAAATTTATAAAGCAGAGTTACAGTAAGTTAAAGCATATAATAATTACCAAGTACTTTATGTCGGATTTTCGCTAAGTTTGGCAGAATAAATCTTTTTTTTTTTTTTTTGTATTTCTCTGAAGCCAGAAATGGGGAGAGACAGTCAGACAGACTCCTGCATGCGCCCGACCGGGATCCACCTGGCACGCCCACCAGGGGTGATGCTCTGCCCACCAGGGGGCGATGCTCTGCCCCTCCGGGGCGTCACTCTGCCGTGACCAGAGCCACTCTAGCGCCTGGGGCAGAGGCCAAGGAGCCATCCCCAGCGCCCGGGGCCATCTTTGCTCCAATGGAGCCTTGGCTGCGGGAGGGGAAGAGAGAGACAGAGAGGAAGGAGTGGGGGGGGGTGGAGAAGCAAATGGGCGCTTCTCCTATGTGCCCTGGCCGGGAATCGAACCCGGGTCCCCCGCACACCAGGCCGACGCTCTACCGCTGAGCCAACAGGCCAGGGCCAGAATAAATCTTTATAAAACAACTTTCTATAGTTAAATCTATCTTTTTATTTATACTTTGGTTGCTCTGCTACCGCCCACCATGAAAGCTGGAACGCCCACTAGTGGGAAGTAGGGACCAGGTTGACTACCACTGCTCTAGATGTTAAATTGCTTTACCTTGTATTCCAGGCAATCAAGGATTGGCAAATACATTATAGCGGTTGCAAGGAATATATGATTTAATCAAAGAATTTGTTATGATTTTACCACCAATGGGTGATCCACATTATAATCCTTTGCTTTATATGTCTTCACTAAGCCTGAAATTGGGTAAGACATTCCATGGCTGGAAAAGAAAGAAGGTCTTTATGTGACATACAGATACCAAAAATTCAAGTTATACAAAGATTCTCTTACCAGACAGCCATTTACAGTCTCTTTATCTCATAAAATTATGCATTCTGTTTTCTGTGCTATAAGGACATATTGTTATACACTTGGTATTTGGTGTTATTCTTAACAGAACCTCTGAAATATTCAATTTCAAATGTTCATAAAACTGTATGCCATTAAAATGTGTTGATGTAGAAGACTCTCCCCACCTCATAATCTTGAAGAAATTGAGAATTCACTTTGAAGTTTCTTTAATAAATTTCAGAACATGCATTTTCAATCTTACTCTGCACTATTTTGGCAATGTGTTCCTGCACAAGCTGACTATGTCAGTGGGAGTTTTGTGAACCAATATGTGCTGCATTAGACATGCAATTTTGACCCGCCAGTGATCTGTGCCACCAATAATTGATACATCCTTTTGAATCTCATGTGCTAATGGAGTTGAATCATAAATGATTAGTCTCCAGTAGTTGGCAAACTCATTAGTGAACAGAGCCAAATATCAACAGTACAACAATTGAAATTTCTTTTGAGAGCCAAATTTTTTAAACTAAAACTATATAGGTAGGTACATTGTTATTAACTTAATTAGGGTACTCCTAAACTGGCCTTTGAGCCACACCAAGGGGCCAAAGAGCCACATGTGCCTCGTGAGCCGCGGTTTGCTGACCACTGGTCTAGTCTGTAAGACTTTTTTTTTTTTTTTTTGTTCATTTGGTTTTTTTGTTTTAATTTTTATTTATTCATTTTAGAGAGGAGAGAGAGTGAGAGAGAGAGAGAGAGAGAGAGAGAGAGAGAGAGAGAGAAAGAGGAGAGAGAGACAGGGGGGAGGAGCTGGAAGCATCAACTCCCATATGTGCCTTGACCAGGAAAGCCCAGGGTTTCGAACCGGCGACCTCAGCATTTCCAGGTCAACGCTTTATCCACTGAGCCACCACAGGTCAGGCAAGTCTGAAAGACTTTCAAGAATTGGCACCATAGTTTTTATCTGTGGGAGTTTTGGGGGTTGTTTTAATGGAAAAACTCTATATCCTCTTGAATTCTTAATGAACAAATAGGATAATATTATAGCTTAATAGGTGACTCAGAAGATATACATTGTGAGAAGTTAGTGTAGTTACAATTAACATATTAAAATAAAATGTTTTATAGTAGTAAAATGGTCTGTAAATTTATTAATGTAGATAATTGGATGACTTTGTGCTTATTCACCAAACAATTTACAATTCACAGACAGATGAAATATTTTGTGAACTGTATGATTATCTATTCCCACCCCCCCAAAAGGTTCCCCTTGCCTATAATCTGAGGCAGGTCAGAGGTTTGGGTCCTCTGAGTTGTTGGGTACTTGGGAATGTGTTTACCTTTCTTGGGCTCCAGAGCATTCAGAAAATTATTGTTTAGTGTGTTTTCACAAAGTGAAAGGCTTCATGTACCTCTCTAATGATAGCTAATATTTTTGTTTAATTTCTTTTAACAGTTATGTTCTTTGTAAAAAAATTAAAATAATCCATAATCCTGTTCCCTCAAGATGACCATTACAGAGTATTTCCTTCTAGTCTTCTTATACATATCTTTAATTTAGGACTATAAATTTAGACAATGCATTTGTTACTTAATATTCTTTGTAAATGTTTTCCCATGTCGTTTTGTATTCTTCAAAAACATTATTTTTAATAGCCTCATTTTTTTATTGTTTGATTACTGCCCTTGAGTTAGCCATCCCCAAATTGTTGGAAATTTAAATTGTTTCCAAATTTTTCAATTATAAATAACACTAAAGTGATTATCCATATAAGGACATCCTTTGATCATAGAATTATTTTTTTAGCCTATATTTCTAGAAGTAAAATTAGTGGGACAAAGGGTAAATTCATTTTTCAAACTTTGGAGGGATTTTGCTCATTTGGCTTTTTAAAAAGGTGTGACAATCTGAGCTCCTCTTGGCAGCAGAATTGGGGAGGGGTGACCATTTATTTTATTGTACTCTCCCTAGCAAAGGCCTATTCCTAACTCTCAGTATTTGCTGGTATTCAATTTTAAGGCAATCTACCAATAAAGTTCTGATCAAAAAGATTAAATCTGAGCTATTGGCAAAGATTCTGATCTCTATTTTTGTGAGAGATTAGAAGAAAAAAATGTGCATTTGAGTTTTTAAAGATCCATGACACATGGTGAGAATGTGGAGCTATCAGAACCCTCACCCACTGCTGGCAGGAATGTAAAATGGTGCAGCCGCTGTGAAGAGTCTGGAAGTGCCTCAAAACTTAAACACGGAATTAACAGCAGTTCCACTTTGAGTTATGTAATCAGTAAAAATGAGAACGTGTCCATACAAAAATGTACGTGAATGCTCACAGCAGCATTATTCATAACAGCCAAAAAGTGGATACAACTCAAATGTCCAGCAGCTAATGAATGGATAAATGAAATGTGTTATATCCATACATGGACTGTTATCGACAATAAAGGAATGAAGTGCTGATACTGCATGAATAAACCATGGAAACATTATGCTAAATGAAAGAAACCAGACACAAAAGGCCAGATATTATTTAATCCTATTTGTATGAAATGTCCAGAATAGACAAATCTATAGCTAGAAAGTAGATTAGTAGTTGTTTAAGACTGGGGGTGTAGGAGGATTGGCGGTGACAGCAAAGGGACACAGAATTTCTTTTCTTGGGTGATAAAATGTTCTAAAATTGATTGTGGTAATGGTAACTCTATGACTGCACTGAAAACCACTGAATAGTACATTTTAAATACAGGGGGTCCTCGGGTTATGACAATCTCAACATATAACATTTCGAGTTTATGGAGCTCACTCCCATAAAAACTTAAAAAAATGAGACGTGTTTGGGCTTACACCATTAGCATCTTACTTACGGACTACATAGGCGAACTAGTTCTAGACTAGCCTGGGACAATTCTTTAAGAAGGTGGAGAGACCTGCAACAGATCCTGTACCCTTTATATCATCTGCTTCTCAAGATGAAACACATGCAATATAGGTAGAGTCATCTCCAGAGTCTCCTGCATGTTCCTTAGGCAATCCTGGTTCCCCTGACCCAGTATCTCCAGCACCTTCTGCAGGTTCTCCTGCCTCTCCAGCTTCCTCCTCCCAATAGGTCACTCTCTCCCACCTTGCAATGCCCCTTCCAGTGTACAAAGAAGCCAACCATGGGAATAAAGGTAAGGGATTTTTTTACACTCATTTTTTTTCTGTTATTACAGTACAATGTACAGTACAGTATATTTATGTCCTTTTCCTTTTTCTGTGGCTTAGTTGCGTTTTTATGTTCTAGATTATGATTTTACAACTGTGTTAGTATAGGTAAGTGACTTAGGCTAGGGTGTGTTTTGACTTACACCATAATTCAGGTTACGTCACTATTATAGGAACAGAAGTGTCATAACCTGAGGACCTCTTGTAGGCAAATTATATAGTGTGTGAATTATATCTCAATAAAATTGTTACCAAAAATATCTATGACCCAATAAACTACATTTGAATTAAGGAAATATTCCAGAACCCTAAGCTAAATACTTTCTTTTTATAACATATTTAAAATTTACTACCTGTCCTAAGTAATGAACATTTAAAAAATTTAAAAGCATAGCTTAAAGAAATAAAATCTCAAATTTGCTCACCACAGATGAACACCAGCATTTCCAAAGCCAATGCCAGCAAAAGCACTTGCCAAGTGCATATTGGACCTTGCTTCAAGATCATCAGGATTTCTGACAGCCCTGTGGGTGATATAAATCCCTAACAACAACACATCAACATTGGTATTTCCTACTGAATAAAGAGCCACCTTAGGGAAAAGATCTGGGGAAAAAATGCTACTTGGTAGGAAGAAAAATTAGGCAAGTTATTCAAACGACATCTTGTCTTCTACAGGAAAATGGAGGGTAAACATATTTCCTCATCAATGGTTTCAGCAAAAGCATAATAAATATGCTGTCAGGCTGCTCGTGTGATAAAAGTGCCAGGGGAAGCAGAGCACTGACCCTTGCATTGTGAGAGCTGCTCTGGCAAAGTGTCCTGAGACTCATTCTTCTTCTTCATTTGTCAATAACCTTGACTGCAGCTGTGAATGGGCTTAGAGTAAACACACACTCAGAATGCACAGGGCCCAGACTGGCTCCCCAAAGTGAGTCCCTGTCGCCTGGGGCTACCTGCAGGCTACATGCAGCCACCCAGCCATCTTTCTTTCTGTGACACTGCGCCAGTCCAACTCACTGGAGGCCTCTTTTGTTATCTGTGGAAACTGCACGTGTTATTTTAATATTTATTATTGTGGAAGCGGGATGTTATTGTAGAACAAGCTTTTGCTTGCTCTGTTTGTCCCCAGTGCCACTTCGGAAAAGCCAATTCTCACAGGCCCCTTTCAGATGCAGTGCAGCCTTCCTGCGCACAGGCATGGAAACCCTGGCCTGGGGAGGAAGCCTGAGACTGCCAAGAGGGCCACTTCTCACTTGCCTTTTTGCGATTTTGCCTGGAGTTAAGGATTCCTGTTACGAAATAAGACTGTCATGGCCTTTTTTCCTTTTGTTTGAAACAGTTGGGTGTTCTGAGTCTCCTTTCCAAAACCCAGTGTTCATGCTGCATGCCCCGAATAACAAGATGAAATAGTAGATGATGGAGCTTCAGCCTTTCCTCTGTCCATTTTACCCCCTCGCCTGCCATGGCTGCTCTGCCAAGCCTTCTACTCTTGCCAAAACACACCAGCTGACACTTCTACCCAGTCAAATGCTTCCATACTCCCCGGTGGTCCCCCTGAGCCTGAAATAGTTCTGTCCCCTCCCTGCTCTACTACAAATGCAGTCTAGTCCTCTCACCAGGGCAGCTTCCACCTCGGGGCCAGAGGAGGCACCGTGCTCACATCTGGGCCTAACCTGCCACGTTCCTTCCCTGCTTTCTGTAGAAGCACAATAGCGAGTCCGACTTTGCAGATGTCTTTGTCTCAGGGATCAGCTTTCATCTCTAAGTATATATTTGCTTTCCCAGGAGCCTATTGTGGCTATGTCATTCATAAATCTTTCAGAACCTTTCAGGAAGCCTTTTTATCTCCTGGGACAGACAACTCCACACATTTAATCCTTAAATTTAGCTCATCTGAGTGTGCTCACTGGGTTGATTCCATGTGCCTTTGCCCAGGACCCGGGAAGGCTAAGCCAACTTCTGCCTCTGTGGTTCTCTTGTTTGCCCATGGTAGCTAAATTCCAAAGGGTATTTCCCTTCATCTTATCTTTTGATTTTGAGAATTCAATGAATAAACCTTGTATCTACATCCTTCCTAAATTAGGGGCTCCTATATTGCCCTCTTGTAGTCTTTGACTTTTCAGGCTTAAGAACCCAGTTTTCATCTGTCCTTATGTGCTCTCCCCCTTTTCTTCTCTCCAGAAGCTTGCTGGTGCTTCTCAACATCCACTCACTGACCTTTTGGTGAACAGATTTACTCAGGACATGTCAGAATCTAGCACACTACATTTTATGAGGGTGGAATGGGGTTTTCTGCTCTATGTCTGTCCCCTTAGGGTGGCATACCTCTTCAGATACTTAGCGACGATCCGCAGTGCATGGACTGCCCAAATGTCACTGATTGGGTTGCTGCCCTGGTAGGCTGGCCGAGAGATGGGATTTGAAGGGCAGGGACTCCGCATGTGGTAGGGAAGGGCAGTGTAGGACTCCAGGGCATGGCTAACAAAAATATTTAAAATACACAGATTGAAAGCATGGTCTTCCTCCTTCCCTCCATTATGATTACAAATTGTCTTGGAAATGTACTCACTCCACCGTGGATATGCTATGTGGCACTGATAACCACAATACATTCTACTCGTTAGCCTCTTGCCCACAACAGTCATTGCTTGTTATAGAATTTAACATAGTGAAGCTTATATTAACAGCACTACAGTGTTTTTGACGTATATAAAGTACTTAGCACACTGTACCAGCATGCTGTAAAAGTTACCAATCACCATTAGTATTAGTTCTTGGCCTGGAAAAAATCCAGTTCATTTTTCTTAAATGCCCTAAATTCAGGGTCGACTATTTTAAGACCCAAGGTTCAGAACTTCTGCCACTTGCTGACCCACCACCAATTTTAGCTGAAGAATAAACTTAACCATCTAGATTAATGGTGCATTGGGAACACAATATAAAGTGAACTATTTTTCACATGAATTATAGTTTTCAGCCTTAGAATGGAGAATTTCCTCTCTTCTACATTTGAGAAGCAGATAACATCTTTTGAAGAGAGCATAAAACTTTTAAAAAACTGTGTTGGTAGACAGGCCTAGAGCTTTATGGTGCTAAACAAGGAATCTGCGGGCAATGCAAGAATAAGGTGTCCAGGAGGATGGGCAGGGTGGCGAGCAGTTCCCTGAGGTGCTCTGCATGCATCTGGATTCTGGACCCACAAGTAGCTCCATCTCTCAGGGGCAGACTCACCGAGCGGAGCTCACAGAGACTACATATAAAACCTGAAAGTCTGATTATTAATTTACAATGAGAAGTGAAACTGCTGAGGGCAACAGACACCTGAGTCTTCTAGAGGGTACCTTTTCTCCCTTTTGGTAAGTCCTCTGGATGCTAGTTTATAATCAGAAGATCCAGGAAGTCCTAACCAGGGGAACTGCCTGTAAGGTTGGACACATGGGTGTGTCCATCTTCAGAACTGGCCACTGGCCCCTAGGGGCAGATTCCTCAGGCCAGGTATTCTCATCCTTGAGAAATGCTTGGAAGGGCAAATACCACCATCATTCTTTCTTCCTAGTCCCCTCCCCACTGTGACTGACAGTGAAGTCTTTGGGTTCACTTAAAGATGACTGCTTTGGTCCATTATATACTTATTATATATAAGTATATTATTATGTAGTTTCCAGTTAGGGAAGGTAATCTTATTTTGTTAATTTCCAAGTTGTTAGGGGACAACTCTTCGAAGTATAGACAACTTTGACTAGGCTGGAGTAGAACACAATTTTCTCGTTTTTTAGCAGGTGGCATAATGTTATGAGAAAAGCAGACCACGGACTGGGATAAACCTGGATTTGAATCCTGACTCTGCTGCCTCCTGCTTGTGTGAATGTCATTCAATGGCTATTAACTGAGTACCGGTGACGTGACAGTCAGTGTGATGGGAGCAGAGATAGATGAGTAAGATGGTCCTGTCCTCACCAAGCTCACAGCGCACTGAGAGAGAGATAGGCGTATGAAGAAAGAAGTGTCTCAGAAGCAATGTACAGGCCCCCCAACTGGGAAGAGCAAAGCAAAGGACGGGTGGCCAGTTGTACTTGAGGAGAGGGAAGGGGAGGTCAGCAAAAGCTCCATCAGGGAGAGATTGCTCCAGTGGAATGGAAACATGAGCTATCCAGGCAGATAAAGAGCAGAGCATCAGGAACATTCTGGGGCCAAAGGAATTTGGCCTTTGGACATAGGCATGAAAAGCCACTGAAAGACTGGTCAGGTAGAGGGGTGTGTGTGTGTGTGTGTGTGTGTGTCTGTTGATGGTCACCTTGCATTCTGCAAGCATGGTGAGGCGGGTATGGAGGAAAGATGGAAGGACTACGGATGGCAGCAGGTAGACTGATGAGGAGACTACTGCAACCATCCAGCAAGGGCTGGGATAGGCCTCCACCACGGCAGGAAGAGGAGGCCCGAGAAAAGGGAGCAGATCGAGAGCGATGCAGCAGGACAAGGCAGAGGACCTGCCAGCTGGGGTTGGCATGGCAGAAAGGAGACGTCCATACTGAGTCCTACTGCTCCCTAAGTTAAGGGACCGAGGAGGAGAAGCTGTGAGTTATGCTGGAAGGGGTTTAAGGATAGGTAGAATTAAGAGAATTATCACATTTCACCAAATTTAAGATGCCATGCATTAGAAGATGTACCATTTTAAAAAGTGTACCGAGGAAGAAAACCAAACTGCCATGCCACAGATTTTAAGATATGTCCTGATTTGAGCTGTTGGGAGTGAACAAGTGTACATGTGCGAATGGATGAAATAGGGTAGTTTAAGACATGCTGAATGTGAAGTACCCATGGGACCTCCATGAAGCCACTGGAATGAATGGCCTGGAGCTCAGAGTGAGGTCTGTGGTAGAAGCCACTGATTAGGGAACCGTGGTCCATGGTCGCTGAAGCCCAGGGAGCTTGTGTCTGACTCTGGGAAAATTACTAAACATCTCAAAGCAAGTTCTCACTTTCATCCGGCACAGAGCTGTACGGAAGTGGTAACACATATAAAGTGCTGACATGTGCGCAGTCCAGCTCAGGGAATGTCAGAGCCCTTTCCTGCCCTCTTCTGAGCTGTGGCAGCCCTGGGGCGCTCCATGGTTAATGTAGCCACAGGGGCACGCCAACTCTGACTGACTGCTCCTTTTGCCATGTCCCTGTGGCCACAGCTGTGGCTGGGGTGGTCCATCCTGAATAGCAGGTTTGTGGCTCACCCAGGGCCACACCTATTCACTAACCTACTCGCTAACAGCGTGCTTATTTTAATTTAGGAAAGGGGATAATGACAGTCCAAGCTGGGCTTGCTGTGTAGTGCTAGTCAACGGCTGCTTCGTAAGTGCTTTCAGTGAGAAAATGCTGTGCTCTTTCCAGCCAGCACTGAGCCACGGGCATCTCTCAAGACAGCTGGCCCAAGCACCATGAGACGGGAGCAAGAGAAAACCCCACCACAGGAAGCAAAAGTATGAGCTGGGCCAGCCTGCTGCCACCACGAAGATGGCCCTCACCGCATGTACACAGTCTGCAAGTGGGGAGGCAACAGGAAGTACAGGGCCTTGAAGTGGAATGTGGGCAACTTCTCTGGGGCTCAGAGTGTTGTACACGCAAAACAAGGATTACTTATGTGGTCTACAATACACCCAACAACAAACTGATCCACTCCAAGACCCTAGTAAAGAAGTGCATTGTGCTCATTGACAGCACATGGTATGGTCAGTGCTGTGCACTGCCTCTGGGCTGCAAGAAGGAAGGGATCTTAAACAAAAAGCCATCCAAGAAAATTCAGAAGAAACACGATGAAAGGAAAAAGCATGCCAAAATCAGCAGTCTTCTGGAGGAGTGGTCCCAGCAGGGCGAGCTTCTTGAAAGCATTGCGGCAAGACCAGGCCATTCTGGCCGAGCAGGTGGCCGTGTGCTAGAGGACAAGGAGCAGGAGTGCTCATGGAGGAAAATCAAGGCCTGGAAGGGGAAAGACATCCTCCTGCTTCCTAACTCAGCTCATGTAATAAAGGTGTCTATTGTTCTAAAAACAAAACAAAATAAAATACTGTCCAAAGACCCAGGTATTGAAAATGCCCCTCCAGGTACCTACCAAAGCACATCGAAGCCACTGTTGGCGACCACACGGTCAGGCATGTGCAGGGTGTGCAGAGGGTCAATCAGTCCCAGCGTGGGCTTGATGGCTTGGGAAGCAATGCCTAGGACAGGAATTTGCAATGGAGGCAATAGGTATGGACTTCATTTAAAAACATTAAGTAACTTTAGGATAACAAATTATCCTAAAAAATAAAAAATGAAATAAGAGTCATTCCCATGTAGGGAGGCAGCAAGGAGCAGGGGAAAGAGATTTGAAGTTCCTACCTGAGTTTTTCTGTGGAGTGGAAACTCCTTTCAGTTTAAAGGAGCCAAGTATGTGCATCTCTGTCCAACTGCAGGTCGAGTGATGTCATTGGCTATGGTGGGAGTATTTATACCACAGAAACTGGCAAATGCTACAAATCAGGGCTTATTTACTTATTAAATGGCAGAGAGCCAATTTACTAGCTCACCGCTGGTTTGGGTCTTTGCTCTGCAACTTATCATGTCTTTGGGAAAGCCCCTGAGCCTCCCTGAGCACTCTATGAGATCAGACTACACCACAGGCCCTCCATCCCTCAGAGAGCTGTTGTAAGAATCACATCAGATAACACTATGAAGAAGTCTTTAAAAAATGGTAAGGCAGAAATTAAGTGTTGGTAACTATTCTTTCCTGATGTCAAAGGATAATGTAATTTAATTTTATTTATTTATTTTTTTCTTATTATTAATTTTAATGCAGTGACACTGATAAATCAGGGTACATATGTTCAGAGAAAACATCTCCAGATTATTATGACATTTGATTATGTTGTATACCCCTCACCCAAAGTCAAATTGTCTTCCGTCACCTTCTATCTGGTTTTCTTTGTGCCCCTCCCCTTCCCACATCCCCTCTCTCTCCTTCCTTGCCCCCCCCTTATCATCACATTCTTGTTCATAATGTAATTTAATTTTAAAAAGAGAAGTTACTAGAAATGTGTGATTGAATGTCAATTTATTCTGCTACATGGCATGAAAGAAGAATATTGAGCCAGACGAGGAGAGGGACATTTCATTACCACCTTTGCTGAGAGTTAGAGAAGACAGACAACAGGATAAACACAACAAAGAAGATGGAAAGAAGAACAGTGGTTACTTGAGAATGGGGCTGGAGGGATTGTTTTGGAGTGACGGGAATGTTTTATATTTTGATTGGAATTCCTATATTTGTCAAAACCCTTCAAACTAGGCTCTTAAAATGTATGCATTTTATTACATAAAAATTATATCCTAATAAAATTGATTTAAAATGTAAAAAAGATGGTCAAGAAAGGGAATAACACTTTATCATTGACATACAGTCACTAACTTCAGCAGAAAAAAGGCCAGTCAAGATTCATTTCAGTGTCCTTTTGTAGGCAATTCTCAAAAGGAAGTTTATTAGACTGTTTCATATTTTTATGTGTACTTGGAAAAAGAAAGAAAATGTATATATGTATATACCCTTCCCTTAACTCTGTAACTTCTGGATTGTTAAAGATTAGGATTTAAAAAGGGGGCTAGGTTTAAAAGGTAAAAGAGAGAATATTTAAAAAAGTGAATGGTCAAAGTTCTTACCAATTTTTACTTTCAACGGCTCATAGTCAAAAATGGCAACTCCAGTAGTCTCACTCCCAGTTCCTGAAGTAGTTGGGACTTGAACAAAATAATATTAATGTTAATACAGCATCTAAGTAAAGGTCAGAGGAAATACTTAATTCAGCCTTAGGAAATAAGGAGCAAAGCTAGAGTAGAAAGTTTTGCTACTCCCGTTGCTTGCTGATATGTATATCTCTGTTTACATGCATGTATGCTTCACATACATGTATGTGTGTGTCAGCATTCACAACAGCATGAAGCCCGTGTCAGTATCAACATGCATGTTTAACGTGTATGTTCATGTCTGTATTAACATGCATACATATGTAACTGTATGTGCATTTGAATAATTTATTTTTTTAGAGAGAAGTGGGCTGGGGGAGAGAGATAGAGACAGGAGCATGAAGCTGTCCCTGTATGTGCCCTGATCGAGGATTGAACTGGCAATTTCTACGCTTTGGGATGACGCCCCATCCAACCAAGCTACCCAGCCAGGGCTGTGTGTGCACTTGGATGTGTATGTGTGATACCTATCTGCATTAACATGTATGATGTCCATGTCTGTACAAATACACATGCAGTTTTAATGTATTTCTGTATTAACAGTGAGGAGCTCTGGGAATCTCAGGTTCCTCTAGTGCCAGAGCTTAAGCAGCTGCAGCTGGATATTCAAATGCAGGCTGCTGGGCATCTCCAGGAAAAACACTTGTATTTGCTTTTCTGAAAGATGTCTTTATCCCCTCCTGACAGTAAGCATAGTAACGCTGTGCCTTTGCTGAGCTGGTGGGTTTGTAGTTCTGTTAAGTTTCTAAACTTTACTAATCACCCCTCTGTGTGATGCCGACACAGTTTCACCAGAGGCTTCCATTTGCCAGACATCAATTACGCTGCTCCCCGCTGACTGCTCATTCACATCAAAGCCCGTTCATCTGCCACCAACTCACCCGTCTCATCACACGGCCCATTCACAATGGGGACAAAAGCGGAGGACAAGAGACAGGACAAGACTTCAAACTGATATTTTCCAGTGACTGATCAGTGCATTTTAGCTATAAAACTTTAAACAGTAATATGCTAACAACTATAAAATTCGAGGGAAGAAAAGACAGAAAGATGCTAAGGTCTGTGTGAAACAGACAAGCTACTCTGAATTGGATTTGCATGTCTGTGCCCTGTGCAGCCAGAGAGCAGATGTCTCCCAGAGCAATGTGGCCATGCTGGCCACATGTCCCAGGACAGAGACAAAGCCTCAGGTCAGCTGAAGAGCCATTATGTGGAAGAAAGGGTTGAGTCGACACCAGAAAAATAACAGCCAATGTTCCCCTTAAACTCCACAGTGGTTGGCAAAATGGGACCAAACAGAAAGGGGGTTAGAAGACAAATCTGCCTATAGAGAGATCTAGTAATAATACATAAATAATGACCTCCCCCCTCCTTCACATAGTGACTTCACGTCTTAAACC
Source organism: Saccopteryx leptura (assembly GCF_036850995.1). Taxonomy (NCBI): domain Eukaryota; kingdom Metazoa; phylum Chordata; class Mammalia; order Chiroptera; family Emballonuridae; genus Saccopteryx; species Saccopteryx leptura. The sequence goes on from NC_089505.1 coordinate 308,920,255, forward strand.
TGCAAACTTTCCTACCACTGACCCAGATTGTGTCTATCTGTGGAATAATGAAGATCAGAATTTAAACATAAATGAACTGCTATCTATTCTGCACTCTAAACAAGGTACTACACTGAAATGAAGACATCAGAAAGCTTGAGAAACACATACCCTAAAATTCCTGGCTTGTATCTTTCCTAAGGCCTCTTGCCAACTGCAAAACAAACTAACAAAGGAGCAAACAGTCTTTACCTGCAATCAGAGGCTTAAGAGGCACAGACACAGGCTTGCCTTTCCCAATGGGGGCACTGACATAATCCAGGAAATCAGAGCGAGGGCTGGACGCATACAGATTAGCAGCTTTACAGGTGTCCATGGTGGAGCCACCCCCTACAGCAACATAGGCATCAAAATCTCCCTTTTTGGCAAACTCAATAGCTTCCATGAAGCTGAGAGAAAGGAAAAGAAAAGACATTATGACATATTTTTCGGAAACAAACTGTCACACCGCTAAGTTGGTCTTGGGGCAAGTTTTAAGCAACAGATATGTGTTGGTTTTCACTAAAAGTAAATAACAACAACAACAACAAAATACCTTCTATCAGTTGGTTCCACTCTCACATTATCATAAACCTTAAAGTTTATGCCATTCTTCACGAGTGAATCCATAACTACTCGTACAGGAGGGAGCTGGGAGAGGTTCTTGTCTGTCATCAAACAAACATTTTTAGCACCCATGTTTTGTAGATCCTACAACAGCAAAAATAATTCATAAATTAGGTTTGCTTGCATAGAAATGCAATAGACACTTCTGACCAATTTAACATTAAACATTTTTAAAAACAAAGGACTCAATATCCATTGGCACTTGTTTTAAAAGCTATGTAAACCTCTACAGTAGCTCTAGAAATTTTAAATACTTGCCATTCCCACTTCATTTGTAACTCCTGCTCCATATCTAATATTTGAAACAGCCATCTGAAAAAAAAATTAGTGATGAATATATTTGAGATTGACCATTTTATTTATTTCTTTTTTTTTTTGTATTTTTCTGAAGCTGGAAATGGGGGAGGCAGTCAGACAGACTCCTGCATGCACCCGACCGGGATCCACCCGGCACGCCCACCAGGGGGCGATGCTCTGCCCATCCGGGGCATGGCTCTGTCGTGACCAGAGCCACTCTAGCGCCTGGGGCAGAGGCCAAGGAGCCATCCCCAGCGCCCGGGCCATCTTTTGCTCCAATGGAGCCTTGGCTGCGGGAGGGGAAGAGAGAGACAGAGAGGAAGGAGAGGGGGAGGGGTGGAGAAGCAGATGGGCACTTCTCCTATGTGCCCTGGCTGGGAATCAAACCCGGGACTCCTGCACGCCAGGCCAACGCTCTATCACTGAGCCAACTGGCCAGGGCCAACCATTTTATTTCTAAAAGCCTGAAATGGTTCCTCATTGCCTAGAGAATAAAGTAGATATTTTGTAGCATGGCCTTCCAGGTCACCCCATCTGGCCTCAGACTCATTATACTTCTTCTTCTTCTTCTTCTTCTTCTTCTTCTTCTTTTTTTTTTTTTGTGGGCCATTACATTTAATCCTAGCTCGCACTGGGCGGGCAAGAAATACACACAGTTGGAAAACACTTCCCTTTCCATTCAGGGATCCCAAAGCCACTGACTCATCCAAGTTTCCTAGAATCAAAGGTTTCTATCTCACCTTGTTTATTCACCTCTGTTCCCCATCTCCTTCTCTCTGTACAAACTCTGCACAAACTGGCTTCTCCTTCAGCACTCCGCCATCCTGGCTGCTTCTCCTCTCCTCCACGTGGGCTTTCTCTGCTCTTCTCTCGTTATACTTCTTTAAGATAACCTTGGCTCTAATCACATTAGAATTATTTATCTTTTCCCAAACACATCATAAACTCTCAGTTGTTCTCTCAGCTTGAAATGCCTGCCTTACCTTGTCTCCACAACTAAGTTATCTCTCAATTTTCTTCTCCTTTTCCAATTTAAACGTTGACTCCTTGTGTATTTTCCACCTCTTCATTATTCATCTAGTCATTCATCTATCTAACTACCGTTGCATGCATGTATCCATCCGTCTAGCCATCCTTCCACTCACCCAACACTACTGAGTGCCTGCTATGTTCTAGGCACTGTGCTAGGTTCTTGTTACACAACTACGAACAAGAGAAACAGTCTCATACAGTTTACAACTGAGAGAAGAGCTCTTATACCAAATGGATGAGGGGTCACTACTGGCCTACAGACATGTTTTGTTTGATTCACATTATATTTAGATTTCTTCTTTTTTGAATTGGCTCATCACTCTTAAAAATGAGAATAGAAATATCCTGTGTGACTGTCTGATCCCTCTTGAATAACAGGGCAACACGGGGCCTGCATTCCCAAGTCACAGCAATCATGTGGGGCTGAGTGGAGGCCGCACTCCTCACGTGGGCCTGTGCTCTCAGTGAACTCAGCGCTGTCCTCACACAGCCTGCTCCTGGGCTGCTTGACTGTCAGGCCCCTGGTGACATTTAATTTATGAGTCCTGAACTAGGAGACAGGAATTTAAACAAATAGTTATGTAATTACAGTGTGATAAAAATTAATCAGAACTAATTTTTCCTTTATTCCTGTGCCAAAAGATTACTTGGATCTCTTTGGGGACTGTTATACTTACAAAACTAAAGAAGATTTAGCATACAACATATGTAAATTTGAAAGTCTGTAGAACTAAGAATTTGTCCAATTTACTGGCTATATAGAAGACATATACTTTTACATTACTCAGGTATCATAAGATTTATATTTTATTATCCTAACAAGGTTCTTTACAAAATAGAGCCTGATCAAATAATGAGATTAGGGGACATCAATTAATAGCAGATTTTAAATGAGATAATAATGCATTAGCAAGACTCTTTAGTTGTATTTTTAAAGGTTATACATAAAAGAAAGAATGGAATGATTAAATTTACCTCAAAGGCATAATCTGTTGTTTTTCCAGAAGGTGAAAGTCCAGGAGCTAAAAATGTAAAACTTAGTATCAAAGTAGGCCTCAAAAATCAAGCAAAATATTATTATTTGATAGTGAATTGATATTCTAACAGTGAGTATAAGCATCTCCCTTAAAGTCGTACCTAAATTACATTTTTTAGGTTTCATTGTTGTATATCAAAATAAAATTAAAACTTGCATTTTAAGGGAACATAATGCTAACTTGATGCTGATTGTGTGAAAATAAAGTTGCATAAAATATTTTCTCCATCGAAATTAAAATATACTTTTGAAAACATAATGTGTAAAAATCTTCTAGAAAAAAAATCTTCTAGACTTTAGAGTTGGATTATTGTTAGAGAATAACTATTAGTAAATTTATTAATTACTCTTGCTTACACTTCTTATAGCATCTGTGATCATTTCTTTCAATTGATATTTTTCCATGGAGATTACTTATCACACTAAGATAATTCTATTTCTCAAGCTTATAAATATAAAAATGTCATTTTCTTTGTGAAATTTAATAATAAAATTTATAAAGTGACACTTCTTTGCAACAGTTGTAGTTAGGGCAAAAATGACTTTCTGTCATATTGTAACAACAAGAGGGCCCCAGTAAATAAATATTTTCCTTGTTTTTATCTTGGTTAGTCATAAGATTGAAAATCAGCCTGGTTAGTCATAAGATTGAAAACAATAAGACACCATAACTAGACAACAACCTACGTTCAGTTTCCTGAGGGCAAGAGTATCCTTAATCAAAATTCAAATTTGTTTGAACTCTGTAGTTAAAAAAAAATCTATTACTTCTGTGACTAAAGTTTACGAAAAGATATAAATTGGATCCTGTTAAACAGTGAAATTAACTTTCTTTAAATTAATAATTCTATTTAAAATAGAAAAACAGGCCTTGGCAGGGTAGTTCAGTTGATTAAAGGGTCACCTGATACGCCAAGGTAATGGGTTTGATCCCTGGTCAGGGCACCTACAAGAATCAACCAATGAATGCACGAATAAGTGGAACATGTCAATGCCTCTCTCTTTTTCTCTCTCTCAAATCAATAATAAAATAGAAAAACATAATAAATATCATTAAATATATATAGTATATATTTGAGCCAAACACAATCAGTAACAAACATTCAGTTACCATCATGCAATTAGAGCTACGCATTACCATTTTTCAAGTGAAAAGGCAACTCCTTCATCAGCCTCCCTTATATCCCTTGATTTTCTTGCTTTACCCTTTGCCCAAATGTGTTGGAGTGCCAATGTGGAAATGGAAATTGTAGCCAGTTTAAAACCACAAAAGGTATTATTACCTTGGGAGTAAGTATGAGAATGAGTTGGGCACTGGCATCTAGGGAAAAGGAAAAAAATAAAATAAAAAATGTAAAGTGAAACTAGAAAACCGAAAGATAAGAAGTCTTCAGGTAACTCACTCCGCAGTCTTAAGATGCTAGCAAAGTAGTAGTGATTAGCAATCCCTGTACATAGAAAAAACCAGAAATCATCATGGACAAAAAGTGTGCTCAGAGTCTCTCCAGTGTTGTAAGTTCATAAATAAATGTCTGCTGGGAGCTGAGATGAGCACTCTGGGACACAAGTAAGTTTAAGGTTGGAGCCCCTGATCTAGGTGAGGTCCCAGCTCTTACTAGGTTATGAGCTTTGACCAAATTGGCCCAAAATCAACTACTCGAGCACCTCATTCCTCCCCCCCCCCCACCTTCCCTGAGGTTGGGGGTAATTTCCTTTATTTTCCCATTGTCCTCAAGGTGTTCAATTTTTCTTCAAATAGGTTCTGGCCTTGTTCCCCTGGTCTCCCTGGGGACCACCTCACGCTGTCATCCCTTCTCTGCCAACCCTCAGGGACCAGTGACCACCGTCCAGGCTCCTGGGGCTCGTCCACTGGCTGCCTAGTTTACGCTCACACCTGCCCCTTGCTTCTCACTTAATTCCGCACGTCTTCTCAGCTCAGTCCGCTTCTCTACACTTGCCTTATCCCTTCCCTGTCCTGGTCGCCTGCAGTTCTTGGAAAATCCTTTCTCTGGCTTCCTTTTGTCTTGATCACTATGTTTGAACGTTGAGAAAGGGTTTTGATTCTATTTATTGCCCAGGGGACATTGTCATAATAGAGTAGAGAAGTGAGGGGATAACCTTCCCTCCATCATTCAAATTTGGAAGGCAGCTATGCTGGATTAAACTATACCACCAACGCCTCACCCCCATTCGAATTTGGAATGAAAACATCTGAGAGGGAAGGAGAAAGAAGGAAAAGAGTTCAGCTTAGTGGTGGCCAAGATATCAAAAACAATCGCGGAGTCGAAACCACGTGGGAAGCGCCTGTGAGCGATACGGTGAATCAAGGCTGCCATCTCGTGGGCGCTGCTGAGCACGCCGAGTGCTAACGGTTTCCCAGCGGCGTCCCAACTGGTCCCATCCAGCCGCAGGCTCTGGACTGAGAAATGAAAGTAGGCAAGGCCAAGGTGTTCTTCACGGGGCTGGGGTTGGGTGGCTTTACGCCCAACAAATACAAGAGGAGAGAGACAAAGTGACAAAAACAAACAACAAACCCCAAACCCCTCAAACTTCAAGTTTTCCACTGGATCATGAGAACACAAGCTTCCTTCCACACTCCCCTTCTTTTTATTTTTTTTTTCAGGCCCTGAGGCTACTGCAATTCGTCAATTCTCTTCTTTATTTGTGCTTTGAATCCCACCCCCTCTTGCCTTCCTGAGACTTCCATCTGTCCTGTGTTTCCCAGTCCTGCTGCTCGCTTAATCCTCCTCATATAATGCTGAAGAGTTTCATGCTTAGAACTCTCAACCTCTTGTCCCCTCTGGCTTGCTTCTGACCTACACTGCCGGTTCCATTTCCTTGCCCCCTACACATTTCTTGACTCTCTGAATCTGGTTGCTGTCCTTACAAGTCCCAGCTTTCCTGCTGTTATCCTCACTTTTCACACCTCCTCCTAGCACCTAACTGGCATAGCATTGAGCTCAGTGGGCCGCCCCTCCCTGGCTGGCTGAGAGGATCTTCTGGGCTTGCCCCTCCCTGATCACCTCTCATTATTCTCCTTCTGGCTTCTGTTCCATGCAGCCCACTCTTTAAACCTGGGCTTCTATCCTGGGCTCACCCCTCACCCTTTGTAAAAAACCATACATCAAGGCCCCAAATATTTCTCTATCCAAATCCATCTACTCCACCTTTGTCACACTGTGGTCAGACACTTATTTCCAATTATGTAACTCCATTGTTTAAAAGTACTTCAATGGCCTGTCATGGCTCTTAGGATCAAGTTCAGACATGGCCTTTCCTCACTGGCCCTGCTAACCTCTCCAACCTGGTCTCTCATTAACCTCCACCTCCCAGATTGAGCTGTTGAAAAATTAACTTGGTTCTTTTCCTTTAATCGCCACTCTCTTGCCTCCAGAACATTGTCCTTGTTATTTCCTCCGCCGAGAACTTGATTTCCCCCTCTTTTGGGTAATTAGTGTTCTTCCCAGGTCAGTTCAGATGTCAGTTCCCTGGGTAGTCTTCCCTAAGGCCTGAGAACACCCCCCCTCTCTCTGTGGTCCCTGGTACTACTCTTCCTTCCCATTAAAACTGTTACTGTACTGTGTTGTCTGTGCCCCTTTCCTGTTTCCACCTGCGTTCAGAATGTACATTTTGTGATAACAGGGCAAGAACTTCCTCTTTTCACAACTTTATCTGCAGTGGATAGCATAGTCCTAGGGACACAGTGAGCCCTTAAAACTGACTGGATAAATAAGTGAATGAATGAAGGAAGGCAGACATTTAAAATCTCCTGAATTTCTCTTTCCCTGGTGTGCAGACACAGAGCCTAACGTCGGGAAGGGAGTATAGACTGTGGGCTCCCTGCCCTTCTTAGGATGGCCTGAAACTACTGATGGGCCTTTAGACCCCTCCTGAGGCTAGGAAACCCCAGTTAGAGCAAACCCTGCATCTATTGGCTCTGGCCCAATCATTCTGGCTTCCTTCCTTGTATCACTAATAAACTGGCCATGCTCTTAGCAAAGGCCAGCCCCTAACCCTGTGCACTGTATCTCAGCCCCATCCATCTACTCTACATTACCACTTGTTCTTCTTTATCTCGCCTCATCATCAAAACTTCCCTCCCAATAGACTTCTCCCCATATTATACTAAAAAACAAACAATAACCTTCTCTTGTCCCTCTCCCCTCTCCTGATGCTGTCCCTACCTCTCTCCTTTCCTTTAACTGACCAGACCTGATCTCACCAATTTCTCTTTATCCTCTCTGGAACCTCTTTCAATTGGTCTTTGCCCCATGATTCCACTGACAAGGTCTCTAATACCCTCACCTTGCTAATACACCACTGACTTCTCAGTTCAGTCCTCACATTACCTGACCTGTGAACAGCATCTCCTGTTCATTCCCTCCTTTCTGGAAACACTGTCTTCCCCTGGCTTCCAGGACACCACTCTCTGGTTTTCTTCCTACCACAATGGCTGCTTGCTCCTGGCCTAATTTCTTTTCATGCTCTTGAGTCTGAATGCTGGAGAATCCCCAGGTTCAGTCCATGAATCCTTCTCTTCTCATAACACACTCCCTTAGTGACCTTAGCTGGTCTCAGAGCCTTGAATACCTTCTATGCTCAAGACTTCCACATTTACCTGCTGGTTCAGACCTCTTACCTGAACTTGATTCAACTGCACTTGAATGTCCATTAGATATTTCAGTTTCCCTAAGATTCAGCTCCCGGTCTTCCCTGAAAGCCTCCTCCTCACCCCAGTTTAGTGCCAACTTCATCTTTCCAGTTGTTCATGTAAAAAAAATCTTGAGGTCATCCTTGGTCACCCACATGGCCCCCAATGTCTGACCTCATCTACTGTTCATGCACTCTGCTCCAGTCACCATGTTCTGAAATCACACCAGGTATGCTCTGTCTCCAGGAACCTTCCCAGAGAGCCACATGGTTCAATCTCACCCCCGCACTGCTCTTTCCATAACAACTAACTCTCGGTGAGTGTGGTCAACTGAGCCCCAGAAGACATCTGGGGTCCGAATCCCTGGACTCTGTTAATGTTTAAAGCACATCTGCTGGGTGATTAAGGACATTGAGATGGGAGATTATCCTGGATTATCTGGCTGGACCCTAATGTAATCACAAGCAAGACACTACTTTGCTGGCCGTGAAGATGGAGGAAGGGGCCATAAGCTGAGGGGTGTAAGGAGTGCAGCTCTAGAGACTAGAAAGAGCAAGACAAGGGGTACTCCCCTAGAGTTTCTGAAGGGAGTGTGACCTTCATTTCAGCCCAGTAAAACTGATATTAGACTTCCCAAACTCCAGACCTGTATGAGAATAAGTGTGTGTTGTTTTCATCCACTAAATCCATGATAATTTGTTACAGCAGTAATAGGAAACTAATAGTAAGGTCTTCTCTGACCAACTTCTCTACAATTGCATCCTCTCCTTCAATACCCAGTCCCCCTTTACTTTATCTTGCTCATCAACATCTAATATATATTAAACTTACTGGTTTACTGTCTGCCCACCTGCCCCCCACACAGTGAAGCACCAGGGCTGTTAGGCTGTTCTGTTCCCTGCTGTATCCCAGGGATGAGAACAGTGGAACTCTGCAGGGAATGTGACCTATCCCTCTGGGGTTTTCTCCCCTCTCTTTGGCCATGACTCTTATCCTTTAATTCTGGTTCCTTTTCCTCCGTTCAAAGTGAAAATTGTTTGAAAATCCAGAGGCCTAAGGTGGCAGGCAGGTAATATAAATGAGAGGCCAGAGCTGCTGGCTGTCAGAGTGGTTGCTCTGTGGGGTGAGTGGCGGGCTCTGCTGGGTCTCTCAGGAAACAGGAGTGCCCCCTGTCCAAAGGTAGCCACCACTTAACCTCAGCCCCTGCAGATGTGGGCTCCATCATGCCATTTCCACATTTTCCAAGATTATCTTTTGAAATCTCCTGCTTTTAAATGCTTAACCTATTCAAAAAAACAAAAAGGAACAAAAAACATAAGAAAACAAAAAAACACCTGTGTATGACAAAGCACCACTTTGCTACCCCTGCTACAACAGTGTTGCTCCCCAGGACTTCATTCTTAGCCCTTTTCTTCCTAGTCTGCCAAGGCCTTTGCTGCCACACCATGGATGAGTTCTGAAGTTGCTCCTCAACTCTACAACACTATTTTCAATTCCCTGCTGGGGGTCTTCATCTGGATGTACCTGAGGCATGTCCAACTCAAAATGCCCAAGACTTAAGTCATCATCTTCCTCCTAAAGTGAACCCTCTTACAGTCCCTATCTTGGTAAATGGCCCCATGGTTTACCTGACGCCCCAGCTAGAAACTTAAATTTCTCTGTCTCACTAAAAATATACAAAATCTTGCTGCTTGTAACCAACTCAATATTTCTCATATATACCCCTGTACCAGCTGCCTCTTCTTGTTGTCTGAAGCCATCATTTTTTAGCTGGAGCGCTAACAATACTAATTATGCCACACTCCTTTGTCACGCAACCATTCTAAAAACATGTTCTACATGACACTAGTTCCAAGGGATAGGAATAATGTTGCTTGATAAAAAGTTCTATGATGACAGATTTAGAAAAAAAGATTTAAATTGAGCTAACCATTTTCCCCCCTGGAGAACTTCATAGAGCAATTCATGGTCATACTGAATCTCCAAAAGGGCTTTGCAGCAGTGAGCAGTTTCCCAAATCTACCGTATTTGGCCATGGAATTATTTTCTCATGGACATACCAAGGTATTAGTGCTTCACAGTGAGATTACTGCTTTCCATTATTCACAGAACACAATTCACTTGCTAGAATTTTTCCATGTTTTCTTTGGCTCACTATTGCACTTGCACATTCAAAAAGTATTTGATCAGGCGGCTGTGTACCGACATATCCTTCCTAAAGGAGGCGGAGTCAGCATGTCAAAGCACTGAACACCTCGACTCCCTGCACCAGCCAGGGAATGAAGCTCCCGGTGATTCCTCAGGTCTGTCTTTCTCTTCAACACCCTCTGTCCGCTGCACCTTGTTTTACAGACTTTGTCCCCTCATTCAATATCCTACTAGACTTCAAACTGTTCCAGAGTCTTTCATCTTGTATCCTCAGCTCTTAGAACAGTTTCTGGCACATAAACACGCACCCAACATAAATGCATTGATTGGATACTGAATTTGTCTTGGTCACTGCTCCAAGCCCCCCACTACCTGCCACAACATGGACTCGGGCATGACCTCTCTAGGCTTTAGTTTCCTTAACCGTACACAGAACAAGGTAAAGCCGGTCTCGCAGCGCAGTGCGTGCTTGCACAGTGCACTGACAATGCTGTCCCGCGCCGGCGCACAACGGGCACGCACTGCGGTAGCCCCTTCCCTGTTATTAGAAGCAACCCGAGGAAGAATGCGACGGGACAGGCAAGTCACACTCAAGGGGGCTGCGTGGGCCCAGGGAGCGCCGAACTCACCCTGCGCGCTGCAGCTGCCTCAGCAAGTGCGCGACCCGGACCTGGGCGGCGGCCATGGCTGTGCGGTCGCCTTCCTGTGGCCCCACCCCTGCCCCAGCACCGACCAACCCCTGCGGCGCCCGCCTCCTCCCGCCCACTCAGCACGGACTGTCCACCCACCTTGGTGTCAAACCCCGACGTTAGCCCTGGAGCCCACTCTCCCATGTGAATTAAACCTCAGCAGACCCAGCTGCCAAGTCTCCCACCTGGGAGACTGCCGTGAATGTAACTGCTCGGTAGAGTCTTGGCTACTTGTCTCTCTACTTAGGCAAAAACAAGAGCATTCTTTCCCCACGATTGTCTTTAAAATGCTGCCCTGACTTCTTCAAGTATTCTCAGAGAAAAATTAAGACACTCCATTTAGACTGTTTTAACAAACAAGAAAGCTGCAGAAAGCCCGAGGGTCCTTTTTCACAGAGCCTGTATTGTGTTCAACTGCTGAATCAAGTCTAAAAGCAAAAACAATACCCCCAAAAAAACAGCAATCCTCCAAGTTGTGAATTTTTAAAAATGTTATTATTTTTTATTTGAAAGAGAGAAGCATTCACTGTTTCACTTAGTTGTGTACTCATTGATTGCTTCTGTAGCTGCCCTGACAAGAAAGTGGGGAGCCAAGGCTGGGGTGGTGCACTGGGTCAACCTTGATCCACTGAGCCAGCAAAGGTTAAATGCTCTGAGAAATGCCTTAGCTACTGGTGGAGTGCACCGCAACCCCAAGTGCATCATGTCCAAGTGGAAAAGCTGATCAATGATCAACCTGGCAAGGCTCAACTTTGATTTAATCAGAAAATATCCTAAGTGATGACTGAACATGTTTTAAGTAACCTGTATGAAATCCGAGTACTTTCTTTCATAGCAACTTCTAAATGTAACCTTATAAAAATGAGACACCAAAAAACAAAACAAAACAAAAAAACCCCCCAGAAAAACACACAAAGAAAACCTTCCTGATTTAAATTCCCTATCATTTGTCAGACCACATAGCAGAGTAGAGTGGCACTCAGCTCTGTAATAGCAGCAAAAAAGACTTCTTAGCTTCTAGCTCTACTAATGAATTCTTTTCAGGAGAGATTTATTTTTACAATGACACGTTACTGAGATCAGTTAGGAAAATAGACCTAGAATAGCTATAATAAGTTCAGCTAAAGAAACCAGGTCAGGTCAATTTGACCAACAAAACAAAATATTACAACTAAGAATTTGGTAGGTTTTTTGTCTTCCCCAAATAGACCCTACTTGAAGCTTTAAAAAATTGGGGAACATAAAATGTTGAGAAAGATACAAGTGTTTTCTGGATTAATGTCACTTATTTAGTTAAGCCCCAATTTATCATTTACAGCAAACCAATGTTTTCAGTGTTGAACAGGTAATCTTTTTTTCAGAAACATGAGTTACACTATATCTTCAATATTATTTTTATAGTGGTGTCGCTGACATCACAACTTAGCTGCTATGTGTTTTTTAGAATGTATACGAAAATAATCTACCAGATATCCAGGTCACTGGCTGTACTTAAGATTTCTACCAACAGCCAACCAGTTAAAGGCAACATTAGTTACAGACATACTTATCAAACAACTTCACAACAATTATTTTTAAGGCCAGCTCTGAAAATATAATCTGTATGCCCCCACCTGCTTTGATAAATACACGATTCTTATAAAAAATAAAGCTGAAATCAATCTATTTTAAATCTTTGAAATATGAACTCTCCACACCACATCCAAAGTTTTTCATTCTCAGTTTCGACCAAATTCCCTAATTTTTATGTCCTCAACCACATCTTTTAAATCTCCGGCCAAAGCATTGTTAGAAAAACATTAACTTGTGAAGTCCAACATGTACATACAATCTTGATGGGAAGGCAGTCCTATCCCTTCAACCTCAAGTTCAATGAAGGTAGTGGCCACCTTCTTCTGCCTCCCGCTACAGGATTTAGGCCTTAATATTTAGAATAGTTCTTGGTTTACAGGCAAGCAAGTCGGGGGCGAACTTTACTTCCTCCTCCTTCCGCCTTGGCGTTGCCCTCCTTTCCTCTTGCCACCCAAGCCAGGCGGCCCAGAATTCATCTTGCCTCCCAAGCCTCCTTTCCTCTTCCCCACCTGGCTGGGCGGACCGCCTTTTCTGTTGCCTTTAGGACCCTGCCGGCCCCCCTTTCTCTTGCCCTTTTGGCTAATTTTCCTCCGCTTGATCGCAGCTTCTTGGTCCTCCTCCCTCATCTGCTTATTGGTGGCCCTTGTCACGTCCAGCTGAGGCTTTTTGCTGTTCATTACTCGCAGCATCTCTAACTGGCTCTTTTTTTCCGCTGCGAAGTCTCCGAAAAGGGGCTGAAACTTCCTTTTCTTGCCTGAGCCCCGGGGCGCCTTCTCCTTGGGCAGGCGTTCCTGGAAGCGCCCCACAGACGCGGTGGAGACCTTGGCCACTTGCAAGGCGCGGCCCAGCTCCTCCTTACTCTGGTGTCCGGTAGGGTGCAAGCCGGCCGAGCTGGGCCGCTGCATTTTGTGCGCGCGGGCTAAGTTACGCAGCCGGTTCAGCTCGTTCTTGGCCACCCGCTCCTTCTTAGCCTGAATCCGCTTGGCGAACTGGTCCTCCGAGGGGTCCGCACTGCCGGGTACCTCGATCAGCCATTCCTTGGTGTCGTCGCGGGCGCGCTGGTAGCCCCAGCGGCGCCGCCACTGGCCGCTCACCTCGTCCCACACTAGATTGGTCTTCTTCTTGGGACGGATGCCCTTGAGGCGCGCGAACTGCTGCCAGCGTGTAAGCGGCCGCGGCTGGGGCACGGGCTTCTCGCGCGGCAGGCGAGTGGTGGGCTCCGGCAGCCGCGCCACCAGCGCTTCCTCCACGCGCTCCGTGGGCAGCTGCCACAGCTGGTTGATAAGCAGCTGCGTGTTGTCCCGCGCTAAGGCCCGCAGTTCAGCCTCAGGCGTGGGTTCTCCGCGCCGTAGCCCCGTGGGAGGATTCCGGTCCGAGGCCAGCAGGTTTCCCAGGTCGAACTCCAGCTCCAACTCCTTGTGCACCGTGATACGCTGCAGCTTCTCGGCCTCATCCCGCTCCGCCTTTGCCAGCAGCTCCTCCACGCTGTGGCCTTCCATGGTTCCGGCTCGGCTCACTAGCTCAAAGAAGACAGTTCAAATCACTTACCGCCGGCTGAAGCCAGGGTAAAACAACCACGTGCAAGCGCTCCCCGGAAGAGAAAGTTTCACTTCCGGAGCAACCGGAACTGGCTCATAATCCGGGCGTCTCCAGAAGAGACCGGCAGAGGGCGGTGTTGGAGAGCAGATGGGATTCCACGGGGCCTTTTTGGCTTGAGCCCGGGTGGAGGCGGAGCTGGCGCGAGGAGCCCAGACTACAAATTCCAGGGTGTAATTGCTACCACAGTTCCGGGGAGGTGGCTGCGCAGGTGGGCAGTGCAAATTCGTCGGGCCGCAGATTGTGTTCTCCTGCGACTCCGTCACAATTTCAGTGAAAATGTGTTTTCAAAATATTTAACCAGTCAGCTTTTTTTTAGAACTGGACAAATTCTGTTTCACCAGAAACCTGACCCATTTGTGGAGGGGTCCGGGGTGCGGGCCGAGAAAGTTTCCACAGACTTGAAGCGGCGAATGGAGACCCGGCTCCGGCGTGCCCGGCGCTGAGCGGTGCGCCTCCTGGCGGCTGAGCGCTGAGTCGGAGCCCTGGTACGCTCCGCGTTGGACAGCCGGTCCGGCGCTGACTGTGCCACCGTTTGACCTCCAGCTGTACCTTATTTGGACCTATTTAAAAACTTGTGACCTTCTAGGGCTTTTTATAAAGATAAGTGAGTTAATATGACCCCACGAGATCTTATACTGGGGCCTGGACCTCTACAAGGTTACTATTTTCTTACAGGCTCTGCGAGCGGAGCTGACGGGCATCTTACACGGTGATTAAACAGCGGGTGCATGAGTCAAACCACATAGACACAGATCTGTGGTTACTGTACCTACCTTGGAGAGGCTGTTCGACCCAAATTCTATTCATAATTTGATAAATATAAAACAGTTTCTGGCACATGGAAAGCACTCAGTCATTCTTCGCTGTTGTTCACCATATTCCTCTGATGATAAAGGCTTCGCTCAGAGGTAAAATGACTTGGCTAAGGTTCAACAACTGGGAAATGTGGGAGCCGGATCGTCTACAAGGGTGGTATCTGGACCAGCGTCTTAGCCCTGCTGGGCGTTGGTTAGAAATGTAGAATTGCTGGCCTCACTCCAGATATGGTCATGCAGAAGCTTCATTTTAACAGGATCTCTAGGTGATGGGTATGTACAGTCAGGTTTGGAAGGCACTGCTGATTGTGGGATTAAAGGTTTTGTTTCCTTTTAAAGGGAGCTTGGGAGTAGCAAAGAGAGGTTTATGCAGGAGAACCTATAGAAACGGACGTAATAGCTATTAGGAAATAGACTCAGTTGATTTTCTGTTAGAGAAGGCTTTAGCTACAGACCCATCTGTCACAGCTGTCCTGAGTTTGGTCCCTTCTTGAGCTCACATTCTTTCCTTAGTTCATTCACTCATAAAACATTTAATGAACACATTTTATGCTTCAGGCAGAATCTTTTCTTTCTCTTTTCTAAAGGTGTTAGGCTTTTGTCAGGGGTTTTCTGAGCCTTTACCTTAACACTCAGTATCAAGTCTTTAATACCAACCATCTCCTGGGCCAAGGTTCGGTCAATGGCCATAGTAGGTAACAGCTCTTAACTCTAAAGCTTTTGGGATTTGCCTTTGGAGAGAGTTAAGGACATTGACAGCTGCTCTGGGCTTGGCTTAGCTTCTGATTCATTGGTATTATACATTTAACAAACATTTGAATGATTACCATGTTCTAGACAACAGATGTAAAGATTATTGAGTCTTTATGGAACAATGGGGAAGAAACAAAGGTAAAAAAGAATTTACCCTGTGGCATGCTTGGGCATTAAATAGGAAGTACAACTATATTGGATTTATCTCCTCTATCAACCTGAGTTAGGGGGGAGAAAAAGCAGATGTCGGCAAGTGCTGAATGGTGTGAATTCTCAGTGGATGAAATGCTATTTGGTTTGAATCATACAGGCTAGCTCTTAATTGAACTTTTATTTTATGCTCAATGATTTTTTTAGTCCAAGTGGATTTTAATTTCCTTGATGACTGGAGACTGATTTTTACTTCCACTTTGCTGGATGCATAAGAGCTATTCAATACATGATTACTTGAAAGAATAAGTTTAATAAATAGACTTTTCTGAATTATAAAAGAATTAATGTTGGCTGCGTTAGATTCAAGGTAAGCAAAATGGGTAAGATGGGGAATTAGGGCTTTAAATTTTTTTTATTGAGGCAAGTAGGTAAGTGGTCTCCAGCTTGCATTTGTATCATCTGTATGTTAGGCAACACTGCAGTGTCAAGAAGAGAGCCTGCCAGGGATGTGCAAATATATGTGAAATTATTTTAATAGTACAGCAAACAGTTGCACATATTGTCTTTTCCCTTTGTTGTCTTTTCTCTGTTGGCGTCCCTTCCTTTTTTTGTCCTATAAGGCATAGCTCTCAAGTTTTGTCATTAGGCCCTCCTTCTATTCTTTTTATACCCTCTCTTTATGCCATTTGGTCCTCTCTTGTGGTATCAGCTGACATTTTTGTGCAGATGGTTCTTAGGGGTATGCTTTTATTTCTTGCCTTTTCAGAGCTTTAGGCTCTAATCTCCAGTCACCTGCTGGGCTCTTCCACCATACTCTAAACTCAGTGTGTGTAAGTCTACGTAACACATAACAAATTGCTTCTTTCATCAGCCCTCCCTCCTCCCCCCCCCTCCCCCTCCAACAAACGTTTATAGAAGGCCTTTTATGCCCAAGGAACTGTGCTAGGCATTGGGAATATACTGGTTAGTTTGGTTAGTAAAAGTAGGCTCACTTGATGTTATTGTATTCTAGCCTAGTAACTAAGGTTTGAAACTATGATGTCATCCTTAACTTTTCTCTTTCCATCTCCAAATCCACTCAGGCAGAAAGTACTGTTAAATTTGTCTCTTTTTATTCCCACTACCATGACCTTAACCCTGGACAAGGTCTCTTTCATTTTCTTCTTTAGATCTTCCCTTTACTAGGTTCTTTGCCTCTGCCTTTCAGCTGGTTACAGCTAGCCAGAGGCGGGTGAGACAGAAGATCATAGGGTGTGAAGAAAGTAGGGTGAAGGCATGCACACCGGTAGTCCCCTGCAGATTGCCATGGGTTGGCTGGTTCCTCTAAAAGGCCATAGCTCCAATCAGGCAGTTCTCTCCATGCAGCCTCTCAGACTCCTCTAACTGCTCCCCTGCTTCCTGTAGGCCTGAAAGTGGTTCTTGATATTGTAGCACTCTTCTTTTTGAGTTTCCTGAAACTATGCCCCCATCTTTGTAATATTTCTTTTATTGACCTTTCTTAAATTACCCTGCTTGACTGTTCCCACCAGGACCCTGACTGATACCCAGGGAGCTATCCCAGAAGCATCCTACCAAGTTTCCTGCCTACGGTCTCTCTACAGGCCAGTCCTGAAGATTTATCTTCTACAGATTTGGTCAAATCACATTACTCAAAAACTTCCTTCTTGCCTGGCCTGTGGTGGCACAGTGATAGAGCATTGACCTGGAATGCTGAGGTTGCCTGTTTGAAACCTGGGCTTGCCTGGTCAAGGCACACACAATAAGCAATCAATGAACAACGAAAGTGCAGTAACTATAAGTTGATACTTGTCATTCCTCTACCTCTTTCTCTCCGCAAAATCAATCAATAAAATCTTAAACAAACAAACAAACAAACAAACACATCCCTGAAGGGAAGGGCTACCTTTAAAAAAAATTCCCTTCTCTACCCAACAAAATATGATTGTTTTTGGTGCTGAATGTTCATGATCTGGTCCCAAACAACTCTTTTTTTTTTTTTTTTTTTAAGTTTTTTATTTTTTTTTTATTTTTATTTTTTTGTATTTTTCTGAAGCTGGAAACGGGGAGAGACAGTCAGACAGACTCCCGCATGCGCCCGACCGGGATCCACCCGGCACGCCCACCAGGGGCGACGCTCTGCCCACCAGGGGGCGATGCTCTGCCCCTCCGGGGCTTCGCTCTGCCGGGACCAGAGCCACTCCAGCGCCTGGGGCAGAGGCCAAGGAGCCATCCCCAGCGCCCGGGCCATCCCTGCTCCAATGGAGCCCCGGCTGCGGGAGGGGAAGAGAGAGACAGAGAGGAAGGGGGGGGTGGAGAAGCAAATGGGCGCTTCTCCTATGTGCCCTGGCCGGGAATCAAACCCGGGTCCCCCGCACGCCAGGCCGACGCTCTACCGCTGAGCCAACCGGCCAGGGCCCCAAACAACTCTTAACTGACATTGTATGATAGTACTCCATATGCTTGTTTTCCAGATATTTCCTCCCCATTCCTATGTTTTATCTCAGCTACCTTTCTACAACCTTAGGAACAGTTCTCAAGAAAGGCAAAAATGAGGTGCAGGAAAGAAGAAACAATTACATTTTTTTTTTTTTTTTACAGGGACAGAGAGAGAGAGTCAGAGAGAGGGATAGACAGGGACAGACAGACAGGGACAGAGAGAGATGAGAAGCATCAATCATTAGTTTTTCGTTGCGACACCTTAGTTTTTCATTGATTGCTTTCTCATATGTGCCTTGACCGCAGGCCTTCAGCAGACGGAGTAACCCTTTGCTCGAGCCAGCGACCTTGGGTCCAAGCTGGTGGGCTTTTTGCTCAAACCAGATGAGCCCACACTCAGGCTGGCGACTTCGGGGTCTCGAACCTGGGTCCTCCGCATCCCAATCTGACACTCTATCCACTGCGCCACCGCCTGGTCAGGCTTTTTTTTTTTTTTTTTTTTTTTTTTCCAATTACA
This sequence comes from Saccopteryx leptura, assembly GCF_036850995.1. NCBI lineage: Eukaryota > Metazoa > Chordata > Mammalia > Chiroptera > Emballonuridae > Saccopteryx > Saccopteryx leptura. Next base: position 308,938,598 of record NC_089505.1, read on the forward strand.
TTTTAGTAGCAACTATTGAGAAGTTTTTTATTAATGAGAGTAATTATGTAGGGAGATTTCAACTCCCACCTTCAACCAGGGATGAGAAGGTTAAGGACATGAAAGTTACACCTTTCACCTTCCTTCAAAATGTAACTACTTTATCCAGTAAAACATTTTTGTAAGCAATTTCTTCATTCTTTTGATACTGTATGAACTTAAGATTTACTTTCTAAATGTTTTTCAGTTGCTCCTTTCTGGTAATGGAAATTTTTAGGGATGATTCAACCATTCTTTCAACATATTTGTTTTGAATATTTTTGTGTAGGAAATTAAATCTGCTAGTAAGTTGATAAGATAGAAGAAAAGGGCCCTTAAGACACTTACATTACTGACCTAGTTCATTTTTACTGATTTATAATTTTAATTTGGAAGTACTAGAAGGGAAAATTTAATTTTGAAAAATTTTAAATCATAAACAAAAATCTGTGTATTCATGTGCTTCAGTTTTAGTCAAAAAGCTGTACAAGAAATCATTATTTTAAAAAGGAACAAAAAGATATAGCATTAAAATTTTGTGTAGTTAATCCACTCGTCCACTGATGGACACTTGGGCTGTTTCCAGATCTTTGCTATTGTAAACAATGCTGCCATGAACATGGGGTACATTTCTTCTTTTGAATCAGTGATTTGGTGTTCTTAGGATATATTCCTAAAAGTGGAATGGCTGGGTCAAAAGGCAGTCCCATTTTTAATTTTTTGAGGAATATCCATACTATTTTCCACAGTGGCTGCCCCAGTCTGCATTCCCACCAGCACAATGGAATACTATGGGGCCATGAAAAAGAAGGAAATCTTACCTTTTGCGACAGTATGGATGGACCTGGAAACTATTATGTTAAGTGAAATAAGCCAGGCAGAGAAAGAAAAATATCATATGATCTCACTCATTTGAGGAATTCAATGAACAATGTAAAGTAAAGAACAGAACAGAGGCAGAGGAGGGATCAAAGGGACCAGAGGGAAAGCGGACAGAGGGAAAGAGGATGAGAGGATGGGATCAGAGAAGGGAAAGAGATTGGTGAAATTATATATACATAACAGCATTATAGAGAGCAGAAAAGCAAATCCTGGAGGGGAGGGGGGACGGCCTTGAGGAAGGGGGGCAAGGGGATGTTGAGGGAAACACGGGGGGTGGGGGGGTGTATTCGGTGGGACACTTGAATCTATGTAAACACAATAAATTTAAATCAATAAAAAGTACATAGTAATAAAAATCACTTAACTATCTAGAAAATATAACTATTCATGTCATATTTATAAGCAGCTCTTTCTGAAATAAAATACATTTAACATTTTATAAAAAAAGAATTTTGTATAGTTAGTGTAGAAGCAAATTTGAAAAAACAACAACAAAAAACTACCAAACATTTTACACTTGCCTAGAAAGTACTTTGGATTTTAGGATAGTAAAAATGATGGTAACATTTTGGAATTGACTTAATTTGTTTTGCTTTCTGTAAAATATCCAATGATTTCTGTTTACAAATTGACAAGTGCAGTTTTATTTATTTGCCAAAATCTTGTTACCACCTGTAAAATAGGTAAGCCCTACTGGCTGATGGTTTTCATTCATAAGACTCTATAACCAAATCCTAAGGGGATGAAATTGGTGCTATGCTTCAGATTTTACTTCTATGAGTAGTTTAATATGAGGATGAAAGATTGGTATAAAAAGGAAAACTGAAGTTTCAGAATTTTAGGAATATTTGTACTCAAAGAATACAATAACTAAATGTAAGCCCTGGCTGATGGCTCAGTGGATAGAGTGTTGGCCCGGTGTTTGGATGTGCCCAGGTTTGATCCCTGGTCAGGGCACACAGGAGAAGCACAACCATCTGCTTCTACTCTCCTTCCTCTCCCTCCCCTCCTTTACTTCTCTCCCCTTTCCTCCCCTCCTCCCTTCTTTTCCCTTCCCCTACTTTTCACTCTCTCCCTTCTCTCCCTTTTCTCCCTCTTTTCTCCCCCTTCCACTCCCCCTTCCTTTCCCTCTTCCCCTCCTGTAGCCAGTGGCTTGATTGGTTTGAGTGTGGCCCCAGGTGCTGAGGATAGCTCCTTTGGAACGCATCAGCTTCAGACACTAAAAATTCTTAAGCGTCTGGTGGCTCCCAGTCAGGAATCTGCCTCACTATCTCCCCTCCTCTCACCAAAAAAACAAAAACAAAAACAAAAAAACCCCAAAAAACAAAATGTAGATCTATTTATTAAATCTGTTATATTTTACTTTTTGAAAGGAAAATAGCAGTAAGTGAAAAATCCTTTTGTGTATTCTGAGTCAATAAAATAGAAACAATTTTTTCAAGTAACTTGAGTGAGTTAGTCTCGATTAGTCATCTGAGTCATAAATGTCTCTTTGTTCAGGAAAGCAACTTTGTTGTCATGCAGCCTTCAGTTTGTCTTTGTCGTCATAGACCATGTGTGAATATATATTAATCAAGTTTTTCTTCTATATTTTCTACATAAGCCATATTATTAATTCACAATAAGTTACTGCTATGCTAAATAACATAAATTCTTGGCCTCACCTAAACAAGAATTATTTATAGACATTATTGACCTATTATTTTTTAGATACATCTATGAAAAATATGAATAGATATACTAAAAATAGCCTGACCAGGTGGTGATGCAGTGGATAGAGCATTGGACTGGGACACAGAGGACCCAGGTTCGAAATGCAAGGTTGCTGGTTTGAGTGCAGGCTCATCTGGCTTGAGCGTGGGCTCTCCAGCTTGAGTGCAGTCACTGGATTGAGCGTGGGATCATAGACATGACCCCATGGTCGCTGACTTGAGCCCAAAGATTGCTGGCTTGAAGCCCAAGGTCACTGTCTTGAGCCCAAGGTCAGTGGTTTGAGCAAGGAATCACTCGCTCTGCTGGAGCACCCTGGTCAAGGCACATATGAGAAAGCAATCAATGAACAACTAAGGTTCCACTATGAAGAACTGATGCTTCTCATCTCTTTCCTTCCTGCCTGTCTGTCCCTCTCTTTCCCTCTCTCTCCCTCTCTCTGTCTCTCTTGCTAAAAAAAAAAAAAAAAAGAGAGAGAGAGAGAGAGAAATACTAAAAATATGACTACATATATGGTAAATTCTGTAGCCAACACTTTCCTTTTTTCTAGGTGTTTTTACTGACCAAAGGAAGACAGCAAAGGAAAGAGACTCTTAAAGGCAAAGAGATATGTCACTGTATCTTTATGAGCATCCAAGAGTGCACTGCAATCTCATCTAGCTCCCTGAGCCACTTGTAATCTATGAGATCCAGTTGCTTATGGAGTGTGTACTTTTCCATAAGGCCTAAGGAAAACTTGTTCTTTATAATGTATAAATAATGTTCCTGGTATTTACCAGTCTTTATTTCACTTGCCACGTTATCCAAGATAGTGTTAATTTTTAGTTGGGAAGGCTGGCTTATTATGGTGGGTCCTGGGTTCTCTTCTCTGAAAAGCCTGTGAATTTCAAAGGAGATACAGTTTAGGTCTCAGGCTTCAGTGTATTATCTTGAAAATAAAAGGTTTTGACTTAGGTGGCCTTTTTGATCCATCTCTTTGATCCCTTTGCTAACAATCTGTGCTCTTCAGGTGTTCCAATATTATTTTCTTATAAAGTGCTGTCTTTCCTGGTTGTTGATTAAAGTTTTTGACTAATATACCTCATTTTACAACCCCGCCTCCTCTTCCTGAGTCATTTATCTCATTCTTAGGTTGGTTGTATAACTCCACATAGTGAAACAGCTCCCTGCATGCACAAGAGACTGTGACTACACCAGTGCTAATCAGTTTTTAATAACATGGAGGCTGATTATTATGTTTTGTAGGTTATTTATGATGCTTTTGTTTCTTTTTTTTTTTTGTATTTTTCTGAAGCTGGAAACAGGGAGAGACAGTCAGACAGACTCCCGCATGCGCCCGACCGGGATCCACCCGGCACGCCCACCAGGGGTGACGCTCTGCCCACCAGGGGCGACGCTCTGCCCACCAGGGGGCGATGCTCTGCCCCTCCAGGGCGTCGCTCTGTCGCGACCAGAGCCACTCTAGCGCCTGGGGCAGAGGCCAAGGAACCATCCCCAGCCCTGGGCCATCTTTGCTCCAATGGAGCCTTGGCTGTGGGAGGGGAAGAGAGAGACAGAGAGGAAGGAGGGGAGGGGAGTGGAGAAGCAAATGGGTGCTTCTCCTATGTGCCCTGGCCGGGAATCGAACCCAGGTCCCCTGCACGCCAGGCCGACGCTCTACCGCTGAGCCAACCGGCCAGGGCCGCTTTTGTTTCTTTACCATTGAACTACTTTAAGAATTGGAAGGTAGAGTAGAAAATGAGCAAGGTGTAATTCATTTTACTATTTGTTAGTGGTTCTGGAAAAATATAGGGAAAAAAGATAGAAGATATATTTATAAAATATTTATTAAATTATTTATATTTTATAAGGTCAAGTCTGAGAATGAGAGATTTTCGATTGGCTTTATTTGTGTCTTTCCTGGCCCAAGATGTGGAATTGATGATATTTTTGATTATTACAATTACAGGAAAGTTTTAAAGAAAGCTTCAAAATTAACTCCCTCATATAATAAAATTGGAGCAGTTTTCTGTTTCCTACTTTGGAGTTGCTTCAGAGAAAACTAATGAGAGAATTTTAAAATATGGAAGGTAAAGTAGAATAAAATATAATAACATTTCTGGTATATTTAGTAATTACCATTCTGAGAATGAGTCTTGGTGATTTCCGGTCTGGTTACCTGGGGACAAATTCCCCAAGGGATAATCACCCCACCTGAAAAATAGGCTAATATTATTTCTCAAGTTTAGAGTTCTGTGAGTTGAAGGTAAATTATTTAAACTCACTTTTGCAAAGAACCCTAGAAGGGTAGTCAGAAGACAGGTTTTGGCTTCATCTCTGCCACTCTGTAGTTGTGTGTGGCTTTGGTAAGTCACTTCACCTCTCTCAGTCAGTTTTCTTATCTTGAAGTGAGCTTCATTAGCTTCTCTTTATGACTGTTCTACCTTGGAGTAGCATTCTGTGCTTTTGTTAATATGGTCCCAGGAGAAAAGAGTGAGTGAAGCATAGACTTGAAGACAGAGGTTCTTTAATTTGAGTTCCATGGGCAAGCTACGGAGAAACATGAGTCCCCTGACGTTTTATGCAAACGTAGTTATGCGTGTGTATTATTATAGATGGGAGACTCTTCCCCCCTTAGATTCTCTTAAGGCATCTTTGACTCTCTACCTCTCCCCCACCAGGTTAAGAACTAGTGTACTGTAGAAGAGGGAGATAAATAAAATTGAGAGGGAGTTATTGGGAAGGCTTTATGAAACAAAATGACCTTGAGTTGGCCTGTGAGCTTAGAGTTTGAATAGATGGGAGGTGGAAGAGAGGTGTGTATCAGGTGCTGATTCCTTTATAAATCCTCGAAATAAACCTAGGAGGTAGATATTACCAGTATCCTCATTTTATAGATGAGAGAACCAAAGATCACAGTGGTTAAGTAAGTTGTCAAAGGTCATGCAGTTAGTAAATGGTAGAACCAGGATTTGAACCTTTGTAGTCTACCAATCCAGGCAGATATGCACTAATACAATAGAGCTTCTTTCTGGTCCATTGGTGGTTTGGTTTTCCTAGGATAAATGATTTGTATTGGGAAAGGTATGATATAGCTTGGTTAGATAGGTAGAGCAGTACCAAATGTGGAGTACTGTTAGGGTCAAAAAGAGGAATTTTGATTTGATGCCAGAGGCAGTAAGGAGCCATGGAAGATTTTAGACCAGTGAAAATATAACCAAAATGGTATTTTCTTAATTTTGTTTCTATCTTCCATGTTCTTAGTAATATTTTATCTTCTTAATCTATCAATTACTAAGAGTATGTTGAGATCAACTTTAATTATAGATTCTTCAGTGTATAATTCTACCAAATTTTTATTCTATATTTTGATGTTATGTTATTAAAGCAAATGAAAATTTAGACTTACTAAATCCTCTTGGTGAATTTCTTATCTTTTTATCATAACATAGTGGTCATCTTTGTACTTAATTACACTTTCAATAATACTGTAACTATATTGTTGTTTTTGTTTAGTATTTGTCTGACTTATTTTTCTGTTTTTTTATTTCCAAACTGCATAGATATGTCTCTCATAAGCAGTGCACAGTTGGATTTGTTGGTGGTTTGCTTTTTAAATCAAATCTGACAATATATGACTTTTAATTAATACATTTAGACTGTATTATTGTGATTATTAATATTTGTTTCTCTTATCTTATGCTTTTTATTTATCTGGTCTTTTTTGTACCTATTTTTCTCTGCTCCTGCATTTTATTATCTTGAGTTTTCTTTTCCTTTTTTAAATTTATTTATTGACTTTAGAGAGTGGGAAGGGAGAGAGACAGGTAGACAGAAATATCAGTCTGTTCTTGTATGTGTCCTGACCAGGGGTCGAATCTGCAACCTTTGTGTTTTGGATGATGCTCTCACCAACCGAGCTATCCAGCCAGGGCTCTTTCTTTTTTTTAAATTGAGATATAACTGAAATACAATATTATATTAGTTTCAGATATACAACATAATGATGTGATACTTGTATGTATTATGAAATGATCACCACATTAAGTCTAGTTAACATCCTGTTTTATCATTGTTGACTTATTGGAAATGCTCCTGTGGAGGATTCAATTATTTTCTAAGTGTTTTACTGGAATATTTAGAGATCCCTTTAGGGCAGTTTTGTGAATCATCTCATATAGTTGTTGTAACAAGAATTGCTAAATAAGACAGTATCGTATAATTGTACTTATATGTTCATAGTTTGAAATATTTAGATACTGTTAGTTTTTGTTGTCTTCATTTTTTTTAAAGCAAGAGACAGACAGGGACAGATAGATAGGAATGGAGAGAGATGAGAAGCATCAACTCATAGTTGCGGCATCTTACTTGTTCATTAATTGCTTTCTCATCTGTGCCTTGACCAGGGGACTCCAGGTAAGCCAGTGACTGCCTGCTCAAACCAGCGACCTTAGGCTCACGCCAGCGACCTTGGGCTTCAAGCCAGTGACCTTTGGGCTCAAGCCAGCGACCGTGGGGTCATGTCTCTGATCCCAAGCTCAAGCTGTTGACCCTGTGCTCAAGCTGGATGAGCCTGTGCTCAAACTGGCAACCTCAGGGTTCTGAACCTGGGTCGTCAGAGACCCAGGTGGATGCTCTATCTACTGGACCACCACCTGGTCAAGCCATCTTTTTTTGTGTTTGTTTATTTTATTTATTTTAGAGAGAGGAAGGGAGAGAGCAGGAGAGAGACAGGCACATCTGTTGCTGTATGTCCCCTGACTGGGGATTGACCCAGCAACCTCTACACTTTGGGATGATGCTCTAACCAACTGAGCACTCTTCATCTTTTTTAAAATTGACTTTGGGAGGGGGGAGGAAGAGAGAGAAACATCAATTTGTTGTTACACTTATTTATATATTCATTGGTTGTTTCTTGTGGGATCCAACCCATAACCCTTGACATATTGGGACGATGCTCTAACCCAGTGATTTTCCAACCTTTTTTGAGCCGTGGCACATTTTTTACATTTACAAAATCCTGGGGCACACCACCTACCAAAATGACACAAAATGACACTCTAACTGTTAGAATTTATTTAAAGTTTAAATAAATTACATTTATTAAAAAAAATTAAATAAAAAAGGATAACCCCCTCATATATATAGTCCCATGTAACATCCCTCATATATACAGTCCCATGTAACATCCCCTTATAAATACAGTCCCACATAACATCCCCTCATATACAGTCCCATGTAACATCCCCTCATATACAGTCCCATGTAACCTCATATATACAGTCCCATGTAACCTCATATATACAGTCCCATGTAACCCCTCATATATACAGTCCCATGTAACCTCATATATACAGTCCCATGTAACCCCTCATATATACAGTCCCATGTATCCCCTCATATACAGTCCCGCTAATAGATACTATATATATATATAGTCCTGCTAATAGATACAAGGTTCAAATCAATTTGGCAAATACTCTCTCTATATAGAGACTGGACAAAATCAATTTTAGAAAATGTTGGGTACCTGTGTAACATTATAAGTCCTCAGAGCATCTCTACTGTTAGATTGAGAAGTTTGCTTTCTAGGTAAGGATTCTGATAAATACTAGAGTTCTCCCTGAGGTTGTGGGTTCAAATCCCATGGTCAGCTGGGTGCAGGGGCCTTGGTTCTGTCTGTTTTGATGGTGTATATAGAGATTTGAGCTCTTTAAGAAGATGACCCTTCAGGAGGCCATATACAATATAGATAACATTGTGATGCATTGTATATCACCCTCTGCGGGGGCCTCTTTTAAAAAGAAAAAGGTCAAATATCTATACACCATCAGGATAGACATAACCAGCTGAGGCTGAGGCTTTATCTAGTGGTAGCAACATTTACCTCCAGTCCTGACCAGGATTAGAAATCGGGACCATGGGGAGGAGTAGCAGCTTCAACTACTCGCCGGGGCCACACAATGACAAGTGCATGGCAGCCCGAGCGAGGACCTTCCTGGGTGTGGATGAGAGGCGGCCTACTATTGGTTCATCGCTAGTGGTCGGGATGAATCCTAGAAGGTGATTGGTCAGTGAGCGTTCCCTGTGCCTCCACTCTTCCTGTCACTGATAGCTGGAGGGATTGTGAGGGGAATGTTTATGTTCGGATGGAGGCGGCTAGCAGCGACCCGGATAAATAGCCTCCATGGGCTGTATCCGGCACGCGGGGCCGTAGTTTGGGGATCCATGTTTAATTTCCCCACGGCACACCTGACCATGTCTCGTGGCACACTGGTTGAAAAACACTGCTCTAACCAACTGAGCTACCTGGCCAGGGCCTTTATCATCTTTAACAGCTATAAATATAAAGGGGAAATGGAAACTGCTACTTTAACAAAGATATCTTACTAAATATCCTTTTCCTTTTCTTTCTCTTGTAATCTTGTTTAAAGCTGTTTTCTTCCAATATGCAACAAAAGGATTTATTCTCTTGACAATATATTTAATAAGGGATGATTTAGCAGACTCTGTTGATATCTTCCAAACTGTAATTTCTTCTAAGCACATAAGTGTTGAGAACATTTTGTTACATTATATTTTACTTTCTGTTTACAGCTCCCAGGTTAGCCATGTACATAAGCACACTGCAACTTTTCTGCTAAGCCTCCATGACTGCATCTCATCCTATTTGTAGCCTTGAAAATGGACACATAATAGGGTATCTTAATTTTGTTTCTTTTCTAGTTTGCCTAGATCATGAGTCAACAAATACTTGGTGAATCCCTAATACAACGTAACTCCAAGTGCTATAGAAAGACACCTGGATGCCTGTATTGCAGGGACTGTTAATGTAACTAAAAATACCATCATGGGGAGACATGTAGAAAGTGTGGCAGAACTTCCCAGACATTGTAATGTACCTTGGCACGGGTATTTGCTCCCTTCCCATCACACCTCAATACCAGTCCCACTGCTTTTCATGGCCATGTGTTTCCTTACCATGGGTAGAAAAAGAAGGGAAATCATGTAGCTTAATATTTTGGAATAAGATCCCATGCCTCCCAGGAGGAAACAAGATTTGAATGAAGTTTCATCTGAATAAAGTGGAAGGGATATTTCAATATTTATGAAGCCCTCTCTGATCTGTTTAGCAGTAACCAGTGGGAAATGAAAAAAAAAAAAAAAAGAGAGAGAAAACTTACAAACTTTCTGCCAGGAATCATAGCTCATGAGTTTAATTAGAAAAAGTCGAAGTTTATTTGATGCTGCTGCTGCTCCTTGCAGTTTATGTTCAGAGAGGCGGAGTGACTTTTCTGGCAGCTCTGTTCTCCGACTACTGTCTTTGGATTGGGGCCTCCACTGTACTCTTCTCCCACTACTACCAGAGTCCAGATCAGAGCCGGTTCTTAGGACAGCGCTAGAGAGTCATCAGAGTCGACACTTTTTGACTGCACCATTTGCTCTCCCCTATCCTGGGTCCTTTATTCTTTGGGTTACAAATGTCAGTTCTGAGATGCTGTGGTCAGTGACCTCCAACCTAGGCTTTCTCCTAACCACATGCTTGTGGTTCTTTATGATCTCTAATTTCTGTTCCAGACTCAGTCCTGGGGTCCTGTTGCTGAATTAAGTGCAATCTATCAAATTTATTAATGTTCTATATAATAAAATTATAAATATATGATACTATATTATTTTTAAATGAAGACAAATGAAAGTGACAACTATAATTTCAAATGTAAAACATTTGTCCAGTGGAACTGAAGTCAGAAATACCTAAAATTTTGGAAAACAAAACCTAGAAATATCATAAATTTGGGTTTTATGATTTAAAAATGGCCTAAGTACTTTCTAAAGATTCTCTAATAACAGCTTGTCCAGGCGGTGGTGCAGTGGATGGAGTGTCGACTGGGATGCGGAGGACCCAGGTTCAAGACCCTGAGGTTGCCAGCTTGAGTGTGGGCTCATCTGCTTTGAGCAAAGCTCTCCAGTTTGGACCCAAGGTCGCTGGCTTGAGCAAGGGGTTACTCAGTCTGCTGTAGCCCCATGGTCAAGGCACATATGAGAAAGCAATCAATGAACAACTAAGGTGTCACAACGAAAAACTAATGATTGATGCTTCTCATCTCTCTTCGTTCTTGTCTGTCTGTCCCTATCTATCCCTCTCTGTAAAAAAAAAAAAAAAAAAAAAGATTCTCTAATACCAGATTCTTCATAGCATACCAAACATAGTGGCTTTTTCTTTTTTTTTTTAGATATAGTGGATTAAACATGTAGCTCTAGGATCTGGAACCCGTGAGAACACTAGATCTAGGTTAAGAATAGTAACTTTAGTACTCAAAAGGATCACACAGGAAATGTACATGAATGATGCCCATAGCTACCACACATTTTGATAAACTATTTGTTTATTTGGGTTATGGCTTCCCTGGTCCAGAAAATTTGAAACTATTAGTTATTATAGGTTAATCTGTGATAAAAATAGTTAGTCAAGAAACCTGTGAAGTGTGTTTGCATAGTCGTCTGGAATTAACATTTCCCTGAAAGGGTACCTGAGTAATCCTTTCACATGTCTGCTGTGTTCGTTTCTCTGAGTAACCAATTATTCTGTAAGGACTTTCCAGTTCATCAGACTATATAGTCTCATATGCTCTTAAACTTCATCAGCAAGCAAAAATAGTAAAAAAAATATGGCTGAGAAACAGCAGCCTCTTTCTTCAAACACCTGAACTTAAGTTGTTATAACTCATAGCAAGAGAGAACCATCTTAAAGTGAATGATCAAAGTTGCTATGGAGATGCTGCAGGCAATGATTCAGAAGATTGCCCAGAAATATATTTCCTTGAATATTGATAAATCTCAGGCAAAACGTGTCAATCTGTGGCAGTTATAAAATGAATTGGATATCAGTGATTCCTACTGACTGCCCACAGGTGTGCCCATCACGTGTAACCCACACTTAGATGCCATTGTAAGTATGAAAGTAGAAATTCCCAAATGACACTGTATGCCACAGAGTTACATACACAGAGGAAGTGATTTTCAGATTTGAATATGCGTGAGAATCACTAAGAATGCTTATGACAAAAGTCAGTTTTATTCTGATTCAGGGGATCGGCAGACCATGTTTTTTTGTTTTTTTTTTTCTTGTTTTTTTTTCTTTTCTGAAGCTGGAAACAGGGAGGCAGTCAGATTCCCCCATGTGTCCCAACCGGGATCCACCCAGCAAGCCCACGGGGGCCATGCTTTGCCCATCTGGGGCCGTTGCTTCATTGCTTGGCAACCAAGCTATTTTAGGGCCTGAGGCAAGGCTATGGAGCCATCCTCAGCGCCCGGGGCCAACTTGCTCCAACTGAGCCATGGCTGTGGAAGAAGAAGAGAGAGATAGAGAGATAGAGAAAGAGAGAGACAGAGAGAGAGAGAGAGAGACAGAGAGAGAGAAAGGAGAGGGGGAGGGGTGGAGAAGCAGATGGTTGCTTCTCCTGTTGCCCTGGCTGAGAATCGAACCTGGGACATCTAAATGCCGGTCTGATGCTCTACTGCCGAGCCAACTGGCCAGGGTCACATTCAGAATTCAAATTAATAGAAAAAGGGAGAAAAATCACACCATCTGAATAGGTTTTATTAAATAAAAGCTTTTTTTTTTTTTTTTTGTATTTCCCTGAAGTTGGAAACGGGGAGGCAGTCAGACAGACTCCCGCAGGCCCACATCCATCCGGCATGCCCACCAGGGGGCGATGCTCTGCCCATCTGGGGCATCGCTCTGCTGCAACCAGAGCCATTCTAGCACCTGAGGCAGAGGCCACAGAGCCATCCTCAGCACCCAGGCCAACTTTGCTCCAATGGAGCCCTGGCTGCGGGAAGGGAAGAGAGAGACAGAGAGGAAGGAGAGGGGGAGGGGTGGAGAAGCAGATGGGTGCCTCTCCTGTGTGCCCTGGCCGGGAATTGAACCCGGGATTCCTGCACGCCAGGCCGATGCTCTACCACTGAACCAACTGGCCAGGGCTCAGACCATGTTTTGAGAGACATTGCTTTAAAAGTTTAGGAAGTATCATAGATGGTTTGACTTGTTTTTTTAAATGGTCTTATTCACTCTCTGGAAGCCATTCCATCAGCTACAAAGTATTAAAGTTCCTTGAGTAAATATAAATGTTTTATTGTTGTTCTTTTTTCATATATTCATGATGACTCCAAAGTTTATACTCCTAATGCAGAACTTTTATTTGAACTCCAAGTGAGTATTTCAACTGTCTGCTGGACACCTCTACTTAAATGTTTGATAGACTTCTCCTACCTCCCACAGACACACTCAAATCCTCCCACTGAGCCTGCTCCACCTACAGTTTTCTCTATTTCAGTTAATGCAACATCATTCTTCCAGTTGCTTTGTCCAAAAAACTTGGAATCATGCGAGGAATTCTTTTTTTATTTTTGTCATACCCCCATCCAATTGGCTGTCAAATCCCCTTGCCTCTAGAGCAAAGTGTATTTAGAATTTGATCATTTCCCCCCACTTTTTGCTACACCCTGGTCCAAGCTTTTAACCATCTCTCACTTGAATCATTGCAAGTCTCTTTACTGGTCTCCCTGCTTCCATTCTTGTTCCTTTATAACCTGTTTTCAACACAGCAGCAAGAGTGTTCTAAAATTAAAACCATATCCTCTCTCTCTTTTGCTCTAAGCCCTGCAATGATTCCCCATGTCACTCAGAGTAATAGCCATAGATCTAAGATAGACCTATAAGGGTCAAGATCTCTGACCTCTTCTCACACCCCTCTCCTACTTGCTCACTTTCCTATAGGCTCAGTATCTTCAACACTATTTTTTAAAACTACAGGGCCTTTGTACTAGCTATTCCTTCATTGTACTAGTTGCTTAGAATGCTCTACCCTGAGATATCTGAATGGCTTCCTTCCTTACCACCTTTAAGTCTTTACCCAACTTTTGCCTTCTCCAAGGGCCAACTCTTACTTCTTTATTTTTATTTATTTTCATTGATTTGAGAGAGAGAGAGAGAGAGAGAGAAAGGGGAGAGAGTGAGAGACAAGAAGAGAGAGACAGAGACATTGATTTGTTGTTCTACTTATTTATGCATTTATTAGTTGAGTCTTGTATGTGCCCTGACTGGGGATTGAGGGCACATACATGTGGGACAAGGCTCTAACCAACTGAGCTACCCAGCCAAGGCTCTTACTCTTTTATTTATTTAAAACTGAGACCTTTTTTCCTTTCTTCACATGTTCTCTAACATGATCCCCCAATCCCTTTTGTCCTCCACTGGTTTTCCATAGCACCTGTCCCCTGGCAATGTATTAGATTTATTTTTCATTTTTTCACTGAATGATTCATTGACTTAATGTTTATTTTTCTTCTACACTAGAAGTTGAATGTCACAAAGAAGGGATTTTTATCCATTTTGTTCACTAATGTGTCCCCAGTGCTTAGAAAGGTGTTCAATAAATACTGCTCAGTAAACTCAATGAAATATTTATGGAGTAGTTACTAAAAGTCAAGTCTGTTTTAAGTTCTAGGAATACAGCCATGGACAGACAGGATAGCTCTTCTTTCTTGGAGCTGACGTTCCTAGTGGGAACTAACTGCAAAATAGCGGATCTGCAGAGAGTGCAGCATTTTATGTAGAGGACAGCATGAGGGGCTGATAGAGCAGCCACAGGAGTAAAAGAGGGAGGAGAACACCTGGAAGTGGCCCTAAGCAAAAGATAGAGTGATGTGCTGAAAAGTTAAAGCTTCCAGAAAACATAGTGTATCACAATGTACAAAAGTACAGGAATTACAGAAAAGGGAACATGAAGAAGATAGAATCTGGGTGAGGCGTGGGAAAGCAAGCAAGCTCTGTAAACAGCATATAACAGCAATTCCAGATAATAGTAGCTAACCACAAAATTGTTTATTTTCCCAAATAAAATAAAAGGGAGCTAGGTGTTGAATGGAGGCTTCAGGATTCCATCAGAGATCCAGTGTCCTCTCTCTCTGTTCCACCATCTTCAGCACATGCTTTCCATCCTCAGAATCACTTTGGGGAAGGATGCAAAGGGAAGGGCAAAAGGAGTGCATTTCCTCACTGAAGAGTCTGCCAGAAAAGGACACAATACTTCCCATGGGCTGGAATTTAGTTGCCTGGTCATACCTAACTGCAAAGCAGTCTAAGGAAACTGGTCTTTTACACTGGGGCATTGCCCACTGCAAATATCTCTGCCATAGGAATAAATGGACAAATTAAAATTTATTAGAAGAGGACTCAAAATTAAAACACAGAGCATTAAAGAGTCAGACCACCCTGAGTTAAGATGCCTGGGAGGAAGGGTTGCTGGTTAAAATTGTAATGTCTGTGTATTTTGATATCATTAGTTCTTTGTATTTGTGTGTTGAAGGGTGATTAGCTGGGAGGAAGATATCAAAATTATAAAACCAATGGCCCCAGAAGAGATGGTTAGAGTTTAAAATTGAAAAGGGTACTTTGGTAGTTATCTGATTAATGCTTCTGACATGGAACATTGACTGTTTTTATGTCCTTTTAATAAAAGGAGTGTAGGGAACTAAGACAATTCATTTGTCTTTCAGATCACATGTAGAGAATCTTTATAAAGAGGATAAGAAGCCATTTGTTTACAAATTTATTTTAATATTAGTATTTTAAACAAAAGGAATATACAGTGAAAAGTAAATCTTTCCTATCCCACCCCATTAGATCCCTAAACCTGTAGAGTTCCAGTGCCTCTCCCCAGAAGCAACGACTTTTATCAGTTTCTTGTAGAAGAAGGAGTCATATAAAACTGGTGAGTCATATGAAAACAAATGTGCGCTTTCATTGTTAACAGTGAAAACTTTGACTTTTGGGCATTAAAAGGAAGTGCGAGCTCAAATGATACCACTTCTAGGAACCCCCTACCTAGATTAAGACAGGCAGATGTTACTGCCTCACCGACTCTTTCATGTCTTTTTATAACAATTTTTTTTATTATGGCAAAATATACATAACATAATATTTGCCATTTTAATTTTTTTTATTTATTATTTTTCCAAAGTTAGAAGCAGGAAGGCAGTCAGACAGACTCCTGCATGCGCCTGACTGGGATCCACCCAGCATGGCCACCAGGGGGCGATGCTGTGCCCATCTGGGGAGTTGCTCCATTGGGCTGGAGCCATTCTAGCACCTGAGGTGGTGGCCATGGAGCTGTCCTCAGCCAACTTTGCTCCAATGAAGCCTTGCTGTGGGAGGGGAAGAGAGGAAAGAGAGGGAGAAGGGTAGAGAAGCAGATGGATGCTTCTCCTGTGTGCCCTGGCCGGGAATCAAACCTGGGACTTCCACATGCCGGGCCAATGCTCTACCACTGAGCAACTGGCCAGCGCCCATTTCGATTCTTTTTTAGAGTCAGTGGCATTAGGTACATTCACATTGTTGTGCAACCATCACTGCTATTCATTTCCAGAATTTTTTTCCTCATTTCAAACAGAAACTTTGTACTCATTAAATACTAACGGTTCATTCCTTGTTCCCCTCCATGACCAGCACCACTCTACTTTCTGTCTCTGTGAATTTGCCTTTTTTAAGTACCTTATGTCAGTGGAATCACACAGTATTTGTCCTTTTGTGTCTTGCTTATTTCACTTAACATAATGTCTTCAAGATTCATTCATATTGTGGTTTATCAAAGTTTTCTTACTTTTAAAGGTTAAATAATATTTCATTGCATGGATATACCACATTTAGTTTGTTTCCACATTTCAGCTGATGAATAATGTTGCTGTGACATTTTAGTATAGTACAAGTATCTGAGTTCTTGTTTTTAATTCTTTTGTACCCTTCATATCTTTTTATAATATGCTGTGATTTATAGTAGTTGATGCATAAATGTGCAGATACTTTAAATTCCTTGTTATATTTTAATCCCTTGACAGCAAAGACCATAATTTTTTTTCACTCAAAAACTCACTCATTTGGTCATTCAACAGTTACATATTGAGCACATACTGAGTACCAGACACTATGTTAGACTTTGGGGACATAGAGTACAATGATGAATGTGGCCTCTATCCTCTTGCTATGAGCATAGGTCTAATGAGAGACATTTTTTTTCATTCATCGAGAACAATGCCTCGCACATTATAAATACTCAACAAATATTTTTTGACTTGTGACTTATATCAATATATTGACTTCATGTGTCCTCAGTGGACCCTGAGAGTCTCATATTAGTGATTCAATAGCAATAAAAATATTTGGAACAAATGAAAGCTCTATAAAATTAGGAACCATGCCTTTCTTGGTCACATGCATACTAGCAAATATCATGGTATCCAGCCCATAGTATGGGCTCAATAGTTTAAAAATGAATGCTGATGACATAATTTGTTCTAATGAACTCTGACAAGTTCTAATGAATCTCCCCATGTATTATGGATGGAAAAACTGAGGCATTTAAGAAAGGCAGTGACCAAGTCAGAAATAGAACCTGGGTCTCCTGACTTGCAATCTATACTTTGTGCTCTCCATCACACTATTGTATAAAATTAGAACTGATGTTCCACCTTTCTGTGAAAGATGTGAACTTTAATTAGGTATAATCACACACAGTATGGAGAAGATTTAAAACCTTTAAATTTCCTAAAAATGATAATGAATCAGATTCTAAAATAAGCTTGTTAAATGCTATTCTTAAGTTAAAAAGATAGTAGCATATGATGAATTGCTATTTGTGCTGTGAGGGGTGAGGTGTTACTGTGTTGTCAGTTTGGGAAGGCCTTACCACCCGTGTCTAACTTTATACATCATTTCTCTGTTCATTCAGCTCGACCTCATTCTGGGGTTTGGGAATGATATACAATTCTTGACTGTCAATGAATTGTTTAGGCCTTTTGGATTTTTTTTTTTAGCAACCTGGTTTGGAAATATTTAATCCTATGCTATATGAGTTAAAGCAGTGGTCCCCAAGCCCCGGGCCGCGGACCGGTACCGGTCCATGGGCCATTTGGTACCGGTCCGCAGAGAAAGAATAAATAACTTACATTATTTCTGTTTTATCTATATTTAAATCTGAACAATGTTTTATTTTTAAAAAGTGACCAGATTCCCTCTGTTACATCCATCTAAGACTCACTCTTGACGCTTGTCTCAGTCACGTGATACATTTATCCATCCCACCCTAAAGGCCGGTCCGTGAAAATATTTTCTGACATTAAACCAGTCCGTGGCCCAAGAAAGGTTGGGGACCACTGAGTTAAAGTTCAAATCACTCATTTCATTAGGAATTCTGGCTAAATTTTTCATGAGAGACAAGGTTGAGGACTCTAGTTATTAAAAACTTTTTGGATTATTTGTGGATATTAAAGAAAAACTATTCTAAAAATTTCAGATATTTCAGTTTCAGAAAAGCCTCCAGTATTTGAAATGAGTAAATTTGTCTTATAATACAACCTAAGAATTCAGCTTAGCAACCCAAGGAGAGCATAGATTAAATTTATACCCAGCTTTAGCTGATCAAGTTCTGAAACTGTCATAGGTCCACTGATGGCACAGGGAACAGAGGACCTTAGTTCATAAAGCAAAACCAGTGTGTGTGTGTGTGTGTGTGTGTGTGTGTGTGTGTGTGTGTGTGTGAAAAGAACTTGATATTTTTCCTGGCCTGTGGTGGTACAGTGGCTAAAGTGTTGACCTGGAACACTGAGGTTGCTGGTTCGAAATCTTGGGCTTGCCTGGTTGAGGGACATACAACAAGCAAGCAATGAACAACTAAAGTGAATCAATTATGATCTGATACTTCTTGCTGCCCCTGCTCCTCTCTCTGTAAAATAAATAAATAAAACCTTTAAAAAAAAGTTGACATTTTAAGAAGATTAAACTGAGCAGAAAATATCTAGAAGAACTTGAAGAGAACAGAGTGCTACCAGTGCTGTCTCCAAAGTTAAAAAAGACTTGGATACTGTTATAGAATAAGCCTAAAGGCTGGATCTGTTTATTATTATTATTTTTTATGATGACAACAATTATGATCTAGTATCTTAGCAAAACTAAAGTTTAAAATATAGTATTGTTGACTGTGATCACTATGCCATGCATTAAATCTCCAGGAGTTATTTAACTACTAGTTGTGAGTTTTTACCCTTAAACAGCATCTCCCCTGTTCCCTTATCTCCCAGCCCCTGGTTAACACCATTGTACTCTGTTTTACAAGTTTGGCCTTTTTAGATTACACATGTAGGTGGTTGGTATCATACAGTGTTTGTCTTTCTCTGTCTGACTTATCTCACTTAGCATAATGCCCCTAAGGTCCATCCATACTGTTGCAAATGGTGGGATTTCCTTCCTTTTCATGGTTGTATAATATTTCAGTGTGTGTGTGTGTGTGTGTGTGTGTGTGTGTGTGTGTGTAATTTTCTTTATCCCTTCATCTGCTGATGGACACTTAGATTATTTCCATATCTTAGCTATCATGGATAATGCTGTAATAAGTATAGGAATGCAGATATTTCTTCAATATTACGTTTTTCTAACTCCTAGGGAAAAAAAAAACATAGGGAAGAAGCTCTTTGACATTGTTCTTGGCAATGGACTTTTAGATACGACACCCAAAACAGATTTTTGCTTTTGGTATCTTATCCAAAAGCAAAAATAAAGAAGTAGAACTATATCAAATTAAAAAGCTTCTACACAGCAAAGAAAACCATCAACAAAATGAAAAGAAAACAAATGGAATGGAGAAAAATATTTGCAAACCATATATCAGATAAGTGATTGTTGATGTTTAGACTGCCTAGAGTGGTTTTACCTTTATGACAACAGGAAATGCTCAGAAACCTTTATAGTTACTACATAATAATGCAAGTATTTCATAGATTTTGTTGTTGTTGTTTTCTGTTTTGCTGTTGCTATATTTCCCATTGTATATTTTTCTAGAGTTAGGAGTATGAAGATAAAATAACCAAGTTGTGGCCCATGATGTTTGTTTTTTTACTGCCAATCTTATGTGGTTTGAGTGAAATATGTACAAGTGTTTGTTGTGATAGTAAGGACCAGAGCAATAGCTAGAGGTAATATGGAGAAATCAAAGAACTAACCATGGATTTTGGTCAAAAGTTGTCTTTGTTACTCAGTTTTGATGTGTTGATTTCCTTGGAGCTGCTCTGTTTGTGTCCCAGAGAATGATGGGAGCTCTTCTTCCAGTAGGGTACCGTTTTCCCCTGCCCAACCATGTGTAACAAAAGAGCAGAGGCTGAAGCGAGCTCCTCTCCTGATCCTGCCAGACAACTGTCAGAGTCCAACGAGAAGAGAGATCAGCAGTTCATTGTTCTGGTCACTTATATGTATCTCTCTGAAGAAAGTTTGCCATTTTACAATACAGGCACAGAGAGGTAATCAGGATAGGGAGAATTGAGGGTAGAGACAGGAAGAAAATATGGGAGGACAAATCTGAGGTTAAATATTTTCACCAACATCTAAGATGGTGAACAGAAAGCTAATGCCTTAACAGTCTTAGCCTTAAATATATATATGTAATATATATATGTAAATTTTTTTTTTTAGCTCATGCATGAGAGTGAGAGACAGACAGACAGGAAGGGAGAGATGAGAAGCATCAACTAACAGTTGCGGCACCTTAGTTGTTCATTGATGGCTTTCTTACATATGCCTTGACTGGGGACTATAGCTGAGCCAGTGACACCTTACTCAAGCCAGAGGCCTTGGGCTTCAAGCCAGAGACTATGAGTTCATGTCTATGATCTTGCACTCAAGCTGGTGACCCTGAACTCAAGCTGGTGAACCTGTGCTCAAGCTGATGAGAACACACTCAAGCTGGTGACCTTGGGGTTTCAAACCTGGGTCCTCAGTGGCACAGACCAACACTCTATCTACTGCATCCCCACCTGGTCAGGCTAAAATATTTTTGAGGACTTGTGTACTATGTTAAGTGCTTTGCAATTAGCACCTCATTGAATTTCTTTTTTTAAAAAATTAAGTAAGAGCAAGGGTAGCAGAGAGACAGACTCTTGCATGTGCCCCAACCAGGATCCACTGGGCAAGCCCCCTATGGGGCGATGCTCTGCCCATCTGGGGCACTGCTCTATTGCTTGGCAGCCAAGCCAATTTTAGTGCCTGAGGCAGAGGCCACAGCTATCTTCAGGACCCAGGGTCAACTCTCTTGAGCCAATTGAGCCATGGCTGTGGGGGGTGGGGAGAAGGGTGAAGGAGGAGGGGTGGAGAAACAGATGGTTGCTTCTCCTGTGTGCCCTGACTGGGAATTGAACCGAGGACATCCACACACGGACAGATGCTCTATCATTGAGCAAACTGGCCAGGGCCACACCTCATTAAATTCTTATAACACCCCATGAAGTATGAATTATCCTGTATCTCTACTTTACAGATTTAAGAAAATCAAGACCCACAGAGAGTTATTTTGCTAAGATTATGTGAAAGGGCAAAACCAGAATTCAAACTCAGGTGTGGCCCCTGGCTGGTTGGCTCAGTGGTAGATTGTTGGCTGGCATGTGGATGTCCTGGGTTCAATTACCCAGTCAGGGCATACAGGAGAAGCAATCATCTGCTTCTTTACCCCTCCCCATTCCCCTTTCCCTCCTGCAGCCATGGCTTGATTGGTTCAAGTGTATTGGCCTGGGACGATGAAGATGGCTCCATGGAGCCTCTACCTCAGGTGCTAAATATACCTTGATTGCAAGCATGGCCCCAGATGAGCAGAACACTGGCTCCCGATGGAGATTGCTGGATGGATCCTGGTTGGGGTGCATGTGGGAGTATGTCTCTCTATTTCCTCTCCTCTCACTTGGAAAAGAAGAAGAAGAAAAAACCTCATGTATGGTCTAACTCTGGAAGTATCAGCCAGTGTGCATCTTTAGAATAAAGTATGCCCTTTCTCTAATCCTGGACAGCTCCTCCAAAAAGTCCAATATGGTCTGAAAACTAAGAATACTGACTGGCTAGCTGGAGCACCAGGCCACTTTTATGCCTCCAAAGGAGTTTGGCAGACATGATCACTAGGTAAAAGTCGTGAATATCTGAGTTTTTGTCACTTAGTGCGAATAGATTTACAGAAAGTTAAGGCTAGTATTGTCCCACAGAGATTGTGCACCTGTTAGAAGTTTGCCAGACCTGTGTTTTTACAGCTTCACATATTCTTATGCAGTTGTCACCAAGTTGTTACTTGAATGTAGTAGTTAATCATGTATTACGTTATAGCAAAACACACCTAATGTGCTCATTAAATAAATGTCACATTTGCATAATCATTGTCAGTAGAAAGGTAAACACACAGAAGCATCTGGAAAACTAGTGAGATTTGTTCAAGCTGCAGCCACCCTTCACATGGCACATGTGTTCCAGGAACTGTCATGGGACTCCCTAGGCTCCTCCTACCTCCTACCTGCACATTTTTTAGATGCCTAGACCAAAAAGTTAACTGGAAAATTGTAGAGGAGGATGAAAAAAGCAATCTGATGAAAACTGAAGCTAGAGGGGGTTATTACCAAATAGGAATGAGGACAAAGGAAGGCCTTCAAGTGAGGCCATTATCTGATGATATGATGATTTCATGTATTAGAAGGGGATGGTTTGTTCAGTGTGCTCTAAGGGCAGAGCAGAGCCCACCATACCAGGCTCCATCCACAGGGGATGTCACATAGCCCAGAAGTAGCAAAATGGGGTCTGGGGATTTAGGACTCCTGACTCAAAGGCTGGAAGGTCCAGTGCCTGCTGTATGACCGATACCCAGGAATGGAAAATAGAAGGAGGTCTAGAATATGCAGAATGCTCCATGATTTCCAAAGTGTTTTCAATAGGTGATCACATTTGGTCATCCTGACCCCAACGTGAGATAGGTGTTATTACCCCAATTTTTACAGATGAGAATAAAACAGTAAAAATACTGTTAAAGTCACATGGCCAGGAAGTAGCAAAATGGGATCTGGGGACTTAGGACTCCTGACTCTAAGACCAAACAGGTTTATATTCTGACAGAGGTGCAGAACACTGCCCTGCTTTGGGGGAGAGAGAAGTTCTATTGGCAGGAAGCAGAATCCCAACTCTGGAACTAGGATTTGGTGATAGGTCTCTAGGAGGACCCCTGAGCCTGGCTGGTTAGCTCTGTTGGTTAGAGTGTTGTCCTGATATGCCAAGGCTGTAGATTTGATTCCCTGATGGCACATTCAAGGAGCAACCAACAGATGCATAAATAAGTGGAATAACAAATTGATGTTTCTCTCTCTCTCTCTCTCTCTCTCTCTCTCTCTCTGTGTCCTTCCTCTTTCTCTAAAATCAATTAAATTAAAAATAAGTTAAAAAATAGAAGGACCCCTGATGCCAACCAAACATCCCAAGATCTCATAATCAGAAGATCCTTGTTCTAAGGCAAGGAGATTACAGAACAAGACAGCAGTCGGTTTCATGGTTTCATAAAGCACTCTTCTGGGCATTTTTTAACAATTCAGTGAAGGTGGGATTATGATCTTCATTGAGAAGAATTGGTTGAACATTGGGGGCAGGGCTGGATCTACTGTGGATAAGGTGGCCTCTGCCACAGGGGCAGGGACATAAGAAGATCATCCTAGGACCAAGGAGAGTAGTGGAGATGGAGCTCAATACCCTAACACTACTACTCAACATGACACCTTGTAAAAGAACCTGGATGCAGTAGAGGGGAGCCCTGCGTTGGGAAAGTAGTAGAAGATTACCTGACTTTGAAGTTCCCTTCCAAATCACAGCATCTATAAGTTTATGAATAAAGAGCTTCTGGTGAGATCATTCTTTATCAGGAGTTCATTGGGCACCTACAGGTACTTCATCACACCCCTCACTACCTCTGTCCACCTCCAATCACTCCATGGCTCCTCAGAAGCTCTCTTACTCTTTCCCCAAACAGTTCCCATAATGGCCAAAAATGGACCCTGATCCTAAACATAGCCATCTATAAAAAGCTGATAGCCCCACCCCATCAGTCCTGGGTACTGATCATTCAGCTTTGTTCAGGCCAATACATCCAGAATGGGGAATCCAGTAAATTTCACAAGGCCAGGACCATGCCCATTTTGCTCACCATTTAATTCCCAGTGCTGATCCCAGAACCTGGTACATAGTTGAATTACTGGAGAGTGATGAATAAATGAGCACAGTTGCCAAAGAAGACTTGAGAGATGAAGGTGATGCTATTTCTAGGATCATTTTATTTAAGGAACTGATTGAACCAAAATTCAGTGCCTCTAAAACACATTATCATCTCTCATTCGGCCCATATTATGAATTTGAAGGGAGTAATTGTATAGTCATACCCAGGAAAGGTCCTCAGGGTAGTCCCTCCATAGGTTTAACTGACCTACAGATCTTTTCTTTGTCCTTGAGCACCCAGCATAGTCCCCTGGACATAGAATATACTCTACAAATGTTTTTGAAAGTCCTTGCAGTAAGGCAGTTTCATGTATTTAGTAGTTTCCTTACCCAGACTGTGAGAACTTGATATAGTAAGCCTCTAGGGTTTGTTGGGACTGTGAGTCATGAAGGCGTGTCTTATATTCAAATGGAATATAAATTCTCCACTGAGGGATATTGTGCCTGGTGGTGCAGAAACACACTGTAGCTTTATTTATAGAGTAGTTTGGGTCTTTTACTGAAGAATTCTGCTCAAATATTTTTTTTTCTTTCTAAACATTTAAATGATTCATTTAAATATTCTTTTTGTGACTCCCCTTTATCTAAAATTCCTCTGGGATAAACTGTTATGTGTAAATAAAGTTTTAGAGACTTAAACCCTTTATTCTAATCTCACTTCTGAGTTCATCACAGTTTAAGATTATCAGTGACTACCAGTCACAAGATTTAGTATTGAACAGTCAGTCCTTCCAGAAAAATATTTTTTCCCTTGTCTTTTGTACTGCTACATTTTGGTTTTCCTCTTATGTGGCTTCTCCCTAGTCTTGTTAAAAACTCTTACTTATATACTGAGGTCAAGTTGTTGGAGATTCTGAGAGTTTGGCTGTAGGGCTTCTTCTTTCTCAATTCTGTACTTGCTCCATACCATGGCTTCAGTTGACTTCCATATGCTGATGACTTTCAAATGTGTATCTCCAGATCAGGTCCCTTTTCTAAGCTCCAGACCCATCTACAGCTGTGACAGTCCATTCCCATGTGGATATCTGAAAGCACCTCTAACTCAATTTATCCAAAACTGAACTTGTGAAAATGGAATAGTTTTTCCTAAACTGGTTCTCTTCCAATGTTTTCTTTTCTAGCCAGTGGCATCATCAGTCAACTAGTTGCATGAGCCATCAACTTCCGAGCCATTCTTTTTCTTTTTTCCATTTGTTAATTTAGTACATTCCAATTTATTTTTTTAATCTTTAAAAATATTATTTAGTTTGGCCCTGGTCAGATAGCTCAGTTGGTTGGAGTATTGCCCCACTATGACAAGGTTGTGCATTCAACCCCTAGTCAGGGCCCATATAAGAAACAGCCAATGAATGTGTAAATGTGTAGAATAGCAAATCAATCTCTCTCTCTCTCTCTCTCTCTCTCTCTCTCTCTCCTCCTCCTCTCCCCCTCTCCTCTCTCTCTCCTACTCCTCTCTCTCTAAAATCAGTCAATAAAAATAAATTATAGTTTACATTCAATATTTTATATTAGTTTTACTTGTACATCATAGTGTTTAACCAATTTAAATACTTTACAAAGTGTCCCCCTTGAGCCATTCTTGACAAGTGCTTCTCCCTTCCCTCCACAACAAATTTCTGTTGATTTTATTTCAACTCATCCCCTTATTTCCAGCTTCATTTATGTTATTCTAGTCTAAGCACTTATCATCAATCACCTGGGCTGCTGAAGTAGTTTACTGACTGGTTTACATGTCTCTGCTCTAATTTCCCATCCAAACTCCACAGTGAGCTTTCCAAAATACATTTCTGATCACTTCACCCCATTGCTTAGATCCTTCAGTGCCTTATATCCTACTGTTCTTAGAGTAAATATCAGAGTCTGAGAAAATCTACAAGTCATGGCCTGATCCCTGCCTACCTGTCCAACCAAATTTCATCTTTCCTTCTGTGCACTTCTCTCTCTGTGTTCCACATACACACTGACTGGAGCCACGTGCTCTCCTATTTAGCACAGTCCTTGTAGATCACAGATGAGGCAGCAGGCTCAGGAATAGTAAATAGGTTTGCTTAAGATCAAAGCAGACTCTTGTCTTCTAGGTCACTACTTCTTTCCACATAGCCTGCACTTAGTTCATGAGTGTTATCCTATTTTAATGTGACCAAGAGCCCTACAGAAAAGAAGGAAACAAATTGTGTGTTATTTACCTCTAGTGCTTATTTACCTCTAGTAAACTATTAATTTTACTTAAGTTCTTTTTAAAAATCTAGGATATAGTCAGAGTCTGGTAAAACTAATAATAGTGTCTTTCTTTGGATGAAGAGTTTTTAGAACATCTTCAGTCCACAAAATCGTATTTACAATAAAAAATGCTCATGTATTATCCTTGGCTAATGATACGATGGTAATGTGAAATAAAGATTAAAGGTCAGTTGTCAAATATAGCTATTCGCCAAAAAAAGTTTTCCAAACAGTGTTTCCTGAAACCTTTTGAGCCCTGATGAGGTTGATGAACAGAGAGAATTAGAGCTGTGAATTATCAGAGCCTCCTACCTAACAATGTTTTCTTGGGTAGCAGCTTGGATGTGTTCAAGTCCCAAGTTATCTGATGTTTCCTTGTTAAACTGCTTCAAAATGTACTTTGTCACCCTATTATTGATGGAAAGCCAAAATGACAGTGCTCAATTGTGAGCTTTGGGGCTATTATGGGAAAGTGCTTATTTCATGCATTAATTCTCTTCACTGCCACAGAGACCTGAGTTAATGCTCTTCATTCAGTTGGGAAGATACGGGAAGTCTATAAGAATGTCTTGAGGTGGGAAATGATGAAGTGATCATTGTCAGAGTGTAATGGATGTCATATTGTGAATAGCTGTACTCCATTTAGTGAGTCCATGGTTAGAAATTGAAGAAAAAGGCATTTTCAGCCTCTTTATCCTCTAGGACTTTTAAATTTTCTAGAATTTTTTAAAAAAAGCATTAGAAATGACCATTCCTAAGTACTTTTCAAGTTACCAAAGATTACCATGGTAACTAAATTTAAGTGCGTGATTAAAGGAAGTGTGTTTAATGAGGTTTTTTAGCCCATGTTCAAGTTTCCGGTTTATTAAAGAGAAAATGCCAGGGGTTGAGACTCTTATGCTCTTTGTTAAGAAAGAGAGTGAGTGTTTTCTGGAGGAGGTGTATACCCTTAGCAATATGAAGGAAGTGTGTCACAAGTCTCCACATCTATCTTCACCTAAGTGCCTGAGGACATTAAAAGATTGAAATTGTTCAATGAGACACCATTGCTCCTTGCAAGAGTCAGAAATACAGAGTTTTGATTACAGGAACAGTGTTGGGATAATCTGATAGTAGTTTCTTTTCTACATTTAATTTTATACTCTACTGGGTAAATTTTTTTCATGAAAGGGGAATCAGGAGCCAAGGTCAAACCTTTTTACACATTTTCAGAGGACCTTATATAATTGCCACCTTGGGATATCACTTCAAGTTTTATAGACTAAGTTTTTTATTTGTCATTTATGTGTAGATTCTCAGAAAACTCCTTATTTATTTGTAATATACTACAAGTATTTATCACTAAGACACAATACCTTTGATGAAGAAAATAGCAGCAAAGTTATTTGAAATGGAAGTTTTTGTTTTGTTTTTTTAAATTAAAGTGTTTATAGCAAGTACAGGTGTGTCATTTCAACCTGGAGTCATTTATTTGTACACCCAGGTGATTTTTCTTCCTTGACTCCATACTCTATTTGAAATTACCACACCATTGTATATTTAGAAGTATAGATTCTTTTTTTTTAAGAGAGAGAGAGACAAGAGGGGAGAAGGAGAAAGATGAGAAACATCAACTTGTAGTTGCTTCACTTTATTTTTTATTTTTTATTGATTGCTTCTCATATGTGCCTTGACTGAGGGCTCAAGCCAAGCCAGTGACCTCCTGTTCAAGCTAGTGACCTTGAGCTCAAACCAGCAACCTTGGGCTTCAAGCCAAGCAACCTTTAGGCTCAAGCCAATGATCTGGGGATCATGTCAATGATCCCATGCTTAAGCTGGTGACCCTGTCCTCAAGCTGCCAAACCCACACTGAAGCCAATGAGCCCACACTCTAGTCAGCAACCTCAGGGTTTTTAACTGGGGCACTCAGCATCCTAGGTTGACATTCTATTCACTGCACCAACACCAGTCAGCCAAAAGTATAGATTCTTATGTTTGCAAAGGACTTTTAAGGTAATCTATATAGTTTGACACCCTCTCTACCTCCAGTACCTGCATAACCTCAGTTCTAACACTTTGACAAGACCATTACTATCCCTAGAGACAGCCACCTCATTACTGGACAGCAATAATTTTAAAATTTATTCTTTTGTTAAACTAAAAATTGATCCCTTAAAGTTTCAATTTTCTGATTCCTGCTTCACTCTGAATAAATGAAAGTATAATATGCTGAAAACAGAAAAAATGATAGGTTTCCAACAGATTATTTCAGTGCTACTGCACCAGAAGTTAAAAGTTTGTGCAGAATGGGATGAAATTCATCTGGAGGGAAATTGGGCTTTGTTTGGGCTAGAGATTAAAGGAGGTGATCACTTTATTTTGTGTTTATGGCTTCTTCTCTGTCTTTCCCCAAACGAGGAATATCTTTGGTTATTTCAGTTTTGTGAGAGTAGAGAAGGGCAGTTGGCACAGAGAACATAGGGCAAGGGTTCAAAGCTGAGATGAGTCTGGGACGAGGAAATACAGGACTTTTGTCTGTAGACCTTTGCAGCCTTGAAGTGACTGGTAAGTTGATGACATGTCCAGAGAGAAACTCCACACAGTAGAGGAGCATTAGAGGATTTTCATAGATTCATAGATTCTGGAAGTAGTTATAGAACTTATCACTGCTGTGACACTCACCACTTAGTGTGGCAGCAGCTTAACTTTTCAATTGCTCATTGAACAGTTCTTCCTGTGTTCGAGTTAAAAACCATTTGTCTCCCTATAATTTATTGAACTTATTGGTCCTAGTTCCTTTATCTGTTGACAACCTTCAAATATTTGAACATAGCAATCCTCTGTTCTTCTCAAGATGACCCTCTCCCAGCTAAACCCTCCCAGTTCTATTAATAATTTTATATGAAGTTAATGCAAAGGAAATTAATTGTTTTGTATATTCATTATACTTACAATATTTAAACCATTTTTTGAGAATCTTATCTTTGCTAAGCATTTTGTTTAATATTTTACCTTTAGAGTTCATTAAATATTACTAGGTATTTTCTCTTTTAATTCTCACAACAATCCCATGATATATGCATTATTAATATCAGCATTTGGCAGATAAGGAAATTAAAGCCCAAAACAATTCCCATCTTTTGAATTCTGAATTCCATGTTTTCAATCACTAATAAATAATAAATTGGTTCTAATTTGTTAATGAGCCTATTAAAGGACCTTATATGGAGCCAAATATAGGACTCTAGGTATAATCCCACTTGCATGGAGAAAATAAACTTTCTTTATTTTGGACACTTTGCTTCTGAGAATGTAGCCAAGATCTCTATGTTCTTTGGCAGTAACATCATGCTGTTGGCAATCAAACAAACTCTTGGTTCTTAAAATATGTGCTCTTATCAGGATATATGTCTCCCCAATTTTACTTGTATGGTTTAATTTTTGGATATTAGGATACTAGTATATTTATTAACTTTCATCTCTCACTATTCTTGGCTAATCATTTACTATCTAAATTCTGGTATCCATATTCCATAAGCAAAGTGCTGGAGTAAAGGTAGGAATTTTTGGCTGACTGAATGATCATTCAGGATCAACAAGGAAAGATTTACTCTATGTAAAGTTATGAAGACATAGAATATGTTTTAGAAATATTTAATAAAAGAGACTAAACAGTTAAAATTTTACTAATAAAATAAAATCCACATCTGCAAAACAACTTGGTCCACCAAAATCTGTGTCTCCTGTTTTATAGAATACATTTTTTGGAGGAAAGAATCCTGAAGTAGTCTAATGTTGTGATTTGCAGGTATACAGTTTTAGGTTGACTTCAGGCTGGCTGCAATGGGGTTACCTATTACCAGGCTTTGCTCTGGATATTTTAATTATGTAGATATGGGGTGGGGTCTGGGAATTTGTACTAAACCCACAACTTTCCAGGTGGTTTAGATGCAAAACCAAGTTTGGGAACCACTGATTTAGACCATTTCCATCAATATATGTGTTGAGATTACTGCAATTCATCAAATATTTTCAGTTCTTCACCCTTTCTGATCACATGGTAGGATTGCCATTCCTGGTCTTTTTGTGGCCCTGGCCAGTAAGTAAGCTGTGAGCAGAAATTATCTGTTCCACTTTAAACCAGGAACATTTCATTGGTGATACTAGGCCATCAGGGATCTCTCTTTGCTCTGGCACGGGGATCAGAAACATTCAAAATGATGGTTGTTTCATCAGTCCAAGTCCCAAATTGACCACAGTGAGCAAAGCCACTCTGACACCCTGAAGAGTACATACAGCATGGGCAAGAAATACATTTTTGTAATCTTTAACCACAAAGCATAAAATAAGCCCCTTCTGACTGAGAGATCATATTTATTTGTATAATGTTAAATTTTATTTTATTGAAGTGGTCTATGAATAATTAAACCATCTAATAGTACTAAAAGACATCCTTTTTTATAAAATTTTTTTTCTTTCTCAATCTCTTAATTTGCTTCCCAGAGTCAGCCATTTTTAATCTTTTACTTTGTTATATCTGGATTTTTTTCTCTTTTGTTCTGAGGATATACGAGCCAAACTGACAACATGCTGGGGAGCAAGATCTCAAATGCTCCCTGGGTTTTTTTCCTTCATATTTAAAAATGATACATTATCCTGTTTAGTGGTGCTCTCTTGTTTTGGTGTTTGAGTACTTAGTTCTCTTATACCAAAATCACTTAATTTCCCTGCCCCTAACCTCCCAATATCATATTTTTGGATTAAAGAATCAGTTTTACATTGTTATTATTATATAAAATTATTTACTGTTGAGCTAAGAAATGTTCTCCAGTTATGTTTTCTTTCTTGAACAATGGTGGTTTGTTCCCTCTAAACTTTTAAAAAGTCCTTCATTTTTTTAGTGTTCTTTATATTTATAGTTATTCCTACTTTCTTCTCCTCCCAGTATTACATATATCTGGCTTAGCAATAAACTTTTCCAAAATCTCCAGCATATCAGACAATGTATTAGTTTCATCTCTCCCCTCAAGGCCTCTCTCCCACAGTCACCTGGCCTCTTGCTTTGATTAGGACTGGTGTTCTCTAGATCTGGTATACCAGTCAGCCTGGGACTTCTTTGCAATTTTCCTGCATTAGATACCATATCTTTATCTTTCTTGGAACTAGCTTAAACTGAAGCAGCCCCTACTTCTGTTGCTTCTCAAAAAAGGGTACATGAAAGGTAATATATTTTTTTTCTTTATTTTAGGTTTTTTTTTGTTTTTTTTTTACAGGGACAGAGAGAGAGAATCAAAGAGAGGGATAGATAGGGATGGACAGACAGGAATGGAGAGAGATGAGAAGCATCAATCATCAGTTTTTTGTTGCAACACTTTAGTTGTTCATTGATTGCTTTCTCATATGTGCCTTGACCACGGGCCTTCAGCAGACCGAGTAACCCCTTGAGCCAGTGACCTTGGGTCCAAGCTGGTGAGCTTTGCTCAAACCAGATGAGCCCGCACTCAAGCTGGCAACTTTGGGGTCTTGAACCTGGGTCCTCTGCATCCTAGTCCAATGCTCTATCCACTGTGCCACTGCCTGGTCAGGTGAGAGGTAATATTTTTGAGTACTTATTTGAAAATATCTTTATTCTTTCTTTACATTTGTATAGTAGATGGGCTGAATATATAGGTTTAGGTTAGAAATGATTGTCTCTCAGAATTCTGAAGGCACTTTCTCCCCATTTTCTTTTAGAGTCCAGTGTTGATACTGAGAATCTAATGAGATACTGATGATTCCATTCCTTTGAATATGAGTTTGTGTGGAAATTTTATGTTCTGAAATTTCATGATGATGAGATGTAGTATAGATTTAAAAAATTTATTGTGCTCTGGTAAATTTATATTTAATACTGGAAATTTTTCTTGTATTCTTTCTTTGAAAATTTTCTTTTTGGGGATCACCTATTGATTGTGGGCTTTCTGGACTGATCCTCTGCTGTTGTTGTTTCTTCTTCTTCTTCTTCTTCTTCTTCTTCTTCTTCTTCTTCTTCTTCTTCTTCTTCTTTAGTATTTATTTCTAAGTCATTCTTTTTGATCCAATTTTTAACTTTTGGGGGGAATTTTTTTCTTTTGACACTTTAGTTAAAATTTCCATTTGGTTATAATATTAACTTTTAGGAGTACTTTTTTATTCTTTCATGCTTTCTTTTTTAAAGCATTTCAGTTTTGCTGCATGAATATGATGGATTCTTTTATTGTTTTGAAAATGATTATAGGCCTTGGCTGGTTGGCTCAGTGACAGAGCATTGGCCTAATGTGTGGATGTTCCGGGTTCGATTCCCAGTCAGGGCACATAGGAGAAGTGACTATCTGCTTCTCCACCTCTCTTCCTTTACTACCCTCTCCTGCAGCCATAGCTCTACTGGCTCAAGCGAGTTATCCCTGGGCGCTGAGGATGGCTCCATGGCCTCCACCTCAGGTGCTAGAATTAGCTCCATTGGGAGCAATGCCCCAGATGGACAGAACATCTCCTTATAGGGGGCTTGGCGGGTGGATCCCAGGCAGGGTGCATGCAGGAGTCTGTCTCTCTGCCTCCCTGGCTCTCACTTAATTAAAAAAAAAAAAAGAAGAAAATGATTATAGATTTTAAAAACATTTGTTTCATTTTCCTATATTGCTATGTTTCCACTAGTCTCCTTTTCCCTTTCATTTGCTTTGCATTTTCTTTCAATTTGGAAACTTTTCTTTTTTTTTTTTTTTTTTTTATATATAATTTTATTTTTTTAATGGGGTGACATCAATAAATCAGGATACATATATTCAAAGATAACAAGTCCAGGTTATCTTGTCGTTCAATTATGTTGCATACCCACCACCCAAAGTCAGATTGTCCTCTGTCACCTTCTATCTTGTTTTCTTTGTGCCCCTCCCCACCCCCTATTCCTCTCCCATTCCCCCCTCCCCCCCCCCCGTAACCACCACACTCTTATAAATGTCTCTTAGTTTCACTATTATGTCCCACCTACGTATGGAATAATACAGTTCCTGTTTTTTTCTGATTTACTTATTTCGCTTCGTATCATGTTATCAAGATCCCACCATTTTGCTGTAAATGTTCCGATGTCATCATTTCTTATGGCTGAGTAGTATTCCATAGTGTATATGTGCCACATCTTCTTTATCCAGTCATCTATTGATGGGCTTTTTGGTTGTTTCCATGTCCTGGCCACTGTGAACAATGCTGCAATAAACATGGGGCTGCATGTGTCTTTACGTATCAATGTTTCTGAGTTTTTGGGATATATACCCAGTAGAGGGATTGCTGGGTCATAAGGTAGTTCTATTTTCAGTTTTTTGAGGAACCACCATACTTTCTTCCATAATGGTTGTACTACTTTACATTCCCACCAACAGTGTATGAGGGTTCCTTTTTCTCCACAGCCTCTCCAACATTTGCTGTTACCTGACTTGCTAATAACAGCTAATCGAACAGGTGTGAGGTGGTATCTCATTGCCGTTTTGATTTGCATTTCTCTAATAGCTAAAGAAGATGAGCATCTTTTCATATATCTGTTGGCCATTTGTATTTCTTCCTGGGAGAAGTGTCTATTCATATCCTCTTCCCATTTTTTTATTGGATTGTTTGTTTGTTTGTTGTTGAGTTTTATGAGTTCTTTGTATATTTTGGATATTAGGCCCTTATCTGAGCTGTCGTTTGAAAAAATCATTTCCCATTTAGTTGGCTTTCTGTGGAAACTTTTCTTAAGTGTTTTTAATCTTTGACTGTTTGTTTTTATTTTAAAAATAGGCAATGAAATATTGACCAGTGTCTGAGTGTTTGTGAAGGACTTGTCAGTTTCATTTAGAAAGTGATCTCCAAATACCAGTATGTTAAAGTATTTTGGGAGGGGACCTTCA
This sequence comes from Saccopteryx leptura, assembly GCF_036850995.1. Classification (NCBI taxonomy): domain Eukaryota; kingdom Metazoa; phylum Chordata; class Mammalia; order Chiroptera; family Emballonuridae; genus Saccopteryx; species Saccopteryx leptura. Next base: position 308,972,396 of record NC_089505.1, read on the forward strand.
ATTCCCTCTAAAAGAATACTGCAATGTGTTATGGAATTGTAACTCTGAAACCTATATGATTTTATTGATAAATGTCACCTCAATAAGTTCACCTCAGTGTGTGTATATACTTATCTGTAGGTACTCTGGGAGTGGGTGGGGAAAGACTTTTATTCTCTGCCTTCCTTCACACCCTGTTGTTTCCTTTTCCCTGTCATACCATTGTGTTTGGTATACTCAAGATGAGAGCTTCTTTAGCTCAATTTCTCCAGAAAATAATAGCCCTCTTTTCTGTGGGGGAAAGATAATCACTGATCTGTCTATGCAGTGACTGTGCAGTGAAGAAGACTGGTGATCAACCAATCAGCACAGGTTTTTAAGATGTGTGCCTGTTCTAAGCCTGATTCCTTCTATTGCTTTCAAGTGCTGAGCTTCTCATGGTCTATACAAGGCACATGGTTCTCTTCTGACTATATTCCCTTTCTGAGGGATCTAAAGTTGGAACATCATCTGCTCTTTTAAGATAGTTCCTTTTCACCTGATTTCTACCTTCCAAACATGTTGAAATCTCTCATCTGCAGTTCTTGTCTCTCCCATTCTCTTTTCTTCTGGGTGGATGATATTCTAATTATTTTTAAAATACTATATTTATAAGCCTGATGTGTGGTGGCGCAGTGGATAAAGTGTCAACCTGGAATGCTGAGGTCATGGATTTGAAACCCTGGACTTACCTGGTCAAGGCACATATGACAAGCAACTACTATGAGTTGATGCTTCCTGCTCCTCCCCATGCCCCTTTCTATCTCTCTATCCTCTCAACAGAAAAAAAATTTATGGGTTTTGAGAGGAAACAGAGATAAGTGACAGTCCTCCATGTTTAACTGGAAGTCTACCACTCACTCAAGCTTCAAAGGAGAAAAAGGAAACTCTGGGAGGTTTACAGACTTCCTCAAGATTCACATTTGTAGTGGAGTGAAGAGCACAGACTCTGGAGTCAGACAACCTACTGTATTTCCTGATGTATAAGATGCACCCTTTTTGGAAAAATTTGGGGTCTAAAACCAGTTCATCTTATACAGTGGTTGTAGATTTTTTTACTTACATTTCCCACTTTTTCACGCAGATGAGGAGTTGTATGAATTTTATAATGAATAAAACCTGAGTTCAATAACTTAATGTAATACATTATTTTTCCAAATTTTGGGCCCCAAAATTAAGGTGCATCTTATACATGAGAGAAATACATGGGGAAATATGGTAATTTTGTACACAGGATCTGTGTCTTACTACTTATTTGACCCTGAGCAACTTATTTAACTATTTTAAGCCTCATCTATAAAATAAGGATAATAATAATACCTACTTTTTAGGTTGTTATGAGGATTAAATGAACTACTTCATAAAAGTGTTCAAAACTGTGCTGAATTCATGTTAGCTATTATTATTATTATTATTACTACTACTGTATTATCAGGCCCTGCCTTCCTGAGCTTAAAACCCTTAGGAACATGGAATTCATAGGACATGATTAGTCCTTTTTCTGCTGCTAGTATAAGCACTATATATGTTGGCCGTATTTTTTATTTCAATACATTTTTCTCATGATGTCTAACAGAGCTAGTCATTCCATTTCATTGAGCCAATCACAGTTAATTCCAGACTTTAGTTTAGTGAATGTGTATGGACATGAATGGATAAAATTACCTTTGTGATGTAACCAGAATCAAGTGTGATAGAAGAAAACACCAGCATTGGCACAGAAGGACCTGGACTTAAATGGTCCCTATTAGGTGACTTCAGTCAAGCTGGGAGATCTGACCTGACCTTCTCAGAGTTCCATGAGAAAGAGTGCATTCTTCTTGGGAAAGTCATTTCCAGAGCTGAGACTTCCTTCTTTTTGGGAAGATCTGAGGGTGTCATGATTGTATTTCTCAGAGTGCAGACATTAGGGAGAGTGTTATAGCTTTGGGTGCTTAAACTCTAGTGGTTTGTTTAGCTGAGGTCAGAGGAGATCTTACACACCTGACTGGGAGATTTTATCCAATATTGACCAAAGATATCTCTTTTCCCTCAGTAATGAAACCTTGGGGTGTTCAATGAGACACTAAAAAAATAAATAAAAATAAAAGTAAATAAAAAATAAAAACCAGCCTGGTAGGAAATGGAAGTGCTCTAGAGAAGCAGACAAGGATAGGTGAGATTAGGAAATCATACAGTCATCTAAGGGAAAAGCCAGGTAGAGGTGGGATGCTTTTTACTTGTTCTGATTACATTTGCTACCACAGCCTGGGCTTTATTCAACTCCCTGTTGAAATAACCATTTGGATCTGAGATGGAGTAATTCCTACTAAACCCCGTGTCAATAAATAAAAACTTTGCCAAGTATCTATGCTTAGCTTCCCCCCACCCCTCCAAAAGGCCTAGGTCAGTGTTTGCCTGCTCAACACAAGTTACCTCACCTGGCTCTAAGACTTCCCTGTCCTCCATACAAGGGAAGTAACCTTGCAATAACTAATCAGAAAATTCTCAGTGCAATTTTCTTGTTCCTGCTCCCTTCTGCGTATAAAATCTCTTGCCTTGTATCTGCTGGATTAGATGCTACCCAATTCATAAATCTCTGAATAAAGCCAATATGTCTTTAAAATTTACTCATTTGTATTTTCTTTAACATACCATGGTAAGAAAACACAGGAAGGGCCAAAGCAGGCAAGAGAAAGTCCAAAGTGTGCAATGAGTTTAGAAGAATGAGGAAACAGCCCCCTTCTCATTTACTACTTAAAGAGATTATTATTTTTACTTTATAAATGTTGGTTAGTCTTTACCTCATGGTTTTGGCATGACTATGACCACCTCAGTGTAGGGGTGATTCTGTATACTGTTTAAGTTGAATATTTCATTCCCTTTCCTTTGCTAGAACATTTCCTTAAATCAATGATAAAAGTCTAACAAGTTAGAAGTCATGTTCTATATCTTAATGCATTATGTGCAGTGCTAATATTTGATTCTTGACCCTTGAGATCAAGACATGAAGCATTGGCCTGTTTCTCATCAAAGAATCTCTGCGGACATGGACTCATTCTTCCTTGATAGTGAACAAAGCCAGCTGTGGACTCCTTGTCAATGAGTAAACGGAAATAAGAAATGCCTTGTTTAAACTCTTCTGGTGAACCATAAAGAATAGATACAAGTAGGGCCTGACCTGTGGTGGTGCAGTGGGTAAAGCATCGATCTGGAATGCTGAGGTCGCTGGTTCAAAACCCCTGGCTTGCCTGGTCAAGGCGCATGTGGGAGTTGATGCTTTCTGCTCCTCCCCCCTTCTCTCTCTCTGCCTCCCTCTCTCTCTCCCTGTGTACCTTCTCTCTAAAATGAATAAATAAAATCTAAAAAAAAAATTTTTTTAAAAAAGAATAGATACAAGTACTACTAACATTTATTTTCCTTTTGGAGTTGTTATAACAATAATATTAGGCATGTGGAATAAAAATATCTGATACGAATTCAAGGATAAGTATTATTGAGGATCTCACCAATTTGCTGCACCTTAAACATGAATCAGTATTCAACTGACGGTTCCATTAGAATTTTGGACACCATGTTGGTGCTTCACCTGGGAGTTTTTGATAATGGGAAAACTCTGGGAACATCTGTACTTGTTTTAGCTTCCATTTCTGAGCTGTGCTATTAATATATTGCAAGGAAGCAGTGGGAGGAGGAGGAGAGGGAAGGAGAGAGAGAGAGAGAAAGAGAGAGAGAGAGAGAGAGTCCCTGTTATTTCCTTTGTGAGCAAGCATTCTCCCACAGAAAAGTGAGTGGAAACCTTAAAATTTGTCAGTATGCCTATATTTAGCCCACACTTTAAGCACTGAATAGTGTAGATGAACAAAGGAGAAAAATCCACCTGAATTGATGAGTTGGTTATAGAATTAAGAATAACAAATAGGTATATTCAGGTTATTAAAAATGCAGATTATTGTATTTTGGGGCCTGATATTGGGGTAGATAGCCAAGATCTCAGTTTTTTTGTTTTCTTCCAGAATTCGGACCAATTTGTACCATGTTGCTTTTATGCTTAACAATTCTAACAACGTTTGGTATAAGTAGACAAAGAAATCAATAGCTAGGATGAGGCTATAGAATGATTTGAAAATTTCTTTTTGTCTTCCATTCTACCTGAGAAGACAGTGGAGAGTTAAGATTGAGGGCTGTGGAGTCAGCTGACTTGGTCCCAACCCTGGTGTGGGCTGGCATCTTTGAATGGAGATTGACATGCCAGATATTTACAGGGATTGACTCCTGTGGATAGGAGAAAGAGGAAGCAGGCTTGGGCAGAGGGAAGAGTGGAATTGCAATGTAGGTTCAGCAAAACCTCAGCCCACCCCAGTGGGAGCCCTGGAATATGTAAGACCCATTACTGCTGTCCCTTGGAGATCCCAAAAGGCTAGACCTTAAAACTCAATGATAGCCTGACCAGGCAGTGGCGCAGTGGATAGAGCGTCAGACTGGGATGCAGAGGTCCTAGGTTCGAGACCCCGAGGTCGCCAGCTTGAGCGCGGGCTCATCTGGTTTGAGCAAAAGCTCAACAGCTTGAACCCAAGGTCGCTGGCTCCAGCAAGGGGCTACTCGGTCTGCTGAAGGCCCGTGGTCAAGGCACATATGAGAAAGCAATCAATGAACAACTAAGGTGTTGCAATGCGCAATGAAAAACTAATGATTGATGCTTCTCATCTCTCTTCGTTCTTGTCTGTCTGTCCCTGTCTATCCCTCTCTCTGACTCACTCTCTGTCTCTGTAAAAAAATAAAAAAATAAAACTCAATGATAATCAACCATTGGAGTTGGGCTTCCCTGGGAAGGGTATATAGTCTTGGGCGAGGTGCTTGACTCTGAAGGAGCTGACACCTTGAGGCTGTTGCTGATAGTACTTCCAGAAGCAAGGAAGGACAACACATCCTTCTGTGAAGGGGATCTGGGTGGTACATCTCCATGATGCCACACCTAGCTCCTTTTTTAAAAGCAGTATAAGCTTGGACATGTTACTTAAAACCTCAGTGGGAACTGGTCTCCTTATCTCTAAAATGGGGATAATAACAGTACCTATCTCATAAAGTCCTTCTGAGGATTAAGTGAATTACAGAGTCCTTAGAACTGTGCCTGGCACATAGTGAGTATAGATAATAAATGTTAGCTATTATTCTGTTTAGGTAATCTTCCCCTTTCCTTATGGTAGTCCATTTAATGGAGAAGGGTTGTAGCATTTTAAGACTTTGTAAGATACAGTTCACACTCTAGGAAGAAGGTCACGACAGCTCTTTTTAAAAGAAATCATAATTAGGATACTTCATGTTCTGCCCTTGTCACTTGATATTTTGTGATCTATACTGCTAGCAGAATGTGCTAATGACCTCTGAGTAATAGAATATTAACAACTCCTAATAAGCTGAACATCATAGTCAGAGAGCTATTTAGAAGTGATTTGTAAATTGCATTATTCTATTCTTAATGTGTATGTATTCCACTTATAAAATAATATTTAAGGGTTAATAATTAAGGGAATTGGTCTTTAACCCTCTCACAATTCATAAATGCTCATTTCTACTGTTCTGTAAGGGTCTCAATAGAAATTTAAGACCTATTAAGGCTTTCCAGTTTCTATAGCTTTGAATTTTTCAAATTTTCTTTGAAAAGTACTGAATATATCAAATAAAGCCCTTTAAATTCTATTTATGCCTAAATTTGAAAACATTACATTTTCATCTGAGAAGTGGCAAATTACCAATAATGATGATACATTGAATTATCAACTAGGGAGAACAATTGAAGAAAATGGGTGGGGGATATAGAAATGGAAAAAAGGAGAATCTTTTAGAAATAAAAACGAATTACTTCTTTCCATGTATTTGTTCACTGAAAAAATACTAATCTAGCACCCACTGTCTTGTAGGCATAATTCTAGATGTTGGGATGACTAGAACATGAATCCTTCTTTTGAAGAGCTTATAGACTATTAGGGTTGCAGTTGAGGGGGTGGGATGGAGAGGTGTATACAGTATTATAGATATTGTAATAAAGATGCAAGGTGACATTGAAGTGGGAGGCCTTCATTTAGGCACTGTTCTTGGGGATGGCAAAGAAGGAAGTGATGTCAGAGATACTATGGATGATGAAAAAAAAGTGCTTGACCAATTTGCTAAGGGAATAAGACAGAGGACTACTCAATAAGTGTTAGGGTTTCAGGTCTGGGTGATGGGAGGAAAGGACTATATCCTTAGGAAAAGCAGGACATTTTGGGAAGATGATGGATTTGGTTTTAGACATGTTAGTTTTGACTACATTGGAACATCCAGGTGGAAGGACCTAGCAGGCAGGTGTGCAGAATTTTGAAGGATTTGTGTATAAGAAAATAAAGCTAAGGTTGCATTGATAAAGTTGAAAACGAAGTATACATTTATTGAGTTAAACAGTTTGAGATCAAGTGTGTATTGTGAAACCCAGAGTAACATTTTCATAATTCTATTATTTATTATATTGAATTTTACTCAGTTAAAATGGCTGAAACAAATCACATAATTATATGCTCAAAGCTCCATTTGCTAGTGTATCTGTATTTGATTTGCTTAATTTTTTCCTTCTATGAGGGATTAAGCTCAAAAGTATGAGGCCTACTAATCTTATAAAAAATATAAAATATCATTTGCTTGTCAAAATTTAACAAATGGAGAACTACATACTGTAGAGTGACAGGCTGCTGTTCCCAGCCCCCAGCCCATCCTAATCCCCAGAGCTAATGACTGCTAGCATTTGGGGTGGATCATTCTGGTTTTTAAAGTTTTTTTTAAATATTGAAGATATTTATAATGGAAAAAGAAGAGTGCTCTGCAGCCCAGCACTCACCTTTCAACAAATAAAATTACCCAGGTTAGATTTCACTGTGACCACGTTTACATACAAATGTATCTCTGAACAGGGCTGGAGTGAGATTGTGCATTTAGCCAGCCTTTCACAAGCATGGGTGTTACCCCTTTCTACAGTAGCAGAGCCTTGGTCACTGAAGGATTGAGGCTTAAGAGCCCCGATCTCTTAGCTTCCTTAGCTGGCCCTTCTGGTAACCACCTGGTCTCTAGTGCAGGAAGGGGAAGAGGCCAAATCTGGGGGAAGGCATGACAGGAAGGAGGGAACTCTGTAATCAGGGAGCTTCTACTGAGCACAGCTGTGCAGCACCACTAGAGTGTATAGATTATATTTTATCTGTATATTTTATATACATGAGCTCATACCATATATACTGCCTTGCATTCTACTTTTATCTTTGCACAGAATAATACATTGTGGACCTTTTTCTTTGTTGAAATACATATATCTTATCCATTTTTTCACTGTGTAATCTATACCTTAGTATAAAGTATAATTAATTCATTTAACTATCCCACTATGGACGCCTGTTTATGTTGCTGGTTTTTAAATTACAAAGTGTGTCTGCAAACATTCTTGCATATACATCTGCACACTTGTTCTAATAAGTATCCTGGAAGTGGAATCACTTGATCAAAGGGAATTCACATTTTAAATTTTGATGCATTTGACTATACATGCAAAGAGGTTCTACCAATTTATACCCTCTTTTAAAGACTTCTTTTTCTTCATTAAGTACAGCTGATTTTTATTGAGTTCTTCCTGCATGCAAAGGAATTTGTGTACAGTATTTCATTAATCTTAAAAGAGTCCTTCAAGGTAGTTGCAATTATTACCTTTATTTTGAGGTATAGGGAACTGAGGCTCAGAGAGATGAAATATGATGCCCAGAGTCAGGTAGGTAGTGAGTCATAGAGCCAGTATTTGAAACCGGTTTAATATTGGAATTCATGCTGTTAACCACTGTTCTGTCCTGCCTCTCCGAGGAACAATAGACCATAAATCTGCCAACTATAGGGGCCTCCAAAGTGCAGTGTGTGAGCCACAGATTTGGTTCTGATCTTCTTGGATGCTAAAAAGAAAGACAAACAATCAATTATATAGAACTAATTTTAAAGGCTTAAAAAAAAAATCAGATTATTATTTCCCTGTGCCTGTAGCTCTCCAGCCATCTTATCTTGTATCCTGCTTGAGTGAACTTATGTTAAAGATCCTTTATTGAACAATGTCCCTAAAGACCTAAGTTCCTGAAGGACAAGAGCTCAGGTCACCATTGGCCAAACTCCTTGTGACTGTCTTCAGCCTTTGTTGACAGTGGTACAGTTTGTGTTCCTTATTCTGATGCAGTAGGTTATCTGGGCAAGGGGGACAGAGGAAAAGAACATGGCCGAGACCCTGTGGCTCTTCTTGTGAATATTTAAAAACCATTTAAATAGATTTCTTTTTATCCCCTAATGATGACAGCACTGAAACCACTTGTCTCATTTTTCAAATCAAAGCTTCCTAACACAAAATGGTCTGGAGACTGAACAGCTCTTGAAGCTTTATTAATCACAAGGGGGGAGGGGTGGAGAGCCCAATGAATTGTTCAGGGAGTGGAAAAGTACTTAAGACTCATGACCACCTCTCTTTTCAACCAACCTTTTCATACTGCTGCTTTGAGGCTGTAGATTTTTTTAAGAGTTCGCTTGTTTTTTCCTCAGAAATGATTTTATAGAACAGTGGTACCTTGAGATACGAGTTTAATTCGTTCTGTAACCGAGCTCATAAGTCAGTCAACTCGTATATCAAACATTTTTTCTTCCATTTAAAATAACGGAAATAGATTTACTCTGCTCCAGCCCTGTGAAACATCCCCAAACCATCCTAAATTATGAAAAAAAACATGTTTTTAATTAAGAAACACACATATATACTTTACCAATGCATAAAAAAATATATGAAATAAAAGGAAAAAGTTAATTTAGTACTGTACTCTTACCTTGGAGACAGATGAGTGCGGCTAATGGAGGTGAATGGCGGAGGAGGAGGGAGGCAGGAAGGGATGCAGGTACTGTAGACACGTAAACTAAAACTGCACTTACTTAACACTAAATGTAAACTAAAACTGCATTTTCTTTAAACAAAACTAAAACTGCACTTTCTCTACTTAAAATGAAACCACAAAAACTTAATTGTAAAATAATGTACTTTCTTAACTTTAAACTTAACCTAAGCTTAACATTACGTATTTTTCATTTAATCATAACCTGTTTTTGCCTTTTGGCTGCACTATCGGCACTTTCACTTGCAGAACTTTTGAATAAAAATCTATCCAAAGAGGTTTGCTTTTGCCTACCTTTTAAAATGTTACAGAAATGTAACAAGTGTCATTAAAAAGTGCTGAAGCAGGACCAGTTGAAACTTTTTCTGGGTGTTTCTTTTCAATGAAACTTGAAAGCTTCTCCCACATTACCAGCATGTCTTTAATTTCACTTGTAGAAATCACTTCCTCTGACTCTACCTCCTCCTCACTACTAATCTCTTGCAGAAGCTCTGTATGATGCATCATCTGTAGCTCCTTCATCTCCTCAGTTGAGAGTTCCTCCTCATGTTCCTCAACGAGCTTGTTTAAGTCACCCTCATCTACCTCCAGACCCATTGACTTTCTGAGGGACACAGTCTCCTCCAACGCTTCTACCTTGGTCTCAGTCTCTGGTTCGAATCCTTCAAAGTCCCTGTCTGCAACAACATCAGGCCATAACTTTTTCCATGCCGAGTTCAAGGTTCTTCTTGTAACCTCTTGCCATGCCAAGTCAATAATGCGTAAACATATCACGATGATGAAGTGATCTTTCCAAAACTCTCAAAGGGTTAGATTTGTATTCTCAGTCACCTTAAAGCAGTGGTGGAACAAATGCTTTGTGTAAAACTTTTTAAAGTTGGAGATGACCTGCTGATTCATAGGTTGCAAGATTGAAGTCATGTTGGGTGAGAGGTAGAGGACTTTCACGAATTTGAACTCATCGAGAATGTCATCTTCAAGACCAGATGGGTGGGCTGGAGCATTTTCAAGGATTAGTAATGCTTTCATTGGGAGTTCATTTTCTTGAAGATATTTCTTCACTGCAGGACCAAAGACGAGATTTGCCCATTCAATAAAAAACTGCCATGTAACCCATGCCCTAGCATTGGTGCGCCACATAACCTGCAGTTTTTCTTTAAGAATCTTGTGAGTCTTAAAGGCTCAAGGATTTTCAGAATGATACACTAGCAGTGGCTTTACTTTACAGTCACTGCTAGCATTTTCACACAATGCAAGGGTCATGGGTTTATGGCCTGGCAGCTTCTTCTCCTCTGCTGTGATGAAAGTCCTCTGGGGCATTTTTTTTCCAAAACAATCCTGTTTTGTCACAGTTGAACACTTGTTGGGGGATGTAGCCTTCCTTTGTGATAAGCACAGCAAAACTTGCGATGTACTCCTCAGCTGCCTTAACGTCAGCACTCGCAGCTTCACCATGCCTCACCATCAAGTGGATGCCAGATCTTTTCTTGAAATTTTCAAACCAGCCGTGACTTGCCTTAAACATATCTTCTGCTGCCTCTTTTGAGGTTGATGGTTCTTTCTTCTTCAAGTTGCCGTGAATAATATGTGCCTTTTCGCATATTACAGTCTCCATCACTGTATCTCCTGCCAGCTCTTTCTCTTTCACCCACACCAGCAGAAGCTTCTCCATTTCTTCATGGATATTTGTCCTTAATTGGGACAGAATTATAGTTCCTTTTGCTGGATTTGCACTTTTGATGGCATCCTTTTGTTTAAGGATGGTACAAATTGTAGATGTATTGTGGTTGTACAGCCTTGCCAGTTCAATCACTCGTACACCATGCTCATGTTTTTCTATTATTTCTTGCTTTACTTCTATTGACGTCATTCTCTTCTTCTTCTCACCACTGTCCTTTGCAGTCACTTTCTTCAGCCCCATGATAGCACACAAAAAAAGTTAGTAAAAAATGCAAAAATGATGCAAGAACGAGTACAACGCATGAGATTCAACTTGATTCTGCGGGTAACACATGAGAAACAATGAGATGCTGGTGTTGTGCTGCCAATACTGGACCTGTGCACCAACACATCAACTAGCAGCAGCTTCCTGAATCATGACTTGTATCTCGGAATTTCGCTCAGATCTTGAACAAAAATATGGACCGAGTTGCAGCTCATATCTTAAAAAATTTGTATGTTGGTCTGCTCGTATCTTAAGGTACCACTGTACTCTCTCCTGGCATTATGGTAGGTATTTATGTGCATATTTTATCTCAACTGATGGATGGACAGTAAACTTTTTCAGGATAAGCCCTGGATCTGAATCATCTTTATTTTCCCACAGTACTTAGCACAATGCCTTACTGTAGGCAGTTGATAAATAGATATTGAATAAATGAGAGAATGAGTGAAGGAGTCTTCAGGTCCACTGATCTGAACCAGCTGGCTAACCGCTAGGAGTCTCCTTGCCTCTCCAATTCAGGGCAGGACTAATACTACTTGGGTATTTGGAGGCAAATGACCAGATGAAAAAAAAGAGAGCAGGTTTGTTTTATTTTTCACAGATAAAAAAAGAGAAAGATGTAGAAGTGGTGAATGGATAGGCTCAGAATTGAGATGCAGTCTGTACAGTGATTGTCTGAAGGTCTTAGGGGAACACTATCAATACCTTACTTAGCTCATGTAAATTGGAATAATTAGCACTCTGGGCTATATAGTTATTTGGCACAAAGAGAACAAAAATGTATTATGTCAGGTGTTTTATAGGGAGGTCAAAAAGATGAAAGATAAATTGAGACTATGGCCTTTTCCAGTCATTTTACTTTGGGCACACACTATAATAGGCTGATGTCTGAATTATCCATTTTGAAGTCATGTGATGCTGTCTGCTGCTAAGCTGCCTGAGGTGCTTGGAGCAAAGGCAATTAATTCAGTGGCTCCATGGCTCACTTCCAGCACACTGTACTGAAGGAGTTTGGTGTAGCAGTAAGAGAGAACTGAAGATTAAGGATGAGGAAGCAAAAGGAACTGCTGCCACATCCCTCAGTGAAATTATCCTTGTGCCAAAAAGATATTAATGACTCTCTCAACCATCAAGGAGAGCAACTCAACCTTAGCCTCTTCTGTACTACTTTGAAGATGAATTAAAGACTATTCAACTTTAAAGCTTGGAACCAAGTGATATAGGTTTAAAGTATGAGAATGTGGTGACATGCTTTTAAGGAATCCATGTATGTGTTGTCCAATAGCTGTTCTGGCATTCTCTTTCAGTAACAGTCTCCTGAAGGACTAATAATTAGTTCCCTTATTCCAATGACTGCAAAAAAGTGGAAATTAGGAAATTCAGACTAAAGTGCATTAACACTATTTTGACCAGGTGAATTAGGATGTTCAAATTTGAAAAGATAACCATTTGAAGGCAGTTATTTTTTGGCAGCAAAGTATCCTTAAATATGACATTGTAGACAGATTGTTATAAATCATATAAAGTTTTCTAATAGGAACAATATTGTAACTTGGGATTTCATAACAATATAATAAAACCAACAGTAATACTAAATTGGAATCCTCTACAATAATTGAATATGGAAATATTGTGGTCTAGATTAGGGTACGAGTGATTGAGTAGGGTTGTATATTTTAAAATACTTTGTATAATATAAACTATTACATAAATTATAGCTATTATTTTTAAAGATGAAAATAAGGGTGTATTAATTAATTAAAGAGGTTGTTCCATAAAGCCTACACTATATAGAGCTGTATTATATTAAACATTTGGCCTATCGGTAATATGCTACTTAGAATAAACAATATTAAATATCTAATTAGTGACCTTTTTCTTGATTTTCTAAAAGTTCTAAGTTTGCTTTTCTTTAAAAAGGGGATAATTTGGGCCCAGACTGAGTGGCTCAACAGATAGAGTATTGTCCTTGTGTGCAGAGGTCTTGGGTTCAGTCCCCAGTCAGGATACATATGGGAAGCAAACATTGAGTGCAGAACTAAATGAAACACAAGTTGATGCTTTTCTTTTTTTCTCTTCCTCCTTTCCCCTCTTCCTCTCTCTCTCCCTCAAATCAATAAAAAACTAACTAACTAAATGAATGAATGAATAAAAACAGGGTAATTTGAACAATGCAAATCATTTTCAAAAATTAGAATTGCTGTTTTCTTTTTTCTTAACTTATTTCTGATGAGGACCTGAAGATGGCAGCGGATTAGGCAGATACACAGACTCCCAGCTCACACCACAGAACTGGATTATAAACTAATTTAAGAACAATCAGTGTGAAAAACCAAATCTGGACTACAAGAACAGCTCTCAGAAACCAAGAAGCAAAGAATAAGCCACAACAAATCTGGTAGGGAGCGCCTGAATCTCCCCTGCTTACAGGAATGGGGTGGTGAGGCTGGGCTCTCACTCCAAGGAAAAGAGAAGTAAATACTGCTCACAGCCACTTCCCTGGTGACCAGAGAATGAGGTGTGTTGAAGGGGCCCGCTTGTCTTCCAAAAAGAAAGGAGAGAGAGAGACACACACATGGTGAGGGGGAGAGGAATGCAGGTGATGACCTGAAAAGCTGACTCATTCAGTGCTGGAGGCAGCCATAACTGGGGGAGGGGCTGATCCTTCCACAAAGCAAAATACAAAAGTACTTCCAGGTCACAGAGATACAGACATCTCTCCAGCTCCAACCAGCACAACAAGACACAGCTGAAAACAAGAAGTGGGGAGGAGGGGCAGTAACTCAGGTCTCCATGGAGATCTGAGATACACCTCTCCTACTGAAGCTGAGAAAGCAACCCACCCTCAGAGAGATTAACTGGCAGAAGAGGACTTCAGAGCCTCAGGTCACACCCACCCCATTCCTGGATACTGTTTCAAATAAGCCCCCTGCTGAGATCAGCAAACAAGACAATCACCTGTTAAGAAAACAAACAAACCAAGACTTCAAAGCGGCCCAAATCTGAAAATGGATTACAAATAATAGCTGATGCCAACCCAAGAAGACCTAGAAATAACACAATTGAAAACTGGAGGCAGACAACACCAAGCCTAGACTCAACCAGCTCTACAAACAAAACACCCAAACACACAGACATAATGAGAAGACAGAGAAGTGCAATCCAAAAAAACCCACAAGAGAAACCTCCAGGAAATGAACAGAGTGATGTGGAAATAACCAAACTTCCGGATGCAGAGTTCAAAATAATGATTGTAAGGATGCTTAGGGATCTTAGAAATCGCAAGTATAAAAAAGGATATTGAAATATTAAAAAAGAATCAGTCAGAGATGACAAATACAATATCAGAAATGAAGACCACAGTAGAAGGAATTAAAAACAGGATGGATAGAGCTGAGGATTGAATCAGTGAGTGGGAGGACAACTGGAATGAAGGCATGAAAGCAGAGAAGAAAAAAGAAAAGAGACTCAAAAAGTCTGAGGAAACTCTTAAAGAGTTCTGTGACAACATAAAGAGAAATAACATCTGCATTATAGGGGTTCCTGAAGAAGAAGAGAAAGAACAAGAGATAGAGACTTTGTTCAATCATATCATAGCTGAAAACTTTCATAAATTAATGCAGGAGAAACTCTCACAAGTTCAAGAAGCACTGAGAACTCCATTAAAGAGAAACACAAAGAAACCTACACCAAGACACATCATAATTAAAATATCAAAGCTAAGTGATAAGGAGAAAATATTAAAATCATCTAGAGAAAAAAAGCTATCACCTACAAAGGAGCCCCCATAAGGATAACATCAGACTTCTCAACAGAAACACTTGAGGTCAGAAGGGAATGGCAAAAATATTCAAAGTAATGCAGAACAAGAACCTACAACCAAGATTACTTTATCCAGCAAGGCTATCATTTAAAATTGAAGGAGAAATAAAAAGTTTCCCAGACAAAAACAAAACAAAACTCAAGGAATTCATTACAACAAAACCAATGCTGCAAAAATGTTAAGGGGCATAGTGTAAACAGAACAAAGTGGGAAAAGAATATAGCAAAAGAGGAAAACAGCTTTAAAGAATAAAATGGCAATAAACAACTACATATCAATAATAACCTTAAATGTAAATGGATTAAATGATCCAATCAAAAGACATAGGGTAGCTGCATGGATAAGAAAACAGGACTTGTATATATACTGTCTACAAGAGACACACCTTAAAACAAAAGATGCACATAGGCTGAAGGTAAAATGATGGAAAAAAATATTTCATTCAAATGGAAATGAAAAAAGAGCTGGGGTAGCAATACTTATATCAGACAAAATGGACTTTAAAATAAAGGATATAGTAAGAGATAAAGAAGACCACTACATAATGATAAAGGGAGCAATCCAACAGGAAGATATAACTATTATAAATATCTACGCACCTAATATAGGAGCACCTAAATATATAAAGCAGACTTTGATGGATATAAAGAGCGAGATCAACAGCAATACTATAATAGTAGGGGATTTTAACCCCACTAACATCACTAGATAGATCCTCAAGAATGAAAATCAACAAAGAAACAGCAGACTTAAAGGACACATTAGATCAACTCAATTTAATAGATATCTTCAGAACCTTTCACCCTAAAGCAGCAGAATATACATTCTTTTCAAGTGCTCATGGTACAATCTCTGGGATAGACCACATGTTAGGGCACAAAAGTGGTCTCAACAAATTTAAGAAGATTGAAATCGTATCAAGCACTTTCTCTGATCACAGTGGCATGAAACTAGAAGTACTCGGAAAACAACAGAAAAGCTCAAAACTTCTCAAACACATGGAAACTAAATACAGGTTGTTAAATAATGAATGGATTAAGAATGAGATCAAAGAGGAAATAAAAAAATTCCTAGAAACAAATGATAATGAGCATACAACAACTCAAAATTTATGGGACACAGCAAAAGCAGTACTGAGAGGGAAGTTCATAGCACTACAGGCACACTTTAAGAAGCTAAAAAATGCTCAGATAAACAACTTAACCCTACATGTAAAAGAACTAGAAAAAGAACAACAAGTAAAGCCCAAATGTAGTAGAAGGAAGGAAATAATAAAGAGCAGAAATAAAAGACATAGAGACTAAAGAAACAATACAGAGGATCAATGAAACTAGGAGCTGGTTCTTTGAAAAGGTAAACAAGATTGATGAACCTTTAACTAGACTCACCAAGAAAAAGAGAGAGAGGACTCGAATAAATAAAATTAGAAATGAGAGGGGAGAAATAACTGACACAACAGAAATACAAAATATTCTAAGGAAATATTATGAAGAACTGTATGCCAAAACACTAGACAACCTAGATGAAATGGACAAATTCCTTGAAACATACAATCTTCCAAAAATCAATCCGGAAGAATCAGAAAACCTAAACAGACGAATTACACCAAATGAGATCAAAACAGTTATCAAAAAACTCCCAACAAAGAAAAGGCCTGGGCCAGATGGCTTCACAAGTGAATTCTACCAAATATTCAAAGAAGAACTAACTCCTATCCTTCTCAAGCTATTTCAAAAAATTCAAGAGGAAGGAAGACTTCCAAGCTCCTTTTATGAGGCGAGCATAATTCTGATTTCAAAACCAGGCAAAGACAACACAAAGAAAGAAAATTATAGGCCAATATCCCTGATGAATATAGATGCTAAAATCCTCAACAAAATATTAGCAATCCGGATCCAACAATATATAGAAAAAAAATCATACACCATGATCAAGTGGGATTTATTCTGGGGAGGCAAGGCTGGTACAATATTCGCAAATCAATCAATGTTATTCATCACATAAACAAAAGGAAGGAGAGAAACCACATGATAATTTCAATAGATGCAGAAAAAGCATTTGATAAAAATGTAGCACCCGTTTATGATCAAAACTCTCAACAAAGTGAGAATACAGGGAACATACCTCAACTTGATAAAAGCCATCTATGACAAACCCACAGCCAACATCATACTCAAGGGGAAAAAATGAAAAGAAATCCCCTTAAGATCAGGAACAAGGCAGGGGTGACCCCTTTCACCACTCTTATTCAACATAATCCTGGAAGTCCTAGCCACAGCAATCAGACAAGAAGAAGAAATAAAAGGCATTCAAGTTGGAAAAGAAGAAGTAAAGCTATCATTATTTGCAGATGATATGATATTGTATATAGAAAACCCTAAAGTCTCAGTCAAAAAACTACTGGACCTGATAAATGAATTCAGCAAAGTGGCAGGATATAAAATTAATACTCAGAAATCAGAGGCATTTTTATACACCAACAATGAACAGTCAGAGAAATTAAGGAAGTAATCCCCTTCACTATTACAACCAAAAAAATAAAGTACCTAGGAGTACATTTAACCAAGGAGACTAAAGACTTGTACTCGGAAAATTATAAAACATTGATAAAAGAAATCAGGGAAGATACAAACAAGTGGAAGCATATACCTTGCTCATGGTTAGGAAGAATAAACATCATTAAAATATCTATATTACCCAAAACAATTTATAAATTCAATGCAATATCAATCAAAATACCAATGACATACTTTAAAGATATAGATCACATATTCCAAAAATTTATTTGGAACCAAAAGAGAACACGAATAGCCTCAGCAATCTTAAAAAAGAATAATAAAGTAGGAGGTATCACACTTCCGGATATCAAGTTATACTACAAGGCCATTGTACTCAAAACAGCCTGGTACTGGCATAAGAATAGGCACATAGATCAATGGAACAGAACAGAGAACCCAGAAATAAACCTACAGCTCTATGGACAACTGATATTTTAAAAAGGAGGTAAATGCATAAAATAAAGATAGCCTCTTCAACAAATGGTGTTGGGTAAATTGGACAGCTACCTGCAAAAAAATGAAACTAGACCACCAACTTACACCATTCACAAAAATAAACTCAAAATGGATAAAAGACTTAAATGTAAGGTGTGAAACTATAAGCATCTTAGAAGAAAACATAGGTAGTAAGCTCTCCGACATCTCTCGCAGCGATATATTTGCTGATTTATCTCCACGGGCAAGTGAAATAAAAGACAGGATAAACAAATGGGACTATTTCAAACTAAAAAGCTTTTGCACAGCCAAAGACAATAAGAACAGAATAAAAAGATAAATTACACAATTGGAGAACATATTTGACAGTACGTCTGATAAGGGTTTAAAATCAAAATTTATAAAGAACTTGTAAATCTCAACACCAGAAAGACAAACAGTCCAATCAAAAAATGGGCAAGAGAAATGAATAGACACTTCTCCAAAGAGGACATACAGATGGCCAATAGGCATATGAAAAAATGCTCAACATCACTAATCATTATAGAAATGCAAATTAAAACCACAATGAGATATCATCTCACACCTGTCAGAATGGCGCTCATCAACAAAACAACACAGAATAAGTGCTGGTGAGGATGTGGAGAAAAGGGAACCCTCTTACACTGCTGGTGGGAATGCAGACTGGTGCAGCCTCTGTGGAAAACAGTATGGAGATTTCTCAAAAAATTGAAAATCGAACTGCCTTTTGACCCAGCCATCCCACTTTTAGGAATATACCCCAAGAACACAATAGAACGATTCCAGAAAGAGAAATGCACACCCATGTTTATAGCAGCATTGTTCACAATAGCAAAGATCTGGAAACAACCCAAGTGTCCATCAGAGGACGAGTGGATTAAAAAGCTTTGGTACATATATACTATGGAATACTACTCAGCCGTAAGAAATGATGACATCGAATCATTTACAATAACATGGATGGACCTTGGTTATATTATACAGAGTGAAATAAGTAAATCAGAAAAAACTAAGAACTATATGAACCCATACATAGATGGGACATAAAAATGAGACTCAGAGACATGGACAAGAATGTGATCATAATAGAGGGTAGGGTGTAGGGGTGGGGAGGGGGAAGGAAGGAGAGGGAGGGTGTAGGGGGAAGGGAGGGGCACAAAGAAAACCAGATAGAAGGTGACAGAAGACAATTTGACTTTGGGTGAGTGGTATGCAGCATAATCAAATGTCAAAATAATCTGGAGATGTTTTCTCGGAACATATGTACCCTGATTTATCAATGTCACTGCATTAAAATTAATAAAAATAAGATAAAAAATATTACTGATGAAAATGTTGATAAATTAAAATAATTTCATTAGGGCTATAATTAAAGTAGTGAATGCTCAGATTGTATGAATATTTCTAATGATGCTTCCACCCATTTTTTGATATAAAAGGCAGATTCATTCACTATCGCCTGTAGCCTATTTAACTGTGCAGGTATTATCCAGGCTAGGGTAATTGGGAGGACATTCATTTATTCATTTATTCAGCCAGTATTTTCTAGAGCATCTGCTATATACTAGACACTGCAGGTAATGGAATACAAATGCAAGCAAGATGGACAGGGTGCCTGCCTTAATAGAGTTTATGTCTCAAGAAAGAAAAAATAAGGTAATGAAGTAGAGCGTGACTGGATTAGGGGAAGATGTGTGTGTTGGGAACCACCCATATTGAGTGATCAGAAAAAGACTACCTGAGGGGTGATATTTGCTGTGATTTAAATGACTAAGAAAAGTCAGTCACATGGCAATGATCTGAGTGTAGAGGGCTCCAGGAAAGGAACTACAGCATGTGCAAAGGTACTAGGGACAGGGATGAGCCTTGACAGATAAAATATGGGATGTCCAGCCAGACCAGGTGGTGGCGCAGTGGATAGAGCATCAGACTGGGTCGCAGAGGACCCAGGTTCGAAACCCTGAGGTTGCCGGCTTGAGCACGGGCTCACCAGCTTGAGCAAGGGGTCACTGGCTTGAGCGTGGGATCATAGACATGACCCCATGATCACTGGCTTAACGTGCAAGGTCGTTGGCTTGAGCCCAAAGTCACCTACTTGAGCAAGGGGTCACTTGCTCTGCTGTAGCCCCCTGGTCAAGGCACATATGAGAAAGCAATCAATGAACAACTAAGGAGCTGCAACAAAGAATTGATGCTTCTCATCTCTCTTTCTTTCTGTCTGTCCCTATCTGTCCTTCTCTCCAACTCTGTCTTTGTCAAAAAAAAAAAAAAAAGAGATGTCTAGCTAAATTTGAATTTTTTTTGTTTTTTTTTATTTTTTTATTTATTCTATAAAGGAGAGAGAGAGAGAGAGAGAGAGAGAAGGGGGGAAGAGCAGGAAGCATCAACTCCCATATGTGCCTTGACCAGGCAAGCCCAGGGTTTCGAACCGGCGACCTCAGCATTTCCAGGTTGACACTTTATCCACTGCGCCATAAATTTGAATTTTAGTTAGACAATGAATACTTTTTTTTTTAGTATAACTACATCCCCAATATTGTATGGATTGCATTTATGCAAAAATTATTTATTTTTATCTGAAGTCACTATTTAACTGGGCTTCCTGGATTTTTATTTGCTAAATATGACACTAACCTGAGATATTCAAGCAATAGAAAGGAGGACAGTTTTGCTGGAAAAAAGTAAGTGAGTGGAGGGTAGTGAGTGATAAGTTTGGGGGTATTGGGAGGGCCTGGATTGCTTAGGACCTTATCAGCTAAAATAAATAATTTTGAATTTATTCTAAATGAAATGAAGAGCCAATGGAGAATTTTAGAAGGGGAGTAAAACAGTCTAGTCTACATTTCATTAGTACCACTTTTGCTCCTGTGTGAAGAACAAACTATGAGATGTTAGAGTGGAAGCAGTCAGACAGGAAGGTGATTATTGCAGACATCTGGCAGAGGGATGACGGGCCTGGACTGAGATGGTAGCCTCGGAGGCAGAGATAGGCGCATGTATTTGGGAGAGAGGTAAAGCTATCAGGACTGGTGGAGATGGATATGAGAGGTAGGGGAAAGAGAAGAATTGAGGATGACTGAGCAACTGGGTGGAAGGGGTTGACATTTTCAAGATTTGGGAAGACTGGTTTGTGGGATTAAACAGGTTTGTGGGAAGGAAAAATCAATATTCTGTTTTAAACCTGTTAAGTTTAAGTTGCTTATTATACATCTAAAGATATCAAAAAGCAGTTATATAAATGAAGCTGTTTCTCAGGGGATTTGTTAGGGTCAATATATAAATATAGGCGTTTTCAGCGTGTATATAGTTTTAAAAGCCATAGGACTGGATAAGATGGTTAATTCCTGTTGTTTGTGGCAGCTATGCTCTATAAAGGTGGTATAACACTGAATTAGCAAATGTTGAACCATTATTCCTAGGGGAAATACAAAGTTAGGTTCCTTTGAGCCTTACAACATTTTCATTAAGCAATCAATATGTAATCTTGTTTTCCATATATTTCTGTTTATAGACACCTTATTTAATATATATTGTTGATTCATTTACATTGAATTCACAACCAACAGCACTCTAACTCAATCTTGACTGAAGTTTATGTAACACACATTTTTTACCTAAGGCACATCATAGCCTTCATGTGCTTAGCAACAATGTATAGCACTATACTTGGGGGTCATTTTAAAGAGTGAAATCACCAATAAAAAGCATAAACATGCAAAAACATGTGGTACTAAATACTATAAAAAGGACACTTGTTTATAGTATGTGAGTTGGAACAAGAAGGAAGTGTAACCGTTTTCTACTTCAACTGGGAATATGTACATCAGGGGACTCAAAATTTTTGCCATTCTGCCTATCTCCACAAATGACTATAGAAGTGCTATTGAATATTTATTTTGGGGTTACAAGTGACACTAGTGAATAGGTTAATCTTCAAATACAAATCTGTGAGTAATGAGGAGCAACTATATACATAGAGGAACACAGGGCCCAAGCTTCCATTTGTCATATACCACTTGCACTGTATTACTGAATAAAATGGACATAACTGTTGAGCCTCTCAATATCTACTACTGGCTGTATTTGCTTTACTATGATATACCTAATTAAATAAGTAGGACAGTTTTAGCAATAAAACAATGTCATTCAGTATTTTAGTAATTCATTCCTTCAATGTACTTTATTGAGCATATTATATAAAACAATATTATTCAGTATTTCAGTAATTCCTTCATTCCTTCAATGCATATATATTGAGCACCTATATTATACTTAGGATATACACCCTTTAGACATTCTGTTTTCACTAAAGATCACTGATGATTAGCATTATATGTACTCAGTGACTAATAAACAGGAAAGATTGAGCATGAGACCTATTCAGACACCACATGAAAGGGAAGCCAGTAAAACACAGAACAGATAAAAAGTACATTTTAGCTAAATGATTCTAGTAAAGAGAAGATTGCAGGTAAATACCTTTTGTAGTCTTTCAGACAAATTATTAGGAAAATAAACTCTTTGCAAAGAGAAGTTAAGGAAGAGATAATTTCTCAAAGACATAATAACTGAGCAGGCAAAGCTCTGAAAAGAAATTGAAATAAAATAAATCTACAAAAATTAAAACTGCCTTAGAAACAGCAAGAAATGGGATATTGCTAGGGGGGAAAAGGTCAAGGACATATAAGACAGTCTGAGAGAAAATTCACAAAGCAAGAAGAAAAAACCTAAATAAACATTATTGATTAGAGAGAAGATGATAGCTATGGAAGACAGAAAAACTTACTCAACCGAAGCATAACAAAATTTATTTGAATAAATAAGTAGAAAAAATGGAGAAAAATATTAAAAGTTGTAATAGCAGAAAAATTTCTTGAAATTAAGAAAACATTGGAGATACCGAAAAAAGTGAATATGTATGATTAACACTGATAATATCCTAGTGAAATTATTTAATTTTAAGGTTAAGAAAAGTCTCCCTTAGCCCACCAAGCTAAGCAAGACATCTCCTACAAGGGAGAAAGTTTCATACTGGTCTCAGACTTGCCCCCAGCAATATTAAATGCCAGAAATATAAACTGTAGTAATCTCTTCCGAATTCAAAGGTAAGACTTTTGTACCGGGCCAAGTTATTTTTACAAATAAATATAACAGAAGGACATTTCCAATATGCATTGTCTCAGGGTATAAATGAGCCCTACTTGAAAAAATTTGGTAATGAAATACGAACAACTGAATGAGATGCGATTTTAAAAGATTAGAAATGGGAAAGCCATGGTATGAACTGACTAGTGTTGAGCATTTAATATAAATAAGCTACTGAGGCTTTAAAAAGTAATTCTTTTGAAGAGAAATGAGGGTAGCAATTATAATTTGATTTTCAAAAGGTAATTGGGTACTGCTTATAATCATTTGAGCTAAGGGTAGATGAGATTAATAAGTAAATTAAGATAGTGTGAGGGACTTCATTTACACTTATAACACAGTCACAGAATTGTTAAATACATGGATAGATTTTTTAAAAAGCATCTTGTATTTTAATTACTGACCTATTAACATAATTCTAGTTCTATTCTGAACTTTATAAACAATATTTTTAAATTTTGAATATTTTTAAAGAAAATATAAATCCAAAAAATGGGAACTAGAGGTTAATGAAAGTTTTTATTTGCCAAAATATCCTAGTTGAATGATTTCAAATCTATCTTTAATGCTGAAGATGATTCTCAGACATGCATGCTGGACAAGGTATGCTTTCACAGTCACTTTTCTCAGCCCCCTCCCTGCCCCCACTATAGTAACACAAACCCCAATGAATTTTATGCACAGGGTACTTACCCATGTGGATATACTTTTTAAAAAATTTTTGATTGCTTTGAGAAAGAGGGAAGGAGGGAGAGAGAGAGAAAAGAACTTCGGTTTGTTTTTTTACTTATTTATGCATTCATTGGTTGATTCTAGTGTGTGCCCTAACCAGGGATCAAACCCCAAACCTTGGTGTATCTGGATGATGCTCTAAACAGCTGAGCTACCCAGCCAGGGTGGATTACTTTCTGAGAGCTGTAAATCTACCCTTTTCTCCTTTTCTTAAGAAGACCTCTTGCCATGAACTGAATCCATCAATTAGGATGCTGTTAGCTGCAAGTAACTCTCAAAATAGTTCAAATAATAAGGGTATTTATTATTTCACAAAACTAAATGTAGGGTAGAATGAATCCAGGTTTGGTTAGTTTAGCAAGTCAACAACATCAAACCAGGTTCTTTCCATCTTTCCACTTCTCCATCTTGGTGTGTTTGCTTTTGTCTTTAGGTTTATCCCCTCATGGCCACAAGATAGCTATAGCAGTTTAAAGCTTAACATTCTTATATAGCTATGCCTAAAGTATAGAGCATTAAGACATCCCTTTCCTGTTTCTTTTTCAGAGTCAAGAAGAATCTGCTGCGACCTCCTTAAAAAGACTTATATATGTGTCCCATTGGACTGAGTTTTGTCACGGGCCAATTCCTACACCAAACATTTGTTGCAAGGGAAATGGCAGGGGGACTCACCTCCTCTGAAGCTAGAGTTCTGTTTGCAGGAAGGGACAGGCAACCAATAATGTCTTTTTGAGTGAAAGTGACATGATAGGAGTAACTTTCAATTGGCTCTAACAATTATATAAATACATGAGAGAATATTCTTTGTACACAAATATTAGTTGTTATAGCAAGATCAACTAACTGATGAATGCTAAAATTAGTGTGCAAAACTTTAAGGAAAAACAAGATATTTGCAGAGCTTGAAAATATTTTTTAAAGATATTTTTTAATTACTGTGGTGTTTTACATTTATCCATAAATTCCCTGCCAGGAGGTGGAGCCTAATTCTCTTCCCCTTGATTGTGAGTTTGATTCAGAAACTCATTTTAACAACTAAAGCAGGGGTCGGGAACCTATGGCTCATGAGCCAGATGTGGCTCTTTTGATGGCTGCATCTGGCTCGCAGACAAATCTTTAATAAAAAATAATAACATTAAAAATATAAAATATTCTCATGTATTACAATCCATTCATTTCCTACTGCTCGTGTGCATGGTTGCGGGTGGCTGGAACCAATCACAGCCGTCCTCCAGGACAACAACAAATTTTTATTGGATAATGTGTAATGTACACGGGTCGTTGTATGGCTCTCACGGAATTACATTTTAAAATATGTGGCGTTCATGGCTGTCTCAGCCAAAAAGATTCCCGACCCCTGGACTAGAGTATGGAAAGAAAAAAATAGTAACTTTACAGTGGAGAAACCTGGAAGATACCATCTTACCCAAATGATCAAGGTTAACATCAACCGTAATAAGTCATACTGAAATTATGAAC
This sequence comes from Saccopteryx leptura, assembly GCF_036850995.1. Lineage (NCBI taxonomy): Eukaryota > Metazoa > Chordata > Mammalia > Chiroptera > Emballonuridae > Saccopteryx > Saccopteryx leptura. The sequence continues at coordinate 308,997,464 of NC_089505.1, forward strand.
CTCAAAAAAAAAATTATGAACCTCAGATATCAATCATGTGATGAGAAGGGCACATCACTTTCTGTAATTTCTCTCCCAAATATATAACCTCAGTCTAGTCTTGAGAAACGTCTGACAAACCCAAATTTGGAGATGGTCTACAAAATACAGATACCTGATCTGTGTTACTCAAAAGAGTCAAGATCATGATAAAGAAATGAGGAAAGACTGAGAAAATATTATAATTTGGAGAAGTTTACAAAGACATGAAGGCTAAATGCAACATGATATACTGGACTGGATTCTGGATCAGAAAAAGGACATTAGTGGAAAAACCAAATAATCTTGTAGTTTAGTTAATAGCATTAATTGTTAATTTTTTAGTTTGTAAATGTACCGTGATTATGCAAAAGGTTAACAATAAGGGAAACAGGGCGAAGAGTATAGAGGTACTCTCTGTACTTCTTTGTAACTCTTCTGTAAATCTAGAAGTATGTCAAAATAAAAAATTTTAAAACAATTTAGTAATCAGAAAAAAGGTTTATTATCAGGGCTAATTACTTTGAACATATCTTATCACAGATGATGGCACCCCAACATCTCATGGTTTCTCATTTGTTTGAAAACGACTGTTTCCTTCTTTTGTTCACTCAACACTATTGATAGGCACCTACTATGTGACAGGCAGGATGCTAGGTAGTAATAGCAATGCTGAACTGTCAAGATACTGCCGCTGCCCTTCTCTAACTCACCTTTCATTACTCAACTGGAAAGCAAAGGTTTTTTCCTACCCAACACAATAGTGTTTTGTAGAAAATCTTGAACTTTGGGAGTTTTGGAATGGGTTACATATGTATATAGACCATGATAAAGAAATAAGGAAAGACTGAGAAAATGTGGAAAATTGGTGCTATTCATTGTTGAGTACTATTGAGGTAAGTTAGTAAGAAAGTAGGGAATCGTAGGCAGTGAAATGAGGAAACTGAGATAAATGGCTAAACCAAATGGCTGGAATAGCTAAGAAATTAACAACCAGCTAAGCCTCTCTGACCAAAGATATCTAAGAGAAGGTGGTTTAAATCACCTTAGGAAAATAAATAACAAAACAAACAAACAATTAGAGCCAGACTAATTGAAGATAAAGATGAAACTAACCAAATAATGACCCTAGCCCCACTATACGTTCATTTTGATACAACAGCATACTAAATGACACACCTGGAAATCTAATGAATATTCTGTTGAGATCCTCCCCAGAGACCCCTTCCCTAAAATCCCTATCTATGGAAAATATTAAGTACCCTCAAGACGAAGGATGCCAGTGGGTGCTCCCCTTTGAGCACGCCTGCGCCACTTTCCTTAGTTGCATACTTTGCTTTCTTTATCCTAGGCTTTAATTAACTTGCTCTCTTTCACCTGGATTCTCATCTTGAGATTTTTCCTGCATGAATCAAAAATCTGTTCATCTCTGACTGTGCTGCGACACAGTACTTTCCTCAGCTTGGACCACTTCTGGTGACACTACCAAGATAATTATATTTTTTAAATTCATTTTTTTATATTTTAACTAGCTGTACCTGGCCATGCATTGCTGTGGCTCAGTCTGGTTAAATGGAAAAGAAAGGAAAGAGAAAGAGCACATTTCTAATATGTTTAATTTCACAAAGCTTGTGGGAATACAATATTTTTTGTTGTTCCATTGTTTGTGCAGATATAGAGATTGTCTGGTTTGCTGATTCTAGAACATGCAACATATAATTGTCCATGTGAGAAGCAATCCGTGTCTAGATCTAAACCACACAATTCTAAAGATTGGCCCTGAGCTTTGTTGATGGTGATTGCAAACGCCAATGGAATTGGGAACTGCAATCTCTTAAATTGAAATGGCATATCCGTTGGAATCATAGGAATGCAAGGAATGAGGACATCTTCACCATTGAAAGGTCCTGTCAAGACTGCTGCTTCTATGACGTTGCTCATTAATTTTTTTACTGCAAGCCACGTGCCGTTGCAAAGCTTTGGCTAGTTGATATTTCGCAATCTGATAATTGGCACGCGATTTTCAATTGCAGTACATGTGATGGCATCCCTGGCAGATCGAGTGAATTAAAAAATTCTGTTGGATAATTAACTGCTTCATCTGCTTCCACAACAGTGTCGACGGATTTGTATGTGACTGCCTCGTTTTGAATGTTAGACTGAATAATATTGTTAAATTTGTAGACGTCTTTGTTCTTGGCTGCAAGAATAGCTCATTCACTCATCCAATTGTGATTCTTATAATTGGTTTGAAATTGGGAAGTACTTTTTCAACCAATTCTTCTTTTGACATCACTGAATTGCAGAAGTTATGAGGCAATGAAATTCGTCCTGAGGTCAGATCAACTGGCACCTTTCCATTCCCAATTTTCAGCAATTGATGTGAGAATATCTCAGCTGATCGATTGTTTTGCAGCTGGACATGCATATTTGTAGTTAATTTTAACATCTTTACATGTTGCCACAAAGTAGAGTATTTCAGGCAAGCATTTATTTCATTCACTGTTGTTGGTTGAGGAATTACAGGTAATGTTTGCCTGAAATCTCCTGCAAGAAATATTAATTTGTTCCCAAATGGTCTGATATTTTCATGCAAATCTTGCAATGATGGGACAAGAGCCTCGAGTGATTCTTCTGTGCGCTATTGTGCATTCATCCCGAGCAATAAGTTTGCACTTCTGCAATACTTTTCCCATGCTGGATGCTTTGGAAATGTTTCACGTGGGAGTTTCAATGAATTGCATGTTTAATGGCAATTTCAAAGCAGAATGAGCAGTTCTTCCACCTGGTAGCAATGTCGCAGCTATTCTGGATGATGCAAGAGCTAAGGCTATGTCATTTTGGGATTGAATTGCTGCCAGAATCAATCTAATTAGGAACATTTTACCAGTTCCTCCTGGCGCATCTAAGAAGATTTCTCCAACCCCATTATTGACAGTTTGCATTATTTGATTGTAAATGCCTTTTGCTCAATCGTTAGTTTAGGAATATTTGATTGCAACAAAAGATCACCCATGTTGTAATTTTGTTCACCACGCAATTCTACATCGAACAAAGCAGCAGCAGATCGATTCAGTGATGGCATTCCCAGTTGATTGAGAACTTTGTTTGCGATTTCTAAGCACAAATCTTCAATCATTATCAATGCTTCGTTGTAGATTTCTGCTGTGAAATCCATGTTCATATTTGAATTTTCCTTGCATATTCGACGAAAAAATCTTTATCCATGTGCGATTTATATTTCTCCCATAACATTGAAATGGAATCATAAAATATTTAGTATAGCGTGTGTTGCTTTTACGTCCAACAGATGGCGCTGTTTTTCAAAAAAAGCATGTTTTTACCTGTCACAGGTGTGACATCTATATAATAGTAGGTATATAAAAACATGCATGTTTTGAATGCAATGTTGTGGCAAAATTTCAAAGCAATCAGTGAAGAACTTTCAGAGATTTAAGATTTTGAACAAACAAACATTTAATTTTTATTTATATAGATTACAGTTGACATACAATATTATATTAGTTTCAGCTGTACACCCCAGTGATTAGACATACAATTTACTAAGTGATGATCCTGTTAATCTCATACCCATCTGACACCATACATAGTTACTAGAATATTATTGACTATATTTTCTATGCTGTACTTTACACTCCATGACTATTCTATAACAACTAATTTGTACTTCTTAATTCCTTCACTTTTTTCATCCACTCCCCTAACCTCCCTCCCATCTGGAAACCATCAAAATTTCTCTGTATCTATGAGTCTGTTTCTGTTCTGCTTGTTCATTTATTTATTTTTTTTAGATTCAATTGTTGACAAATATGTATTTATTGCCATTTTATTATTTATATTTTTTATCTCTCTTCCTCCTTATCCTTCCTCTTTTTTCCTCTTTTCTTCTTCCTCTTCCTCCTCTTCTTCCTCCTCTTTTCCTTCTTCCTCCTCCCCCCTTTCTCCTCCTCCTCCTCTTCTTCCTCTTCTTTTTCCTTCTCCTTTTAACATTTCATGTAATACTAGTTTGGTGGTGATGAACACCATTAGCTTTTTCTTGTCTGTGAAGCTCTTTAGATGTTCTTCAATTATAAATTATAGTTTTGCTGGGTAGAGTAATTTTGATTATAGGTCTTTGTTTTTCATCACTTTGACTATTTCTTGCCACTCCCTTCTGGCCTTCAAAGTTTCTGTTGAGAAATCAGCTGACAGTCTTATGGGAGCTCCCTTGTAGGTAACTAACTGCTTTTAGGATTCTCTCTTTGTCTTTCACCTTTTGCATTTCAATTATGGTTTGTCTTGGTGTGGGCCTCTTTGGGTTCATCTTGTTTGGTACTCTGCTTTTTCTGGACTTGTATGTCTATTTCTTTCAGCAGATTAGGAATGTTTTCTGTCATTATTTTTTCAAATAGATTTTCAATTTTTTTCTATCTCTCTTCTCCTTCCTGCACCCCCATGATGTAAATGTTGGTATGCTTGAGGTTGTCTCAGAGGCTCCTTACACTATCTTCATTTGTTTTCTTTTTTGTTGTTTTTTTTCTGTTCAGATTAGGTGTTTTTTGCTTTCTTATATTCCAAATCATTGATTTGATTCTTAGCTTCATGTACTCTATTGTTGAGTCTCTATAAATTACTCATTTCAGTTAGTATATTCTTCATTTCTGACTGGTTCTTTTTTGTGGTTTTTATGTGTTCACTAAGTTCCTTATGCATCCCTATAACCATTGTTTTGGACTCTGTATCTGATAGTTTGTTTTCCTGCATTTTGTTCTTTTTCATGAGATATCTCTCATTCTTTCATTTGTGACTTTTTTTTGTTGTTGTTGTTTTTGTTTTTTCTCTATGCATTTTGGCTGCTTCCCTATGTTTGTTTCTATGTATGGGGTAGAGCTGCTACATCTCCCAGACTTTGTAAAGTAGTCTTGTGTAGTAGGTGTCCTGTAGGGCCCAATGGCACAGCCTCCCAGTCATCAGAGCTGGATGCTTCAGATGTGTTCTTGTGTGGGTTTTGTGCACTGAGTTGTTCTGGTTGAGCCTAGATTGCCATAGGCATCACTGGGAAATAATGACCCTTAGGCCAATCAGCTGTGAGGACTGGCTGTGAGTACAGTGGAAGAGTTACTATGCAGGAATTGCCCTGTAGAGTAGATCTTGCTTCAGTTGGTCTTTGGTACTCACTGAGTCTTCCTTTTGACTGTGTCACTTATGGAGGTGGTAGGGTTGTAATTTGGTGTGGTCTGAAGCTGTCCACTGGGTGCACTGGCTCTGGGGTCTCCCTGGAGGAGCAAGGTCAGCCATCACCTGTGCCTTGCCTGCAACCACCTGGCAGGAGCTATAGAGTGATTTGTAGATGGCTTCTACTTGTGTTGGACTTGGAGGTGCCCAGAAGAGACCAAGCTGTGAACCAAGGCTGGTTGCCACTAGTGCCAGGTTTTCAGACACTTAGCAAGAGGTTCAGGGTATGCAGAGGACAGATGCTGCTTATTTGAGAGATTTTAGGGAAGTCTGAAGCATGAGCCAACATAGACCATTCCTATGGAAAAGGAACTGGAAACAGCTAGGGTAGGGTGGGGGCTCAGGGAATCATCTGGTGGGGTCAACAGTGTGAACCAGGTTGTTGGAGACTCAGATATGCCTCCTGCCTGTGCGCTCTGGGTGAAGGGCTCAGAAAAGGAACAATAGCCTCTGCCAGCACTTTTATCTGGCAGGAAGCTGACCCCATCCCCTGCTCTTGCTGTGATGACAGACAATCCATTTCCTCCCTGTATGTTCCTGGTTCCTTTTGAGCTGCTGTCCCAGCACTAGAACTCACAGGGAGTGAATGTGACTGAGTCTGTGTGTAGGCCCTTTAAGAACCGCTGCCTGGGACTCTCACAGCTCTCCATCTCACTCAGCCTCAAGCCTCAATCCCAGCAGGGTATTTTTTTTTTTTTTTTGTATTTTCCTGAAGCTGGAAATGGGGAGAGACAGTCAGACAGACTCCGGCACGCCCACCAGGGGTGGCGCTCTGCCCACCAGGGGGCGATGCTCTGCCCCTCCGGGGGGTCACTCTGCCGCGACCAGAGCCACTCTAGCGCCTGGGGCAGAGGCCGAGGAGCCATCCCCAGCGCCCGGGCCATCTTTGCTCCAATGGAGCCTTGGCTGCGGGAGGAGAAGAGAGAGACAGAGAGGAAGGGGGGGGGGGTGGAGAAGCAAATGGGCGCTTCTCCTATGTGCCCTGGCCGGGAATCGAACCCGGGTCCCCCGCACGCCAGGCCGACGCTCTACCGCTGAGCCAACCGGCCAGGCCAGCTGATTTTTATAGCCACGCATTGAGAACTTTTCTTCCCAGCACTGGAACCCTGGGCTGGGAGGTCTGGTGTGTGGCTGGGACCCTTCACTCCTCAGGGGGAACCTCCATACTAGAGATATCCCTCCTGATTTTAACCTCCACACATGGGTGTGGGACCAACCCATCAACATGTCCGCCCCTCCTCCCAGTCTCAATGTGGCTTCTGCTTTAAATTCCTAGTTGTAGGACTCCCATTCAGCCAGTGTTCAGATTGTTCTGAATGATGGTTATTCTGTAATTTAGTTGTAACTTGATGTGGCTATGGGAGGATTTGAGTACCTATGCCACCATTTTGACCAGAAGCTTAGATATTTTTCCTAAAGGAGATATGAGTTTGTTTTCCTTATGGTGAAATGTAATGTTTTATCCCTTTTGTCAAAGACTAAACATGAACCATTTCAGCTATAGTATTTGTTAGATTTAGCAGTGACTGAAGACAGGGTTGGGAAAGACTTTGGTAAAAAGCCTATACTGTTTGACTTACTATGCTGGCAAATATATGTGAGAATGAGTTTTTTAAAGGTGAATGCATAATTTAATAAAGAAGAAATAGAAAAAGACTTGAAATATCAGAATGCAAAATAAAGACAAAACAGGCTAATTTAAAAGGAACCCAGGAACTCAAAACCTTATTACAATACTTTGCTGTAGGCTTGCTGAAATTTTCCTGCAATTACCTGAATGAAGGATGATCTCAAAATAAATGAACAGGATTATCAGGATATGTGTAGGAGGTTGTAACAAGACTTCTGGGTGAATTTTAAATTAAAATTTATTTTATTCATTTTAGAGAGGAGAGAGAGTTAGAATGAGAGAGAGAGAGAGAAAGAGAGAGAGAGAGAGAGAGAGAGAGAGAGAGAGAAAGGGGGGAGGAGCAGGAAGCATCAACTCCCATATGTGCCTTGACCAGGCAAGCCCAGGGTTTTGAAGCGTAACCTCAGTGTTCCAGGTCAACGCTTTATCCACTGCACTACCACAGGTCAAGCTCAAAATTTATTTTAAAGTACCCTATTAGTTCGTCATAAAGAACACCAGAATAAGAAAAGGCTATTTTGGGGTTTCATATTGGTTCTATATATTTAAGAAAATTTCAGGAGTTTCATACATAAAACAAGAAACAAAATCACTGAAGATACGTTTATTTCAACAAATTAATTATGGTCTCAATATTCATCCTATAAGATTCAGAAAATATTTTCTGGAGCTAAATAAAATAGTAAAGTTTTATTTTAGCCAATTTTAACCCTTTGAGTAGTGAGTTTTTTTTATGCTCGCTGACACCTGGGTCTGAGTTTTTTTTTCAAAAAATGAAATTAGTTCCAGTTCCAGTTTTATTAACTTAAAATCATGTTTGTTTGATAACCAATTTATGGAAAAAATAAGAACATACATTTGCCTTTTTTTAATGTTGCTCCAATTCAAAGTTTAAAGACATACGTGTATGATCATATTCTGAATGCTCAGGAGGCACGAGGACATACATGAATGTTTGTATTACTCAAAGGTTTAAGGAACATTGCTTCCATCAGTGAGATACGTGATTTTTGTGTTTACTTTGATCCCTTCATAATTGCATTTTTCCCCCAAAGTGAACAAATTTTCACAGCTTTTGTTTGACCATATCTATTCTTTCTTCTCTTGGTGATATCACCCTAATATTTTTTATTGAGGTGATTTACAAATAGTGAAATGTACACATCTTAAGTGCATAGTTCAATGAGTTTTGACAAATGCATGCACTTATATAACTGTCATCCCAATTAAAACAAAGAACATTTTATCACTCTAGAAAGTTCCTTTATTCACCCAGCAAGTCAACTCCCAACTCCCATACACAGTGTTATGATTTCCACCACTACAGATTATTTTGCCACGTGTGAACTTCATATACCTGTACATGGAATCATCTGGTATGCATTTCTGTGTGTTTGTTTTCTGTTGCTCAACATATATTTGAGATTTATTCATTGCTGTAATAGTTTATTCTTTTAAATTGCTAAGTAGTATTCTATCTCCTGAGTAGTATCCACTAATCTGTTGATAGGCATTTGTATTGTTTTCACTTTATTGTCTATTGTGAATAACATGCTATAGACATTCTTGCACTAGTCTTCTTGTGGAAATACACTTCAGTTTTTTTAGTAAATATTTATAAGTAGGATTGCTGAGTCCAAGAGTAGGTGTATGTTTAACTTTTTACAACTGTCTTCTAAAATGTTTGCATTATTTTACAATTCTACCAGCAATATACAGTCTTCCAAATGTTCCATATACTTGTTAGTATTTGCCCCTGTCATTTTAGTTTTAGTCATTCTAGTGAATATGAAATGGTAACTCATTGTGGTTTTAATTTACATTTCCCTGGTGTCTAAAGAAATGAGAACATTTTTTTTTCATGGCTGATTGACCATTTGTATATACTGTATTTCTTTGTGAAGTGTTCACTCAAGTCTTTTGCTTTTTTAATAATTCTTTTAGTCTTTTTGTTATTAATTTATAAGTAGTTTAAAAGTATTCTGGCTATTAATCCTTTGTTGGAATATATAAATATTTTTCCCAGTGTTTGTTTTTTATTTCTCCCAATGTTTTTATTACTTTCTAGCAATTTCTGGATTAGGATATATATTTAATTTGACTAAGAAATTCCAGATTGCTTTTCAGAATGGCAGTAGTCTTCTTTATTCCTAGTAGGAGTACCTATTACTACAAACATTTTGCATTATTCAGTTTTCAAATTATTTCCAATCTACAAGGGTAGATTAATAACTCATTGTTTTATTTTTCATTTTTCTGATTGCTAGTGAACTGGAAATCTAAGCCTGCAAACCTTTTTAGTTTTCTCTTTTATAAAGTGCCTATTCATACCCCATGCTCATTTTTCCTAATGGCCATGTTTTTACTTATCTTATTTATGTAGGAGTTATTGCCTACTCTATACACATATTAACTGCTTGTCAGTTTAAGAAACTGAAAATATCTTATTTGTAATTTATCAACATTATCCATATTATCTCCTAATGAGAAATAATAATTAATTTGAATAATAAAATAATAAAAGCTATCATTTATTTTGTTAGATCACAAAGATATTTTCTTACGTTTTAGTCTATTAACTTTATATTTTGGTGTGTGATCTATTTGGAGTCTTATCTTTGATTATAGAATTAAGTAGGAATCTACTTTTTATTTTTCTCTACATAATTAACTATTTTCTTAAATAGGGAGCTAAATAATCTGTTCAGTTTTAATGATTTGTGGTGCTACCTTTATGTTAGATTCCTAACTCAGGTTCCTGACTCTGAGTTTCCTTTTCTATTCCATTGATTTTATATTTTTCTTATGCCAAATATATGTATTTTTATTAATATGGTTTATAACATGTCTTACTATCTGGTGACCTTCTCTATTTTTCCTTCTGTGTATAGGTTAACTTATCTATTTTTGGCCTTTAAAATTTTCATATAAACTTGGAGTAAGTTTGAGAAGTTTCTCAACAACAACAGAAAGTCCAACTGAAATTTTCATTAAGTGTATATATTTACCTGGCTATCAGTGATAACCTTATAATTTTTAGTTGTCATATTTAAATGTAGTGAAGTGACTTTCTATTAGTGTAATGACTATTCAATTTATTAGATTTTTAAGGTTTTCTCCACAGGGTTTTTATGTATTCTTGTAGTAAAATACTAGATATTTTAGAGTTTTGTTACTTTGCTGAATGGTATCTTATTTTTTATTTTATTTTCTAGTTATTGCTGGTGTGAGAAATACTATTGGTTTTTTTAAATATAATTTTATATTTTTACTCTAATCTTCATTTAGTTCTAACACACTTATTTACTGTTTGTTGATACACTTGTATTTTCTAGATTGGAAATCATATCATCTGCAAATAACTTCTAAGACCAAGTTCAATTACTTCTGCTTTTATTGTTTATCTTTATAGAAGTATGTATTATCTTGTTCCATTAAGTATATGCTTGCTGTAGAGTTTTGGTATACTCTTTACCAAGTTAAGAAAGTTCTATTTGATTACTTAGTGTTAATAAGAGCTTTATTTTATTTTTATAGGGGAGGGGATGAAAGAGATAAGTATCAACTCATAGCTGCTTCACTTTAGTTGTTTATAAATTGCTTCTCATATGTGCCTTGTCCAGGGGGCTCCAGCTAGCTAGTGACCTTGAGTTCAAGCCAGTGACCTTGGTCTTCAAGCCAGTGACCTTGGGCTCAAGCCAGTGACATTGGACTTCTAGCCAGCAACCTTTGGGCTCTAGACAGTGAACTATGACGATCCTATGCTCAAGCCAGCAACTCTGCACTCAAGCTGGCAAGCCTACACTCAAACTGACAAGCCTGCACTCCAGCTGGTAACCTCGGAGTTTTGTACTGGGGCCCTCAGCATCCTGAGCCAACACTCAATCCACTGTGCCAGCACCAGTCAGGCAACTGAGAATTTTAAAAACATGTAAAGCTTATTCATATTCTTTAAAAAAATTTTTTTAATTGTGGTAAATATAATAAAATTCAACATCTTAACCAATTTTAGTGTTTAGCTCAGTGGCATTAAGTACATTTACATTTTTGGGCAACCATCACTACCATTTATTTCTTTTTTTTTTTTTTTTTTTTTTTTCATTTTTCTGAAGCTGGAAACGGGGAGAGACAGTCAGACAGACTCCCGCATGCGCCCGACCGGGATCCACCCGGCACGCCCACCATGGGGCGACGCTCTGCCCACCAGGGGGCGATGCTCTGCCCATCCTGGGCGTCGCCATATTGCGACCAGAGCCACTCTAGCGCCTGGGGCAGAGGCCACAGAGCCATCCCCAGCGCCCGGGCCATCTTTGCTCCAATGGAGCCTTGGCTGCGGGAGGGGAAGAGAGAGACAGAGAGGAAAGTGCGGCGGAGGGGTGGAGAAGCAAATGGGCGCTTCTCCTGTGTGCCCTGGCCAGGAATCGAACCCGGGTCCTCCGCACGCTAGGCCGACACTCTACCGCTGAGCCAACCGGCCAGGGCTATTTATTTCAACAATAAATATTTTTGACATCCTCCCATAGACATATCAAAATTACAGCTAAACTAGAGAACAATTATCATTCAGAACTGCCTGAAATCTAGACAAATAGAAGTCCTACAACTCAGGATATAAAGAAGAAGCCACATCGAGACTTGTAGGAGGGATGGAGTTGCAGGATGGGCTGGTCTTATACCTAAATGTGATGCATAAAATCAGGAGGGATACCTCTACTGCAGAGGTCCCCCCTAAAGAGGGATGGGCCCCAAACCCATACCAGGCCCCTAGGCCCAGGTTTTCAGTGCTAAGAAACGTCTTCATAACTTCTAAGTATAAAAACCAGCTGGGATTGAGGCTGAATGAGATGGAGAGCTATGGGAGTCCCAGGCATTTCCTCTTAAAGGGCCCACACACAGACTTATACTAACTCACCCTTTCTGGGTTCCAGCGCTGGGACAGTAGCTCAAAAAGCACCAGGGATGTATGGAGGGATGGGGGACTGAAGTGTCTGACATCAGGGCAAAAGCCGAGGTGGGCAGCTCGCTGCCAGATAAAAGTGCTGGCAGAGGGCATTGTTCTGTTTCTGAGTCCTTCTCCCACATAGCCAGCAGGCAGGCACCACACCTGACTCTCCATCAAACTATCTATCACTATTTGTCCTGCTCAGGTAGTTTCCTGAGACAAGCCCTCAGCCAACTTGTGGGCCTACCCAATTTATTTCCAGTGACTTTTATGTGAATGGACTGTCTTGGCTTGTGCTTCAGACTTTTCTTAAACCTCTCAAACAAGCAGCATCTGGCCTCAGCATGCCCCATACCTCTTGCTAACTGACCCTAAGCCTGACAGTAGCAGCAACCAGCCTTGATTTGCTGCTTGGCCTCTCTTGGGCACTTCCAAGCCCAGCAATAATAGCAGCTAGCTGCAGGTTGCTTTGTAGCTCAAGTCAGTTGTCCCTGAGCAGAACACAGGTGACTGCTGACTTTAGCCTGCACTACATGGGAGGCCCCAGAGGCAGTGTACCTGGTAAACAGTTCCAGACCACATCAAAACACCCCCACAACCTCCACTGTGACACACTGAGTGGGTGGACTCAGCAGGTACCAGCAGAGCCCTGCTGAAGTAGGTCTTGAATCTAGAGTCACTTAAAAAGTTCACAAATTGGTAGTTTTTCATATTGAAAGTGCCAAAATAGATGAATGAACCAGAAGATCGAAATGTGTGTGTGTGTTTCTTGGCGGGATAAGGTAGAAAGGTAGAAGTGTCCGTGGAGTTATCTGCAAAAGATAACAGAAAAGAGACACAAGACAAACCCAGGCTCCATTTACTCTGAGGTCTCTGTGAGTACAATGGGCAGAATATTTGTAACTTTTCCATTTTTGCTGATTTTGTTATTGCTTGGCTATTTCTCCATATAGCAAGTATCAGTGAAATTCTTTTTGGAAAAAGCAATCTATATTTAAGAAATCATGAGGGAGAGTGTACACATAAATGATTTAGGCTTGGTAGAAGTCTTGAACAAAACCAAGCCCTTTTCTGCCTCAGTATGTTTGCATAGGGTACTCTTTATTCATGGGGTACATTATTGAAACACTTCTTTAAAGGAAAGACTTTTCCTGACGCTTCTTTCTAAAAGTATACTCCTTGACCTAGAAATTTGTTCTTTAACCTCACTGGTTAATTATATACTGACAGAGAACAAAGAATTTGAAAAATTTTATATTATACACTTTCCTGAAAATGTTTTCTTGTCTGTTATGTATATAGTAATTTCAACTATGTTGTCCAAAAAAGTGAGAATCATAAAGTCACATATATCTAAATAAGATAAAGGAAATACTTTTAACACATCTCAGGAAAAAATATCAAGTCAGCCATCTAGTAATTTATATACTGTCAATATAAATTATGACATATATATAAATATGATTCAAACATATACACATTTTGCTATTAGTATAATTTTCATAAACTAACAGGTATTAGACATAAAACATTGTGTTTCTTAGAACCAAGAGTGATATGTAAATGATAAACTTGTTAAGTTTATAGTGTTTCTGTGTGCGTCATTTTGTAGCAGTTGCACTGTTTTACAATATAGATATGTGACTTAACAGAGCCTACAGGTATTAGCATTTTACTACTTTAAGTGAAATTTGGAAATCTTATATCCATTTAGGTCACTTTACTTTGTCTTCTTCTTTTTTTTTTTTAATAAATAAATTTTTATTTTAATGGGGTGACATCAATAAATCAGAGTACATACATTCAAAGAAAACATTTCCAGGTTATCTTGTCATTTAGTTCTGTTGCATACCCATCACCCGAAGAGAGATCGTCCTCCGCCACCCTCCATCCAGTTCTCTCTGTACCCCTCCCCCTCCCCCTCTCCCTCCTTCCCTCCCCCCATCCCCCGTAACCACCACACTCTTGTCCATGCCTCTTAGTCTCGCTTTTATGTCCCACCAATGTATGGACTCCTGCAGTTCCTGTTTTTTTCTGATTCGCTTATTTCACCCCACACAAAGTTACCAAGACTCCACCATTCCGCTGTAAGTGATCCGATGTCATCATTTCTCCTAGCTGAATAGTATACCATGGTGTATATGTGCCCCATCTTCTTCATCCAGTCCTCTATTTTTTTTTTACAGTGATTAAAAGCCTTTAAGCAAACTCTTGGCCAATACAGCAAGATACTTTGTCTTCTTTTAAATATTGTTTTGGCCTGACCAGGTGGTAGCGCAGTGGATAGAGCATCAGACTGGGATGCTGAGGACCCAGGTTCGAGAACCCAACTTGAGCGCGGGCTCATCTGGTTTGAGCAAGGCTCACCAACTTGGACCCAAGGTCGCTGGCTCAAGCAAGGGGTTACTCAGTCTGCTGAAGGCCCGTGGTCAAGGCACATATGAGAAAGCAATCAATGAACAACTAAGGTGTCGCAATGCGCATCGGAAAAACTAATGATTGATGCTTCTCATCTCTCCATTCCTGTCTGTCTGTCCCTTTCTATCCCTCACTCTGACCCTCTCCCTGTCTCTGTAAAAAATAAATAAATAAATAAATAAATAAATAAATAAATAAATAAATAAATAAAATATTGTTTTGACTATCAGATGGTATTATCATGTATATTTCAATTATCAAATTTAATTTAGAAACCTAATGAAGAGAGGAGAAGGGTAGTCTGTTGTTTTTCTCCATATTCCTGATCTTTCTGTAGTTTTTTCTTCTTCTCTGATGCTACAAGTTTCCTTCTTTTATCATTTCCCTTCTGTTTGAAGAAGCTGCTTTAGCCATTATTTAAGGATAAGTCTGCCAGCAACAAATTATTTTAGTTTTATTTCATATGAGAATGTTTTTATTTCCTCTTTATTCCTGAAGGATAGTTTTGTCAGATATGAAATTATGATTGACAGGTTTTCTTTCAGCACTTGAAAAATGTTCCTTTCCTCTTGCCTCTCTGCTATCAAATTGGTGTTCTCTCTAGGTACTATAATGCCATTTCTCTCTGGCTGCTTTTGATTTTTTTCTTTGTTTTTATTTTCAGGAGTTTAATGTGATGTGTCTTAGTACAGATTTCTTTGGGTTTATCTTATTTAGAATTCACTCATCTTTTTGATGATGTGGATTTATGTTATTTATAATGACCAAATTTGGGAAGTTTTTATCTATTATTTCTTGGATTACTCTTTTCAGCCACTCTCTTCATCCTCTGTGAGAACTCCAGTGATATCAGTATTAATTCTTTTGTTGTTGTCCCACAAGTCCCCAAGACTGTTCTTTTTTTTTTTTTGTCTGTTTTCCCTCAGCTGTTTATATCGGATAAATTCTATTGATTTGTACTCAAGTTCAGTGATTCTATCCTATTATCTCCACTTTGCTATTGACTCCAGTTAGATTTAAAAATTTTAGTTATTGTATTTGTCAATTCTATATTTGCCATTTAGTTCTTTCTTGTAACTTCTATTTCTTTGCTGAGGTTTACAAGTCTTTTATTTGTTTCAAGAGCATTTTTTTAAAAATTAATTTACTTTTTCTTTTTTTCCAAGTGAGAGGAGGGGAGATAAACAGACAGACTCCTGCATCTGCCCTGACTGGGACCCACCCAGTGTCCCCCATCTGGGGCCATGCTCGCAACCAAGCTATTTTTAATGCCTGAGCTGGAGGCTTCACAGAGCCATCCTCAGCGCCCTTGCTGATGTGCTCAAACCAATAGAGCCATGGCTTCAGAAGAGGAAGACAGAGAGAGAGAGAAGGAAAAAGGAGATGGGTGGAAAAGCAGATGGTCACTTCTCCTGTGTGCCCTGAGTAGGAATTGAATCTAGGACATCCACACACTAGGCTGATACTCTACCACTGAGCCAACCAGCCAGGGCCTCAAGAGCATTTTTAGTGATAGATTTTTGATGACTGTTTTAAAATCCTTGTCAGATAATTTCAACATCTGATTTATCTAGGTGATGGTGTCAGTTGATTGTCTTTTCTCATTGAAGTTGTGATTTTCTTATTTCTTGATATGATGGGTGATTTTGATTGTATCCTGGATATCTTGGGCATTATATCAGTAGACGCTTTGTGTGTGTGTGTGTGTGTGTGTGTGTGTGTGTGTGTGTGTGTGTGTGTGTGTATTTTTCTGAAGTGAGAAGAAGGGAGGCAGAGCGACAGACTCCCGCATGTGCCCGGCCAGGATCCACCTGGCATGCCCACCAGGGGGCAATGCTCTACCCATCTAGGGCGTCGCTTCATTGTGACTGGAACCATTCTAGCACCTGTGGTGAACACCATGGAGCCATCCTCAGCACCCAGGCCAACTTTGCTCCAATGGAGCCTTGGCTATAAGAGGGGAAGAGAGAGATAGAGAGGAAGGGGAGGAGGAAGGGTGGAGAAGCAGATGGGTGCTTCTTCTGTGTGCCCTGATTAGGAGTCAAACCCAGGACTTCCACACACTGGGCTGATGCTCTACCGCTGAGCCATCTGGCCAGGGCCTATATCAGTAAACGCTTGATCTTATTTAATATGTTATTTTAGTAGGCAGTCACCCTATTTAGATTTAGTAAACAAATCCTGGCCTACTTTTGTAGAATGTGGTTTCAATGACAATTTAATTTTTAGAGTCTTTGTGGTACTATTTTGGTCTGCTTGAATTTTCTGGTGCCCTTGTGACTTTAACAGATCCAAGCTGGTACTTCCTGAAGTAGTAGAAGTAGCTTGTCCAGGCCAGAATGGCAGCCTGGTGGGGACAAGGAACACTTGCTGGGTTGAGCACTTATTGTACCAGAATCCTCCTAACTGCCTGGTATTTTACAGAGACAGTTGTAAGCCTTTCCCCTGGCCACTTAATGTCAGCAGGGTTCCAGATAGATTGTTCTTGCTGGTTCTACTGGGCTTAATCAGTAAGTACATAAAGTTTTATATCTCAAAACCCTGATAATATCCTTCATAGCACTTTTAATCCAAAATTATATTTATTGTTTTGATTTTTTATTATTATTAATTTTAATGCAGTGACATTGATAAATCAGGGTACATATGTTCAGAGAAAACATCTCCAGTTTATTTTGACATTTGATTATGTTGCATACCCCTCACCCAAAGTCAAATTGTCTTCCATCACCTTCAATCTGGTTTTCTTTGTGCCCCTCCCCTCTACCCACCCCCTCTCTCTCCTTCCTCACCCCTCCCCCTGCCCCGTTACCATCACATTCTTGTCCATATCTCTGAGTCTCATTTTTATGTCCCATCTATGTATGGATTCATATAGTTCTTAGTTTTTTCTGATTTACTTATTTCACTTCATATAATGTTATCAAGGTCCATCCATGTTATTGTAAATGATTCGATGTCATCATTTCTTATGGCTGAGTAGTATTTCATAGTATATATGTACCAAAACTTTTAATCCACTCGTCCACTGATGGACACTTGGGGTGTTTCCAGATCTTCGCTATTGTGAACAATGCTGCCATAAACATGGGGGTGCATTTCTCCTTTTGGAACAGTTCTATGGTGTTCTTAGGGTATATTCCTAAAAGTGGGATAGCTGGGTCAAAAAGCAGTTTGATTTTTAATTTTTTGAGAAATCTCCATACCGTTTTCCACAGTGGCTGCACAAGTCTGCATTTCCATCAGTAGTGCAGGAGGGTTCCCTTTTCTCCACATCCTCACTAGCACTTATTCTGTGTTGTTTTGTTGATGAGTGCCATTCTGACAGGTGTGACGTGATATTTCATTGTGGTTTTAATTTGCATTTCTATAATGATTAGTGATGTTGAGCATTTTTTCATATGCCTATTGGCCATCTGTATGTCCTCTTTGGAGAAGTGTCTATTCATTTCCTTTGCCCATATTTTGATTGGATTGTTTGTCTTCCTGGTGTTGAGATTTACAAGTTCTTTATAAATTTTGGTTATTAACCCCTTATCAGACGTATAGTCAAATATGCTCTCCCATTGTGTAGTTTATCTTTTTATTCTGTTCTTATTGTCTTTAGCTGTGCAAAAGCTTTTAAGTTTGATATAGTCCCATTTGTTTATCCTGTCTTTTATTTCACTTGCCCGTGGAGATAAATCAGCAAATATATTGCTGTGAGAGATGTCGGAGAGCTTACTACCCATGTTTTCTTCTAAGATGCTTATGGTTTCACGGCTTACATTTAAATCCTTTATTCATTTTGAGTTTATTTTTGTGAATGGTGTAAGTTGGTGGTCTAGTTTCATTTTTTTGCAGGTAGCTGTCCAATTTTCCCAACACCATTTACTAAAGAGGCCGTCTTTACTCCATTGTATGTCCATACCTCCTTTGTCAAATATCAGTTGTCCATAGAGCTGTGGGTTTATTTCTGGGTTCTCTGTTCTGTTCCATTGATCTATATGCCTGTTTTTATGCCAGTACCAGGCTGTTTTGAGTACAATGGCCTTGTAGTATAACTTGATATCAGGAAGTGTGATACCTCCCACTTTATTCTTCTTTTTTAGATTGATTTTAGCTGAGGCTATTCGTGTTCTTTTTTGGTTCCATATAAATTTTTGGAATATGTGATCTATATCTTTAAAGTATGTCATTGGTATTTTAATTGGTATTGCATTGAATTTATAAATTGCTTTGGGTAATATAGACATTTTAATGATGTTTATTCTTCCTAACCATGAGCAAGGTATATGCTTCCACTTGTTTGTATCTTCCTTGATTTCTTTTATCAATGTTTTATAATTTTCCAAGTACAAGTCTTTAGTCTCCTTGGTTAAATGTACTCCTAGGTACTTTATTTTCTTGGTTGTAATAGTGAAGGGGATTACTTCCTTAATTTCTCTTTCTGACTGTTCATTGTTGGTGTATAAAAATGCCTCTGATTTCTGAGTATTAATTTTATATCCTGCCACTTTGCTGAATTCATTTATCAGATCCAGTAGTTTTTTGACTGAGACTTTAGGGTTTTCTATATACAATATCATATAATCTGTAAATAATGATAGCTTTACTTCTTCTTTTCCAACTTGAATGCCTTTTATTTCTTCTTCTTGTCTGATTGCTGTGGCTAGGACTTCCAGGATTATGTTGAATAAGAGTGGTGAAAGGGGTCACCCCTGCCTTGTTCCTGATCTTAAGGGGATTTCTTTTCATTTTTTCCCATTGAGTATGATGTTAGCTGTGGGTTTGTCATAGATGGCTTTTATCAAGTTGAGGTATGTTCCCTGTATTCCCACTTTGTTGAGAGTTTTGATCATAAACAGGTGCTAGATTTTTATCAAATGCTTTTTCTGCATCTATTGAAATTATCATGTGGTTTTTCTCCTTCCTTTTGTTTATGTGATGAATAACATTGATTGATTTGCGAATATTGTACCAGCCTTGCCTCCCCAGAATAAATCCCACTTGATCATGGTGTATGATTTTTTTTCTATATATTGTTGGATCCGGATTGCTAATATTTTGTTGAGGATTTTAGCATCTATATTCATCAGGGATATTGGCCTATAATTTTCTTTCTTTGTGTTGTCTTTGCCTGGTTTTGAAATCTGAATTATGCTCGCCTCATAAAAGGAGCTTGGAAGTCTTCCTTCCTCTTGAATTTTTTGAAATAGCTTGAGAAGGATAGGAGTTAGTTCTTCTTTGAATATTTGGTAGAATTCACTTGTGAAGCCATCTGGCCCAGGCCTTTTCTTTGTTGGGAGTTTTTTGATAACTGTTTTGATCTCATTTGGTGTAATTCGTCTGTTTAGGTTTTCTGATTCTTCCGGATTGATTTTTGGAAGATTGTATGTTTCAAGGAATTTGTCCATTTCATCTAGGTTGTCTAGTGTTTTGGCATACAGTTCTTCATAGTATTTTCTTACAATATTTTGTATTTCTGTTGTGTCAGTTGTTATTTCTCCCCTCTCATTTCTAATTTTATTTATTCGAGTCCTCTCTCTCTTTTTCTTGGTGAGTCTAGTTAAAGGTTCATCAATCTTGTTTACCTTTTCAAAGAACCAGCTCCTAGTTTCATTGATCCTCTGTATTGTTTCTTTAGTCTCTATGTCTTTTATTTCTGCTCTGATCTTTATTATTTCCTTCCTTCTACTACATTTGGGCTTTACTTGTTGTTCTTTTTCTAGTTCTTTTACATGTAGGGTTAAGTTGTTTATCTGAGCATTTTTTAGCTTCTTAAAGTGTGCCTGTAGTGCTATGAACTTCCCTCTCAGTACTGCTTTTGCTGTGTCCCATAAATTTTGAGTTGTTGTATGCTCATTATCATTTGTTTCTAGGAATTTTTTTATTTCCTCTTTGATCTCATTCTTAATCCATTCATTATTTAACAACCTGTATTTAGTTTCCATGTGTTTGAGAAGTTTTGAGCTTTTCTGTTGTTTTCCGAGTACTTCTAGTTTCACGCCATTGTGATCAGAGAAAGTGCATGATACGATTTCAATCTTCTTAAATTTGTTGAGACCACTTTTGTGCCCTAACATGTGGTCTATCCCAGAGATTGTACCATGAGCACTTGAAAAGAATGTATATTCTGCTGCTTTAGGGTGAAAGGTTCTGAAGATATCTATTAAATTGCATTGATATAGTGTGTCCTTTAAGTCTGCTGTTTCTTTGTTAATTTTCTTTCTTGAGAATCTATCTAGTGATGTTAGTGGGGTATTAAAATCCCCTACTATTATAGTATTGCTGTTGATCTTGCTCTTTATATCCATCAAAGTCTGCTTTATATATTTAGGTGCTCCTATATTAGGTGTGTAGATATTTATAATAGTTATATCTTCCTGTTGGATTGCTCCCTTTATCATTATGTAGTGGCCTTCTTTATCTCTTACTATATCCTTTATTTTAAAGTCCATTTTGTCTGATATAAGTATTGCTACCCCAGCTCTTTTTTCATTTCCATTTGCATGAAATATTTTTTTCCATCCTTTTACCTTCAGACAATGTGCATCTTTTGTTTTAAGGTGTATCTCTTGTAGACAGCATATATACGAGTCCTGTTTTCTTATCCATGCAGCTACCCTATGTCTTTTGATTGGATCATTTAATCCATTTACATTTAAGGTTATTATTGATATGTAGTTGTTTATTGCCATTTTATTCTTTAAAGCTGTATTCCTCTTTTGCTATATTCCTTTCCCACTTTGATCTGTTTACAACAAGCCACTTAACATTTTTGCAGCATTGGTTTGGTTGTAATGAATTCCTTGAGTTTTTTGTTTTTTTGTTTGTCTTTTTTGTCTGGGAAACTTTTTATTTCTCCTTCAATTTTAAATGACAGCCTTGCTGGATAAAGTAATCTTGGTTGTAGGTTCTTTTTTTTTTTTTTTTTTTTTTTGTATTTTTCTGAAGCTGGAAACGGGGAGAGACAGTCAGACAGACTCCCGCATGTTCTGCATTACTTTGAATATTTTTTGCCATTCCCTTCTGGCCTCGAGTGTTTCCATTGAGAAGTCTGATGTCATC
The DNA here is from genome assembly GCF_036850995.1 of Saccopteryx leptura. Taxonomy (NCBI): domain Eukaryota; kingdom Metazoa; phylum Chordata; class Mammalia; order Chiroptera; family Emballonuridae; genus Saccopteryx; species Saccopteryx leptura. Next base: position 309,018,757 of record NC_089505.1, read on the forward strand.
CTTATCGGGGCTCCTTTGTAGGTGATAGCCTTTTTTTCTCTAGCTGATTTTAATATTTTCTCTTTATCACTTAGCTTTGATATTTTAATTATGATGTGTCCTGGTATTGGTTTCTTTGGGTTTCTCTTTAATGGAGTTCTCTGTGCTTCTTGAACTTGTTAGAGTTTCTCCTGCATTAATTTAAGGAAGTTTTCGATTATGATATGATTGAACAAAGTCTCTATCCCCTGTTCTTTCTCTTTTTCTTCAGGAACCCCTATGATGTGGATGTTATTTCTCTTCATGTTTTCACAGAGCTCTCTAAGAGTTTGATCAGACTTTTTGAGTCTCTTTTCTTTTTTCTTCTCTGCTTTCATGCCTTCATTCAACTTGTCCTCCAACTCACTGATATGATCCTCAGCTCCATGTATCCTGTATTTAATTCCTTCCATTGTGGTCTTCATTTCTGACATTGTATTTGTCATCTCCAACGGATTCTTTTTAAATATTTCAATATCCTTTTTTATATTTGCTATTTCTTTATTTAGGTGTTTGTAATGACCATCCATTGTTGTTCTAAGATCCCTAAGCATCCTTACAATCATTATTTTGAACTCTGCATCCAGAAGTTTGGTTATTTCCATATCACTCTGTTCATTTCCTGGAGGTTTCTCTTGTGGTTTTATTTGGATTGCACTTCTCTGTCTTCTCATTATGTCTGTGTGTTTGGGTGTTTTGTTTGTAGAGCTGGTTGAGTCTAGGCTTGGTGTTGTCTGCCTCCAGTTTTCAATTGTGTTATTTCTAGGTCTTCTTGGGTTGGCATCAGCTATTATTTGTAATCCACTTTCGGATTTGGGCTGCTCTGAAGACTTGATTTGTTTGTTTTCTTAACAAGTGATAGTCTTGTTTACTGATCTCAGCAGGGGGCTTATTTGAAACAGTATCCAGGAATGTGGTGAGTGTAACTTGAGACTCTGAAGGCCTCTTCTCCCAGTTACTCTCTCTGGGGGCAAGATGTTTTCTTAGCTTCAGTAGGGGGAGGTGTATCTCAGATCTCCATGGAGACCTGAGTTACTGCCCCTCCTCCCCACTTCTTGTTTTCAGCTGTGTCTTGTTGCACTGATTGGAGCTGGAGAGATGTCTGGAGATCTGTGACCCAGAAGCACTTTAGTCTTTTGTTTTGTGGAAAGATAAGCCCCTTCTCCAGCTATGGCTGCCTCCAGCACTGGATGAGTCAGCTTTTTAGGTTGTCCCCTGCATTCCTCTGCCCCTCACCATCTGTCTCTTTCTCTGCCCTTTCTTTTTGGAAGACAAATCGGCCCTTTCAACACACCTCGTTCCCTGGTCGCCAGGCAAGTGTTTGTGAGCAGTATTTTCTGCTCTTTTTTTTTTTGGAGTGAGAGCCCTTCTGGGTTCTCAGCCTCACCCCCCCCCCTCTGTTCCTGTAAGTAGGGGAGATTCAGATGCTCCCTACTAGGTATGTTGTGGCTTCTTCTTTGCTTTTTGGTTTTTGAGAGCTGTTCTTGTAGTCCAGAGTTAGTTTTTCATGCTGATTGTTTCTAAATTAGTTTGTAATCCAGTTCGGAGGTATGCGCTGGGAGTCTATGCATCTGCCTACTCCGCTGCCATCTTCAGGTCCTCCTATTGTTTTGATTTTTTATTATCTGTCTCTCACACTAGAATATAGCTCTGTGAAGGCAGAGATTATTGTTGTTTTTAATTTAGCTATGCATTCTGGCACCTAGACAAAGTAGGATTGCAATAAATATTTGTTGAAGGAAATAAGAAATTTCAAAGATAGAAATGATGGTGACAGCTATAAGGAGGAATCAAAAGCAGACTTGGTTCTTGAAATACATCGTCTATTTAGGCAATAATGGTAAGATTTATTAACTATTTTATTTTCTACAAATTTATTGAGTTCCTCTTCTGAGCCTGTCACTATTTAATGGCCTATGAATTCAAAGTGAGGGAAACGCAGCTTTTGTAGTGAGTGAAATTTAGCCTGTGGTCTAGGGTAAGAGACAGATCCACTGATCTGTGTTTTCTCCAATACTGGCAAAGGCCAAAGTATTATAGTATAAAACATTGGAAAGGTGATCTGGACCAGGGCAGTCTACCCTACCTCCTCAGCTTTGATTTATGCAGAGAGAAGAAAATGAAATAGGAGTAGCTAGTTCTTTCTAAATTTAAGCAAGGGCTCCTCTTGTATGATTGCTCTGAAAAGAAGTTCTACAATCATAGGCTTTTTGAGGGGAAGGAGCAGTGACCAGTACATCCAGTGCTTATTCTAAGAGGAGATGGTGGATTTCTTTCTCTTATGTGTATTTTCACAAATATTTGTTGGGTTGTAATTATGTGCACTAGGCTAGAGATACAAAAATAAGATAATACCCTTACTCTAGTGTGGAAGGAGATGTGAAAACTGTTATAAAACAGCAAGGTGGTCACGCCAGTGGAGATAAGGTGCTGGAGGAATGTAGAGAGAAGAAATTTCTCCATCTGCAGTAGAGTTAGGAAACACTTTTCAGGGAAGCTAAGCTTTGAGCTGGCTGGGAAGAATGACAACTTTACAGATGTCCAACTAGGAGGACAGCACTGCTAGAAGGACGAGTCTGTGTAAATGGTCAAGGAGGTATGGTATGTTTACAGATCTACAAGAAATTAGTATTGTTGGCACAAAAAAAAAGGAAGAGAGACAAGAAGTATAAAAATAAATAGAAAGTGAGGTCTGGGGCCAGACCTGACCGCGAAGTGTCTACTGTACAGGCAAAGGTGTTTGTAGGCAAAGGTGTTGGCCTGGGGCAGCGGTGGGATTCAGCTGGTTTGGTTTGGCAGAACCGATACGTAATTTTTTGTTGAAGTGAACAGGTTGTTGAAATGGCACTTGTAATCAAGCTTCTCTCTAAAGTGGGCTCCTGAGCAGCTGCTCAATGTGGAAATCACAAATTTACATTCCTTACTCTTTTTTAATGTTCATCTGCACAACAGTGTATTCTAAGTACCAGTAGTAATGTTCATTCCGTCTATAGGTGAAAAATATTGCAAGTGAGGATGCCAGTCAAGAAGTAATATAGAAATATCTTAAATAACAGTTTTATTGTTTTCTGTCAAGTATTATTTATTTTTTCATTAACATTTTAAACTCATAATCGAGTTTTGTGTACTTCTTTTAATGTTATTATTTAAGTATTAAATGCATGAAATAATAAAATATCTTTCAGTATATCATTTTTTATACTTAAAATGGTCATTAAGGCAGAGAACTTGTTAAATTATTTGAATCCCACCACTGGCCTGGAGTGGTGGTTTTCTAGCTGCAATTAGAATTATCTTGGAAAACTTTTATATAATACAAGACTAATGCCTTGTCCCAGTCCCAGAGATTCTGATTCAATAGGTGTAGGGTCTGATCTGAACATCGTTATTGTTTTCAAACTTTTTATTAGAATAAAATATACGTGCAAACTCAACTTCTGCTCCAGTCATATGTAGCCACTAGCTGGTCTCCAAATGTGCTTTTCTTCTTGTTTCTTGTTTCTTCCTTTTTTCTTCTCTCTCCTCTTTTCCCCTCCTTCATCTTCCTTCTCCTCCTCCTCCATCTCTTTTCTTTTGGGCATGATGCTCCTAGAATGTCTTTTTTTTTTAACCCTATTTCTCTAACTCTTAATTGGCATCACTTGATCTAGCATCACTTCAGAAGCCTTACTTTATCTTTCCTGGCAAAGTTATGAATTCCTCCCTATATTTTCATAGGACCTGTACATGATTCTCAGTGACTGTTGTCCAGTTGACTTAGTTTGGGTCTTGGGCAGAATACCCATACTGAACTATTCCACCTAGACTGAATTCAGTGGGAGAGGCAAAATCAGAAGGGGGTACGGATACTGAGAGGGAAAAGCATCAACTCATTGCTCCATTTTAGTTGTGCATCCACTCATTGCTTCTCATATAAGTCCTGACTGAGATTGAGCCAGTGATGTCAGGGCTCCAGTTAAGGCTCTATTCACTGTGCCACTATGGCCAGTCCTTCTGTCTTCAGTTTTAAACACACAGGTTTATTCTGAAGTCCATTCCAAATGGCATTCATCTTTTCTAAAGTGTTTTTACTTTACTCTGTCAGGGCCCCAGAACTCCAAGGATGGGCCAAAAATTGCACATGGCTTTTGGAATTATTATCAACCAAAAAATGTGAATCTCTAATCAGCTTATTCCCATTTGGTTCCCTGAGAAAATGATGCTAAATGTAAATAAAGGTCAATGATGGGAGGGAGGCAGACAAAATAGCTGGGATTCAAACTCTTTGATCTCATGGACAGGTACCCTCTGTCCCTGCCAGGATTCAGAATAGTGATAGGAGGAAATTAAAGGTTTCTGAACTCAGGGTGAGGGGTGCCCAACACATATTGATTTAACATTAATCTCCACAAAGACCCTTAAAAAATTAGTTTTTTCATACTTGCTAGTTGCATTGGCAGTGGAGGACAGAGATTACATTTTAAAATCATTAATTCTTCACGCAGACTCATCATTGAATGTTAGGACCCACAGGTCTGTGCTAATAGGGAAGTGATGAGTTAACTATTTGGCTGTTCAAAGCTTCTGACCTAGCCACTTTACTAATGCTTTAAGGATAAGGTAAAAATTTTATAATCTGTACCTATTGTAGCAGGCAGAACAGGCAATTGGATATGCTTATTTGTCTATTTAAACCAAAGGTCATTGCATTGATTTTATTTCTTCACATTTAGTAACACATTATAACTTGAAACGTACATTACAAATGTCAACCTGTGCTTCTTAAGCCTAATGAGTTTCTCTATGAAGCATCAGAGGGTCAATGAGGAGCAGCTTGGAAAAGGACTCTTCAGAAAGTTTGGGAAGTGATTGTACTATCAAATGTATGGTTTTCTTTTCATTTTATTATGTCTCCCTTTGGGTTCCCTGAGGTCTGGGTTCTTGCTTTACATGTTGAAGATTATATGGATAATCACCTCCATTTAAGGTCAATTTATGTAAGGAAATATTATATTATGATTATAATTATAAAAAGTCCTTTGAGATTCTGATTGTCTTTTGATTTTAGTATTTCCTTTGGTTGTCATTTATCATGTAATGCAGGTTAATTTGCAGGTTGAGAGTTAAGGTGAAGGGTTCTTCTCCTTTAAAAACATCTCACTCTAGGTTTTAGAGAATCTTAGAACTGAAAAGCAATTTAGAGATTTGCTGGCTTCATCCCTATTATTAGAGATGAAAAATCAAGAAGCCAGGGAAGTTACATGATTAGTTCAAGGTCACTCATTTGTATAATGTCACAGATGAACTCTGGATTAATAAATGAAAGTTCTCTCCATTGAATATTGTGAGAAAAACAAGTTATACTCCTGTCACTCATCCTATAGAAAAATTGGTTATTGTGAGGATTATTTTAAGTTTTGTGGCTTTCATGTTGTACAGACAGTTCAACATTTTGTATTTGTTTTCCAAAGTGCTTAGAGCTCTCACTAGTGTTATTTCTAGGAAGCATGTTCTTGATACCTCTACCAGATGCAATTTCATGCATTAAGTTTTGTGGTTGAGATACATGGTTGTGGCTAACTTAATGACTGCTGTGATTTTCATATGCCAGTTTAAGCCAGAGGACTCAACATTAGTCATTGGACAGACCAATATAATCTCATTTGGTTACTTTCATTTCATGGATGGTATAAATGCAACTGTATTCATTAATTTTTTTTTAATAATTTTATTTTTTTAATGGGGTGACATCAATAAATCAGGATACATATATTCAAAGATAACAAGTCCAGGTTATCTTGTCGTTCAATTATGTTGCATCCCCACCACCCAAAGTCAGATTGTCCTCTGTCACCTTCTATCTTGTTTTCTTTGTGCCCCTCCCTACCCCCTTTCCCTCTCCCATTCCCTCCTCCCCCCCCGTAACCACCACACTCTTATCAATGTCTCTTAGTTTCACTATTATGTCCCACCTACGTATGGAATAATACAGTTCCTGGTTTTTTCTGATTTACTTATTTCGCTTTGTATCATGTTATCAAGATCCCACCATTTTGCTGTAAATGTTCCGATGTCATCATTTCTTATGGCTGAGTAGTATTCCATAGTGTATATGTGCCACATCTTCTTTATCCAGTCATCTATTGATGGGCTTTTTGGTTGTTTCCATGTCCTGGCCACTGTGAACAATGCTGCAATAAACATGGGGCTGCATGTGTCTTTACATATCAATGTTTCTGAGTTTTTGGGGTATATACCCAGTAGAGGGATTGCTGGGTCATAAGGTAGTTCTATTTTCAGTTTTTTGAGGAACCACCATACTTTCTTCCATAATGGTTGTACTACTTTACATTCCCACCAACAGTGTATGAGGGTTCCTTTTTCTCCATAGCCTCTCCAACATTTGCTATTACCTGTCTTGCTAATAACAGCTAATCGAACAGGTGTGAGGTGGTATCTCATTGCCGTTTTGATTTGCATTTCTCTAATAGCTAAAGAAGATGAGCATCTTTTCATATATCTGTTGGCTATTTGTATTTCTTCCTGGGAGAAGTGTCTATTCATATCCTCTTCCCATTTTTTTATTGGATTGTTTGTTTGTTTGTTGTTGAGTTTTATGAGTTCTTTGTATATTTTGGATATTAGGCCCTTATCTGAGCTGTTGTTTGAAAATATCATTTCCCATTTAGTTGGCTTTCTGTTTATTTTGTTATCAGTTTCTCTTGCTGAGCAAAAACTTCTTAGTCTGATGTAGTCCCATTCATTAATTTTTGCCTTCACTTCTCTTGCCTGTGGAGTCAAATTCATAAAATGCTCTTTAAAACCCAGGTCCATGAGTTGAGTACCTATGTCTTCTTCTATGTACTTAATTGTTTCAGGTCTTATGTTTAGATCTTTGATCCATTTTGAGTTAATTTCCGTATGAGATAAATGAAGCCCTCCAACCCAAGTGTAATACTAAAGAAATAAAGCTAGTGGACTGATGTATGTTCTTATTAATGCAGTAACTTTTTAGACTTTAGGACAGGCTAAAAAGTTTCCATGCAAGAAGGTTTTGTGTGCCCCCTCATTTCATATAAAAAATTTTACTTGATGGGGGTATACTTTTTCATTTCTTTTTTATTTTTTTGGAGAGGGAGAGAGAGAGAGAGAGAGAAACATCAATTTTGTTATTCCACCTATTTGTGCATTCATTGGTTGATTCTTGTATGTGCCCTAACTGGGAATCAAACCTGTAACTTTGGCATATCAGGATGATCCTCTAGCCCAGGGGTCCCCAAACTTTTTACACAGGGGGCCAGTTCACTGTCCCTCAGACCGTTGGAGGGCCGGACTATAAATAAAACTATGAACAAATCCCTATGCACACTGCACATATCTTATTTTAAAGTAAAAAAACAAAACGGAAACAAATACAATATTTAAAATAAAGAACAAGTAAATTTAAATCAACAAACTGACCAGTATTTCAATGGGAACTATGGGCCTGCTTTTGGCTGATGAGATGGTCAATGTCCGGTTCCATATTTGTCACTGCTAGCCGTAACAAGTGATATGACGCGCTTCCGGAGCTGTGACACGTGCATCCCGCATCACCGGAAGTAGTACTGTACGTGAGCGACGCTGCACTTTGCAGTACTCTCACTGACCACCAATGAAAGAGGTGCCCCTTCCGGAAGTGTGGTGGTGGGGGCTGAATAAATGGCCTCAGGGGGCTGCATGCGGCCCACAGGCCGTAGTTTGGGGACCCCTGCTCTAGCCAGTTGAGCTACCTAGCCAGGATGGGGGAGGCATTCTTACTCTTTTTAAAAACATTTTATTTTTCTATTGTAAAGTTTATCATACATGCAGAAAAGTGTATGAAATGTGCATGTTAAATAATTATTGTAATAATTCTTTTGCTTTTCTTTATAGCATTATAACCTGTAATGTATTCTTTAACCATAATTAAATATTAAAACTTTATAATGTTTATAAAATGAGATCATAGAGTGAGTACTCTTGCATTCAACACTACTTTATATGTCATCTTATGAAATCCATTCATATTTGCATGTAGTTGCAACTTTAAAATATTTGTAATTGTATACTATTCCAATTGTGTAACTATTCTAAAATATATTTAACCATTCTTTTGAGAATGGATATTTAGGTTGCTTAGAGGTTTGGGCTAATAAATATGATATATTACAAACAATCCAGTAAGTGCCTTCTGCTGAAATCTACAGAATTTCTAAAGGGTTTACACCTAGAAGGGAATTGCTGAGTGACAGTGTATGCTCATCATCAAATTTGCTTATAATAATTATTATAAATACTACTTTTCCAAAGTACATTTTATCCTCATTATTTGAAGATTCTATATTTGTGATTTCTCTTAATAGAATTTATTTGTAACTCCAAAATTATTGTAATACTCATGCTGCTTCTATGGTCAACTGTGGAAATGCACAGGGTGACAAAATAATTGAGTTACTGATGTGCACATTCCCACTGAGCTTAAATAAGGTGGCAAGTATCCTTTACGTGTCTGTAAGTGCCACTTTTTTTTTTTTTTTTACAGAGACAGAGAGAGAGTCAGAGAGAGGGATACATAAGGACAGACAGACAGGAACGGAGAGAGTTGAGAAGCATCAATTATCAGTTTTTTGTTGTGACACCTTCGTTGTTCATTGATTGCTTTCTCATATGTGCCTTGACCATAGGCCTTCAGCAGACCGAGTAACCCCTTGCTCAAGCCAGCGACCTTGGGTCCAAGCTGGTGAGCTTTGCTCAAACCAGATGAGCCCGCGCTCAAGCCAACGATCTCGGGGTCTCGAACCTGGGTCCTCCGCATCCTAGTCCGATGCTCTATCCACTGCGCCACCACCTGGTCAGGCAGTGCCACATTTTTTGTGGGTTTTTTGTTTGTTTGTTTGCTTATTTTACTGTTTAAAATGCTCCCAAATGTAGTGCTAAAGTGATGTCTAGTGTTCCTAAGCACAGAAGACTGTGATATATGTACCTTATGGAGAAAATATGTTAGATGTTTTCTTTAGGCATGAGTTATAGTGTTGTTGGCTGAGAGTTCAATGTTGATAAATCTACAATATGTGTTAAATCGGTTGTCATTGAATAGAAACACACAAAAAACAAGTTATGTATTGATTGGTTGGTGAAAATATTGTTCTTGGAGACTTGTTCCCCTAAGAGCAATGATTTAATATTTGCTAATTCAGTGTTTGTGGCAACTTTATAGAACATAACTACTGCACATAACAAGAATCAACTGTAGTTGAAAATTTACACATCTACCAGGAATGTATAAGAATTTCCAGTAAGCCACATTTTGAAAACATTTATTAATGTCAGATTTTAAAATATTTTGCGGCCCTGGCCAGTGGCTCAATGGATAGACCATTGGCCCAGCATATGGTCTCCTGGGTTCAATTTTTAGGTATTGAGGATAGCTCTATTGAAGTACAGCAGCCCCAGGCACTAAAAATGGCTCAGTACTCAAGCATTGGCCCCAGATGGGGTTGCCAGGTGGATCCTGGTCAGAGTGCATGCAAGAGTCTGCCTTGCTATCTTCCCTCTTCCCTCCTCTCACCTAAAAAAAATTTTTTTGCCAATTGGTAGATGTGCAATAATATTCCATATATATTTTTGTGATGATTTTTTGTAATCTAGACTTGCCTATTAATTTTTATTAACTATGTGTGTAGTTCATTTTCTCCTGCCCCTCCTCTACCTCCTCCTCCTCCTTGCTGTATGATTGTAAGCTTCTTAAAGACAGGGGCTGAATTATTTTATGTTTGGATCCCACACTAGAGCACAGTGCCTTGAAGCACATAACCCTTATCTTTTAAAGAAGTGTCATTTTTTAAAAACCAGTTATGTTTTCTGTTTTCTATTATTTCACAGATAATTTGCATAAAACATGGTCCTTTTGTTCCTGCTGTGTAATTCCACCTACATCTTCCATCCTTGTGATGACAGCCACATTGTTTCACTTGCAGTAAGGCAAAGGGCATCTTGGACTGTGCTCCTGACCTATTATAAAAATTACCAGCAAGCCTGGAGGATTCCAAAGTAATGTAAGCCTGCCTTCCTGAAAATGTCTTTAATAATAAATAATGAGAAAGGCAAAAGGTGTGATATATTTTTCTTTATTATGGAACATCTCTGTAGATTTTCAGAGTCCAAATTTAAACTAAAAATGAAAGAAAGCTATCCTTTTGGGCCTTTGGTTAAATATCATGGATCAATTTCAGTTTGGAGTGAGATAATGACTCCTTTGGGATCAGAGGGATTTCAAGAGATTATAGAGGCATCTTGATTTTTGGTTTGATTGTAGACAGTTTTAATAAGGGTGATAGATTATTTGTGACCAGTTACCTTAATGGGAAATGGATTGTGATTAGAAATATAAATTAAAGCTGTACCAAAAACCTCAAAAAAATTATAACTAGAGCTCCTTGTAGAAGTTACCTTTTCCTAACATGGCAGATAATACTATGGAGTATCAGATTCTAGAAACATGGAGTGCTAGAACTGGAAAGGACATTAGCAATCCAGTCTCTTCATCCTGTGTGAAAGTGGGAACCAGAGCCATAAAAGGACGTATTGCAGATCACACAGCTAGGCACTTGATTAAGGCATGCTTGCCACATAGGTCTTTTGAGTTGTTCACATTCCCTTCTTTTATGGATATGTGATAATAAAGGAATTTGGTAAACCACTATCAACCAATAATCTCAACATGTTGCCTCCTCTTAATTTGACTTCCCTGAGTCTTAGATTACTTGTGTATAAAGTAAGGGGGTAGTAACTAGTTGATATATAAGTTTGTTTCTATTTCTAAAATTTTATTCTTTCATGGCTCTTTATTTTTTCAAGAGAATAGAGAGAGTTGTTTAAAGAATGCTATAATTTTCTTTTTCTTCAGTCTTGTATGTTGTCACTGTGTGCCCATCCCATCCCCTGACCCAAACTAAAAGTACTGCTCCCCAAATGTTCCAGGTTCTCTCGTTGTCTCAGAGCACCTGCACATGGTGTGCTCTCTGCTATCTTTGCCCTGCTAACTCTTATTTGTTCTTTAAAGCCCAGTTTGAGCATCAGCTTCTCAGGAAGCCTTTCTTGATGTCCTCTTACAGACTTCCCTAGCACTCAATGCCTCCTGCTATCACAGTGTTTATCACACTGTATTGTAACTGTCTACTTAGATTCCTCTCTCCCCCTTTCCTACTAGTTTTTTGTGAACTCCTCAGCTCTGAATACCAGTGCCTGCACTGTGCCTGAATCATAGGAGAGGTTCATTAAATGTTTGTTTAATGACATGTAGGTAGATTGCTAATTGGTCATCTACAAGAGGTGACTAGCACTTCCACACTTATGTGCATATCTTGTCTTTCCACAGACTTTGACATCTTGGCATTAGCTGGTGGGCACAGCCAGTTTGTGTATTGGATTGAATAATAAGGGTGTTAAGATTCATTTTCCATGAGCCACCTCTAAACATTGCCGCTGTGAAGTCCCTTGGTGCCACTTTGCCAATGGAAGGAGCTCAAGGTGAGTGACTTTTGAGCATTCATCATTAAGGACAGCATGAAGCTAGTTGTTTGCCATCTTGCACCTGAGCATGCCAAACCATGTTTCAAGGAGGGAGTTCTAGAATGACATACAGGCCCCAAAGAAGGAGTAGCTCCTGGGAGTTTACAAGATCTGGTGGACACAGGCAGCCTCATTAGAGTTCTAGGGATTTAGGTGTGATGCTTTTCTCTGTAGATGGAGGATGGAAAGAGGTCAGTCATTCTCTACAATTCTCAGAGGTTTTTCCCTTGGAGTTTGCAGAATGGTTTCTAACATGTGTTAACTCAGGCTGCTGCTAATTGCTTCTGATTGCTGGTTAATTGCTGGCAATAGCAAGTTGCTGTCCTGGCAGCAGCAAAGGCATAGCCCAAGATAGCAGGAGTAGGGATAGGAAGGAGTCATTGGCACAACAGTGCCTAGATCCAGAAGTCCAGATTTCCTAGGAACCCAACAAGCCACCTAGCAAGGGGCATCCAGAACAGAAAGCTTGCTTGGAAGCCCAAGGTCACCAGGAGTATGGAAACAGAGGGCATGAATTCAGCAGGAACTGGGACTCTGCTGTGTTAACTTTAATGCTAGCTGATGAATGGAAGTTGGCCACCAAGCCTGAGGAAAGATGCTTTTCAACCCCTCAGTGTTGTCAGTGTGTCAGAATTCTGAAGGAATCTAGGATAAAATAAGAGAATGTAATTTCCTGATTACCAAATGGAAATCAGGAAATTTAAGACTTTGATAACCTTAGCAAGATTAATGGAGGGTGTGCACATGACATGTAACAGGATAGTAATTCCAGACTATTGAAATCACCTAATAATTGTTGGCCCCTCCTCCTCTCTCTGGCATGGTTATGAAAGAGACTTTTCCCTGCCATCTCTGCTTTTCCTTCTCTCCTGGACTGGGGTAGGGATGTGGACAGAGGGAGTCCTTTTTATCATTCACTTATTGAGCTCACTGACTGCGTTGTAGCAGACTTTAGGGATATAACATGAAATTAAATGGAATTTAAAGTGTTTTGTCCTTCCTGCTTTTTCTTTATTCTTCTGAATGTTTAATATAGCTATTGACCCTGCCTGGATGCCATTTCCTTTTTTTGGTTGGGGTGAGATATTGGCCATGCGTGTGTATGTGAGGCAAGTGGATGATGTTTCAGCAGGTAGACCAGGGTAATTTCTTTATAACTTGGCCGTCAACAGCAGACACACAGGGAAGAAAGGCTGGCTTGGGAGCCTTTGGATGAAAGGGAGTCTCTGAGACCTGATGGGACTGGTTACTCTTTGTCAGAGTGAAGTCAGCACAGACAAACACATTTGATCACTAGTTATATCTGTTGGGACTCCAGTAGGAAATAGTTGGCACACTGAAATGGTCAACTGAAGAGAGTTTGATGAATGGATATTTTTTCAGAGATATGGGCAGGGCCAAGGAAATCAGCAAGGGAGGAAGAAGCACCCAGAGATGAACAATGATGGAAAGAGAACTTCTGATTAAAATTTGGCAATTTTATGGAGTTGTCACTTGGAGACAACATACCAGCTGAGGACTAAGCATTTGACCATGGTGGTGAGTCATTCCCTTCTCATTGGAACATCTATAGGTATTATTAAATTATTTTATAGATGAGGCAGATTTAGGAGTTTGCCCAGTGCTACAGCTCCAGTGAGGAGAAAAACTGAGTTGGAACTCAAATCTGTCTGATTGAAATTGCCGTGTTCTTTTTGGCTATTGTCATTACATCTCTCATTGAAGGCAGTAAGATGTGGGGTGAGGGGGTGCCATCCTTACCTATCCTTTTTAATATGAAAGCAGAACCTGCTATAGACTCTCCTGGCAGACTTTTACTTATTTCTTAGGCTAGAATTGTGTTACATGGCACCCCCCCTACATGCCCACTTCTCACTCCACAGCTGCAGAGAAAGCTGGGAAGGTGACAGATTTGGCTTTTCTATCCTATATGGTGGAGAGTGAAGAGGAGTTGATGGTGATTCTTGGGTCAACCAACTAGTGGCTAACTTCTTTATTCTACAGTTTTTGTAACACAATCTTTCTTTAGAAACCTTTACACATTCTAGCTGGTTTTGGTCAATTAATGCAGCTCTTCACTTTCTGCATATTTAAGGTGACAGCATATTTATGATCTATTATGTAATGATTTTACAGTTTAACTCTGAATGCATTTTGATATTTCCTGTCTCTGGGTGTATGAGAGACACTTAACAGGAAAGTCTGAGGGTGCTAACAATAATGTCTGTGTAAAGGCTTAGAGATCACTCCCTGTATCTATAGCAGATATCTATAGCAGATATTTGGGAAATGGTAGCTATAATCACTATTCATTGTTTCTGCATTTGGATGGGACTTGGATGACAGGGGGAGATCTTGGATGGAAATGGCTAGCTGTGCAGATGGTGTTGGCAAAGAGGTTTGGATGTGTGAACCCTGGTTTGAGACACTAGATGATTCATTCTTGGCAAAGTGTGGAGAATGGATGGAGGGGAAGAATGCATTTGTCCAGAAGCTAGCTAACAGATGTAGAGGTCTTTGAACTGAATAGGGCAGGAGAAGCAGAAACAACCACAGCTAGATAAATCAGTCAAATCAATTCTATAGGGAATAGAATTGTGAATTAAAGGTAAAATGATGGTAAATTATTACAGTTCACAAAAGAGAGGATTGAGGAGTGAACTGGAGATGGTAATACTCTATGCTTTGCCTTCTCATTGGACTGACTCCATTGTATTACAATCATGTCATATTTACATTTACTTTGCCTTGTCAACATAATCTTAGATAAGGCAAGCACCATCCTAATTTTTCTGAAGGAGGTAAAAGTACATTCCAGGCCTTAGAGATGGCATTAAGTCTAGATCAGTGGTAGTCAACCTGGTCCCTACCGCCCACTAGTGGGCATTTCAGTTTTCATGGCGGGCAGTAGCGGAGCAACCAAAGTATAAATATAAATAAAAAGATAGATTTAACTATAGTAAGTTGTTTTATAAAGATTTCTTCTGCCAAACTTAATGAAAATCTGACATAAAGTACTTGGTAAGTAATTATTATTATATGATTTAACTTGCTGTAACTCTGCTTTATAAATTTTATAAAGTTACTTCTCTACTTTATAAATCACCATTATTGTAGAACCAGTGGGCAGTTAGAAAATTTTACTATTAACAGAGATACAAAAGTGGGCAGTAGTTATAAAAAGTTGATTACCCCTGGTCTAGATGATGGCTTGTATGAAAACAGAACTATTCTTATGCTCTTGTATGAGGGGTCTATGGGAAGTAATAGAAGTACTGCTTATGTAGTATTTACTACATGCCCAATGCTGTTCTCAGTACTGTACTTAGATTATTTAATTTGATCTTCACAAAGCCATATGCAGAATATACCATTATTGTCCCATTTTACAGTTGAGGAAACTGAAGATCGAGGAGGCTAAGTGACTTGACTGAAGTCATACAGCTCATATTAGTTTAAACCCAGCCAGTCTTCACTGGAGTCCAGGCTGATTCCCCATATCAATAGTTATGTTGGCTTAAATTAATTTTTTTATAGGGTTACTAGATTGGCAGTTAGGGATAAAGTAGTTGATATGTGCTCTTGCTTTTGAAATATTCAATTATATTATAGAAGATGAATACATTTGTAAAATAGGTGAAACATTCTGAAATCTAGATAAACAGTTAGTAAATAGAGCATGTGATGTCAAACATAAGTGGGAAGGAATAAAAGGACCAAAAGATATCTAATATTCATGAGGTCCTAGGTACTAAATATTCATTATAAACTAAATATATATGGGATAGAAGATATGTTAAATATGAAAAAAACACAAAATATTAAGTTCATTAAATGTGCTCATTAGTGCCTGACCAGGCGGTGGCGCAGTGGATAGAGCATTGGACTGGGATGCAGAAGGACCCAGGTTCGAGACCCCGAGGCCGCCAGCTTGAGTGCGGGCTCATCTGGTTTGAGCAAGGCTCACCAGCTTGGACCCAAGGTCACTGGCTCCAGCAAGGGGTTGCTCGGTCCGCTGAAGGCCCGCGGTCAAGGCACATGTGAGAAAGCAATCAATGAACAACTAAGGTGTTGCAACGCGCAATGAAAAACAAATGATTGATGCTTCTCATCTCTCTCAGTTCCTGTCTGTCTGTCCCTGTCTATCCCTCTCTCTGACTCACTCTCTGTCTCTGTAATAAATAAATAAATAAAAAATTTTAAAAAAAAGGGATTTAAAAATGTGCTCATTAGTGAACTCTCATGGTCTCATTATGAGACCCTAATTCATAGCCATTCTGGCCTCATGTGATGTCTGCCCAAGAAACACAGATAAACCCAGGGCTATTTATTGGCTTGATAGTGAGCTATAGCTATGGTCAGAGGAATTTTTCCCTGCATTACTCCAGTGAAGCCAATGTGTGATGGGTTCTGGTTATTTTCCATTCATGGCCCCTCTTGTCCAAATCTCAATTCTGGTTATTATAACCATACCATCAGTAGGAAAGGTATGTGTGTGTGTGTGTGTGTGTGTGTGTGTGTGAGAGAGAGAGAGAGAGAGAGAGAGAGAGAGAGAGAGAGAGAGAAAGAGAACAAATGAATACTGGTTAACCCAGGATTCAAGCAGTGAGGCACTTCTATCCTATCTGCACCCTTTTGGCATTCTAGTTGCCTGTAATGGCATCAAGATAATCTCCTACAGGACAATGGTAGATGTAGACTATGGGGACCTCAGCAAAAGCCTCTGATAATCATACATGAGATCCTTGTGGGAAAATATAAGCTGAGACATACTACAAACAGAGGGACTCTTATCTGCTCCTGGTGGCAATATTCTGTGACTCAGGAAGGAGGTGTCTGGTGATACTCTATCTCTCTGGTCTATTTTGGTAATTGAGTGAAGACATACAAGATAAATTAATCAAATTTAAAGACATAGTAAATATTGAAAGGCTTTCATGTTGGAGTGGTGTTTCATCTGTTCTGATTCTATGAGAAGAGTGGTAGGAAATAAACTCCATTTTGGACCAGATGATGAGATGTGAGGGGAAGAAGGAGTGTGGGAACTGGCAGTAGAATATAATGAGGTGCAGTTGAGTCCACAGAATTGTGAATGAGGTGAGGTGGGGAAGAATGAGAACAGGGCTCAGCCTCAAGTAGTGTGTATGGCAGGAGGGAGGTAAGAAAATCGGTCCTAGGTGAGGAGTACCACTGAGCAGGAGGTGTACAAAACCCAAGATACCCCAGGAGAGGGGACAAGTGGTTTCCCTGGGGAGTATGAAGGAAGCTGCTAACCCCCAGAATCCTAGGAACCAAATCTCTGTAGTATCTAGGGTCTGCTGTGCCTGTGATAAGCCAGCCTGGCTCACTACATACTATTGATAAGTATTGGGAGGGTGGACACCTCAAGCCTATTTCAGCCATCACTGGGGTTCCTGCTCTTGCATTGTCCCCACTCAGTTTCTATTCCACTTCTCTCAAACTCTAAATCACTGTGATGTAGGCCTTTGGGTTGGGACTTTGAAACCTAGCTTTCTGTAAGGAAGTAGGTTTCAAAATCTTTTACCTTGACGCACAGTGAGAAATACATTTCACATCATAATCTAGTATATATACATTAATATATGCATACAAAACCAAAATAAGAGTTTCATGAAATTTATCCTTACCCCATTTGATGAACTCAAATATGGTCCATTCCATTTCACTTTAAAAATGTTAATAACAACACACTAAATTGATGTACATTCCACTAATGATTTGTAACTCGTAGTTGGGAAAAAAATTGTTAAAAGAATTCAGGTTTGACTTTTGTTCTTTTTGCTGTCAGAGCCCTGCACTATCTTGGGTAACAAGTCTTGCCCCACCTGATCCCATGGAATGTAATACATGCCACCAAACAAATGCCTTAATTTCTTCCTCACAGATGAACCAAAAATGACTGATCATTTATGGGGAACACAAAGACTTTTGACCCAAATAATTTTTATGCGTTTCTTCATGTAATTCTCATAGTCATGCTGTCTATTTATTTGGATATTTTAACTCTCCTTTCACAAATGAAGAAAATGAGGATCAAGGAAGTTGTGTGAGTCATCACCAATGGTTACAAAGGTATTAGGACTTGAATCCCAGACTGTTTGACTATAATTTCAAGACAAGGTACCTCTCTTCTGTACCAACAAGATTTCTATGCTCAGATCTCTCCTATATAGCAACTCTTTGGAGCTTGAACTCCCTTTCCATTTTTTGCTCCTGAATCTCAAACCTTCTTTTTGCTGTATACACCACTGGAATAACTTGAAAGTAAAAGTTTTATGTAGCATTTTTTTTTGTCTTGTGCATGCACCATTGGTGGCTGTTCTTAGCCACAAGTACCGTATATATAACTTTGACTTATCCTCATGAGTATTTCCTAAGCAACATTTGACTGATCCAAGAGCTGTCACTGCAGAAGCAGCTGTATGTTATGTTGTCTTCAATGACATATGACAATCTTTCTCCTTAATTTGGAACAGGATGTATATATGATTTATATCCTCAAGCTATGCCTCTCTAACAGGTGACATCTCAGTTGTTAGTATTGGAAATATCCTTTATAAAGCCTAAATTTAGTATAACAGAATGTGAATGGCAAAATGGCAGATACAGCAGGTTCTGAGAAAATTCCTTATTACCCTGTATCTTCTTTATGTGTAAAATGAATTAGCCAATACATGGCATCTAGAGATGTCTAGAAGTGTAGAATTTTAAAGCTTCGCTGATCTTTGTTCAAATATGGGGCCAATGTCTCTGTGCTTTAAGGATATTTTCAAATGGGTTAGGGTGCTTTTATTATTAAAAAGAATATGAACCATGCATGAGTAAGTAGAAAAAGATTCTAGAATTATTTCAAGAGAATATAAGCTTGGTCACTTAAAAAGCACAATTTTTCTTCTAGTTATAAAACAAATACACATTTATTGTAGACAATTTATTTATTTATTTATTTATTTATTTATTTATTTATTTATTTTTATGTGCCTTGACTGCGGGCCTTCAGCAGACCTAGTAACCCCTTACTCGAGCCAGGGACGTTGGGCTCAGGTTGGTGAACTTTTGCTCAAACCAGATGAGCCCTCGCTCAAGCTGGTGACCTCGGGGTCTCGAACCTGGGTCTTCTGCATCCCAGTCCGACGCTCTATCCACTGTGCCACCACCTGGTCAGGCTTATTGTAGACAATTTAGAAAGAAAAAATAAAGCAGAAAATATCATACGTAATGCCAGAGTTAACTATTAACACTTAAGTTATATTTATCTCGTCTTTTTTTCAGTATATCTCAAGTAATAAACATATGTACTTGTACTTTTACAAAAATGAGATTAAACACATATTGAAATATTGTTTTATATATCTGCTTAAAAATAAATTAAAAAAATTTTAATTGTATAGATAACTTTTCCTATGCCACCATATAGTCTTTGGAAATATACATTTTAAAATTTATTCCTTTCTTTGGCATTCTGGTTTGTTTTTAGGATATTAAAAGTATAGTCAAATATTGATATGTTTTTACATGCAAAATTATGAAATCCCTACATATAGAAAAAGTAATATGAAAAAGTGGAAAATACTGAAAACATAAACAGTTTACATAAAAGCAATTCTGACATTAACTGTGCCTGCTTGCCGTGGTTTGGCTTATGAGGGCCTGTCACGTACACTGTTTTGTTTTGTTTGTTTGTTTTGGGCAGCATTTGTTTCTTCTCTATATATTTGACTTTAAGCATCACACTTCCTCCAAACCCCTCCTTTCTTTCTTCTGATTGGAATGCTACACATGTCCCCTTGGTGTTTGATGTTAGCTGATGATGCTGATCAGTTAAATCATTGGTATCAACTTGAGAAAGAATGCCTTTTATTAATGACATTCTTTGACCAATATGTTTTTCTTTAAATGCCACTTTTCCATAGTAAGATGTTTCAATAAGACCTAAAATATTTCAATACATTCCTACTTTAAAAAAGATTATTTCATAAAGAAAGGAATTGGAAAGGAAAATATCCTACTTTTTCCTCTATTACCATTCCCCTCATAGCTCAATGAAACAAAAATGACAGGAAGTTACCTGACCTGGGTTTGGTCTTGGGTGTGCCTGGGACCCCAGGACTGCCTGTGTTGGTCGCCCTTTAAGTATATACTGTGACTGGAGTCTTTATCGGTCTATTTCCTCTTAATGTTCCCCATAGAGATCTGATTTTTCCTCCATGATATGTAAACTATTAAACTAACTATGTAATACAGTGATTTAAAACTACGTTTCACAAGGCACAAAGGTGGCAATCTCTCAAGTTACCATCAAAGGGTGTTATATATGCTAATTCTGGGCCTTAACTCTAGAAATTCTGACTCAGTAAGTCTGGAATGGGTTCCACATTTTGAGAACCATTTTTCTGGTGAGGAGGCTAAGTAGTGGTAGGCAGCTGGGTGGGCTTTAACAGCTCCCTCTGGAAGTTTAAAAAAAAAGTATCTGAAAACATTCTTTCTAAAAAATGCTGTTACTCCACCCTAAATCAAGCTTCAGAAAAACAATGACTTTCTTTTGATATATAAGGGTCATCCCACAATGACACATGAATATGCTGCTCCTTTCAAGTGGGTGTTGAAGGCAGAGTAAGTTTTTTTTTAGATATGTGCATTATGTGTTTCATAATTTTTGTTTTAAATAATTCAATATAGACTTGTAAGTGGATATGTCTGAATTGCTTGAAGTCCATTCATATTTGAGCAATAAGTTAACCTAGGCTGCATACATGTTTCTAGGGATGGTCAGTTGATATTACCAAACTGATAGACCTTCAACCCTTTGAGTGATCTATATCTCTTATCAAAATGAGATCAGTCAAATGGGTTCTCAGGAGTGAAATTAATGGCTTGCTTTTTTATACAATGGCTTTTAGAAATAGTTTTTCTTTCATTGCTGAAATTACAGGCATTTCAGATATATGGATTGATTGAAATATTTTAGAGACACTTTCCTACTCTGCACGAAAGGTATAAGCTAGGATGTCCATCTTCCTTCACAAGTGCGGTTGGTGCCTGAGGCTTCAATATAATATGATCTTGGGTTTCACACAATTTCGAAGATTATGGTCACTTGAGCCTGACTGAGAAGTTAACTGAATTTTGCCTGCATAATTTATGTTTTTCTTGAATATTATATATATACATATATATAATATTGTGCAAGGTATGGTCAGAGCACTTAAGAATACAGAGTCTGGGACTTCATCTAATTAAGAAAACAGATTGTTTTTGTGCTATCTGCTAATAACTGTTTGTAACTGTGGCAGAATTTTATCTGAGAATTGCTTTATCTATAACTTGCCACAAATATAAACATTTATTAACAATAGGTTAATGCAAATATACTTTCATATAACAACATTTATGGTATTAAGATTATAACTGAACAATGTTTTAAATTATTAAAATAAGCCATTCAACATTATAAGAAAACTCTTATTTGCCTTAAAGAGAAATCCAATTTTCTGATGATAGGAATAAAAATAAATACAGGTTTAATTTAAATTTTATGATAACTACTATATATTTATCTGACAATATAATGGATAGCTAGTGCCTTATCTTGTCATTTTTTTTTAAGTGAGAGGAAGGGAGACAGAGAGACTCCTGCATGCGCCCCAACCAGGATTCAGTTGGCAACCTCTGTCTGGGGCTGATGCTCAAATCAACTGAGCTATCCTTAGTACCCGAGCTGACACTCCACTGGCTGCAAGAAGGGGAGAGAGAAGCAGATGGTCACTTCTCATGTGTGCCCTGACTGGGGATTGAACCCAGGACATCTGCAGGGCTGATGTTCTATCCATTGAGCCATTGCCAGGGCCTACTTTGTCTTTTCAAAATATTTGTGCTAATAGTCTTTTTATTCTTTTAACTATTATTCATTAAATAGTAAGGTAGAAGCACTTCTGCTTCTGGGAAGATAAAGTAGACATATTTCCCCCCTATTTCTTCTGCTAAATACAATCCTGCACAGTATACATAAAACAAACATAAGGAGATTCTGAAAGAGAGAAAGAAAAGGGCAGACCAGCTAGGAACCTCAGGACCCAAGGAACAACAAAATTATAAAATGCCCTGGAGTATGTTTTTTTTTGTCTCAGAAATCCCAGATTTAGAGCTCAATAAAACAGAAACACCAACAAGTTCAGACAAAAAGCCCCAGCTCACGCCTGCTCTTTCTAGCCTAAGGGCCAGGAAAGGGACAGTTTAGGAAGACATAAAACTTTGACATAATTACTACTCGACTATAGCCAAACACCACAGAAAAACCATGGCCTCACTTTCACCCACACCAGAAAAGACCCCCATCCTCTCCAAGCTGTAACAAGGAAACTCCTCTGTTGGAGTGGTGTCAGAGGAGACCTAGTGACAGTTAAGACATTCATTACTGCACAGTTACAATGGAACCACCCCCCTGCCATGCATAGTGTCAGTAGAGGTATAATCTATCTCTATATAATATAATACCTGGAACAACTACTAAAAAATCATACAAAGGAATACATTAAAAATTAATATAGATAAATCTAACTGGAATTCTAAAAGTTGTTTAACCCATAGGATGGCAGGAAAAGAAAATAGAAATGGAAAACTACAAGAACAAACAGAAAAAAATATTAGGCCCTGGCTGGTTGGCCCAGTGGATAGAGCATCAGCTCAGCCTGCAGACATTCTGGGTTCAATCCCTGGTCAGGGCACACATGAGAAGTGACCATCTGTTTTTCTTGCTCTTCACCTCTTGCAGCCAGTGGCTCAATTGGTTCAAGTATCAGTCCCAGGCACTTAGGATAGTTCAGTTGGTCCAAGCATTGGCCTAAGGCATTGAGGATAGCTTGGTTGATTTGAGCATTAGCCCCAGACAGAAGTTGCTGGGTGGATTCTGGTTGGGGCACATGCAGGAGTCTGTCTCTCTATTTCCCCCTTCTCTCATTTAAAAAAAGAAAAATGAAAGAAAAAGAAAAAGAAGATAGGAAAAAGAAAGAAAGAAAGAAAGAAATGAAAGGGAAGGCCTAAATCTCAACATATAAATAATTACATTAAATATGAATAGTTTAAATATATCAACTATAGACAGAGATTGGCAGAATATATTAAAAAAAAAACGACCCAACTATATGCTGTCTATGAAAAATTCACTTCAAATATAACTATATGGAAAGTTTGAAAGTAAACGGATAGACAAACATATATTATGCAAACATTAATCAAAATAAATCAGGAGTGGCTAT
This sequence comes from Saccopteryx leptura, assembly GCF_036850995.1. NCBI lineage: Eukaryota > Metazoa > Chordata > Mammalia > Chiroptera > Emballonuridae > Saccopteryx > Saccopteryx leptura. The sequence continues at coordinate 309,041,622 of NC_089505.1, forward strand.
ACTGACATCATATAAAGTAGACTTTAGAACAAAGAAATTTTGAGTCATAAAAGGACATTATAAATTGACAAAAGATTAATCTACCAAGAAAAGATAGTAATTCTAAGGTAGTATGCACCAAACAACAGAGCTACAAAATAAGTGAAGCAAAAATTGGTGGAACTGAAGTGAGAAATATTCAAATCCATAGTTGTAGTTGAAGATTTCAACTCTATCAACATTGATAGAGCAACTAAATAGAAAATTAGCATGGATATGAAAGAACTCTGCATCAGCCAACAAAATCTAATTGACAGTTTTAGAAAGTTTCACCAACTACATCAGTATACACATTCTTTTTGAGTGCTATTGGAGCATATACCAAGTAAGATATGTCTTAGGCCATAAGACAAACCTCAACAAATGTGAGAGAAGAGGTCATATGGTATTTGCTTTCTGGCCACAATGGAATTAATCTAGAAATCACTAACAGAAGCAAAATCTCTAAGCGGTTGGAAACTAAACAATACACTTCTAAGTAATCGATGGATCAAAGATTGTACTGAAGTAAAAAGAAATTGAACTGAATGAAAATGAATATTCAACATATCAAAATTTGTGCTACACAGCTAAAGCAGTACTAAAAGGGAAGTTTATAGCACTAAATGCTTCCATTAGCAAAGAGAAAAGTCTCAGATTAATAATCTAAGATCTCAACCCAAAAACCTAGAAAAAGAAGAGCAAAATAAATCTAAAGCTAGCATAAGGGAGGAAATAATAAATATAAGAACAAAAATCAAAGAAACTAAAAACAAAAATAGAGAAAACCAATGGAACAAAAATCTTGTTCTTTTAAATGATCAGTAAAATTAACAAATGTCCAGCAAGATTAACAAAGAAAAAGCAGCAGGGAGCCCTGGATGGATAGCTCAGTTGGTTAGAGCATCATCCTGAAGAGCAGAGGTTGCCAGTTTGATCCCTGGTCAGGGCACATACCGGAATGATTGATGCTCCTGTCTCTCTCTCTAGCTCTCCTTCTCTACCCCTTCCTCTCCCTGTATAAAAAAATGAAAATTAAAAAAAGCAACAGGGAATATCACTAAAGACCCTGTGGATATCAAAAGGATAATAAGAGATGATTATGAAAACACTACATACATACATTTGACAATTTAGATAAAATGGACCAATCCCTTGAAAAACACAAACTCCTACAACTCATTCAATATGAAATAAACAATTTGAATATTGCTATAACTATGTAAGAATTTGAAGTCATAATTTAAAACCTCCCATGATAAGCCTCCAGACCCAGATGTTTTCATCAGAGAATACTAACAAATGTCTAAACAAGAACAAACACCAATTTTGCACAATCTCTTTACAACAGAAGAGAAGGGAGTAATTCCAATTTATTTTTTGAAGTCAATATTACCTTGATACTAAAACCAGACAAGACAGTACAAAAATGACAGTATAAAAACAAAAAACTATAGCCCAATATCAACCATAAATATAGACACAAAAGTCTTAACAAAATATTTATAAATAGAATTTGGTTTTCTAAAAAATAATTATATACCATAACTAAATGGAGTTTATTCCAGGGATGCAAGGCTTGTTCAACTTTTGAAAATAACACAATGTAATCTCCATGTTAACAGACTAAAGAAGAAAAATTACATAATTATGTCCATAAATACACAAATATTTTTGAAAAAAATAAACATTTTTTTATTTTAAAAAATCTCAGAAAAACAGGACTAGTGGGGAACTTCTTCAGCTTGATAAAGTGAATCTACAAAAGCCCTAACACGAACATCAAACCTAATGGTGAAAAACTGTGTATGCTTTCCCTCTAAAGTGAGAACAAGGCAAGGATGACAGCTCTCACCACTCTTATTTAACATAGTGCTGTAAATTCTACCAAGAGCAACAGAGCAGGAAAAGGAAATAAAAGACATACATATTGGAAATGAAGTAATATATCTGTTGCTGTATGCAGATGACATAATAGTCTATGTAGAAAGGAAGCTACCAGAAAGAGACCCTCCAAAAAAGCAAACAGAAACCTGAATTCCTAGAACAAAGAAGTAAACCCAGCACAAACAATTCTTTTTAAATTTTTGTTGCATGAGGTTTTAGAACTGTTTCTATATATTTCTGCATCGCTGATTCCAAATCTGGAATCTGTATTTTGGTGCATGCTCTAGTTTTTATGCAATTTTAATTTTTTTGTTACAGTTAATGGCATGCATTGGTTTTTAAATCGGAGTTAAAGGGCAACGACTCTTGGATTGAACATAACCACAAAACAATTAATGTTTTTATAAACATCACTTTTACATAATTGTAGTTGTTTTTAAATGTAAAAAATTATTATCTGATAAAAACACCCTCTTACTTTGTTTTAAGATTGAATCAAGGCTTCTTTGAGTAGATGTAAATGTAAGAATAGTCCTGACACCTTCTGTTATATATGTGGCTGTTACACACATCAACATCAATGGCACAATATTTCATCATTTGTGACACGTGCGTATATTTCCTATTTTCAAGTTTCCCTTGGCGATCAAGACAAGAATTGGGCTCCTCATATTGTATGTCATAATTTTGAGGAAATACTTCGTGACTGGACAAAAGGAAATGCAAAAAAATGCCTTTTGGTGTTCCCATGGTTTGGCATGAACCTAAGGACCACAGCAGTGACTGTTATTTCTGTCTGATCCATACAAAGGACATCGGCAAGAAAAAAAATGGCATATGATCGCATATCCTAATATTCCTTCAGCAATACAACCTATCTCACACTCTGAGACACTCCGGTTTCAGTTTTCAATGAAAACTTATTTCTTTTCCTTATTTCTTCTAAGGACAAAGAAAGTGAACATGATGATCCAGTGTATTTTGGTAAGATGCATGAGGAAATGGTTGTAGAATCTGAAGGGTCTTCTTCTGATGCCAAGCAGTCATGAACCCCTCAGCAGTTTAGCCAACCCGAATTGAATGACCTAGTAAGAGATTTGGGCCTATCAAAAAAAGCAGCTGAGTTATTAGCCTCCAGGCTTCAAGAAAAGAATGTACTTTACCGGTCAGCTAAAGTATCCCATTTCAGGAAGCGTGAACAAATTTTTGTGGACTTTTTTTCCCAAAGACAAATACTTTTTTTACTGTCATGATATCAGTAGTCTTCTCAGCCAGCTAGGTGTTACCACTTACAGTCCAACAGAATGGCAGTTATTTCTTGACAGCTCTAAACAGAGTCTGAAATGTGTTCTCCTACACAACGGTAATGTTTATGCAGCGATTCCAATTGGTTATTCAACTCATCTGTGAGAAGATTATAATGACATAAAAATTGTCCTTGACTTTCTGAAGTATGAGGAGCATAACTGGATCATTTGTGTGGATCTTAAAATGGTAAATTTCCTGCTAGGACAACAGAGAGGTTTCATGAAGTATCCTTGCTTTCTGTGTTTGTGGGACAGCTGAGCCCGGGAGAAACACTGGACACAGAAGGAGTGGCCGAAATGTGAAGCTCTGGTAGTAGGGATGCAAAATATTGTGAATGAACCTGTAGTTGATTGAGACAGGATCATTTTTCCCCCACTTCACATCAAACTTGGCTTAATGAAGCAGTTTGTTCAGGCTTTGAATAGAGAAAGTGAATGCTTTCAACATATTATTTCTGCTTTTCCTGCCTTGTCTTTTGAGAAGATAAAAGCAGGTGTATTCGATGGACCTCAAATTTGAACCCTCATACATGATGAAGAATTTGCCAGGAAGATGAATAATGAGGAGAAAGCAGTACAGCAGTCTTTTGTGGCAGTTACTAAGAAATTCCTTGGCAACAAAAAAGCAGAAAACTATGAACTTCTGGTTCATAGGATGTTGTTGGCTTTCTGCGACATTGGATGTAACATGCGCATTAAGATTCACTTAACAGTCATCTCGATAAGTTTCCCAAAAATCTTGGAGCTGTTTGTGATGAGCAGACTATTGCTGGAGCATCAAATGAGATTGTCCTCAACAAGTACAAAAACTTGTTGAGGACAATCAAGAGCTACAAATGCAAATTTTTGCCTGAATAGAATTTAAATAAGTTTTGCGCAAATTATATGATTAAAATAAGTGTCTTAATATATTCTACTTTGAAATTGTAGACAAATTCTGAGGTAATCATATCTTTTAGTGTATTAGTGTATTTACTGCACTATATAAATTATTATATTTTCACAAAGATGATGCCCAAGAAGACATTCTACTTCATTATGTTAAACTAAATGTTGAAAATTTTACAGTAAGATGGAAACCTAAAATCTTGAATTGCAAAAATACTGTAGCTTACAGAGAAAAATTAATGTCAGATTTAATATCAGCACACTCGAATTAGGTACGAACAAGTGTTTTTGTGGATACATAAAAAATTTTGTTCCCCAGTGTTATTAATGAACACTGAAATTAAAAATATAGCCCTGGCCAGCTAGCTCAGCAGTAGAGCATCAGCCGGGTGTGTGGAAGTCCCGGATTCAATTCCTGGCCAGGGCACACAGGAGAAGTGCCCACCTGCTTCTCCACCCTCCCCCTCTTCCTTCTCTCTCTCTCTTCCCCTCCCGCAGCCAAGGCTCCATTGGAGCAAAGTTGGCCTGGTGCTGAGGATAGCTTTATGGACACTGCCTCAGGTGCTAGAATGGCTTAATGGAGCAATGCCCCAGGTGGGCATGCCAGGTAGATCCCAGTCGGCACTTGCGGGAGTCTGTCTCTGCCTCCCCGCTTCTTCAGAAAAATTCAATAATAATAATAATAAAAAGTACAGTACCGTGTACACTTGTTAGGATAATAAAGAAATGTATATACCTTACAAAACTTATGTAAGACTTGTATTCTACAAATAACAAAATACTGATTAAAAAATCTAAGTAAATAAACACACGTGTGTTTATGATTTGGAAGTATCACATAGTAAACATATCAATTCTCTTCAAATGGAATGTACATGTTTAATGCAATTCCTATGAAAAATTCTAGCACAATTTTTATAAATATAGACAAGATTATTCTAAAATTAGTATGGCAAGGCAAAGGAACTAAAATAGTTGAACAATTTTGAAACAGAAAAATAAAGTGGAAAGAATGCCTCTATCCAAATTCAAGACTAGTTATAGTGCAACAGTAATCAAGATTGTTTGGTATTTATGGAGAGTTAGAAAACATAGATCAATGGAACAGAATAGAGAACTCAGTAATAGACCTATACAGATATGCCAGACTGACTTTGACCAAGATATAAAAGCAGTTTAATACATGAAGGACAAACTTTATGACAAATGATTCAGAGGCAACAAAATCATTCTTCCCGAAACCTCTTATTTTATATAAAATTTAACTCAAAATGAAGCATGGACTTAAATGTAGAATACAAAGTTATAAAAATTTTAGAAAAAACATAAGAGAAAATTCAGTTTGGGATCTAAAGATAGACAGAATTCATGGACTGGACCCCAAAAACACAATTCATAAGTAGGAACTTGATGAATTAGACTTGATCAAAATTAAAAACTTTTGCTCTGTGAAAGGCCCTTCCAGTTAAGAGGAGTAAAAGAAAGCTGCAGACTAGAAGAACATATTTGCCAACTTCATAGCTGACAAAGGACTAGTATATAGTTTACAAAAAGAACTCTCAAAACTCAACAGTAAAAGAACAATTATTAAGTCGTCAAAGACATTAAGAGACATTTCACCAAAGAGGATATACATATGGCAAATGAACACATAAAAGATGTTCCAACATCATTATCCACTATGGAAATGAAATTAAAGCTGCAATGAGATATAACTACACACCTAGCAGAATGGCATATGTGTACTCTCTCTCTCTCTCTCTCTCTCATACCAAATGCTAACAAAGATGCAGAGAAACTGAATCACTGATATATTGCTTTGTGAGATGCCACAGCCTCTCTGGAAAACAGTTCTGCAGTTTCTACCTATGCAACTATTTTTTTTTTAATATCAATAGCTAGTAGCCATAAAAGTTTCCACAACTTTGTTCTAATCAACTAGGTCTTTTAAAAATAGCAGTTACTTTAAATGAAGCTATGGTCAAACCCACAAGCCTGGGAACCATCTTGTCTCAAATGCTTTGGGTATCTTTTACTCTTTCTTGAGCATTTATTTTAAGCTATGCAATTACCATTATTTCTAAGTTCTTGGATGAACATTATAACTCTGAAATTTTGACAGCTTTTATTTTTATAGTTGTAATCATTAATATTTCCTGTGGGACATTGACTTTAATCCCATTTGGGACCCATAGTGAGGTTTTCTGTGACTGGTCCTGAGTAACACTGGGGAAAAGGTGAAGCTGACTCTAATTTTCGTATGTGCTGCCTCCGTGTCCTGTGTTCTCGCTGTCAAACCAAATGGGAACGAATGCAGCATTAGGCAAGTATGCACCTATAACATTAAGTATCTCTGGAAACCCCACTGAATTCTCATCCCCAGACCCAATAAAGAGGACCTGACTGACTCCCATCAGACAAATGGAATATGGCACAGAGAGAAATAAAATTATCCTAGGGACGAGCCCTGGCCGGTTGGCTCAGCGGTAGAGCGTCGGCCTGGCGTGCGGGGGACTAGGGTTCGATTCCCGGCCAGGGCACATAGGAGAAGCGCTCATTTGCTTCTCCACCCCCCCCTCCTTCCTCTCTGTCTCTCTCTTCCCCTCCCGCAGCCGAGGCTCCATTGGAGCGAAGATGGCCCGGGCGCTGGGGATGGCTCCTTGGCCTCTGCCCCAGGCGCTAGAGTGGCTCTGGTCGTGGCAGAGCGACACCCCGGAGGGGCAGAGCATCGCCCCCTGGTGGGCGGAGCTTCGCCCCTGGTGGGCGTGCCGGGTGGATCCCGGTCGGGCGCATGCGGGAGTCTGTCTGACTGTCTCTCCCCGTTTCCAGCTTCAGGGAAAAAAAAAAAATTATCCTAGGGACGTATTAGAGTGATTGGGACCGGAGAGTCCTTCAGGTTCTGCCTGTTTGGCTGATCTCCAAATTCAATAGTGGTTTCAGATGTTTCTTTGCCTGTTGAAGTGACTACCCAGAATGATTCCTCCTTCTTGAAACATCCTCTAACATCCAAATCCCAAAATGATGCTGCCCTGCCCATTTACAGTACATTTCTAACAGGAGAAGGATGGTGGTTTTGAGGCATGGGAAAGTAGTTAGCATGTACTCTCTGCCTGATTGCTTTTCAGCCAGGGGCTTCTGGGCTCTTCCTAATTTGTCCAGCTGTCCCACTGTCTTAAGCTCCCAGAGTGATAAGTACTAGACGCTAGATTGGAAAGGTCAGCATTGCCAGAAATAGATTCCATCCTTGTTAACATCTTGGCTTGATTAATCTTTGTTGTTTCTACCTTTTCCTACAATTTTTTTTCATGGCTCTTTGGTTCACCAATTCTTTGAATCAAAGAGCCAAATTTGCTGAAATTTGGAAGGTAAGACAGAAGAAGAAAAGAATTTGAATTCCCACAGTTTTGAGTCCAAGTCCAGCACATTATATTTTTTTCCAGATAGGAAGTACTTGAATAAGGTTAAATTTTAGTTATCGCTTTAGTAAATTATCCTTGATATTTTAGTTTATTCTATAATTTTTCCAGTTTACCCTGTCTGTATCTGTATCAAGATTGTTTAGTATTATAAGATCTTCGGGTGCAAGTGGAGCTTATTTAGCCCATTGTTTTCAGCATTCATAATGCACACATACCTTCAGTCATTTTTTATGACAAAAGCTTCTTAGGATGTGTAGTAACATAGCTGTTCATAATTGAAAATTCTAGCCTGACCAGGCAGTGGCACAGTGGATAGAGTGTTGGCCTGGGACACCAAGGACCCAGTTTTGAAACCCCAAGGTTACTGGCTTGAGCAAGAACTCATCTGGCTTGAGCGCGGGACCACCAGCCTGAGCGTGGCATCACCAGCTTGAGCATGTGATCATAGATGTGACCCCATAGTCGCTGGCTTGAGCAAGAGGTCACTTGGCTGCCCCTGGTCAAGGCATATTTGAAAAAGCAATCAATGAACAACTAAAGTGCCAGAACTACGAATTGATGCTTCTCATCTCTCTCACTTCCTGTCTGTCTCTCTTTCACTCTGTCTCTATCTCTCACTAAAAAAAAATTCTGGCTGGTAGAAAATAAACTTTGTTTTGAGGCAATAAAGCATCAAAGACAATAGTCACTTGCAGTGCTTATTTATAATATAGTCCCTTGTAGGATTCAATGAAAACAATAATGAAAAGAAAAACAGAAATGAGAATCTGTCTCTCCTGAGAGCTTACTTTTTTCACTCTATATTCCCTGTCCGGAAGCCTCAACTTTTTAATCATGAGTTTTAAGAAGAGCATCATTTTGCATTTCCTGGACAATATATCTTGCAGTGACTCACAGAGCTGGCGTGTGCAGGACAGGCACATTGGGTTGCTCTAACTGAGAACAAGACAACATGATGTCACAGGGTCAGTTCTGTGTAATGCGTCACCCACACAGTATTACCAGGCAGCTCTTGCCTTGATTCTAAATCTCAGATACTGCAAATGCTGGAGGGAAATTTTTGTCTTATGGGATTGTCTACCACAGGCACAAAATAAAAATCAGTTTGATCTATTGGAGGTACCTTTACTCCCAGCGGATCCCAATGTACTCAGCTCCTGCCCCAGGAGTATTAGTCATACATCTCTGCAGTGTCTCCTCTGCACTAGAAAAGGCAGGCTCCTCTGAGGCAGCCCTCTCTGCAACAATTTTTATTTTGAGTGAAATATTAAATAGTATTTCTAATTAAAATGGTAGAAGAAATTGTAGGGAGGCAAAATGTAATTTCCCAAGTTGGAATTTGACCAAGACGCAGAGGGTAATAATCCTCCCATTTTTAGAGGACTGCATCATTTCAGGGGAAAAGCCTCCCTTTTTATTGCAAAGAACAGTGTGAGTTTTCAGGGACATGGATAGAATGAAAGGACAGGAGAAAATAGGTCACAATCGTTGGAGGAAGGGTGGATAGTACCCAATAACTAAAAGAGAGAATCAACCTGTAGGTTTAAATGGATGAGGAAGCTATTAGGTCATCATCTGTATATAAAATACATGTCTGTTGTTTTAGAAATGTTTGTTAAAATTGAATTACCCATCAAATGACAAGGTACACTTTCCTCTTAAAGCCTTTTTTTTTTTTTTTTTTTTTTTTTTTTTGTATTTTTCTGAAGTGAGAAGCGGGGAGGCAGACAGATTCCCGCATGCGCCCAATCAGGATCCACCCTGCATGCCCACCAGGGGGTGATGCTCTGCCTATCTGGGCTGTTATTCCCTTGCAATCGAAGCCATTCTAGCACCTGAGGCAGAGGCCATGGAGCCACCCTCAGCACCCGGCCAATTTTGCTCCAATGGAGCCTTGGCTGTAGGAGGGGAAGAGAGAGATAGAGAGAAAGGAGAGGGGGGAGGGGGGAGAAGCAGATGGGCACTTCTCCTGTGTGCCCTGGCCGGGAATCAAACCCAGGACTTCCACATGCCAGGTCAATGCTCTACCACTGAATCTACTGGCCAGGGCTCCTCTTAAACCTTTGGAATGTCCAACACTTAAAGATGGAGAGTTCTTAAAAGACCACCTGCTCCATCTTCTGCACTCAGGTGCAGTTGTTTAAAAGCATCTCAGAAAAATGAGAATTGACTCTATTTATTTATTTATTTATTTATTTATTTATTTATTGTATTTTTCCGAAGCTGGAAACGGGTAGGCAGACAGACAGACTCCCGCATGTGCCCGACCGGGATCCACCCGGCATGCCCACCAGGGGGCGATGCTCTGCCCATCTTTGGGCGTCGCTCTGCTGCAATCAGAGCCATTCTAGCGCCTGAGGCAGAGGCCACAGAGCCATCCTCAGTGCTCGGGCAAACTTTGCTCCAGTGGAGCCTTGGCTGCGGGAGGGGAAGAGAGAGACAGAGAGGAAGGAGAGGAGGAGGGGTGGAGAAGCAGATGGGCACTTCTCCTGTGTGCCCTGGCCGGGAATCGAACCCAGGACTCCTGCACACCAGGCCGATGCTCTACCACTGAGCCAACCGGCCAGGGCCATAGAATTGACTCTATTTAAAAAAAGATTCCAGGAAAGGAATATCAGAGAACCAAAGGCAACATCTTATCTAAGTTAAATGCCTCAAGTTTCAACTAAAACAGGATTCTTGTTCTTCATTTAGAGTAAGTGAAAAGTATAGCCCTGGCTGGTTGGCTCAGTGTATAGAGTGTCAAACAGGGTTCGATTCCTGAGCAGGCTACACAAAGAAGTGACCATCTGCTTCTCTCCCCCTCTACTTCTCCTTTCTCTCCCTCTTCCCTTCCTGCAGCCAGTGGCTCAGTTGCTTTGAGCATCAGATTTGGGTGCTGAGGATAGCATGGTTGGTCCAAATGCATCAGCCTCAGGTGCTAAAAATAGTTCTATTGATTTGAGCATTTGCCCCAGACTGGGGTTGCTGGGTGATTCCCAGTCTGTGTGCATGTGGGAGTCTGGCTCACTGTTTCCCCTCCTCTCACTTAAAAAAAAAATAGAGTAACTGAAAAGTAGCTCTTTACTATGTGAAAGTCATTCCCACACTGGAAGACATTATTACGCTGCTTTTTTTTTGCTAAACTCAATAATTTCCATTTACTTAAAAGTTTCATTTCCCAATTCTGACCCTGTGAAGGTTAATGGGAGGGTCCAAAAAGAATTAGAGAGGACTTGAAATTGGCCAAAACTTCACTTATTTAAAACATTTTTACTATTATTATTTCATATCCATTCTGAAAAATCTACAGAGCTCTTCAATGAGGACAAGGCAGAGAGCTGGAATCCTTACAGAATAAGAAAGAGCCAGTGAAATCCCTAAATTTACCTGTCTGTGTAGCACAATAACCAGTGAAGTGTATAAACTAATTATAGGAAAAGCAGCACAAAAGCAACTTGGATTGAATCAGGCTTTCAGGTGGCACCTATCAGAAATGCCTTAGACATGGAACCATGGGAGACTTTATTGGTGCCAGTTTTCCTGGTCTAGTCACTGTGAGATTTCACCATGGCTGCTGTTTTCCCCCCAGTGTTGGTACCCAAGGGCTGTCCTACAGGTGCTCTTCTTGGGAGTGGTTAGGATGAACTCTTCATGGGACAGTTGCCATCACTCCATAGGTTCAGGTTTGCAAGGGCAACATTCTAGAGGCTGTTGATTTCCTTTTCTGCAGTTTTTCTGTGATCTACGTAACTTTCACAAAGTGGGTAGTGCTGTCTGGCTTCAGCTTCTTTCTCATATTTGTGAATAACTTTGTTAAGGTAATACCATATGTTTATTTGGTCAATTTTTAAACTAAGTAAAACAGCAAAATTGTTTTTCTACATAACATATAATCATAGCAAATTTAAAACCCAGTACCTAAATATGATAAAATATAATTTTTACTAGCCTTACCCTCACTTTAGTTTCTACTTAGGCTAACCATGACTCTAAAAAAAATATTTTAAAAACATTCATTCAGCAAGTTGCTTTGAGGAATTCTTTGGTACCAAGTACTGTGCTCAGGCATTGGGTTTTAATAATAAGACAAAGTTGATCCTTGCCTACAGAGAGATGATAGTCTGCAGGAATACAATCTTCTGGATTGGAAACCTACCATGAAATTGCAGTTCTTTTGGGATATGTAAGGTTCCTGGGGTCTGATGCTAGTTCCTGAGAGTTTCAGAGCAGGAAGTATGCTAAAACCCTTATAATTAGAAGAGGGGTCAAAATAAAAGTGCACTGGGTGAAGGCAGGCTTTCAATGTTCTGCTCCTAGTTCTCAGAAGAAGAGTGTTGTTTGAGCCTTTGCTTCTCTCTGGCAAAGCAGAAGAGAAAGGAGAAATGTGGGCCATGTCCACAGTGTCGGTCCTGTGATGTTTTTTTCCAGAGGGCATTTGCCCTGGCAGCTTTTAAGTCACTTCAGCTTTTCCTACATCTTCTGATTCCCTGTGATTTTTATAGTGTGGCCTTTGACAAAGATTACTTATATTTTCAAGTAAGTTGTTATAATAAGATAATTCATGAAATATCATAAATGTTCATTAAATTTTGGAAACATAGATGTGTGAAAAGAAGAAGAAAAAAATCTATAATCCATCCCCGAAACATATCCGCCATTTATATTTTGGTGAACCGCCTGCCTGACTATATTTTTCTTTACATAAATTCTATTTAAAAATGTGAAATCATAGCATATGTTATGCACAGTTGAGTTTCCTTTGCCTTTTGACTTAGCATTATATCTTAAGCATTTTCTAGAGTATAACACTTTTTTTCAGAATCCTTGTTTTAATTATGTCATAGTATTCCATTGAAAGGAGTCTCCTTATTTTATATGCTCTCTCATACATAGACTTCCAGTTTTTCATTATGATAAACAAGACTAAGATGAATATTGCTGTGCAGATTAGTTTAACCCAAAGCTAAAAAGATACCAGTTTCTATCATAACCAATTAATCAAATATTCTTGAATAAGACATGGGACTTTGAAATAAAACTCTAAAGGTGCTAACACTCCTGAGACTTTCCAAACACCCATTGTAAGCCCCTCTCTGGCCCTACTCTTTATTATGGGAGGGACATCCTGCTGCTCCTGTTGGTTTCTTCATTCTCCTACCAACTATGTTATTTCCTCCATCCAGCCTTGCCTGAATTGAGTCCTTATCAATCAGGTTTTTGTATAACCAGACTGTCATTCTGGAAACTATGCAGTCAGCTCATGTGTTGCTGCCTCTTAGTGAAGCATAGATTTTGATAACTATCTGATAAATTTACCTCAAGCTTCTTAGAAACAATTTAGGTCTGAATTGTCTGGTTTGGTTGACACCAGGGTCATTGTAATTTGGTGAAAACTGGGTACATTTTGTTAGGAGAAGCGGCCAGGCCCCCTCCTTGGCAGATATATAGAGGAATGAAGTGAGGTGATCAGCCGGATAGCAAGCACGGAAGCTCCAGGAGCAGTGGCTTGGAAGTGGGGGGGACAGAGTCTGGCAGGTCATTGAGGGAGGGAACTGTTATAGTTCATCTGAAGTCAGCTCACAGCATGGCTGCAATGAAGATTTAGACATGCTTAGGTGCTTGGTTGAATGTCTTGGTGAGAACATGAATTGGAAAGGGAATTTCATGTGGCATATTATATCTATTTTGGTTGATACATCTTAAGATGGACAATTGGAACATTAAGGGTTTTATGGGCCAATTACTTGTGTTAGGTGCTATATAATGGCACATAATTCATATATATCAATATATATATATGAATATACATATTTTATTAAATTTATTGGGATGACTTTGATTTACAAAACCATACAGTGTACAACTCAATAAAACACCATTTGCAGCCCACATGCTGCACCCTCTGCCCCAAGCAAAATCTCTTTCTGTCCAATATCTACCCCCCTTTACCCACGTCCACTTAGCCCCCACCCCCCCTTTCACTCTAGCTATCACCACACTGCTGTCTGTGTTTGGGTGTTATATATATATGTTTTTTGGCTAATGCCCTTCACCTTCTTTCATCCAGTTGCCCCAACTCCTCCCCTGTGACAGCTGTCAGTCTGTTCCATGTATTCATGCCTCTGTTTCTGTTTTGTTCATTAGTTTATTTTTTTATTAGATTTTACATACAAGTGAGATCATATGGTATTTGCCTTTCTCTGTCTGGCTTATTCCACTTAACACAATAATTTCCAGGTCCATTCATGTTGTCACAAAAGGTAACATTTCCTTCTCTTTTTTATAGCTGCATAGTGTTCCATTGTGTAAATGTACCACAGGATTTTTATCCACTCATCTACTAATGGGCACTTGGGCTGTTTTCAGATCTTGGCTATTCATATAATATATTGAAATGGAAAGTGAAAGATACCTGATTGCTTTAGATAATCTTGTCATTTGACCATGATATATAAGTTTTGAGCCTGAGAGTTTAGATAACAACTGAGACCTATTAGCAAGAAGACATGCAACAACACTACCATCCCACCCACTTATGAGCATCCAGAGCTTGTCTGTACCATAGCACCACATGCAGGAATGCCCAGATGGGGTAGGCAAGAACTGTGTGTGTGTGTGTGTGTGTGTGTGTGTGTGTGTGAGCACCCACTAGCTAGACCCACCTGGAAGATTCTTAGGACTGGTCACTTCTACTGTTCTATGGACCCATCGTACCTATAGGTAAAACTCTGCAGACTTATATTATCAGAGCTTCCTTGAGGTATCTGGAATTGGTCAAAGGTGAGTGAGTGTTGGTTGGCCTTATATAAACTGTCACTGTTGTCAGTTGAGGCTTCCTTGGAGAAATGTCTTCTCTTACCTATCTGCGTGGTTCCCCTTGCTCAGGAAGCAGTGGGCAGCAGTTGGGTGTCAAAGAGGCTGATTCCCAAATGCTGACCCATTTCAACTCTCTGCTTCTTGAGGTTGCACTAGGGCCCTGGGAAAGCACGTGCAATGACCAAAACTCACCAGAATTGACTCAACTCTCCTCTTTATCTACCATGTCCAGTCTCAACCATATAGATTTCCTGGCCATTCTCAACAGGCCATTCTCAAATATTCCCCTGAAATCGATTCTTTGGAACTCATTATTGATGAAATTATTGATGAATGGAATTGGACTATGAGCTGATGAGGATCCATGTTAGGGTAGGAAGAATGCTTTTGGAGGACTGGGGTTGAGATGGATGCATACCTGTGATATCATAAACCTCAGAGAAGAGTGGTTATTGTTGGTTTTCTGTTTGTGCTTTTTGGTTTTGTAAGGGAGGAGGAGTGATGTCTAGAAGCAGCAGTGGGAACAAAAAGAATACCCACCTGTCTTCATGATGTGTAGAAAGCAAGTGAATGGAAAACTTCCACAGAGAGACTCAAGGAAAGGGATAACAATACTCATTAATAAAATATGTGTTGCCTGACTGGTGGTGGCACAGTGAATAGAGTGTCAACCCAGGACACTGAGGTTTCTGGTTTAAAACCCTGAAAGCCATCTAGGGGGTGGGCTTATAAGCTTGAGTTTGGGTGCACCAGCTTGAGCTCAGGGTCACTAGCTTGAGTGCAGGATCATTGACATGATCCCAAGGTCACTGGCTTGAGCCCAAAGGTTGCTAGGTTGAACAAGGGGTCACTAGCTCACCTTGAGGCCCCCCGTCAAGGCACATATGAAAAGGAATCAATAAACAACCAAAGTGAAGCAACTACAAATTGATGCTTCTCATCTCTCTCCTCCCCTTCTCTCCCTTCCTGTCTCTTTAAATAAATAAATAAATAGATAGATAAATAAATAAATAAATAGATATGTGTTGAACACATCCAGGTCCTGGGAAAGCAATGTGTCCTGAGAGCCATGATCTGGGAGATAAACATGACACAGTACCAAAATCAGTGCCCTTCTAAACCAGCTTTCAATCAAGTCAGAAGGGTCAGTCAAGTGCAGGTTGAACTCCATGGGGTCTGAGGTAATCCAGTAATTCATTTACAGTAGACAGGATCGAGGGTCAGAAGGAAAGCATTGGAGGGAGAGAGCAATGATGGTCTAGGTTAGGAAACCCAGGAGTTCCTCTCTTGGCTCTGTTAATGCTGCAGCTGTTTCCTGCTTCTTTTCTTCACACTGGCTTTCTTTTTTACTCTGTCCACTTGGCTGATAGTGGCCATCCTCAAAGCCCCTGGGTATTTATATCTCCTCTGTTCAAGGAGCCAGCTCAGATTGAAACTGGACAGTCTTAGGCTTTGCAGAGACCATCTTGACAATGGGTGTGCAGAAAAAGAAGGTGCTGTAGGACTTAAGAAAAAACCACAAGACACACATAAAGAAGAGATGGATACAGGGGACTCCTAGCCTCTAGGACTGAGAGCCCAGATGTCTGCAGCCTTATCATATTTATTTGTTTCTTTAATCAGCAAGCAAGTTAGCAGAGCATAGGCTCAGGAACAGAGAAGGATGATTAACTAAAACCTTGCAGGTATGCAGGAAATGACTAAAAGGTTCAGCAGCTTCCATTAAACAATCTTATCAGTGCTTCCCAGGGCAGCGTTCTGTTCCCACAGGACTTGGCATTACAAAGTCCACAAGTAAGACTTGTTTCAGGGCAGCATTCTAATCTCTGGCCATTTTTCTACAGGCCCAATTCTGAATTTCCAGTTCTGGCCCAACTTACATCACCCACATTCAGGAGTCTCAGAGGACAGATATGTCAGGAAAGCCTAGCTTGGTCAGGGGCATTTTCCAGAGAAGGGAGAATGTTGAGAACTGGGTGAGCAGTCTAAAAAGTGTCTTCCCTGGGCTACAGTTCAGGAGTCTGAGGGTGGGGAGGGTGTTGGGTTCATGTTCACCTGTGCTGAGTTATATGAGGAGGATACTGCACTTAGGTTCACTGATAGGTTGCTGCTCTTCTCCTGAAGTTTCCTTCAGACAACTCCAAGGGTAGAAAAATGCCAAGCTTTCCTTCAGCCTAATCAGATTAATTTTAGTAATAAAGAGACAACTTTACTCTCCTTTGTGGTATTAAAAGGAAATCTACATTAGCTTTCCTTCTGAGCAGGTCAGTATTAATTAGCGGCATGTTTTTATTCATAAAGAAAATATAGTATATCATTAATCTATCTGAAAAATGAATATATCTAAATGATAAAGTAACATTTTATTAATTTCTCTGAACCAGCTAAGCTCCATATCTGTGCAATTTCATCTTGTTGCACAGAAGTCCTCTTTGCTTCTGAGACATGCTCTTTGGGCACCCAGAGGCAGTCCACCGAGCTGGGACAGCTGCTGGTATCCAAGTTGTGGGCCTGCGTCACTTTTCTCACTTCCAGGTGCCGATAGCAAGATCAGACCTGTTATTGATGATGGCAGTCTTGGCCTTTTGTGTCTGTCTGATGGATGGAGCCTTGCCCCAGGTTTATGGATTATATTTTTAATGGGACACAGTCAAAATTCAAAGAACCTGGGTAGATCCTTGGTTTGACATGCACTGCTTGAACAGGCCCCGTCAACAAGACCAGAGGGGTCTATTTTTAGAGCAGATAGTAGAGGTCTCTCAGGGACATTGGGAATAAATCAAGCTTTATCCCTGTATTCACTTACTCGATTAATTTATGAGTTCATGTTTTCAACATGGTATTGTCCACCTGATGTGCAATAACAATACAATGATCTAGACCTACCCCGAGGAAGCTTTCGAATTAGTAATCAGCAGTTTCCATCAGTATGAGTGCTTCAATAGGAAGTAGAAGTTTTAGGAGAGAACTTAGAAAATGTTCTGACCTTCTGACCTGCACCTCTGGGCAGCTAAGATGGCTCCAGTGGGAGGCGGAAGTAAGTGGAAAGGTGAAGGATAAGCAAGTGCCATCTTGTAAGGAGGGTGTGGGCATGGAAATAGTACCTTGGGTACAGGGCACATTTATGCTACTCACAAAAATTAGGGGCTATTTCAAAATGAATATGAAGCTATAAAATATCCCCTAATTTTTGTGAACAGTATACTTTGAGGACAGGAGAGCAAGAGGATCTAGAGAAGCCCAGGAGCACAGGCCTGGCTATGGCCTGGGGCTGGAGCAGGAGTCATGTGGCACAGGCCTCACAATCATCTGAGACACTGGGACTTCCACGCAGGAGCAGAAACCACTGAAAGGCTTTAAGCAGTGGAGGGGATGAAGGCTTTTCTCCCTTAGTGCCACCACCTCCTCCTACAGACTCAACAGTGCTTTCATTAAATATCACACGTCCACTTTTGTAAGTCCCAGGCCTGTACTTATTTTATCCATATGTGTGAATTAGAAATGAATTAAAATGAAGACACTCATGTGTTTGGTTCTGTCTCTGGCGTCAGCTGAGGCCTTTTCTCAGCTTCTTCTCTTCTTATACCAGTTTTTGCAAACTCTTGTAACCGAAGTCCTGGACTCTCATCCAACATGACCTCTTGCCTTGGCACAGGAGTGACTTTTGAAGGAGCTCATGACATATTTTTGTCTCTGCTTGCCTGGTGTGAACTGAGTTACTCTCGCTGTGAGGTGTGCAGGACCTGTGTCTTTTCTGCAATGTCTATAGAAAATGCGGGAACAGAAACCCAAGTCACAGCTGTTACAATGGGGCTGTGCAAGAATCCCCACAGGGCCCAATCTGCTGGAGGTGTACTTGGGCACAGGGAGGTTATTTTCATCTCTTTGGTGCTGCTTCATTCTGTGCTTTCACTCAGGTGGCCTTCTTGCCTCATCCCATGGTCTGCGTCAACAACGGGGGGCAGCAGGGGATGGGGAAGACAATAGAAGAAGATTCCAGTTTTGTTAATAAGATCAGTTTATGTGCTCTATGCAAGAAGACAAAGCTAAGTTTTGTCCAATCAAAGTTTTATATCTGACTTTGATTTCTGTAGACTAGAAAGTGTTGAAGGTGAGTTAGCCAAGAATATGGGTTCCAGAATGAAGCCAACTGAGCTGGAATGCTAGAACTTCCAACTACTGATCATACTCACATTAGGCCCCCTTGGAAGAGCAGTCCTGCACAGAGATGCCAGCACCCTCATTTGACAATTCATAAAATTAGAGAGGAAGAGGTCCACACAGGTACACTCTTAGGTGCACCAGTTATTGAAGAACAGACATGGCCTATACTTCCAAATGCATCCTCAGCATTATTACCATAGCTGAGATGGAGGATAGTGGTCTTATTATCAGAACCTATTTTGAGAAGACCAGGTATAGACAGAGCAAAGGGCCCGGCATGAGGCAATGCTTCTGACTGCTCCAGCTACAACAAGGATTAGGGCCAGCTCCAGGTGTCCTTTGACATGCAGGGGGTGTGAACGTGAAGAAGCCATGACCATGACAGCCAGAGCCTCATGACTTGCCCACATGCTGGAAGGGAAATGAGAGGCACACTGCAGGTCTGAGTCTACTGCCGCTGCTCGGCTCAAGTACCTTGGTCTAGAACAGGGGTTGGGAACCTATGGCTCGCGAACCAGATGTGGCTCTTTTGATGGCTGCATCTGGCTCGCAGACAAATCTTTAATAAAAATAATAATAACATTAAAAATATAAAACATTCTCATGTATTACAATCCATTCATTTCCTACCACTCATGTTCATGGTTGAGGGTGGCTGGAGCCAATCACAGCTGTCCTCTGGGACAACACCAAATTTTTATTGGATAAGCATAATGTACACGGGTCACTGTATGGCTCTCATGGAATTACATTTTAAAATATGTGGCGTTCATGGCTCTCTCAGCCAAAAAGGTTCCTGACCCCTGGTCTAGAAGAATGGGTTCACAGGACTCAGAGAAAAGTCAGCAAGGAAAACAACCAGACAAAATCTGCCTTTGTTTTGGCAAACATTCATGAGCAGAGCTTGAAAAATGACATTCAGGATAAAGGTGTGGCGCTTCTGAGGTTTTACCCTATGGGTCCTTGTCTTTACTGACATCTCCAGCTGTTGGGACCAGGCTGGTTTGAGACAAGTGGACTAAATTTGCCAGCTCACCTAGCTGTCCTTGAGGCTAGAGTCTGGACAGAGGTCATTTAAGCCTGCTGACCATGTGTTCCCTTATATTCCTGTGGTGAAGGCAGGTAATGAGGCCAGCGACACAGCTTGCAAAATCCATCACCATCTGTGTTCATTTATCAACAAACTTTGATGCCCATGATGTACTCAGCACTGGGCCGATAGGATCTGGGGCTACAGGGATGAAATTCTTTTTTTCCCTCAGAGTCAGAGTCAGGTAGGGGACACAGACAGGTGGACTTTAGAATACAGTGTGATGAAGACTAGGTAGGACCCCAGAGACGTGTAGGAGGAAGGGCACCTAGCCCTGCTTGGCCAGGAGACAATGCTCGAGCTGTGGCTTTAAGGACTGTTATGAGTTCAAAGGTGCCCCCTTCAAAAAAAGAAGAGATTTATGGGAGTCTAACCCTCAGTAATTTAGAATGTAACCTTATTTGGAGTTAGGGTATTTTCAGAGATGATCAAGTTGAAGTAATTAGGATGGGCCCTATCCCAGTATATGTCCTGATAAAAAGGGGAAGATTGAGACACAACGATACACACACAGGGATAAATGCCACGAGAAAACTGGAATTATGCTGACACCTTGATTTCAGACTTCTGGTTTCCAAAACTGTGAGAAAATACATGTCTGTCCTAAACCATCCAGTTTGTGGTGCTTTGCTATAATGGGAACTAGGAAACCAATACACAAACTTGGGTTATTCAGGTAGACAAAGAGGGGAAGGGAGCTGCCAGCTAAGGCGAGAGACAGGGACATGGTGCACTATTTGCTGGTACAGTTGAGGCATAGGAACATAGATACAGGAAGAGTGGGACTGTGGCAGAGTTGATGCAGGAGAAGGCTAGAGGGGCCCTTTCTGTCTGTTTCTACCTGGATAGTCCCCAAGTGCTGAGACCAGCTCTGCAATGGGTGTGCACGAGAGGAAAGCACTGCAGGACTTAAGAAAAAACACACAAGACACACATAAAGAAAAGATACAGGGGTACAGGGGACTCCCAGCCTCTTAGACTGAGAGCCCAGATCTCTGCAGCCTCATCATATTTATTTGTTTCGTTAATCAGCAAGCAAGTTAGCAGAGCATAGGCTCAGGAACAGAGAAGGATAATTAATTAAAACCTTACAGGTATGCAGGAAATGGCTAAAAAGGTTCAGAAACTCCCATTAAACAATCTTATCGGTGCTTGCCAGGGCAGCGTTCTGCCCACGCAGGATTTGATGTTCCAAAATCTGTACCACAGACTTGTTTCAGAGCAGCATCCTAATTTCCAGCCATTTTTCTACATATCCCTCTTTTTGTTTTTGGATAGATTAACAGAGAGGAAGATGATTAGATAGTTGTAGTGGAAGATAAATAGCAAGCATGTTTGTATTTTGTAAAAGTTTTTTAACATGCCTGGTAGGATGTTTCAAAGTGTCCCAGGTGATGTCAGGCACTCTCTGAGTGCATAAGAGCAGGTTAGGTGTCCTCTTTTCTGGGTTCATTTCCTGAGATGGATTCATTATCAGCTTCTGGATATCTGGAACGGGGTTGCTTTCTAGGGGTTGATGCCAATTCATGATGAGGCTTCATGTTTCTGTTCTTTGCTGGTATTCAAGGAGGACCTGTTGATGACAAAATTAGAACATACCCTTGCCCCCAAATTAGTAATTTGATTGGATTCAGCCACTCAGGGCCAGCTAATATATCCTGATAAAACACGAGAGGCTTAGGCTGTTACTTGGCTGCAGTAAGTCCAGTTGAGGAAATGTTCAAAAAATTAAGAGTAAAATAAGCTTTCTACAATTGTTTTTGTGGGGTGAGTCCCTCCTCCTGACTCCCCTTTTTTTTTATTAAGATAGGTTTTTTAGGTGTAGTGAGTCTGTTTAATATAGGCCTGTTCTGTTGGATAATAAGAGATACCTGTAACATTTTTAATATTCCAGTTTTGTAAAGCTATCTGGAATATCATAGAAATATAGTAAGGCCATTGTCTGTTTTAATTACTTCAGGGCAGCCAGGAATAGAGATGGACTCTAAAAGGTGAGAAATAGCATGTGGTGCTGCTTCTCTAGTAGTAGGTATAGTGTGGATCATGCTTGAATGGGTATCTATATTATAAGGAAAAGTGTCCATAACTATTTTTTTAATATACAGTACATGCTGTAGTGTAAATAGGTTTATGATGATCTTCATGTTCTTTATATAAACTTGATTTTAGTAATAAGAACTTGGTACCTAATTGAGACAATATCCAATCAAACCCAGAAATCTTTTAAGCTGTTTTTTTTTTGAAAGATGGGATTCCTGAGTTTTCAGGGCTAATTAAGTAGTGGAATATATATTTTTTAATTTTTCCAAAGTAAGAAGTGGGGAGGCTGACAGACTCCCCCATAAGCCCAACCGGGATCCATCCAGCACGCCCACCAGGGGTCGATGCTCTGCCCATCTGGGGCGTTGCTCCCTTGCACCCAGAGCCATTCTAGTGCTTCAGGCGGTGGCCATGGAGCTGTCCTCAGTGCCTGGGTCAACTTTGCTCCAATGGAGCCTTGGCTGTGGGAGAGGAAGAGAGAGATAGAGAGGAAGGAGAGGAGGAAGGGTAGAGAAGCAGATGGGCGCTTCTCCTGTGTGTCCTGGCTGGGAATCGAACCGAGGACTTCCACATGCCAGGCTGATGCTCTACAGCTGAGTGAACCAGCCAGGGCCAGTAGCGAATTTTTAAATGAGAGATATCCCAAGTATTTCATTAAAGGTAGAGAATCAGAGCTTGTCCTAGCATCAAATATTTTATCTATGAATTGGATTAGAGTGAAATCTTTGGAAAATTCAGCACTATTTAAATCAGCTTTTAGTATCTAGGACAATAAGTGGGACTCTCCATATATCCCTGGGGCATTACTGTGAAACTAAACTTGTAACCTTCCCAGGTGAAAACAAAAATGTATTCCTGTTCTTTTATTTTACAGACATGCTCAAACAGGCATTACATGACTGTGTTATTATTGAAAAATATTGGCAATTCATAGGAATTGCTGGTAATAGATTATGTGGATTTGCAACCACAGGATGTCTGGGAATAACTATCTTATTTATAGCTTTGAGATTTTGTATAAATCTATTTTACTGGAAAGCTAGAATTACAAGGACTTGTACATAGAATTATAAATGCCTTTTTAAGTAATCTAGTGTAATGGTCTTAATTTCAGCTACAAGTGTATCAGATCTTAAAGGATATTGGCAAATCTTGCTGATATCTGTACTGAAAAAGGCCCAAAGTTGTATTGGAATGTCCTGCAACAAACTTTCAGTCTCAAGATTATTTTCCCTTTATGATTTCTTTAAAATTATTATTTTTTAATTGGTGCAATATTTGATTTACTTTTAATTACCCTTCTGGAAGATATGTAGGCAATCATTGGTCTTAAGAAAATTTTACCCTGTTAGGTTAACTGGGGAAAACTTGATTAACAAAATATATATTGCCCTTAATATGCCCTCATTGGAAAGGGACAAGTTTTTGATTTAATAATCATTGGTCGATTATATATTCCTACCATTTGCACATAAGCTTTATTCTAAGTAGGATGCAACTTAGAATTCCTGGATTATTCTTGTTTGAATTCTTATTCTTATTTTCCCCTAGGTTAGTAGGGAGTGGCAGTAGAGGAGGCAAAGATAGAAGAGAAAGGAAGAAGGGAGGAGAAGGGGGAGTCCGTACAAGGAAGCTCAGATAGCAAATAGTGGAGAAACTGTAGAAGGAGAGGAATGGGGGGTTAGCATTCATTAACTTCAAAGGTCTTCCTACTTCAGAGACAGTCTCTAAAATTTTTTTCAAAGAATTTATCTGCGCTTCTCCCATAAGCTTCTGTTTCCATTCAATGTCTGCTGTATGTTCGTTTAATATTAAATTTAGAGCTGGCATTTTCTAATTAAACATGCAGAAAAAATCACTTAGGAGGAATTACAAGGTCCCCACTTTTGGCTACTTCAAGCTGAAAATTTTCCACTTCAGTAGATACTTTTAACTTAACCTGAAAGATTATTAATGGTGTCCTTGGGGCTTGTCAGCCTTAAAGGTATGATTTCCCATGTTAATTTTAGTTTTCTTTGTATATCTGCAGAGTCTGAACAAATTTCTAGGGATATTGTGTAATGAGTTCAAGTGTGTTGCTTGTGGGTTGAGTTTTACCTCCCAAGTCATCTCAAACCCTCTCACGTGTCTCGGTTTCTCTCCCTGGCTGCCTAATACAGCTGTGAGGACTTGGGGCGCTAGGTAACCAGCCTTTATAAGCACATCCCCAGACAAGTCGATTATTTAATTACAGTTGAATTTGGAAGTTTCTATGAGGCAACCTACAGGTTATGAGGGATGCTTTTTTGACAGCTCCACAGAGATTCTTAGTCACCTAAGAATACCCAAGATTTGGGCTGGAGGGAGGAAGTGCCCCTTATCTTCAGAGCTGAACAAGTTCAGGCTCTCATTTATCCAGAAAAAGTTTTCTTCAGACTTGCGGTTAATAGTTCCAGTTGAAAAATGCCAAATTAAAAACCAGCCATCCATTATTTATCCCTCTGTTTCACATAACTGAGTACAGTTTTACACACAAACCAGACAATTACAATATAGAGACATGAGCATGACACATAAATCTGATTAATCCTAAGAGCGTAGTTGCTACTTGACCCCCAACTCTGAAAACAAAGAACACAGAGTACAGCAATCAGCATGGCAAGACCTCACAGAGTACAAACCAAAGAAACAAGCTCAGGATCCAAAATTCCATTCTATTTAAATTTAAATGTGTGCTCCTTACATATTTCAATTTTAAAGCAAAAATGCAGGAATGAAACTATTTTATTTACTTCAGTATTAGAGCCAGCATTTCCAATTTTTGCATGCAAGAGCTTAATTCAGGCCTCAAAAAATACACATTTTTGGCTATTTTCAGTTGATATTATTTTATATATTTATAAGCATAGGTCGACCAATTAGTCAGAATTTACCCTAAGGGGGCTAGCTATCCTTAGGAATGGACAGGGTGTTACCCATTCTGTTACACAATCAGACAAAAACTAGAATGAGATAAACCAGAGAGGAACCTGAGATTTCAGTGTGCAACCAGACCAGAACAATCCTGCCTGATCTCAGTCAGGGCATTTTGTGACAGGGGCACTGGAGGATGGAACTAGTAGAATTTCCCCGAGTAAATACACCCTTGGCAGCTGCTTGGGAAGTACTGTAGTCAGATTCTCCAGGGTCCCATAGTCTGTGACTAATTTCAAGACAAAGAATAGGGAAGAAACAAAATGATAGTTCAGAAGATTGTAGCTAAAACATTTTTTTAAAAATCAAAAAAAAAATTCAGGATTGTACAACAACAGTGAAAGCTGTAGCTTTAATAGTATCTCGGTCTCCTAACATTCTTCTCAGAGACATTTTCCATTAAGGAAAGAGTATGACTCTTTCCAGGTCCAGGGGGAAGATGTGGAGGGTAGGAGGGAAACCAAAGGCTCCTTGGGAGGCAAGGGAGGAGGCAAGGTGTTTTGTCCTCCTTATCGGCTTTCTCAAATTTATCATCTCCCCATCATCATCATCATCATCATCATCATCATCATCATCATCATCATCATCATCATCATCAGTTTGTAAAGGTTCTAAACCAGATTTCACTAAGGTCCTAGTTGGCCAGATAGTAACCGGCAATGGAACACCTTGAGTATGTAATTTTGTCATCTCTTTTCTTACCTTTTCCCAGTCATGTAAATCTAGACTTCCTAAAGTAGGAAACCAAGTACAATGCTTCTCAATTACTTGTAATAATTCTAAAAGTTTTGTGTGACTGACTTTAGCCCACCAGCCTTCAACAATTGTTTTAAGAGACAAATATAGGGATGGTATTTCATAACCCTGTCCCTGTTCCCCATTGTTACCATGTGTTTTCCTGAGGATGTCCTTTTCACTTACCTGTGATGGACTGAACTGAGGCCTCTATTTACCCTCAGGGTCCAGCAGTTATTTCCTTACTTTATTTATCGCTCTGATGATCCTTACTCCAGTCGTGCCCCACATTTATCTCAAGCCCCATGTTGGGTGCCAGTTGCTGAGACCATGTCGACAGTGGGTGTGCACGAGAGGAAGGCACTGCAGGACTTAAGAAAAAACACACAAGACACACATAAAGAAAAGATACAGGGGTACAGGGGACTCCCAGCCTCTTAGACTGAGAGCCCAGATCTCTGCAGCCTCATCATATTTATTTGTTTCTTTAATTAGCAAACAAGTTAGCAGAGCATAGGCTCAGGAACAGAGAAGGATAATTAATTAAAACCTTACAGGGGCCTGACCTGTGGTGGCGCAGTGGATAAAGCGTCGACCTGGAAATGCTGAGGTCGCCGGTTCGAAACCTTGGGCTTGCCTGGTCAAGGCACATATGGGAGTTGATGCTTCCAGCTCCAACCCCCTGTCTCTCTCTCCCTCTCTCTCTCCTCTCTAAAATGAATAAATAAAATAAAAATAAAATTAAAAAAAAAACCTTATAGGTATGCAGGAAATGGCTAAAAGGGTTCAGAAGCTCCATTAAACAATCTTATCAGTGCTTGCCAAGGCAGCATTCTGCCCCTGCAGGACTTGGCATTCCAAAGTCTGCACCAAAGGCTTGTATCAGGGCAGCATCCTAATTTCCAGCCATTTTCCTACACCCAAGTCCTTGTATTAGTTTCCTAGTTCCTGCCATAGAAAGGCTGGAGAAGAGGGCATTGCTTAATTGTGAAGATCTTGGCCTAATGCCAAGAATTTGGGTTTTATCCTAAAAATGATGAGGAGCTACAAAGGAACGCCATCACAGTCAACGTG
This sequence comes from Saccopteryx leptura, assembly GCF_036850995.1. NCBI lineage: Eukaryota > Metazoa > Chordata > Mammalia > Chiroptera > Emballonuridae > Saccopteryx > Saccopteryx leptura. Next base: position 309,067,994 of record NC_089505.1, read on the forward strand.
TCCCTTTGGCAGCACTGAACAGGTAGAGCTGCAAGGGGTGGAGCTCAGGGAGGCAGGTGCTGACCTTCAGAGGCTGCTGCAGAGACTAAGAGAAGGGGAAGCTGGAGGAGAAGCTGTTAAGGGGATAGTGACTGCTGGCAGTGGGGTATGAGGGAGGCACTCGGGGGGCTAAATGATCTTGGGAACTAATTGGATGCTGGTAGTCTTCCCTGAAGCATGGCCGGTGGAAGAGGGGCAGTGGCCTGTGGGGGAAGATGGTGCTGTTCTGGGCCTGCTGAGTTAGAGGAACTGGGGAAACAACTACGTAGAGAAATCATGCAGGATGCTGGATAAATGTGAGGAATTTAGGGCCTCTTGCCTGATGTAGACACAATCACCTGTGAAAAGTATGGAGAGGAAAACAGGACTGAGGGTGGCCTAGAGGTCCCACTGGGAAACCCCCACCCCTACTGTGCTCAAAGGGGCTGTGTTGCCATCTGAAGAGGCCCCACTCTTTCCTTCATTTTTTAATGCTGGGGCCCTGACTGGGATCTGAGTTCACACTGGATGAACCACAGCTGGCTACTCAATCCTGCCAACCCAGGGCTGAGCTAAGAGGCAGATGTGTTGGTCAGGAGGTGGCCTTTGGAAAACACATCTTGGAGATCTGAGTTCATTTGCTAGTTTGAGCCTAACAACTACTAATCCAGCCATTCTTCTGGTCTCACTGATCTTCACTGCACTTCATCACTGTCATTATGAGATGTCAGCAGGTGTTGGTGAAAAGAGCCCTGGATTTTGAACCTAGAGCCTTCATGCACAGTCCGACACTTTCACAGGTTAATCCAGTGGTTCTCAAAGTGTGCACCAGGGCACACTGATGTACCCTAGAAGATTTCCAGGTGCGCCCTATGGTATTCTAGAGAAATACATGCCTGTTGGGGACCAAAAAACCAACAGGGCTTTTGGAGTTTAGATTATTGGGGGAAAAAGGAGTGTGGGGAATTGGCTGTAAGCTGACAGTCTGACCAACCCCTCACCTCACTTGCCTGATTAGGTTGCAAAAGACTGTTAAGCTGTGGTGCTGGACTGTTTACACTACTCCCCGTGTTCCCTGGAAAGACTGGAGGCAAGTTTCTTCTATCCTTTGTTTGGTGTAAAGTTAAGATTTAAATGGCCTCACTTTGCCCTATAAATAAAGCAAGATGCAATTTTTGGGTGCTCTTTGTTTTTGCCAGCAGCAATTACAGGGCCCTCCTCACTCCGTATTTTCTTAATTCTGTACCTTTCCCACTTGGGACCTGGAATTACTAGCTGCGCTGGTTCGCGGCATGTGCCCAGATATAAAAATAAATATAGTTACTCTATTATACCATTTCATTATGGAAATACAACTCTTTTTGTTAACACATCATTATATTATTTTTAGATAAATACACTCAAATAAAATGGATAGATTTCTCAAAAAGAAGCGTGATATTGAAGAATCTGATTCTGGAAGTAAGAAAAAGTTATGTGTAAATGAAATAGGACTTGAAGGCTGACAGGCAGAATTTAAGTTCTAGCATTTTCCATCACTTAACACTGAACAATATGATTGGATTAGAAACCCATTCATGGAAGCTTCAAGTGGTTTTGGTTTAACATTAACAGAAGAAGAAGAACTGGCAGCTATGTCCACTGATAGTGGATTGATGATTAAACATAAGGAATTGTCTCTTGAACCCTTTTGGATTTCTACAGAAGAAGAATATGTGGCAATATCTGAAAAAGCTTTGAACATTTTACTACAATTTTCAACATCCTATTTATTTGAATTAGGATTTTCTTCCCTCAACACAATTAAGTGTAAAAAGAGAGGAATTCTTCAATGTATTGAGGAAATGAGAGTTTGCCTTTCAAATATATGCCCAAATATTGAAAAAATTGCTAGGACACATCAGGCTCATGTTTCTCATAAACACAAAAATGAAAATACTTAACAAATTTGTGCCAGGACCTGCTAAATTTACTAAATCTTACTAAGAATGTATCCATATATATAAAAAAGTAACTTTACTGTCAGTATTTTTTTATTTTTTAACCCCTCTTTTTTATGGATTCTAAAAAGCATAACTCAAAAAATGTAACATAAAAATGTTTTTTAATGTCAGAATAAATTTAATTTTGTTGTATTTATTTTGTTTAATTACCGTAAAAGCACGCTTGGACTTTATATTTTTTTCTTTAATATTTGACTTAATTATTATAACATATTTCTCAGAAATTTGTATATAGTGTGCCTACAATTATTTGTAGGGTTTTAAGTGCGCCCCGACTTCACAAAGTTTGAGAACCACTGGGTTAATCATGCAGGCAGCTTTATTCTGCTTACTTTCCAGCCAGGCTCTCCATCAAATCAGATTGGAGAGGGTTTAAGTGAGACACACAGGAAAGTGCTTGGAGCTCCCTGAAGGAAAAGTACCTTGTAACTGTAGTTTTATTATATTTTCAGTGTTGTTAATAATATTTTCCCTGCTGGAAAGATGGCAGTATTGTTTTCTACTCTCTACTGAACAGTCATGGTCAATGTTTGATTTTTCTCTGTTTATATCTCACCTTCTCCCTAACTGGCTCTCTTTTAAGACTCACTTTCACACCCAGACTACCTTAAACCAGTTTTCCACTGGTATTTTTCTGACTCCTTTTTTTCCAAGTGACTTCTGTAGCACTTGATATGCTTCTACTGAAGAACACACTCCCTTTCTCCCAGACTGAGCTGAGGGCTTGGCCTCTCTCCCAATAGCTGCTGGCTACATTCAGGAAGTATACATTCATTTTCTGGTCTCATAACTAGGTGAATTATATTAAACTCAGCTCAAGATCTGTGAGCCAACCATTCACAGTGAGGGGCAACAACTGGATTCCTTGTTAGAAGATGCTCAAAAGGATAAAGGGAAGGCTTTCTTACTATTAATATCAGCTAACATTTACCAGGTGCCTAATAGAACACAAGGCTCCATACAGCACAGATTGGCTGTATTGTTGACCAAATAAGGGAGAAACTCATCATGTGGATTCCAATCATCAATAACCCTTCATATTGGATGCCATGACACCCAACCTGGCTCTGTGTCAGCTCCCCAACCTAGAAGTACAGAATCTGAAGGGTGAGGTCCAGGCAGAGGCAGGTTTAATGGTGGATGCACTGGGTGTGTGCCCCAGGCCCTGACTTCTGAAGAGCACCGCAAAACCCCAACTTCACATTTTTTTCTAATGACACCAAGTTTAGTTCCATACATGCAATTTTAACATTAATAGTACATAATATTTTTTATTTATTTAAAAATATGGTTCACATGTATTTTTATTTTTCCTGTCTTTCTTTTTTTTTTTTTGAGGGGCCCAATATTTTCTTCTGTGCCCAGGGCCGCAACCAACCTTAATCCGCCTCTGCATCCAAGGATCCATATTTTTAAGAAGCTTCCAGGGAGATGCAGTTACCTAAGTTTGTTGACTGCTGCAATGTTCTGAGAGGCACTGTTGCCAACAGTGCTGTCAGGAATCACAGACACTGGATCACCTTCACCTGTCTTCATCCATGCTCACTCCTATTTATTCATTCCACAAATATTTTATTAATGGCATGCTTCAAGCCAGATGCTGTGCCTTGTGCTCGTGCTGGATGCCCTGGCCAACACACCAGTGAGCAGGAAGAATGCAGTCCATGTTCCCAGGGACTCAGCATCCTCTGCTGTGACCTCACTAGGTCTTGGCCAGGTGAGAGAAGGCCTGGAGTTCTGCAGAAGGAGGTCAGAGTCTTTGTGGCCGAGAGTATGGGGGCTGTAGAAATAGGGGGAAAGTCATACAACTCCCTTCTGCCTTTCTTCTGTTTTGTCTTTCTACCACAACTATTTATGGAGGTAACACTTTAGAATGTGAAGACAGGCCCTGGCCAGTTGGCTCAGTGGTAGAGCGTTGGCCTGGCCTGCGAACGTCCCGGGTTCGATTCCCAATCAGGGTACACAGGAGAAGCAACCATCTGCTTCTCTTCCGCTCCTTCTCCCCATTCTCTGTCTCTTCCCCTCTTGCAACCAGTGGCTCAATTGGTTCAAGCACTGGACACTGAGGATGGCCTTGGTTGATTGAAGCATTGGCCTCAGACAGGGGATTGCCTGGTGGATCCTGGTTGGGGTATATATGGGAGTCTGGCTCTCTATTTTCCCTTCTCTCACTTAAAAAATAAATAAACAAATAAAAGGAATAAATAAAATAAAAAATAAAAACATAAAAATTGAATGTGGAGACAGGTTTCTCTGGGCCCAAATGCCACACACAGGCAATGTGGTGCCGAGCCAGTTCCTTTGGTTGCATAGAGCCTTCTAGTGCAAGAGGAGGCATGTGCAGTGTGGAATCAGGGTCTGGGCACCAAAGGAGTTTGATGAGCTAACGGGACAAGGTTCCCCCTTCTCACAGCGCCCATCTACTGGTGGGAAGAGGCAACTTGAATAAATGAAAAATGAAGACAAAATAAGTGTGGATGGTGATACTGTCATGGAAAGCCAGAGAAATTTTATATTTGGCCTGAAACTAGTGACACGGCCTTGAAAAGCCAGCTAGATTTAAGGTAGACTCTTCCTTCTGGTAGCTGTCAGGCAGCAGTGGCCTCGTGAGTAAGCACCTTAGACCGTTTTTCCAGCCTCCATCCACCCTGGCCATTGATTCTGTCACTCTGCCCGAGTTGTGCTGTTATACAAAGTTAGGCTTCTAAGCCTCTGTTTCTTCACTGTTTCTGGTTTGTCTGGACATCTGTGTCTAGGACAGCCACTGGCTCATTTACTACTTCTTGGGGCAAGGTGAGGCTGTTTGGAGGAGCTTGGTTGTGAAGGCACATGGCTTTCCTGTGTAACTCACATGACCCTCAGCAAGGACTCAGACTAGGATGCAGGGCCTCTGTCCCATGTTATAGCACTTCTGTGGGAAGGGAAAGGAAAGGGAGGGGAGGGAGAGGAAGGGCATGTTCTTTCTTAATTTTCTCAGAGCATTCAACCAAAACCCTTGGGGTACATGTTTGCTGGCTTATTTAGGATACTCCTTTCTTATTCTAAATATGCTTTAAGAGATCTAACAAACATTTGTAAAATAAAGATTTTTAAAAAGTTGAGAAAGGAAGAAGAAAAACAAGAGTAAAGACAAAATGGTACAGACATTAGCCAATTAAAAATTCAGACTGTAAAATCTGTTACCTGTACTTGCTTATGGGTGAATGACAACTTCACTTTTCTAATGAGCAACATGAAGGACAGCACTGTCCCTGCCTACCTTAGGGCTAATGTCAGTCTCCACCACTGACAGATTCATGAGGGGCACAGGTGCTTGGATCTCAGCCTCAATATGCTGTAAGGCTCCTTTTCAAACAAACATCCCTCCTAGGACAATGCAGACAGGGCAGGCAGAGGCTCCTGGGACAAGTCTTCCAGAAGGGGCAGGACTGAAACAGAGAAAAGATTGTGTGCTTTGGGGTGAGGTGCATCTCAGTTTTATTTATTTATTTATTTATTTTGTATTTTTCTGAAGCTGGAAACAGGGAGAGACAGTCAGACAGACTCCCGCATGCGCCCGACCGGGATCCACCCGGCACGCCCACCAGAGGCGACGCTCTGCCCACCAGGGGGCGATGCTCTGCCCCTCCGGGGCGTCGCTCTGCTGCGACCAGAGCCACTCTAGCGCCTGGGGCAGAGGCCAAGGAGCCATCCCCAGCGCCCGGGCCATCTTTGCTCCAATGGAGCCTTGGCTGCAGGAGGGGAAGAGAGAGACAGAGAGGAAGGAGGGGGGGGTGGAGAAGCAAATGGGCACTTCTTCTATGTGCCCTGGCCGGGAATCGAACCTGGGTCCCCCGCACGCCAGGCCGACGCTCTACCGCTGAGCCAACCGGCCAGGGCTGCATCTCAGTTTTATTCCCACTGCTCTGCATGTTACCTGTGTGATATCAAGCAAGTTTCTTAATTTTTCTGAGCCTTGGTTTCTGCATCGTGAAATGAGGCAAATAAAGCTTATCTTGTAAAGATTGAATGATCTATATAGACTCAAAATGTACTCTGTGAGTGTGGCTTTTAGCATTGTCACCACCAAGATGAGCATGTTAATTGATAATTGGCTAATGTTTATTGAAAACTGACTATATAAATAGCTATGCTGTCATATTTATCCCCACCACAACCCTGGAAGGAAGGCATTTTATTGTTCTTGTTTTAAGATAAGGAACTATAGATTCAGAGAAGTTAAAATTTTTCCCCAATACCAAGACTCCTCCTACCTTGCCTTAAGAGGTTAAAAACAAAGTGCTTCAAAGAGGAACTTCAATCCTTCCAAGGAGTACTATAGTAACATTCATTGCAAAAATAATAGGTAACCCTTATTAGACACCTTTGTGTTAGGCATTGTGCTTATGCATTTTACATGAATAATCTTACTTGATCTTTAAGACAACTCTCTAATACAGGAGTTGTCATTATGTTTGTTTAATTAGTGATGGCACTGAAGCTTAGAAAGTTTACCTTAGCAAGTTGAGGATCCAGAATTCCTGAGACAAGCACAGGAAACTGTTCATTTGTTTTTTCAACAACTAGTCACTGAATAGCTGCCTGTCCCATGCACTGGGCTAGGCCCTGAGGATTCCATGATGTATAAAATAGACAGGGTGGCTGCCCTCGTGGAGCCTGGGAACCCTGCAGGGGAAACAGTCACATCCAGAAGGATGGGGCTTGGGCCTTGATCTCTTGTCCCTTTTTCTGGGTCCCTTCTCTTATACTTCGCTGAGGGGAGCTACAGGTTACTGCCTAGCCTGCTGGGCTATTCTAATTTTTGTAAAAACAAGATGGAATTTCACCAGAACCAATGGCCTCATTTTCTGGACTGGTGTTTTTGTTATAGAACTCTTCTTCCAAAAGGTCTCATCCATATAAGTCTGACTTCAAAACAGTATAAAGCTGGAATTTTCTGGTTGAAGGTGGGGAATGGGTCTTCTTATCCACAGTACCACTGGGGGCACCTCCCCAGACTAAGAAGAACCTACTCTTCAAACCAATAGCTTGAAACTACTGGTCTGGATCATCATACTTGAGGCTTAGGATGGGAAAACAGACATTGAGACATTTTCATTCAAGGAAAAAGTCCAGTCATGAGAAAATTTGTTCTTTTGGTTCTCTTTCTCCCTTTGGTTTCACCCGCTTTTATATTATTATTGCTCACAAGTATCTTTACATGAACGTTGACAGAGAAGATAAATGATATTAGTTAACAGCTAGAAAAGGCTTATTTGGGAGGAGGCTGGAAATGGAAAGCAGATATGGGGATTTTTCATTGATTCAGTTTATCTGGGCTCTGCCAACCCCATGACCAGAGAGCCAGGGACTGTTGCAAAGTTGAGGGCATTTCCCCCCCATTTAGGCATTTCTTTTTGTTCTATTATCTTCCCTATTTGTTTTTAGTGTTTTTAGTTTTAAGCCCCCTCAGTCTAAGATCTAGCTATTTGAAAACCACAGAACTAAAAGAAGAAAGAGCTTATTCCTCCCCTTCCTCTGTAGTCATTAGCAGTTGTCCATCTGAAAGCTGACCATATAAATAGCCATGCTGTCATCTTTATCTCTACCACAACCCTGGAAGGAAAGCATTATTGTTCTTGTTTTAAGGTAAGGAACTATGGGCCCTGACTGGTTGGCTCAGCGGTAGAGCGTCGGCCTGGCATGCGGGAGACCCGGGTTCGATTCCCAGCCAGGGCACATAGGAGAGGCGCCCATTTGCTTCTCCACCCCCCCTCCTTCCTCTCTGTCTCTTTCTTCCCCTCCCGCAGCCGAGGCTCCATTGGAGCGAAGATGGCCCGGGTGCTGGGGATGGCTCCTTGGCCTCTGCCCCAGGCGCTAGAGTGGCTCTGGTCGCGGCATAGCGACGCCCCAAAGGGGCAGAGCATCGCCCCCTGGTGGGCAGAGTGTCGCCCCTGGTGGGCGTGCCGGGTGGATCCCGGTCGGGCGCATGCGGGCGTCTGTCTGACTGTCTCTCCCCGTTTCCAGCTTAAGAAAAAAAATAAAAAAATAAATAAATAAATAAACTACGTAAGGTAAGGAACTATGGATTCGGAGAAGTTAAGAAATTTGCCCCAATACCGAGAGAGAGAGACAGAGAGACAGAGAGACAGAGAGAGAGAGAGAGAGAGAAAGGGGAGAAAAAAACTTTTTTTCTACCCTGTTAGGTTCAGTTTTTGAAGGCCTGCAAATGAAACCGACAAAAGGCAGATTAGTAAGAGTAAAGACATATTTTTATTCATGTATGCATGTACATGGAAGTTCACAGAAAAATGTGACTCAAAGGGGTGGTTAGCATGTGGGACTTATTTACCATCTTAATAGGAGAAGGTAAGAGGAAAGTAAGAGTACTTACAGAAAATAAATGACTTCATAATAAGAGAAGGAGAGGGCAACAAAGGACACTTATGGGATAATAAATGACTTTCTAGAAAGATGAACGGCTCTTAGGAGGATAGATTGGAGATGTGATAGTTTCTTTTTGACCATGTCTGTTTAGGTGTGATGGTGAGAGTTATCTTCCCTGGTTTCTTCTAGGAATGGGATTTGTGACTATTGAGTTCTTTTAGGAAGCTCTGCTTTTAAGCAGATAAGGGATTTCAGAAACTGAAATGCCTTCAGGTCAAAATAATTTTTATGTTACAGTGGTGTATTCTGGACCCCCTCTTGTCATATGTAGTTCCATGATGCATGCACATGTCCCATTAGGCACAGAGTTAACAGTTGGTGAGAGGGATCTGCAAATGATGATGCCATTTCCAGATTTTTTTTCTTGGTTAGGGAGATAAGCTCACTCTGAGAAGAGGCCATTCATCTCCATAAGTATGGGATTCACATGCTGCCATGTGCATGGGAAGTGCTTACTTCTCCCATTTGTATCACCTCCTTCTAATGATTACATAAAGACTTCTTGATTGCTTACCAGATGGCAGACAAGGTGGTAACAACTGGGAATATAAGAATGAAAAAAGTCCCCACTTTTATGGAACTCACAGGATAGTGGGGGTATAGTCATGAAACCTGTAATAAGACTGTGTGATAACTACTGGATTTGAGAAAGGCACACAGTTCTATGAGAACTAATGGAGAGAATTTTCAACTCTGCTACGGCAGGATAAAGCATGAGAGAAGACTTCACAGGGGAGATGGCTTTTAAACTGAGTTTAGAAGGATGTATGGGAGGTCACTCAGGGGTACAGGGATGTTGCAGGCAGAGGGAATGTGTACAAAAGCAGCATGGGACCAAGTAACCCCATGGTGTGTTTGGGGATTGTTAGTGATGCCATGATTAGAACATAGGTATGTTACTGGGGTTGAGTGTTAAGGGGAATGCTGATGAGGAACTTAGAGTGCTGTCTCAGGCAGACTAGGAAGGGCACCCTAGCAAGAGCATGGAGGGTGAGTGTAAAGCCAGTAGCCGTGGCCACCATCACAGCCGCCTGGCTGGTGCAGGTTTGCATTTGATTCAGACAGATGATAATGAAACAACAAAGCCAAGAACTGGTTGGCCATTACCTTTAATCCTAGCTCAAACCCGGTGGGCAAGAAAATACACACAGCGGGAAAACATTTCCCTTTCCATTCAGGGCTCCCAAAGCCACTGACTCATCTGAGTATTCCTAGAATTAAAGGCCCCACCAGCCTTATTCACCTCTGTTCCCCATCTCCTTCTCTCTGCACAAATTGGCTTCTCCTTCAGCACTCTGCCAACTTGGCTGCCTCTCCTCTGCAATGCTAATGGCAGGATCTCAGCGACAGTGCCCTGGGTCTGCTTCATTTTATAGTGCAGAAAATTAAAGCCTTTAAGCCAATATACAAATAAGAAAGTCTCTGATACAAAGCCACTTATCTGAGGCATAAATGGGATTCCTCATAAGAGTGCACCACCCCACATCAGTCTAGGGTATGGGGAAAAGCTTAATTTTGAGAGGATCTTAGTATTAGAAGAATGTTAAAAAGATCTTAGTATTAAAAGGGTGGAAAAAACAGTCTTAAAACTAAGCCTTAGGCTATAAGGACCTTGCCAGCTTACAGCCTGTCTCCCATACCCAATGCAAACTATAAGCAAGCAAACATAAACATCATATTTGAAAATTTATTTGACCTACAGTGAGTTAGAGGGAGAGCACTGTAGGCAAGGAGCCCAACAGCAGAAATAGAAATAGAATTGTGAGAACAGCCTACATCTGCATAGAGGTACTTTCACTACCCACCTGGCTGTGCCAAGGGGAAAGCTAAAAGTTAAATGGCCTCCAAGGCCCTGGCCAGTTGGCTCAGTGGTAGAGCGTCAACCTGGCATGTGGAAGTCCCAGGTTCAATTCCCAGCCAGGGCACACAGGAGAAGCCCCCATCTGCTTCTCCACTCTTCCCCCTCTCCTTTCTATCTGTCTCTCTCTTCCCCTCCTACAGCCAAGGCTCCATTGGAGCAAAGTTGGCCCAGGTGCTGAGGATGGCTCCATGACCTCCACCTCAGGCACTAGGAATGGCTCCGATTGCAATGGAGCAACAGCCCAGATGGGCAGAGCATCGCCTTCTGGTGGGCATGCTGGGTGGATCCTCATCATGAGGGATTCTGTCTCTCTGCATCCTTGCTTCTCATTTCAGAAAAATAATATCAAAAAATATCTTTTTTGGCTTCTAGCTTTGATTATTGTTACAAAATATGCATAGCCAGGAAGGAATTATACATATGTATTTCCCAGTGGCTACTGCTAAGCTAAAGGGAAAAGAACATTTGCATTTTTTAAAGAATTGATTGAGATTCAAAAACCACACTGGAAAGTTAATAGTAAAAATGCACAGCTTGAAAGACTTTACTTTTTGGCATGAAGAGTATAGACCAGATTGACTCTAACTGTGACACAGTTATTAATTAAGTGTTTGTAATGAGACATTTATAGCCACTCTAGAGGCCTTTTTGGTCCTTTGGGGAGGAGACATAGAGGAGGAGATTTCTGTGATTCTAGCAGAAATTACTATATAAACAGATTTCAATGTGTGTTTAAAAAGAATCAAATAAGAGGAAGCATTTTGTGAGGTAAAACTTGTCACATAAATTAAAACTAAATGCAATGGGAGAAACTTTGGGAAATATACATGTTGTATTTTTCACCCAGAAGCATTTGCTACTGGAAACCAGCACTAAAGAGGTTCTGGTGCCAATTTCAGTGTGTGTGTATGTGAAGGCTTCCCCACGCCAACAAGGAATTCTTAGACACAGCAGCTCAATTCTGACACAGATAAAGGACTCAGTCCCACAAGCCCAGGTTGTCACTTGTACTTCTGACCTACTGGCTATAAGTCAGAGATTACTACAACTCCCTCTTTGGGTGTAAAGCCAGTAGCCACAGCCACCATCACAGCCGCTTGGCCCGTGCAGATTCGCATTTGATTTGGACAGACGGTAATGAAACAACAGAGCCAAGAACTGGTGGGCCATCATCTTTATCCTAGCTTGCACCCGGCGGGCAAGAAATACACACAGTGGGAAAACACTTCCCTTTCCATCCAGGACTCCCAAAGCCACTGACTTATCTGAGTTTCCTAGAATCAAAGTTTTCTGCCTCACCAGTCTTATTCACCTCTGTTCCCCATCTCCTTCTCTCTGCACAAACTCTGCACAAACTGGCTTCTCCTACAGAACTCCATCTTGGCTGCTTCTCCTCTCCTCCACGTGGCCTTTCTCTGCTCTCCTCTCTAATGCTAATCTCAGGAACCGAGAGAGAGCAAGCTCCTGGTCTGCCCCATTTTATAATGTAGAAATCAAAACCTTTAATCCAATATACAAACATGGAAGTCTCTGATACAAAGTCACTTAGAGTGGGAAAAGGCTTAGTCTTAAAACTAAGCCTTAGGCTATAATGACCCTGACTGCTTACAGCCTGTCCTCCACACCCAATGCAAACTAAAAGTGAGCAAACCTATATATCATATTTACAAACTTATTTGAGCAACATTGGGTTTGATTAATTTGCTAGAATGGCTCACAGAACTCAGGAAAGCCCATTTACTCACTAGACTACTGATTCACAAAGGATATAAACCAACAGCCAGATGAAATACAGGGGAGAAGGTCCCAAAGGAGTTTCTGTCCTCATGGAGCTTGGGACATAGAAAGGTGGCTCTCTGAAAAAGGACCAATGAGCTATCCTTTTTTCTTTTTCTTTTTTTATTGAGGCTTTATTACATAGTCATAATTGACTAAATCATTGGCCCTTGGTGATTTAGTCAGTGTCAAACCCCTTCTGGGAAATCAGGGGTGGAGCCAAAGTTTCAATTGAAGGTTGGTTTCTATTGACAATCAGCCTACCCTTGGGTCAGGGCCAAATGTGGCCTCATTAACATAAAAAAAGGCATCATTGTTGCTCTTAACACTTAGGTATTTCTACACCAGCAGTTCTCAACCTGTGGGTCTCAACCCCTGCCCGGTGGGGTGTTGAAAGACCAAAACACAGGGGTCGCCTAAAGCCATCAGAAATATGTTATCTACCCACAGGTTGAGAACCACTGTTCTAAAGGATTTCTTCAGAGCTGTGAGCCAAGAAACAGAGATGAAGATCAAACATATATATTTTTTAAAATTTTATTTCTGAGAGAAAGAGAGAGAAGGACAGAGAGAGACAGAAAGGGAGAGACAGAGGGAGGAGAGAGATAAGAAGCATCAACTTGTAGTTGCTCCACTGTAGCTGTTCAATGATTGCTTCTCATACGGGCCTTGACAAGGGTGGAGGGAAGGGCTCAAGCAGAGCCAGTGACCCCTTACTCAAGCCAGCGACCTTGGGAATCATGTCTGTGATCTCATGCTCAAGTCAGTTACCCCGTGCTCAAGCTGGCAAGCCCATGCCCAAGCCAACAAACCTGCGTTCTAGTTGGTAACCTTGGGGTTTCAAATCAGAGACCTCAGTGTCCCAAGTCAACGCTCTATCCACTGGGCCACCACTGGTCAAGCCAAATGTATATTTATTATTCTTAATCACAATATCACAAGTACCAATTAGGAAATTAGTTAACACTTTCAAGTTAATTAATTTACATTGATTTTGATTTAATAAGCATCTTGTTAATATCAAATGTTTCCTCAAAGCAATAGTACTGGAAATTAACTGTCATGAAGTAAATGAATCTCTATTTCTTAGAGTTGTTAAGCTCAGTGGCCTGATCCTAAATCCACAATGACAGTATGGGACAGTTAGACAAGGATTTGGCTAAAACTATATTTAACCATGTAACAAATACCAGGGTGAAATATAAAATAGCTAACTAAGTTTCCTCCTCACTTGTTACCTCCAAGCAAATGGTTCTGTGCTATGATTTCTAGGTATGTCTCGTAGCTGGGCTGCATCTCTGAGAGGAAGTACTGGTGTCTAATATCTGCTTTCTTTTCTACTTGGCATTTATGTCTAACTACTTAGGTATCTTCATAACATTGGCTCAGTTCTTGCCATCTAATATTTGGCTGCCTTTATGAAGATGTGAGGTTAAAAACAGAAATAAAGGCATTGTTAAGGGGAGCTGCTTAAACTTGGTGGAATAACTGATGTTTGTAACCATTATGCTGGTGCCTCTTTCAGACACAACAAAGAAAACACTGTCTTCCAGAATACTTTCTGAACACCACCTCCAGAGTGAATCCCCATCTTGTGCAACCACACAGCACTAATAACCCGGGAAACTACGCAGACTGTAGCTCTAGCCTTTCTTACCCGCCCCCTCTGTCTTTCCAGAAGCAACCTGACTACCTCAGGAAGGCTCTCAGTGCTGGGAGCATTTTACTTGTCCTAAACTATCTTTCCTCTGCCTCCACTGCAGGGATCAATTGGGAAATGCACACATGAAAGTGAGATCGTGTGGTATTTGTTTTTCAATGATATTTTTTTGCTTACTATAATGCTCTCAAGGTCTATCCATGCTGTTGCAAATGGCAGAATTTCATTCTTTTTAAAGGCTGAATATTATTCCATTGTTTTATATATCTTTGGTATATGTATACAGAGGGTCCTCGGATTACGACACAGTTCTGTTCCTACAACAGTGTTGTAACCTGAATGTTGGTGTAAGTTGAAACACACCCTAGCCTAAGTCATTTATCTATCCTAACACAGTTGTAAAATCATAATCTGTAACATAAAAACACGACCAAGCCACAGAAAAAGGAAAAGGACATAAATATACTGTACTGTATATTGTACTGTTGTAACAAAAAACTGTACTACAGGTATTTCATCTGGAGAAGTAGCTGATATAGAGGGTACAGGATCTGTTGCAGGCCTCTCTACCTTCTTATTATTAAGTTGTAAATCTTTTTTTTTTTTTTTTTTTTTTTACAGAGACAGAGAGAGAGTCAGAGAGAAGGATAGACAGGGACAGAGATATGAGAAGCATCAATCATTAGTTTTTCGTTGTGCATTGCGACACCTTAGTTGTTCATTGATTGCTTTCTCATATGTGCCTTGACCACGGGCCTTCAGCAGACTGAGTAGCCCCTTGCTCGAGCCAGCAACCTTGGGTCCAGGCTGGTGAGATTTGCTCAACCCAGATGAGCCCGTGTTCTAGCTGGCGACCTCGGGGTCTTGAACCTGGGTCCTCGGCATCCCAGTCCGACACTCTATCCACTGCGCCACCACCTGGTCAGGCCTCTCTACCTTTTTAAAGAATTGTTCCAGGCTAGTCTAGAACTAGTTCACTAGCCCACATAATCTATAAGTATGACTCTAACAGCATAAGTCAAAACACATTTCAAATTTTTTTTTAAAGTTTTTATGGGAGTGAGCATCGTAAACTAAAAATGTCATATGTCGAGACTTTCATAACATGAAGACCCCTGTATATTTTATTCATTCATCCATCAATGCACTTATGTTTTTTCTGTGTCTTAGCTATTGTAAATAATGCTGCTATGAACATGGGGGTGCAGATATACCTTTTCAAGTTAGTGTTTTCATTTTCTTTACATAAATACCCAGGAGTGGAATTGCTAGATCATATAGCAGTTCTATTTTTAATTTTTGAGTAACTACCACACTGTTTCCACAATGAGTGTGCCAATTTATATGCCCACCAACAGTGCACAAAGATCTCCTCTTCTTCACATTCCCCATTAGACCTACTATCTCTTTTTTATAATAGCTATTCTAACAGATATGAGATTATATCTCATAGTGGTTTTGATTTTCATTTCCCTAATGATTAATGATATTGAGCAATTTTGCATGTATTGTTCATCTGGATATCTTCTTTGGAAAGATCTCTATTCAGATCCTCTGTCCATTTTTTAATCCTATTTTTCTTTTCTCTCTCTTTTGTTATTGAGTTGTATGAGTTCTTTATATATTTTGGATATTAACTTCTTATTAGATATATAATTTGCATATATTTTCTCTCATTTGGTAGGTTGCTTTTTCATTTCATTGATAGTTTTCTTTGCTGTGCAGAAGGTTTTTAGTTTAATGTAGTCCATGTGTTTATTTTTGCCTCTGTTGCTCTTTGCTTTTGGTATCAAGCATGGGACATCTTATTTGGTCATTTTGCACTGCCATGTTGAACAGAAGTGAGAAGAGTAGGTATTCTTGCTTTGCTCTTGAGCTTGTAAACTCTTTCCATTTCCCCAGAAGACTTTTTTAATTTAAAATTTGGGGTGACACTGGTTAACAAAATTATATAGGTTTCAGGTGCACAATTCTACAACACATTACCTGTACACTATATTGTATGTTCATCACTCCAAGTCAGGTCTCTGTCCATCACCATTTACCCCCCCCCCCATACCCCTTCACCTTCTTTCACACCCCATCTCTGGTATCACCACGCTGTTTTCCGTGTCCATGAGTTTTCCTGGAAGACATTTTCTACTTTCTATTTCAATATTTGAATTGGTACTTTCAGCTATTACTTTTGATGACTAGTGTTCCTACTTCAGACTTAACAGTCTACTGCATAATTCTGGAATTTCTACTAAGACTACAGGACTGAGCTCAAATTTTTATGGAGCCTTTTCTGATTTCCCAAAACATAGTTAGAGGCTTCCTTTTCTATGTACCCAGGTCTAGTTCTTCACATATCCCTGCTTTATAGCAGTAATCATATTGCACTATAATTATTTATCTCTGTCTCTCCCACTAGTGTGTCCTTGAGGGAATGTGCCTTACTCTTCTTTGCAGTCCCAAAACTGTGCTGAGAGCCCCTCTAATGCCCACTGATGGATAGATGAAGAAATAAAAGTCAAAGTTTAACAGCTGAACATTTCACCTTTCTATTTGCATTAGAAAATTTCCCCTTTTTTCTCTTGATGCCCCTGTATGTGAGTGCATGCCCATCTGTATCCCTGAGATATTTTCTTTCATATCTTCCTCTATTATCTTTACATTGGTGCCTGTATTGCAAATTTCTGAATTTCTTAGAAGAAAGGGTTCTGTGTAGAAGAGAGTATAGATTTCTTTTAGGTAGTAACAAGGTAAAGGGCCCAAATTTGCTGTCTAACTGAAATCAAAGAAAAAGTATTTATCCAAGACTCAATTTATTTCATTTTCTCTTTGTTATGGGATGTCATGTGATACTTATATTTACTTTAAAATGAAATGTGCCAATAAATGTCCTCCAGAACTAGGATACAAATTATATTTGGATTCTAAGTAATTGTAGCTTATGAAGGTAGAACTCTTTGCTGATGAACCTACATAGTCTTTTTTCTTTTCCTCTAGTATTCACTACCAAGGTAGTGATGATCTAGGGAAAGTTCTGGATGAATTATTCAGGTAAATTGTCATGAAAATACTTTTTATGATTATTTAGAAAAGTTTTTTCAGCTTTACTTGTTATTGTCATATCATGTAAATTTTTAGAACTGTTGACAAATATAGGAAGCCTTTATCAGTATTCTTTGTATGAGCTATCACAGATGTGCTTGTTTTTTATAGTATACTTTATGCTCCACACTGCAAATCCAGGGATCTCATGTATTATTTTAAGAAGTTGGATATGCATGAGATAGAGGAACTCAGAGCTTGGGCATTGGTGCTAATGACACTCTTTGATCTAGCACTACTTACTGTTTACTGGATATTCTCAATTTTTGGTTATTAAACTGTGTTCAGATAAAGATTAAACCACTAAAGTGCTTTCAAACCAGGTGTTTAAAAATTTAAATAAACTTTTATTTAGAATAATTTGATTTATAGTTTCAAGCCACTTTTCATGTTTTCTAATTTAATCTTCATAATATTGAGAGATGAGCATTTTAAGATTTAAAGGGATATGAGGATCTTATGTAAAGTGTTAGCACCAGTCAGTTGTGGGCTCCATGCTGAAGAGATACATCAGTGTTAACAGCTTTTGTACAATAAATATTATTAGGAGGCAGTCACAATAGCTATAAGATTATTATGTAACTAACTAAAAGCAAGTATCTTTTTAAAAAATCCCCTTTCTTTTTGTCAATCCATTATAGTTGAGCTAACTTCTCCTAAGTTTAGTTTGTTTCCTTGACAATTCATTTCTTTATTTTCTTTATTTAAAGTACTTATAAAGTCCTCGTAGGACAATTAACCCCAGTTCTCTTAGAATGGCTCTCTTTGGGCACAGCAGAGCACTGAGGAGCTGAGCACGAAGGTATCCTTGCAACTGACCACAATGCATCTGTCTTTTAATACAAATACTTGCTCTAGACAAACCTACCATAACTAATTGATTGGACCAGCCCTGGCCAGGTAGCTCATTTGGTTAGAGTGTCTTCCCAATATTCCGAGATTGTGGGTTTGATCCCTGGTCAGGGCACATACAAGATTCAACCAATGATAGCAGAACAACAAATCAATGTTTCTCCCACTCTCTCTCTCTCATAATCAATAAATAAAATTTTCAAAAAACAAGAAATAGGCCCTGGCTAGCTTGCTCAATGGGTAGAGCGTCAGCCTAGCTTATGGACTTCCCGGGTTCTATCCCTGTTTAGGGCACACAAGCGAAGTGACCATCTGCTTCTCTTCCCTTCCCTCTCCCCTTTCTCTCTCTCTCTTCCCCTCCTGCAGCCAGTGGTTCCACTGGTTCGAGCATTGCCTCAGCCACTGAGGACAACTTGGGTGGTTTGAGCATCAGCCCCAGATGGGGGTTGCCAGTGTATCCCGGTTGGGGCGCACGTGGGAGTCTGTCTATCTCCCCTCTGCTCACTTAAAAAAACAAATACTGGACCTTTGTAGGCCAGTTCCCCCAAACATGGAGTCATGTAGTTTAGGTTTTACCTGAATCAGGATGTAGGAGTGGTGGGTACATGTGAAGCTATTGGCAGTGCCCCTGCTTGCAGCATATCTACACCTATTGCCCCTCCACCCCCCCACCCCCAGCTTTCCTTTGCCTTCACTCATGGAACTCGTCAGGCAAACCTTTCACTTACAAGAGGTTGTGCATCTTTTACCAAGACTCTGTGCATGTGGTTGAAGTCCCAAGATATTTGTGCTTTTACATGTTTTCCAGCATCCAGCTATGATTGGAACAAGATTTGAGAAGTTTCGATGTTGAGGTGTCATCAAGTGATTGCCTCTGGTTTCTTAGGCTTTGGCTGTAGTGACAAACCAAGACCATATCACTACTCCATATTTGAGCGGGCCAGCCTTGTGGAGGCACTTTTGCAGCATCTGGAGCTTCAGAACCACAGAGTCAACCTTTTGTCTCATGATTATGGGGACGTTGTTGCTCAGGAGCTTCTCTTAGGTTCAAGCAGAATTGATCTGGTCAGCTTACCATAAAGAGTCTCTGTCTGTCAACTGGAGGTGTGTTTCCTGAGACTGACCATCCTCTTCTTTTCCAAAAGCTTCTCAAAGGTGGAGGGAGGTAGTCACCCATCCTCACACAATTGATGAATTTTTTTGTATGCTCTTGAGGTCTTACACTGCCCTCTGAGAGTAAACTGGGCAGGGATATGCAACAATGATGGGATGTTAGTTATCAACAGTCCCTTACAGTATATCAGTTGGAGGAAGAAGTTTAGAAGATTCTGAGTGGGAGCTCTTGCCTCTGTTAACTATTCCTATTCATTTTATCTACGGGCCTTTGGATCTGATAAATCCCTATCCCAAGTATTTGGAGCTATACAGAAAAATGCTGCAGCAGTCCATAGTGTGGATTCTGGTGACAACATTAGCCACTAACCACAGCTAGATCCTATGTGCTTCTTGAATGCATATATGGGCTTCATCAACTCCTTCTGAGCTGCAGAGGATAGCTTCCCTATATTACCTCCAGTACTCCCTATCTGTTGTGAACTCCATTTAGAAAGAAATGCCCAAAAGAGGTCCTGGCCACCAAACACTATTTTCTCACAAAGGTCCACCTGACACACATTGGTGAACAGCACATAGTAAAAAGCCTATAAAAGCTCCGACTGAGGGTGATCTAATGATCCACCTCCCATTCCTTTGACATCTGATCAAGTGAATGGACTTGCCTTTGCTGTTGTGTTAGTAGGAAATTCTGAAGAGCACTACTACTCATGATGCAGAAAGACAGACATCCTCTGGCATAAAAGTCTTTTAACATTTCTATGGACTTTTCTGAAATATTTAAAACTGCTAATTTCTGGCCTAGCCCCAATTAGAATCTCACAGTAAAGGATGAGGAGATGGTGCCTGCTTACCTCCCCTTGAACGGCTTTGAGGGAACATGCTTTTTTACATTTCCTAAGCAGCACGGCTTCAAGGGAGAGTGTGTCTTTCTTGTCATAACTTTGGATTTAGTCTCATCAGCTACATCTAATTATAGATATTATGTTAAAATAGATTTTGCTTTAAATAATGCAGTATTCTAAGTGTACCTTAAGATTATGATTTACTTACACGTCTTATATATATTTTAGAAGGGTACTAAACCAGCAGACACTTTGGCAGAGTAGTGAACCTTATTAAACTTATTTAACTGCTGAATAAATTTAAGTAAATTCAAATTATTTACAGAATGTTCTAAAAAAAAAGAACATTAAAGACCAATAGCATGTATACCAGAGATTTACTGTGGTTAGCTAGAGAGACCAATTCTAACAGCAAATGACAGCGTGACTCTTCTTCATACCTCAGTGCTTCGAAGTACATCCCTCCTGAGCTAACATGGAGGGGAAGGAGGCATTGTACAGTCTAAGTCAGGGGTCCCCAAACTACGGCCCGCGGGCCGCATGCGGCCCCCTGAGGCCATTTATCCGGCCCCCACTGCACTTCCGGAAGGGGCACCTCTTTCTTTGGTGGTCAGTGAGAGGAGCATAGTTCCCATTGAAATACTGGTCAGTTTGTGGATTTAAATTTACTTGTTCTTTATTTTAAATATTGTATTTGTTCCCGTTTTGTTTTTTTACTTTAAAATAAAATATGTGCAGTGTGCATAGGGATTTGTTCATAGTTTTTTTATAGTCTGGCCCTCCAGTGGTCTGAGGGACAGTGAACTGGCCCCCTGTGTAAAAAGTTTGGGGACCCCTGGTCTCAGTGATCACGCTCAGTGTACTGATTTCCTTTTATGATGATTGCTTAACTCCTCATTGGTTGTTCCCGAGAGACTTCCTCACCTAGCTTTGCAATTCCTGTTCTTTACAGACAGGAAAATTCCGAAAACTTTAAGAACATTCTGGAAGGCCTGTGAGCAAATGGTGAATGCTTTTTTATATTTTTAAGCACAGTTTCATTGTTTTAGTCAAAACAAGATTATTCAATGATTTAAAATTATTTTTAATTAGCAACCAAGTATAACAACTGAAAGTGCAATATTTATTTTCTATTAATAAAAATGAATTTTGACCAAAAAAATAGTATTTGTTGAGCTCATCTGGGCTAAGCAGAAATAGTGTCATGTAAGCCTCACAGTTACCCTTGGCCTGGGTGCTCTTCCTACTCCTCATTTACAGATGAGCACACTGAGGAACATATCCTGCTAATGGCTGGACTAGAACTTGAACTCCAATCAGCTGATTCTAAAAGACCCTGTGCTTTTTTTCTTACACAGAGAGGTACCTTTTTCATCCCCCCACCCTCACCCTGGTGAACAATATGCATCTCATAGCCCTTTTGTGGCGTGGGTCTCTGTGCTAGTGTCATATTTCTGGACCTCGGCTAATGGCTGGTATTCAATTAGTACGAAGATCAAATGAGTCCAGGCTGCAAAACCAGCACCTTGCCCTTCCTGAGTAAAAGATTCTCATTTACAGCTATTAATATTGAAAGAGATGAGATACATCATTGTATCAGTCATTAATTTCCCGCTGCCTTCATTGTAGAGCTGCAGGACAATTCTGGGCGCAGTTCAAGGCACCTAAGTAAGGAGAGGAAGTGAAGGATTCGAAGATTTAGGAGCCATAGGACTCTTAGCTTTTTATTTTTCTTCCTCATTTGATGGATGAAGAAAGTGAGGCAGGGAAGTTAAGTCTCCTGTGCAAAGTACATTAGACTGGAGCAGCTTAAATTTAATATGCACACAGAATCACTTGGAAGCTGTGAAATTGTAGGTTCCAATTCTGTAAGACTGAGATGAGGCCTGAGAGTGTGCATTTTTAATAAGCTCCCAGGCAAAGTTAATACTTCTGGTCTAGGGGCTGTTCTGTGAATAGGAAGGGAGAGTGAAGCACGAGGACAGAGAGGATAGTAAGAGTTGGAGGAGGAAACCAGGTCTTAATAAGAGCAGTAATAGGTAATATGACAGACTGGTCTTTACGACGGTTTTAATACTCAGATGCTCTTTCAAAAATAGTAATTTATAGGCAGTGATATGATTTCACATGCCATCATGAGGGTTAAGAATTTTAACAGACTGGAACACTAGATTGATTTTTAATGTGCTTAAAGTTGAGCAGAATGAATATGACCCCCCAAATTCATTGTACCAATACAGAATAGGAAAGATACAATTTAATAGCCACCTGTGTGAAATACCTAGAGGCTTTAGTTGCTTATAAGTTTATTGAGTCAATAGCATGATGTGGTTGCATTAACAGAAGCATAGTATGTGAGGGGAAGGGAGGTGGTTTCCTCCTACAATGCATAAGTCATAACATGCCTAGAGGATGTGTTCAGTTTGGTGTGTGTCACTTAAAAAGGGATTTTAGAAACCTGAGTTCATCCAGGTGAGCAAGCATGGGATATCTGGGGATGATGCATTTGAGGAATAGTTGAAGAAATTGAGTGTTTAACCTGGACATTAAAGTGTCATATATAACAATGTAAGGCCTGACCCAAGTATAAGGTCTACCGGAAAGTTCTGTCCGTTTCTATCACAACAAGTTTCGACACGTAAGTACATGTTTATTTGGTGCATGTGTGCCTCTCTATTTTTATCACTTAATGTATACATACTGACGTAGCAAATTAACTGAAACAAAGTTGATTCACGTTAGTCTTATGTGTGAAGCGATAGCGTACCCATGGCTACTGATAAAGTTCATTTACGCCACTGTAATTTTTACGAATTTCAACAAGGAAAAAATGCTACAGAAGCATGTCTGTCACATCCACCATATTCCCCAGACTTAGCACCCTCCGACTATCACTTGTTTTTGTCCTTACAAAATTTTTTGAAGAGCAAAGAATTCAAAAATGAAGAAGATATCAAACAAGCACTGGTTCAATTTTTCGCATCAAAAGATAAAACATTTTTCAAAAATGGGATATACAAATTGCCCTCACGCTGGCAAGAAATCATTAATAATAATGGCAATTACATTATTTAATAAAGTTTATTGATGGTAAGAAAAATTTGTATGTTGTTTTATTCCAAAAATGGACAGAACTTTCCGGTAGACCTTATATTTAAAGGGATATCATGTGAATAATAATATTAGACTTATTCTGTGTGAACTAGAATCAGTTAAAGTGGCTAGACACAGATTCTAACACACCTAAGACATTTGTAGGGAGACTGAGGAAGAGAACTGGGATTGGAGTTGAATTCCAGCTATGTGAAATTAAGCAATTTACTTAGCTACTGTCTTGGGCTTCCCATTTTTAAAATGGTGTGGAGGGGAATCATTCTCCCTGGTCATTATAAGGAGTCAATGAGATAATATGTGAAAAAACATGGCCAGTGTGACAAAGAATGCTGACTCTCACTTTTTAAAGCAACATCATAGAACTGGAGCAGTCTAGCCACAAAAAAGAAAGTATCTCAGGAACAGTGAGTTCCCTGTTATTGGAGGCATACAAGCCAAAGACAATTAACCTCTTGGGAATTTGAAGTCAGAACCTTGCACAGAGGTTTGCTGCCAGACAGGAAGTTGATATACAATGATCATGCTTTATAAGGCCCCTTCCAATTTTAAGAGTCTGTGCAAGCTGACATCACCACTCTTTTCTTGGCTATTAAAAATGCAGATAGAAAAACTGCTTCATTCAATTGTAATACTATTTACCCAGGGGTAGTCAACCTTTTTATACCTACTGCCCACTTTTGTATCTCTGTTAGTAGTAAAATTTTCTAACCGTCCACCAGTTCCACAGTAATGGTGATTTTTAAAGTAGGGAAGTAATTTTACTTTATAAAATTTATAAAGCAGAGTTACAGCAAGTTAAAGCATATAATAATAATATAAATAATAATTACAAGTACTTTATGTCAGATTTTCACTAAGTTTGGCAGAATAAATCTTTATAAAACAACTTACTATAGTTAAATCTATCTTTTTATTTATACTTTGGTTGCTCCACTACCACTCATGATAGCTGGAATGCCCACTAGTAGGCAGTAGGGACCAGGTTGACCAGCACTGCTATTTACTTCTCAACCTAAGATAGGGAGGCAGAAATGGACTTTATTTTGAGCATTTCATTCCCTACTCCCAAATCGAATCTTTTTTTTAATTCTAAAATGATACCATTTCTATTTTATGAGGTTATCAAGGGCATGTGTACCATATAGACTGGCTTTCTATGTGGTATGATTTGAGGAGGGCAAAGAAAGAACTCGATCATACCCAATTATTTATTCCATTGGTCCTGCTATATACTTTAAAATTACTCTAGTGTCATTTCTTTGTATAGAACTATCAAATGTGAATTTTATCTAGAGTGACTAATGCCTTAAGCCATTATCGGTGATGAACATATTGGCCAGACTTAGTTTGGTCATTGGTATGGTACTCAGTGCTCATGAAGATGCTCTGCTCAGTTCTGCTGTAGGAGCATTGTTGATTGGCGGGTCCCAGCTGCTGGCCTGAGAGAACCTTCGCCTTATTTGCACCAAGTCATGTTTCCTGTGGGCTCCTCCTAGGCAGTGACTGACAGCCAGGGTAGTAATGTGCAGGTCTGTTCCTGATGGATGCAGTCTCCTCTCCAGTCTCCTCTCGTGGGTGACTTTAATTCAGACCCCCCATCAGCCTGGCTGAACCTTTCTAGGAACTGTGCTGCAGTCCCAGACTCTCCTGTCAATGTAAGAAACGTCCAAACCTGTAAGAATTTTTATGAGTTTATTTGAGCCAAACTGATGACAATTGCCAGGAAGCAAAATCTCAATGGATTGAGAAAATGCTCTAGAAAATGGCAGTTTAGGCCCTGTCTGGTTGGCTCAGTGAATAGAGTGTCAGCTTGGCATGTGGACATCCCTGGTTTGATCCCCAGTCAGGGCACACATGAGAAGTGGTGTTACAGTAATATAATGTTGTAATAATTAAATATATAGAAATATAGAAAAATATAGAAGATATATAGAAATAAGTTAGGATAGAATATTAAAAGCCATGAAGACAAGTAAATAAGGCTATGCCCTCTGGGTAGGATCTAATCTAGTGTGTAGGGATTGTTGTAATGTGACCAGCGAGTTCCACAAAGACACCAAGTCCAGATGAATTTTTGAGGAGTTTACTGGCCAGTGACTACAGGGGGCTAGGACAAGCCCAAATCCTGCAGCACCCGTGTTGGTCAAATAAGTTTGTAAATATGATATATATAAATATGTTTGCTTGCTTATAGTTTGCATTGGGTGTGGGGGACAGGCTATAAGCAAGCAGGGTCCTTATAGCCTAAGGCTTAGTTTTAAAGACTAAGCCTTTCCCACCCTTTTAATACTAAGATCTTTTCAAAACTGAGCTTTTTCCCACACCCTTGACTGTTGCATGATGTGGGGTGGTGCACTCTCATGAGCAATCCCATTATGCCTCAGATAAGTGACTTTGTATCAGAGACTTCCTTGTTTGTATATTGGATTAAAGGTTTTGATTTCTACACTATAAAATGGGGCAGAGTAGCCCATGCTGGAGGAGAACAGAAAAGGCTGCGTGGAGGAAAGGAGAAGCAGCCAAGATGGTGGAGTGCTGAAGGAGAAGCCAGTTTGTGCAGAGAGAAGATGGGGAACAGAGGTGAATAAGGCTGGTGAGGTAGAAACCCTTGATTCTAGGAAATTCAGATGAGTCTGTGGCTTTGGGAGCCCTATATGGAAAGGGAAATGTTTTCCCACTGTGTGTATTTCTTGCCCGCCGGGTGCAAGTTAGGATTAAAGTTTATGGCCCACCAGTTTTTGGCTCTGTTGTTTCATTACTGTCTGCCTGAATTCAATGAGAACCTGCATGTGAATGGCCACGATGGCGGCCCCTAGCCATACATTTGGCATAATCTGTGGCAGGAATCAATACAGATTGGTATGGAGCTGCCACCACCTTTGAGCAGTGGAGTAGAGGACTCGCTGCTGTTATGGTTCCCCATGGCTGTCCTTTGGGGACTGTAGGCTGGCTGACTTTTACAGCCATGTGTGAGGAAACCAAGAGTTCCGTGGAAGAGGCTGTCTGGGACCTGCAACCATGGGAGAAAGAGATGCCAACCCCTGGAGCTGGAGCAAGCACCTGAAGAGGCCAACTAGGTTCACGAGATTCACCTAGAAATGAAGCAGCCGTTGGAGAAGGAATCACAGGCTCGTGAGTTGCAGATTGTCCTGGACATTGTGGAGAGCCAGCAAGGTGGGAGTTCGGGGCTGAGGCTGGGGCTGCAAGGCCTGTGGAGCAGAAGGTGGCAGCAGCGTGGGGCTCGAGCCTGGCAGCAGGAGCTGGTATTTTCAGTTCCTCTTTGGAGGATGAGGAGAATTGGGCTGGAGTTGCGATCTGCAGCCTCCAGAAGATGAGAGCCCAGCAGCAAGGAGTACCTACTACGCCCCTGGTAGGGCTACAATTTTGGGACATAGGGTTGAATGCCATCATGCTCTTCAGAGCAGGGATGGAAATGCTGACTGCCATTGCCATGTGCTCCTGCCATGTAAGTCCTGCCAGGACGGCAAGAATGAGGGGGGTGGCTGAGGCCCCATGTGTGTGAAGTGCAAAATATCCTCGGACTTCTTTCTAGCCATGGGAAAAGCTTCCTGAGGTGGGAGAGTGCTTCCAGAGCCACCCCTCGCCCTCGTCAGGGTATTTCACATTGTCCAAAATCCATAAGTCCATCCAACAAAGGAGCCAGTGCCCACTCCGGTCATAGTCCAGGAATCAGTCCACACACATGGTGCCTCAGCCCCGCCTCATTCCTGCCATCCTGGCAGGTCTTAAACTGTTCCAAGGAAGAGCACATGGCAATGGCAGTCAGCATTTCCATCTCTGCTCTGGAGAGCATGATGGCATCCACCCCTATGTCCCAAAAATCGCAGACCTACCAGGGGCGTAGTAGGTACTCCTTGCTGCTGGGCTCTCACCTTCTGGAAACTGCGGATCACAGCTCCAGCCCAATTCTCCTCATCCTCCAAAGAGGAACTGAAAACACCAGCTCCTGCTGCCAGGCTTAAGCCCCCGGTCGCTGCCGCCTTTTGCTCTGAGGGCCTTGCAGCCCAGGCCCCAGCCTCAGCCCTGGCCTCCCGCCACTGCTGGCTCACTGCTGGCTCTCTACAATGTTCAGGGCAATCTGCAACTCACGAACCTGTGATTTCTTCTCCAGAAGCTACTCCATTTCCAAGCGAATCTCACGAACCTGATTGGCCTCCTCTGGTGCTGGCTCCAGCTCCTTCCACTGCTCGATTTGCAGGTCCCAGGCAGCCTCTTCTACAGAGCTCTCGGTTTCCTCACGCATGGCTGTAAAATCAGCCAGCCTACGGCACCCGAAAGGACAGCCATGGGGAACCATAACAGCAGCCAGTCCTCTACTGCAGTGGTCCCCAACCCCCGGGCCGTGGACCGGTACCGGTCCATGGGCCATTTGGTACCAGTCCACAGAGAAAGAATAAATAACTTACATTATTTCTGTTTTATTTATATTTAAGTCTGAACAATGTTTTATTTTTTAAAAATGACCAGATTCCCTCTGTTACATCCGTCTAAGACTCACTCTTGACGCTTGTCTCAGTCACGTGATACATTTATCTGTCCCACCCTAAAGGCCGGTCTGTGAAAATATTTTCTGACATTAAACCGGTCCGTGGCCCAAAAAAGGTTGGGGACCACTGCTCTACTGCACTACTCAAAGGTGGTGGTGGCTCCATACCGAACTGATCCAAATACTGCCAGAGACTACACCAAATGTAAAGCCAGTAGCCACTGCCACCATCACAGCCACCTAGCCCATGCAGGTTACCATTTGATTGGGACAGACGGTAATAAAACAACAGAGCCAAGAACTGGTGGGCCATTACCTTTAATCATAGTTTGCACCTGGCTGGTAAGAAATACACACAGTGGAAAACACTTTTCTTTCTATTCAGGGCTCCCAAAGCCACTGACCCATCCAAGTATTCGTAGAATCAAAGGTTTCTACCTCACCAGCCTTATTCACCTCTGTTCCCCGTCTCCTTCTCTCTGCACAAACTCTGCATAAACTGGCTTCTTCTTTAGTACTCTGCCATCTTGGCTGCTTCCCCCCTGCAATGCTAATTTCAGGAACCGAGAGAGAGTGAGTCCCCAGTCTGCCCCATTTTATAGTGTAGAAATCAAAACCTTTAAGCCACTATAGAAATAAGGAAGTCTCTGATACAAAGCCACTTATGTGAGGCATAAATGGGATTCCTCATAAGAGTGTACCACCCCACATCATGCAACAGTCAAGGGTGTGGGGAAAAGCTTAGTGTTGAGAAGATTTTAGGATTAAAAGGGTGGGAAAAGCTTAGTCTTAAAACTAAGTCTTAGACTATAAGGACCCTGCCTGCTTACAACCTGTCCCCCACACCCAATGCAAACTATTAAGTGAGCAAACATATACATCATATTTGCAAACTTATTTGACCCATAGCTTCCTTCTCAGGTTTTAAACCTGCACTGTGGTCTGAAAGTCCTTTCTGACTTCCCTGCTCTCTCTCCTTTATCCTTCATAGGCATTTTCCTCAAATCTCTTGCACTAGTAAGCCTTGAGGAACCCAAACTAACACAAGGTGTGACAGGAGTGGTGTGAAAAAGAGTGGTAAGATGCAGTGGTAAAATGGGTTTACTCACAGCCCATATGGCAAAGAGGGCATCATCCTGATTGGTATATGGGGAGTGGGTAATCCTGGCAGAGGGTGGAGGCCCAAGGACTAAACTTTTCACCAGTGGTGTCCTGAGAAAATGCCCCAATGAGAGGAACTTCATTTTGGGAGCAATGAGGCAGCATTTGAAAGTGATGTGTTTAAGGCCAGGGGCCATGGACATGCAAGTTCACACTGGATTCAGGCAGACGGTAATGGAACTTTGGAGCCAGAAAATGATGGGCCATTCCATTTATTAAAGTCTCGTAATGGTGGATGAGCAAACAGGCAGGGAAGACTACTTCCCTTTCTCTCAGGGCTCCCAAGCCCCTCAGCACTCCAAACTCACTGGACTCACAGGACCCCACTAGCCTCATCACTCTCCAGCAAAACAGACTGGGCAGAAATACCCCTTCTCAGGCAAACAATAGCCGCTCCCCATGGAGGCAGGCAGTTCACAATTTGCAATCTGTTGCCCTGAGGGCAAGTACCCGAAGCCTTCCACAGATCACACAAACATGGCGCTGCCCCTTGCCAATGTAAAACACAAGCTAGCAAACCTTACGCACTTGTTTCACACTTGAAACACATTGGTTTGCCCAACAATGGGGGAGACAGAGATGTCTACAAAGGCAGTGGACTTGGTTGGTTATTACTTACAGGCATCCTTTATTTTATTGTGCTTTGCTTTATTGTACTTGGCAGATGTTGCCTTTTTTTGTTGTTCCTCATTGCTTCTCATACGTGCCTTGAGAGGGGGTGGCTCCAGCTGAGCCAGTGATCCCTTGCTCAAGCCAATTATCTTGGGCTTCAAGTCAGTGACATTTGGGCTCAAGCCAGCAACCATAGAATCATATCTATAATCTCATACTCAAGCCAGTGACCCCACACTCAAGCTGGATAAGGCTGCACTCAAGCCAGTGACCTTGGTGTTTTTAACCTGGGTCCTCAGCATCCCAGGGTGATGCTTTATCCACTGCATCATCACCTGGTCAAGCAGATGTTGCATTTTTTTTTCAAATTGAACGTAAGACTTTCCACCAGTAAAAACATTATGACTTGTTGTGATAGGGGAACCCAAGAGTTAGAAATTTGGCTTCAGTAATAATAGCTTTTGTTGTAATCAATAGGAAATTAAAGGTAAGACATAGTTAATTAGTACATATGGTTTTTATTCTCTCTTGATTTCTCCATGACCATTCTCTTTGCAATACATTGAAGAGCTTATCTTTCATGCAGCCCCTGGGAAGCAGGAGGAGGAATCCAGAGATTAAGAATGGGAACAGACAGTAGACATATTTCCAATATACTAATCTTACATTTGGTATTGTAGCATTGTCTGAGTGTTTTTTTTCAGGCATAGGGATGCCAGCTGAACTACTTCCTAGCTCAGATATCAGGCCTTTAAAACCAGATAGAACACAGGAATCCACAGCCCTGACTATGGAGTGTTCGGACTCTATCCAAGTCCTTGAGAAAACTAAGAGGGTCAGAAACCTTATCTCCAAGGACAGCAAACATACCAAGGCCTAATGAAGAATAGGATCTGGACCAGAGAAAGGACCCATAGCCACATTCCTTTTTTCTCCCTCTCTAGCTGTAATCCCTGGATTCGTTTCCAGAGAAGGCTTGGGTGTCTGATCACCCTATAAAACAGGCCTGAAAACTGAGGATATTAACCATTTGAGTAGTGAAGTTTTTTTTTCATGCTCGCTGACACCCAAGAGTGAGTTGTTTTCAAAAAATAAAATTAGTTCCAGTTACAGTTTTATTAACTTAAAATCATGTTTGATAACCAGTTTATGGAAAAAAGAAGAACATACATTTGCCTTTTTTTAAATGTTGCCTTATACATTTTTAAAATAAAAATTTTTGTTATCTCATGCAATTCTTGTGTACCTCCCATCTGTAAATAAAGAAGTATTGTTATTAACAGAATCTCAAATATGTACTCGCATAGGATGATATTCTTAGGACAATTTATAGGTATTTTTATTTATTCCTTACATTTAAAAATTTTTCAAACTGTGGTATTTCTAAAAACATGGATGCAGGCAAGGTAGTTTGTTACATTCAATGCACATCACCCTTGTGTCCCTCGGTTTATGCTCCCTTCTTGTATATGCTGACATACAAAGCATTTTTGTTGTGGCTTATCCTATGAGGCTGTTGCAGGGACTGGCTTTGGGAAGTGACACCCTGAAAGATGAAGGCTGTCTCCTACTGACGATGGTTGGCCTCCTCTGGATGATTTCCTCTCTTTCACAAACTCCTCCAAAAGCTGATCAATGAGGTTCAGTCTAAAGTCATATACTGTGGTCTTCTTCCAGTCTTCATCTGATATACAATGTATGAGTTCAAAACAGCAATGTCAATTTTTTTTTATTTTTTCTTTTGTATTTTTCTGACATTAGAAATGGGGAGGCAGTCACACAGACTCCCGCATGCGCCCGACCAGGATCGACCCGGCATGCCTACCAGGGGGCAATGCTCTGCCCATCTGGGGCATCACTCTGCTGCAACCAGAGACATTCTAGTGCCTGAGGCAGAGGCCATAGAGCCATCCTCCGCACCCAGGCCAACTTTGCTCCAATGGAGCCTTGGCTGCGTGAAGGGAAGAGAGAGACAGAGAGGAAGTAGAAGGGGAGGGGTAGAGAAGCAGATGGGCGCTTCTCCTGTGTGCCCTGGCCAGGAATCAAACCCGGGACTCCTGCATGTCAGGCCGACGCTCCACCACTGAGCCAACCAGCCAGGGCTCCACAATGTCAATTTTATGAAGAAAAAAGTTTTAAATACCATTTCATTGTTTTTCTTACATTTTCTGTGAAACTTATTTGCATATCAGCCTTGTCAATCAAACCCATATTCTCATTATACCTAACCAAACTTAGTGGCTTGGTAATGCTTTGCCTAGTAGTGTAATCACTTTTGCCAGTTGCAATCATCAAGTCCTCATGAATTGTAGTTAGCATGTTGACCTCTCTTTTCTGATGCCATCTTTGAGCTAACATGATTGTAGTATGTTTTGAGATGCATTCACCCTTTTTTATATTCAAAGTTTAAAGACATACATGTATGATCAAACTCTGGATGGTCAGGAGGCACGAGGACATACATGAACGTTCATACTACGCAAAGGGTTAAGGCAGTTCTTTGCACATGAAATCACTGCCTTCTCAGGTTGCTGGCAATTTGATTAAATAAGGTGACCAATCGTCCTCCTTTAGGGAGGACAGTCCTTCTTTTGTAAGTTCCATTCTCCCTCAAAAAGTGTCCTCCTACATGTCCTCCTTTTTGATATTGGAAGACTAATCTGTAAATGTCCGTATTCAATGGATGCAGAGTCGATCCATTGCATGTGATGTGACATATTTGTATTTGACATGCCTATTTGTCAAGGATCAGTACAGTGTGGCGAGACACAATTATGAAACACATGCGCTCCGCACGGGAGACCTATAGAGAGTGTGTGATATACCGAGCACTCAAATGGCTTTGTGTACTTCTTACTGAATGACACAGCACATACAATATTGTAGACTCACAATTATTTCTTTCTAGTGAATATTCAATCATAGACAGGTAAGCACAATTCACGTTTTATTAATTATCTATTTAATAATTTCCAAATACATAAAATTTTATTTACAAGTATTTTCCCGAAATTCGAGTTTTAAAGTGGAAATCTAACCTCAAACCATATCTATTAATAATGCATTTTTATTAAATATTTGCATAACACAGATGTTTTATAATTAGAAAATGATAAATATACCCAAATATC
The DNA here is from genome assembly GCF_036850995.1 of Saccopteryx leptura. Classification (NCBI taxonomy): domain Eukaryota; kingdom Metazoa; phylum Chordata; class Mammalia; order Chiroptera; family Emballonuridae; genus Saccopteryx; species Saccopteryx leptura. Next base: position 309,100,169 of record NC_089505.1, read on the forward strand.
ACTCCAAACCAGTGGTTTTGTTTGATATTTAGTTTTGTTAATTTAGCTTCCAGAAAATTTGCCTACCATGATGTGACCTTTTCAGTTCCTAATGTGCTTGCATCATTCGTGTATCTCTATATTTAATTTTTAATTTTTATTTCATTTAAGGGATGGAAAAATAAAAAAAGAAAATGCCATTTCAATGATAAAATGAAAAAGAAATTTTTATTCCTCATATCAATAAAAGACACCATAGTTTTCTGCAATATTTGCAGCAAAAAATTTTGTATTGCAGTTGGGGGCAGAGCAGTGATAACAAAACACTTGACCACCAACAAACATAAGCAATCATTAGATGCATCAGCTTTGAGTTGTAAAGTAACAAGTGTTTTTTAAACTTTAAATTAGTCTGAAGATGAAAAAAAGTTGGCTGCAATGGCAGGAATATTTGCATTTCATACCATAATTCACAGTCAAGGTTTTCATAGTATTGGATTGTACAACTAACTTATTAAAAACGTTTACAATACAAAATTTTCACGTGCCAGGACAAAACGCAAGGCTATTATGGAATCAGTATTTAAAAATTACTGTGACAAAATACTTACAGAGGACTTGGAAACTGCAGCATTTGTAACAATTTTATCTGATGCATAAAATCATAATGAAATTAAATTGTATCCAACAATTGTAAGATATTTTAAGGTTACCAAAGGCATTCAAGTAAAAAATTTAAATTTAGAATTCATTGAGGGCAAAACTTCTGAAATTTCATCAAACCATCTATATAGAGTAATAAATAAAAACAATTTGAAATCCAAAGTTGTGGCACTAACAGCCAATAATACAAAAACAACTTTTGGTGGGTGAAGACGCAAAGGGGTGAATAATGTGTATGTAAAATTACAAGAGTTACTCCAAAAGAAAATACTAGGAATAGGAAGATGGCAGTGGAGTAGGCGGACGCACAGACACCCAGCTCTCACCACCAAACTGGAATAAAAAATCAATTTAGGAAAAATCAGCGTGAAAAACCAACTCTGGACTACAAGAACAGCTCTCAAAAACCAAGGAGCAAAGAAGGAGCCACAACAAACCTGGTAGGGAGTGCCTGAATCTCCCCTGCTTACAGGAACAGAGGGGGGTGGTGAGGCTGAGAGCCCAGAAGGGATCTCACTCCAGGGAAAAGAGCAGAAAATACTGCTCACAGCCACTTGCCTGGCGACCAGGGAGCGAGGTGTGTTGAAAAGACCAGCATATCTCCCAAGTGGACAGGAAAGAGAGAGGGACAGACTGTGAGGGGCTAAGGAATGCAGGAGACGACCTAAAAAAAGCTGACTCATCTGTGCTGGAAGTGGCTATAGCTGGGGGAGGGACTGATCCTTCCCCACAAAACAGTACTGAATTGCTCACAGATCAGAGATCTCCAGACATCTCTCCAGCTCCAATTAGTGCAACAAGACACAGCTGAAAACAAGAAGTGGGGAGGAGGGGCAGTAAGTAACTCAGGTCTCCATGGAGATCTGAAATACACCTCCCCCTACTGAAGCTGAGAAAACACCCTGCCCCCAGAGCGATTAGTTGGTGGAAGAGGCCTTCAGAGTCTCAGGTTACACCCATCGCATTCCTGGATACAGTTTCAAGGAAGCCCCCTGCTGAGATCATAAACAAGACTATCACCTCTTAAGAAAACAAACAAATCAAGACTTCAAAGCTGCCCAAATCCAAAAGTGGATTACAAATAATAGCTGATACCAACCCAAGAAGACCTAGAAATAACACAACTGAAAACTGGAGGCAGACAACCCCAAGCCTAGACTCAACCAGCTCTATAAGCAAAACACCCAAATACAGACATAATGAGAAGACCAAAAAGTGCAATCCAAATGAAACCACAAGAGACACCTTCAGGAGATGAACTGAGTGATATGGAAATAATCAAACTTCCAGATGCGGAGTTCAAAATAATGATTGTAAAAATGCTTAGGGATCTTAGAACAACAATGGATGGTCATTATGAACACCTAAATAAAGAAATAGCAAGTATAAAAAAGAATCAGTCGGAGATGATAAATACAATATCAGAAATAAAGACCACAATGGAAGAAATTAAACACAGGATAGATAGAGTTGAGGATCGAATCAGTTGGAGGACAACTGGAATGAAGGCATGAAAGCAGAGAAGAAAAAAGAAAAGAGACTCAAAAAGTCTGAGGAAACTCTTAGAGAGCTCTGTGACAACATGAAGAGAAATAACATTCGTATCATAGGGGTTCCTGAAGAAGAAGAAAAAGAACAAGGGATAGAGAATTTGTTCAATCATATCATAGCTGAAAACTTCCCTAAATTAATGCAGGAGAAACTCTCACAAGTTCAAGAAGCACAGAGGACTCCATGAAAGAGAAACAAAGAAACCTACACCAAGACACATCATAATTAAAATACCAAAGCTAAGCGATAAAGAGAAAATATTAAAAGCTGCAAGACAAAAAGAAGCTATTACCTACAAAGGAGCCCCTATAAGGATGACATCTGACTTCTCAACAGAAACACTTGAGGCCAGAAGGGAATGGCAAGAAATATTCAAAGTAATACAGAACAAGAACCTACAACCAAGACTACTTTATCCAGCAAGGCTATCATGTAAAATTGGAGAAATAAAAAGTTTCCCAGACAAAAAAAACAAAACTCAAGGAATTCATTACAACCAAACCAATACTGCAGAAAATGTTAAGGGGCCTGTTGTAATCAGATCAAAGTGGGAAAAGAATATAGCAAAAAAGGAATACAGCTTTAAAGAATAAAATGGCAATAAACAACTACATATAAATAATAACCTTAAATGTAAATGGATTAAATGATCCAATCAAAAGACATAGGGTAGCTGCGTGGATAAGAAAACAGGACCTGAACATATACAGTCTACAAGAGACATACCTTAGAACAAAAGATACACATAGATTGAAGGTAAAAGAATGGAAAAAAACATTTCATGCAAATGGAAATGAAAAAGGAGCTGGGGTAGGAATACTTATATCAGACAAAGTGGACTTTAAAACAAAGGATATAGTAAGGGATAAAGAAGGCCACTACATAATGATAAAGGGAGTAATCCAACAGGAAGATATAACTAGATATAACTATTATAAATATCTATGCACCTAATATAGGAGCACCTAAATATATAAAGCAGACTTTGATGGATTTAAAGGGCGAGATTAATAGCAATACTATAATAGTAGGGGATTTCAATACCCCACTAACATCACTAGATAGATCCTCAAGAAAGAAAATTAACAAAGAAACAGCAGACTTAATGGACACACTAGATCAACTCGATTTAGTAGATATCTTCAGAACCTTTCACCCTAAAGCAGCAGAATATAATTCTTTTCAAGTGCTCATGGTACATTCTCTAGGATAGACCACATGTTAGGGCACAAAAGTGGTCTCAACAAATTAAAGAAGATTGAAATCATATCAAGCACTTTCTCCGATCACAACGGCATGAAACTAGAAATGAACCACAACAGAAAAGCTCAAAAATTCTCAAACACATGGAAACTAAATAGCAGGTTGATAAATAACAAATGGATTAAGAATGAGATCAGGCCCTGGACGATTGGCTCACTGGTAGAGTGTCAGCCTGGTGTGCAGAAGTCCCGGGTTCGATTCCCGGCCAGGGCACACAGGAGAAGCACCCATTTGCTTCTCCACCTCTCCCCCTCTCCTTCCTCTCTTTCTCTCTCTTCCCCTCCCGCAGCTGAGGCTCCATTGGAGCAAAGATGGCCCAGGCGCTGGGGATGGCTCCTTGGCCTCTGCCCCAGGCATTAGAGTGGCTTTGGTCGCAACAGAGCGACGCCACGGAGGGGCAGAGCATCGCCCCCTGGTGGGCAGAGCGTCACCCCTGGCAGGGGCGTGCCAGGTGGATCCCGGTTGGGCGCATGCGGGAGTCTGTCTGACTGTCTCCCTGTTTCCAGCTTCAGAAAAATACACACACAAAAAAGAATGAGATCAAAGAAGAAATAAAAAAATTCCTAGAAACAAATGATAATGAGCATACAACAACTCAAAATTTATGGGATACAGCAAAAGCAGTACTGAGAGGGAAGTTCATAGCACTACAGGCACACTTTAAGAAGTTAGAAAAAGCTCAAATAAACAAATAAACAAATTAACCCTGCATCTAAAAGAACTAGAAAAAGAACAGCAAGTAAAGCCCAAATGTAGTAGAAGGAAGGAAATAATAAAGATCAGAACAGAAATAAATGACATAGAGGCTAAAGAAACAATACAGAGGATCAACAAAACTAGGAGCTGGTTCTTTGAAAAGGTAAACAAGATTGATGAACCTTTAACTAGACTCACCAAGAAAAAGAGAGAGAGGACTCGAATAAATAAAATTAGAAATGAGAGGGGAGAAATAACAACTGACACAACAGAAATACAAAATATTGTGAGAAAATACTATGAAGAACTGTATGCCAAAAAACTAGACAACCTAGATGAAATGGACAAATTTCTTGAAACATACAGTCTTCCAAAAATCAATCTGGAAGAATCAGAAAACCTAAACAGACCGATTACACCAAATGAGATCAAAACAGTTATCAAAAAACTCCCAACAAAGAAAAGTATGGGGCCTGATGGCTTCACAAGTGAATTCTACCAAATATTCAAAGAAGAACTAACTTCTATCCTTCTCAAACTATTTCAAAAAATTCAAGAGGAAGGAAAACTTCCAAGCTCCTTTTATGAGGCAAGCATAATTCTGATTTCAAAACCAGGCAAAGACAACACAAAGAAAGAAAATTATAGGCCAATATCTCTGATGAATATAGATGCTAAAATCCTCAACAAAATATTAGCAAATCGAATCCAACAATATATGGAAAAAATTATACATCATGATCAAGTGGGGTTTGTTCTGGGGAGGCAAGGCTGGTACAATATTCGTAAATCAATCAATTTGATTCATAACATAAACAAAAAGTAGGAGAAAAACCACATGATAATTTCAATAGATGCAGAAAAGGCATTTGATAAAATCCAGCACCCATTCATGATCAAAACTCTCAGCAAAGTGGGAATACAGGGAACATACCTCAACATGATAAAAGGCATCTATGAGAAACCCACAGCCAACATCATACTTAATGGGCAAAACTTAAAAGCAATACCCTTAAGATCAGGAACAAGGCAGGGGTGCCCCCTTTCACCACTCTTATTTAACATAGTCCTGGAAGTCCTAGCCACAGCAATCAGACAACAAGAAGAAATAAAAGGCATTCAAGTTGGAAAAGAAGAAGTAAAACTATCATTATTTGCAGATGATATGATATTGTATATAGAAAACCCTAAAGTCTCAGTCAAAAAACTACTGGACCTGATAAATGAATTCAGCAAAGTGGCAGGATATAAAATCAATACTCAGAAATCAGAGGCATTTTTATACACCAACAATGAACAGTTAGAAAGAGAAATTAAGGAAACAATCCCCTTCACTATTACAACCAAAAAAATAACGTACCGAGGAGTAAACTTAACCAAGGAGACTAAAGACTTGTACTCGGAAAATTACAAAGCATTGATAAAAGAAATCAAGGAAGATACAAACAAGTGGAAGCATATACCTTGCTCATGGTTAGGAAGAATAAACATCATTAAAATGTCTATATTACCCAAAGCAATCTATAAATTCAATGCAATACCAATTAAAATACCAATGACATACTTCAAAGATATAGATCACATATTCCAAAAATTTATATGGAACCAAAAAGAACACGAATAGCCTCAGCAATCTTAAAAAAGAAGAATAAAGTGGGAGGTATCACGCTTCCTGATATCAAGTAATAGTACAAGGCCATTATACTCAAAACAGCCTGGTACTGGCATAAGAACAGGCATATAGATCAATGGAACAGAACAGAGAACCCAGAAATAAACCCACAGCTCTATGGACAACTGATATTTGACAAAGGAGGTATGGACATACAATGGAGTAAAGACGGCCTCTTTAGTAAATGGTGTTGGGAAAATTGGACATCTACCTGCAAAAAAAATGAAACTAGATCAACAGTTTACACCACTCACAAAAATAAACTCAAAATGGATAAAAGACTTAAATGTAGGCCGTGAAACCATAAGCATCTTAGAAGAAAACATAGGCAGTAAGCTCTCCGACATCTCTCGGAGCAATATATTTGCTGATTTATCTTCACGGGGAAGTGAAATAAAAGACAGGATAAACAAATGGGACTACATCAAACTAAAACGCTTTTGCACAGCTAAAGACAATAAGAACAGAATAAAAAGACAAACTACACAATGGGAGAACATATTTGACAATACGTCTGATAAGGGGTTAATAACCAAAATTTATAAAGAATTTGTAAATCTCAACACCAGGAAGACAAACAATCCAGTCAAAAAATGAGAAAAAGAAATGAATAGACACTTCTCCAAGGAGGACATACAGATGGCTAATAGGCATATGAAAAAATGCTCAACATCACTAATCATTAGAGAAATGCAAATTAAAACCACAATGAGATATCACCTCACACAGGCCAGAATGGCGCTCATGAACAAAACAACACAGAATAAGTGCTGGTGAGGATGTGGAGAAAAGGGAACCCTCCTGCACTGCTGGTGGGAATGCAGACTGGTGCAGCCACTGTGGAAAACAGTATGGAGATTCCTCAAAAAACTGAAAATCGAACTACCTTTTGACCCAGCTATCCCACTTTTAGGAATATACCCCAAGAACACCATAGAACGGCTCCAGAAGAAGAAATGCACCCCCATGTTTGTGGCAGCACTGTTCACAATAGCGAAGATCTGGAAACAACCCAAGTGTCCGTCAGAGGAAGAGTGGATTAAAAAGCTTTGGTACATCTATACTATGGAATACTACTCAGCCATAAGAAATGATGACGTCGAATCATTTACAATAACATGGATGGACCTTGATAACATTATACAGAGTGAAATAAGTAAATCAGAAAAAACTAAGAACTATATGAATCCATACATAGATGGGACATAAAAATGAGGTTCAGAGACATGAACAAGAATGTGATGGCAACAGGAGTGGGGGGATGGGGGGAGGGGGGATGAAGCGAGGAAGGAGAGAGGGGGTGGGGGAGGGGAGGGGAGGGGCACAAAGAAAACCTGATAGAAGGTGACAGAAGACAATTTGACTTGGGTGAGGGGTATACAGCACAATCAAATGTCAAAATAATCTGGAGATGTTTTCTCTCAACATATGTACCCTGATTTATCAATGTCACTGCATTAAATTTAATAATAATAAAAAAATATATACTAGGAATAGGTTGTAATGCACATATTTTGTCAAATGCAATGAACAAAGCGTCATGTGCCATCCCAATTGATGTAGAAGTAATAATAGCTACAATTTATTTGCATTTTAGTCGTTTTACTGTTCGTGTTGCTACTTTAAAACAATTTTGTGAAGAACCACATGTTGACTACAAAAAACTTTTAGGTATTCAAAAGTTAGATGGCTTGCCCTAACACCTGCTATAGAATGTGTTCTACAATTATTTGAGCCATTCTGTTCATATTTTCTAAGTGTAGACAAATGTCCTAAAATCCTGGAATCGTTTTTCAATAATAAAATATCTGAGATATTAATGTATTTTGTCCATAATCAAGCATCTATTTTTCACAAGACAATTTAAAAGATTGAAGGTGAAGACATTTCAGCTACAGAAGTTAGTCTTATTTTGAATGACTATCCTTCAATATAAATCTCGTTTTGAAGAAAAATTTTTTTCTTTAATTATAAAAAGAAAATTGTCAGACTTAGAGGAATCAAAGTAGTGCAGAATTTTTACCAGACATGTTTTCAGTATATCGAAGAATGGTCTGAAACAAACATCACGGGAAATAAGTTTTCAATGGTGTTTTTTACTTCATTGCAAGTATATTGGACAGATATTGAATCCTGTCTTGAGTTGTTATCTAAAGAAATACCGGACATCAAAATAGACGACAGGTGTCTCTTTGAAGAAATTAGAAGACTGAATGTATATTTAAATTCTGAAAAATTAATACAGTGGGAAAATGAACACATCGAAATTGATAATAGATGGGTGGAAATATTCAGCTATTTCAAAAATAAACATATTCCATGTGAAAATTTATTTATTCTTGTTCAATTTACATTATGCTGCCCTGGAACTAATGTGGCAGTTGAGTTTTTTCAATTGCTAATGATTTTTGGACAAGTGAGAAATCCAGATTGAATGTTGATACTCTAGCTTCAGCAGTTGCTGTAAAATTCAATATGAAGGGTATTTCCTGTTCAGATATTTCCAATATATTGTTACAAGATGATACATTGACAATAAATATTCATTCAATGGAAATAATATTTTTCTTACAATTATTAATAATTGTAAAAATTAATATTTTTTACAATTATTAAAATTAATAGACATGTAAGCATAATTACAATATAAAATATTACAAATGTGTTTATTATGCATTTATCATATTATAGTGTGTTATTGTTGCAATGAATAAAATATTTCTTTTATTTACAATAATGTTTACTTCAATATATTTTTGTCCTTTTCATTGTAAAAAAGTTGGTCACCTTAAAAAAAGTAATTTTTAGCCTGACCTGTGGTGACGCAGTGGATAAAGCGTTGACCTGCTATGCTGAGGTCGCCAGTTCAAAACCCTGGGCTTGCCTGGTCAAGGCATATATGGGAGTTGATGCTTCCTGCTCCTCTCTTCTCTCATTCTCTCTCTCTCCCTCTCTCTCTCTCTCCCCTGTCTAAAATGAATAAATAAAGTCTTTAAAAAAAAGTAATTTTTATTTTTTAATTACAGTTGATATAATTATTATATTAGCTTCAGTACACCCCATTGATTAGACAGTACATAACTTACTAAGTGATCAGTCATCATGATAAATCTCACACCCATCTGGAACCAAACATAGTCATTAGAATATTATTGACTATATTCCCCATGACTATTATGTAACAACCAATTTGTTCTTTTCTAAAATATATATTTTTTATATTTTATTTATTCATTTTTAGAACTAGAGAGGAGAGTAAGAGAGATAGAAAGAAGGGGAGAGGAGCAGGAAGCATCAACTGCCATATGTGCCTTGACCAGGCAAGCTCAGGGTTTTGAACTGAGGACCTCAGATTCCAGGTCAATGCTTTACCCACTGTACCACCACAGGTCAGAGTATATTTGTGCTTCTTAATCCTTCACCTTTTTACCCCCCTCCGCAAACCCTTTTCTATCTGGCAACCATCAAATTTTTCTCTATCTATGAGTCTGCTCTGTCTGCTTCTTCATTCATTTATTTATTTATTTTTAGATTCAATTGTTGATAGATACGTATTTATTGCCATTTCATTGTTCAATCTTTTAATCTTTTTTTTCTTCATCTTAAAAAAAGCCCATTAATATTTCATATAATACTGGCTTGGTGGTGATGAACTCCTTTAGCGTTTTCTTGTCTTGGAAGCTCTTTATATGTCCTTCAATTCTAAATGAGAGCTTTGTTAGGTAGAGTAATCTTGGTTGTAGGTCCTTGCTTTTCATCATTTTGACTATTTCTTGCCACTCCCTTCTGGCATGTTAAGTTTCTGCTGAGAAATCAACTGGCAGTCTTATGGGAACTTTATAGGTAACTGACTGCTTTTCCTTTGCTGCTTTTAAGGTTCTCTTTCACCTTTGCATTTTAATTATGATATGTCTTGGTGTGGGCCTCTTTGGATTCATCTTGTTTGAGATTCTCTGCTCTTCCTGGGCTTGTATGTCTTTTCACCAGGTTAGGGAAGTTTTCTATCATTGTTTTTTCAAATAGATTTTTGTGTTTGTTTTTTTGAAGTGAGAGGAGGTGAGATAGTGAGACAGACTCCACATGTGCCCCAACCAGGATCCACCCAGCAACCTTCTCTTGGGCTGATGCTCAAATCAACCAAAGTGCTGCATGCTGAACCTCACAAGGTCAGAGAAAGCCTGCATGGTGGCCTTACAGACTCAGGGACCAAAAGTAAACACACAGGATGGTCTGAAATGGAAACTTTTTAACTAAAAACAGTTTATGGTGGGTAGTCATGTCCTAGAGAATTATTCTCTATCTGAGCAAAGGTTGATGCTTGCTTTGAAGCCTGTTACCTTTTGCATCTCCAATAATGTACCTGATAGCATGCCTTCGAAATGTAGGGGTAATCTTTTTCTGCCCTCTCAGGGAAGGCATCCCACCAGAGCAGCAACCAACAAATCCCTTAATTTTTATTATTATCATGTTAATTATTTAGCTTACCTATCTTATACCTCCCTATGTAAAAGAAGTTTCAGTATAAAGGGGTCCTCGGGTTATGACACAGTTCCATTCCTACAACAGGACATAACCTGAATTTTGGTGTAAGTTGAAACACACCCTAGCCTCACACAAACAGAACACTTACACTTTTAACAGTTCAAAATGGCGTAGGTAAGTATACCAGGGAATGCCAACTCCTTCACTCATAGGCCGCATTACTGCGTGTTCTCCTGCGGTGCACAACCAAACTAGTTTGCTCATGTAGTCTGTAAGTATGACACTAATGGCCTAAGCTGAAACACTCATGTTTCAGTATTTTTAAGTTTTTATGGGAGTAAGCATCGTAAATTCGAAATGTTGTATGTCAAGACTGTCATAACCCAAGGGTTCCCTGTATACATTTTTACTTTTTATCCAATCCTAGAGATTTCCCCATTTTACTTTCTCCCTAATCTATCACCAGGCCCATCAATTTCATGTAATTGCCTTATGTTTCTGTATAAAATAAGTGGTAAGACCACCATTTGCTGGAGCATTTTTCAATCCATTGAGACTTTGTTTCCTGGCAATTGTCAACAGTTTGGCTCCAATAAACCCATAAAAATTTTTTACACATTTGGAAGTTGTTTTACGTTGACAACACTTATATTCCAAATGGCTGATTTGATTCTTGGCTTCATCTACTCTATTGTTGATTCCTTGGAAATTATTCTTCGTGTTGTTACCGGAAAGGGGACCTGGCCTGTTGGGTCTGCCTAGGGCCAGAGGGTAGTGTGTGGGTTCTTGATTCTTGCAGGAAAAATTTTGAGAGTAAAATTTTTATTTTACTTTTTACTTATTTTTTTGTTAAAGCTGGGGACAGTGAAACAAGGAAGGGCCTAGAATAGAAGCAGCAGCAGAGAAAGGCTAGATGGGTCTGCTTTGGCTCTCTGGAAACATTATAGGAAAGAATTGAGTCTAGGCAGGGCTGCTTTGACTCCCTAAAAGTCAAAGAAAATGAGGCTTTGGAAACAGGCTCAGAGTGTTAGTCTAGGACAGGGGTCTCAAACTCGCGGCCCGCCCACCAATTTTGTGCAGCCGGCCGCAGACTGGCCTGCAGACTAATCCACGAAGTTTGATTAGTCTGCGGGCCGCACAAAATTGGTGGGCGGGCCGCGAGTTTGAGACCCCTGGTCTAGGATGAGCTGCTGCTGCCCATTGTTCCCCTGGTTGCAAGTCTTGTGGGAGGAGACCCTTAGAGTATAGAAGATGCATTCCAGTGGGGGGAAAAGAGGAGAAGGGGGAAGGGAATGCACAGTGTGCACCAGGGAGGGAGAGCTTGTGCTGGGTTCTTTGGTTTGGCAGTTTTTTAAGGCTGGGAGTTTAGGGGGGTCAGATTTCAGTAGAATATTTATCAGCTTTTCCAGATGTGCCCTTTCAGGGTCATAGTCTTTACTGATTGGTTAGCCCCAGGATGGGGTGTCATTAGTCATTGCAGCTTGTCCTGGGGTCATCCACCTGGTTTTGCTGCTTTTCTGGGCCTGGTGCTAAAATACATAAAATTGACACCTAGATGTTATTATCTCTAGGGAGGTGATCCGCTGTATTTGGCTGTAAATTGCTTGGCCAATTTGTTTAGCTATCGGTCTCAGTTTCTCCATGTAAAGCCAGAAGCCATGGCCAGGGCCACTGTCATAGCAGCCCAGCCAGTGCAGGTTCGCATTGAATTCGGACAGTCGGTAAAGAAACAGCGGAGCCAAAAACTGATGGGCCATAGTCTTTAATTCTAGTTGCACCCGGCGGGCAAGTAAAAATACACACTGGGCTCCAAAACCCAGTCGCATTCAGTGCTCACAAAGCCACTGACTTATCCGAGTTTCCTAGAATCAAAGGTTTCTAGCTCACCAGCCTTATTCTCCTCAGTTCCCCATCTCCTTCCTTATCCCAGATACAAACTCTACACAAAACTGGCATCTCACTCAGCACTCCACCATCTTGGCTGCTTCTCCTAGCCTCCTCCACGTGGCCTTTCTCTGCTCTCCTCTGCTCTCTCTTCTAATGATAATCTCAGGAACCAAGAGGGCAAACTCCCGTTTTGCCCCCATTTTATATTGTAGCTTCACAACCTCTAATCCAATATACATAATAGGGAAGTCTCTAATACAAAGTCACTTCTCTGAGGCATGATTGGATAGAACTACCCCACATCAAAAAGGGTGGGAAAGGCTTAATCCCAAAACCAAGCCTCAGGCTACAACAATTCTCAACACACATTAATATCACCTGGGCAACGGCCTCTTTAACAAAGTGAGCATAATACATTTTATCTGCCCAACACTCCATTTCACTTGCCAAGGAATTTTCCTAGCTTCTTACTATCCTGTTTCAATTTCAGTTAGTGTATCCCTCATTTCTGACCGGTCCTTTTTTTATGTTGTTGCTGTTCTCACTAAGTTCATTGAGCATCCTTATAACCAGTGTTTTACACTTAGCATCTAGTACCTTGCTTGTCTCCATCTTGTTTCTTTCTTTTTCTGGAGATTTGTTCTGTTTTTTTCATTTGGGACGTTTCTTTGTCTCCTCATTTTGGTAGCTTCTCTATGTTTGTTTCTATGTTCTAGGTAGAGCTTCTATGTCTCCCAGGCTTGGTAGAATGGCCTAATATAGTAGGTAGGTGTTCAATAGGATCCAGTGACATAGCCTCCCTGATCACCTAAGCTAGGCTCTTGAGGTGTACCCCCATGTGGGCTGTGAACACCCTCCTCTTCTAGTTGAGCCTTGATTGCTATTGGCATGTCAGTGGGAAAGATTTACCCCCAGGCTGATCAGTTGCAGGGACTGGCTGCGACCACCAAACACAGACTGGCTCTGATCACAATGGAGGATCAGCTGTGCAGGGGCCAACCCCATAGAGCAGGACTTACTTCAGTGGGACTCTGGTGCCCACTGAGTCTGCCCCTTGAGTGTGTCACTTATGGAAGTGGTTGGGTAGTGATGTTTCAACATGGTCTGAAGCTGTCCACTGGGTGCGCTGGCTCTGGGGCCACCCTGAAGGTGTAGGCCAAGGTCAGCCGCTTCCTTTGTTCTGCTAGAGGCCATCTGGCATGAGCTACAAAGCAATCTGCAGATGGCTGCCGCTTATGCTGGGCTTGGAGGTGCCCATGAGCAGCCAAGCTGCAAACCAAGGCCAGCTGCTGCCAGTGCCAGGCCTGGCTTCACTTACTGAGAGGTACAGGGTTTGAGAAAGACAGATGCTGCTTGTTTAAGAGATTTTGGTAGAGTCTGAAGCATGAGCCAAGACAGGCCATTTGTATGGGAAAGCCTGGAAATAGCCTGGGTGGGCCTACAAGTTGGGTGGGGCTTCAGGTAATCACCAGGGTGGGGCACACAGTGTGAGACAGGTTGATGGAGTCTTAAATATAGTGCCTGCCAGCTCTGTGAAGGGAGGGCTTATCAAAGAAAACAGTGGACTCTGCCAGCACTTCTGTCTGGGAGAAAGCTGTCCTCGCACCCTCGCTCTAGTGCTGATGCCAGATAATTCAGTTCCTCCCTGTATGTCCCTGGTGCCTTCCAAGCTGTTACCCCAGTGCTGGAGCTCAGAGTCAGTTCTAATTTTGGTGTGGTTGTGGGAGGAGGCAAGTACTACCTACACCACCATCTTTTTTTTTTTTTTTTGTATTTTTCTGAAGCTGGAAACGGGGAGAGACAGTCAGACAGACTCCCGCATGCGCCCGACCGGGATCCACCCAGCACACCCACCAGGGGTGATGCTCCGCCCACCAGGGGGCGATGCTCTGCCCCTCCGGGGCGTCGCTCTACCGCGACCAGAGTCACTCTAACGCCTGGGGCAGAGGCCAAGGAGCCATCCCCAGAGCCCGGGCCATCTTTGCTCCAACGGAGCCTTGGCTGCGGCAGGGGAAGAGAGAGACAGAGAGGAAGGAGGGGGGGTGGAGAAGCAAATGGGCACCTCTCCTATGTGCCCTGGCCGGGAATCGAACCCGGGTCCCCCGCACACCAGGCCGACGCTCTACCACTGAGCCAACCGGCCAGGGCCTACACCACCATGTTGATCACAAAAGATATCCAATATACTTTAATATTCAGATAAATTCAAAACTAATAGACAACACCTGCAATATTTCTTAGTATGTAACTCAAGCAAAGTAATTCCAGAAAAGTAGGTAGTTTCTATCTGCTCAAGCCTCAAAATGAAGTCCAGAAATCCAAGAGGCTGGTGTAAGGCCAGTAGCCACGGCCACCATCACAACTGCCTGGCCTGTGTAGGTTCGCATTTGATTCGGACAGAAAGTAATGAAACAATGGAGCCAAGAACTGGTGGGCCATTACTTTTAATCCTAGCTTGCACCCGGTGGGCAAGAAAATACACACAGCAGGAAAACACTTCCCTTTCCATTCAGGGCTCCCAAAGCCACTGACTAATCCGAGTATTCCTAGAATCAAAGGTTTCTACCTCACCAGCCTTATTCACCTCTGTTCCCCATCTCCTTCTCTCTGCACAAACTTTGCACAAACTGGCTTCTCCTTCAGCACTTCGCCATCTTGGCTGCTTCTCCTCTGCAATGCTAATTTCAGGAACCGAGAGAGAGAGAGCCCCTGGTCTCCCTTATTTTATAGTGTAAAAATTAAAGCCTTTAAGCCAGTATATAAATAAGGAAGTCTCTGATACAAAGCCACTTATCTGAGGCATAAATGGGATTCCTCATAAGAGTGCACCACCCCACATCATGCAACAGTCAAGGGTGTGGGGAAAAGCTTAGTTTTGAGAAGATCTTAGTATTAAAAGGCTGGGAAAGGCTTAGTCTTAAAACTAAGCCTTAGGCTATCAGGACCCTGCCTATAAAATGTATAGACATAAACATTTTTTACATAGGAGGTATAAAATAACAGTTCTGGCCCTGCCTGGAGGCTCAGTGGATAAAGCATCGGCCCAGAGTATGGACGTCTCAAGTTCAATCCCCAGTCAGGGCACAAAGGAGAAGTGACCATTTGCTTCTCACCCTTCCCTCTCCTCTTTTCTTCTTCTTCCTCTCCTGCAGCCAGTGGCTCATTCAGTTCAAGTGTGGCCTTGGGTGCTGAGGATAGCTCAGTTGGAGAGTATTAGCCTCAGGTGCTAAAGATAGCTCAGTACAGGTGCTAAAACTCCAGCTTTGGCCCCAGATAGGGTTGCTGGGTGGATTCCAGTCGGGATGCATGCTGGAGTCTGCCTCACTATCTCCCTTACTCTCACCTAAAATATAAAAAATAATAAATAATAAAAAAAAGAAGAAAAGAAAAAAAAGTTAACAGCTAATAATTAACATGATAATAAAAACAATGAGTGGATTTGCGGGCTCTGCTCTGGTGGGGTGGTTCTGCCCTGAGGGGGCTGGAATATAAAATTACTCTTACATTTCAAAGATTTGTTACAAGGTATGTTAAGGTAGATGTGAAAGGACAACAGATGGGCTCAACGGAGGTAAGCATTGACCATTGTTAGAGAAAAATACATGACTACTCACCATGAACTGCTTTTAATTAGAAAGTTTTAATTTCAGACCATCCTATGTGATTACTTTAGGTCTCTGAGTTTGCAAGGCCACTATACAGGCCTCCTCTGAGCTTGTCAGGTTCAGTTTGTGGCCCTTTTTCATCCATAATATATGTTATATATAACTCATTTGTTTGTATATTATTATTTTTGTTTGCATATTTGTATTATATTTGTTTATATATTTGTATTGTATATTATTAACACATATATGTTATATTACACACACATATATATAAAGGTGGCCTGCAAGTTGAGGTATTACATCATGGGGACTCAAGTTGGAAGCAAATTCTATGATGTTTCATATTTCCAGACTGGTATGTGAGATTAAGACTCTTTGGTTCTGAGTTCACCTAGTTGACTGCCCAGACTTCCACCTCTCATGATGGTGTGTGGAATAAAAGAATTACATTTGTCGATGGTTTTTAAAAAAATATTTGAAAATAAAAGTAACTCCATGTTGCTAATAGAAGTAAAGTGAGAGCTAAGGTCAAGGAGTTATAATGCTTAAGTAGAAAACAGAAGTTTGGGGTCAATCAAGCTGTGGAATGTGAAATTCAGCAGTGACCCAGTTCTGTGAATATAAGCAATTCACCATATATTCTCCACAAGAAGAAAAAAGTGCTTCATGAAACAGTTTCAGCTGGTGTCTCAGCTAGTACAAAAATTGCTCATCAAGTGAGAGATAAAATTTTAGTGGAAATTGGAAAGACAATTTGATGGTATAATGATATGCACAAGAAACTTATTTTTGTACAGAAAACTGATTTGGGTGAAATCTAGACATTTTCATAATTAAGATCTTGGGGACTTGTGAAAAAGTATATACTTATCTTTTAAATGGTTTAGGTAGGTAAAGAAATTTACATCAATCTATCATCTATCTATCATCTATCTATTATCTATCTATCTATCTATCTATCTATCTATCTATCTATCTATCTATCTATCATCTACCATCCATCCATCTATCCATCTATCCATCCATCCAGTCATTCTTTTTTAAAAATCAGGAGTGCTATGTGTCAGGCATTGTGTTTGGAGGAGGGTTATAGAATTCAAAGGATGTAGACTCCTAAAAGAGTAAGTCTTTGAAAGAACACTTATAATGGATTAAGGACTGATCTCATAAGAGCATAACTATTATGGTCACCAAAAATTTGACAGGCAAATCCACTCAACTTTACCAATCTCTTGATGTTTTCCTTATCAAATATTTTTCAAATAATCCTTGATTAATTGACCCTACAAATTATATACCATAAGGCAGTTTGTTTATAAGATACATAGCACTCATATAGTAATGAAAGCAGGAGTTCTTACTTCGGTTTTCTATGACTTGCTATGGGTGTCTAGTGATTTGAGAACAAGTATTAAGGGTTCTTTCTTGTTTCAGAGTATGCTTTTCTCATGGATGGGAGAACCACCATAGGTGCTGATCATTAAAGTGGTTTCTGAAGAAGGACCCAGAATCTGGGACCAGCTGTTTATCTTTCAGGCTCTCAATTGCCTCACCTTATTCTACTCTTTTCCTCCCTTTCCTGCATGAATACTGTAATAGCAAAGACAGGTATTAAAGGGCTTTTCCTATATTCTCATTTATTGGTTACAACTACCCTTGGAATAAATGCTATTATTATCCCCACTTCACAGATGAGGAAGAAGAACCCAGAGAGATTAAGTCATTGTTCAACATTGTATGTGTGGTAAATTGCAGAGCCTAAATTCAACCCCAAAAGTTCTGGCCCAGAAGGCTCCAACTTTGCTGCTTCTCACACCAAAGCTAATCCAATGAGGGAAATATCCCTCATCTGTCATATCTTCACTCACTGTTGGATGTGACAAAGAGACTCAAAGTGGATCTTTTATTGCCTGTCCATCTCTGTCTCATTTGATTAACTCATGGGGAAAGGAAAAATATTATTAAGAGCTTTAAAACCTATCTCTTTGGGCACTGGGAGAATTCTAAAACTATTTACACATATGCTGTGGTTCTGGTCCTGGCTCCATGTCCATTAGACACAATAAGATAATTGAGGTGATAAAGGGTCGTCAAAAGCAGACACGTTATGTTCTGCTAGAAATATGTCTCCCTCACTCTGCAACCAGTAGATAATGAGTTGCTGTCTTGTGAACAGAAGCAAAGAAAGCTGTTTGCTTTTAGGAATTTCAGTTTCCCCCATTCCTCACTGACAACTAGTGGGCACTGGATGTGATAGAGAGTCCGCATAAATCCTGGTACCAGGCCACTTCTTCCCTGACCACACATCCCCAAATGCCTTTCACTATCTCCCTTAAAGCAGTAATAAAATATAGCAGAAATAAAAATCAAAGTTCTCATCTTAGTTTACAGAATGGTAGAGCCAGCTTCATGTAAACTTGGCCTTTTTTCTGTGAAACATTTTTTGAAAACTATTTTAAGTTGTTGATGGAACAATCCATTTGGGAAAAAAAGGTTAAAGTCATTGTGATTGGGCTCAGGGGACAAAAATCCAGAATAAGCTAAGGTTCCAGGGGCTTTATAGACCTATTTCTTTCAGTTTTGCAAAAGTGCAACACCCTTACCCTTCGAGCTGTTGGGTGACAGTCAGGGCAATCCCTGGCAGGCATCCTCCCCGAGTGTGGAATTTGCCTCTCTACCCACCTGCCCAGGTGCCCATGCTGAGGGAGTGGTGGTGATCAGGCTGTCCTAAGAGGCAGGAAAGCAGAATGCCTTCTCCTACTGAATGCATTATCTCTGCCTTTTCCTCTTCTATCCTTTTTTTGGGGGATCTCAAAGTGTACATTTTTGATTGACAGGAAAACACAATTCAAAAGTGAACTCATCTAGATGTGGTCACGAGTGGTTTGTCTCAGCTGTACTGGATCTGATCTAATCAGATGCACGGGGCACTGAGAATATGGTACATTGCTTAGACTCACAGGACCAGATCACAGCTGAATTTCACATTCCACTTCTTGATTTACTCCTAACTTCTGTTTTATAGTTAAGAACTTTAACAACCTTGACCTCAGTTTTCTCTTTGTTTCTACATGCAAGGAAACCCAATTGTTCCCTTTTTCTTGTTTGCTTTATTTTCTATTATTTTCCTAACCACAACTGTTTCTTTTGAAATATTTCAACCTTGGACTGAATGAAAAAGAAAAGATGTCTATTTAAATGTCTGAATTTTCCATTAGACAGTGCCTTTCCTGAGGGACAGAGTGACACAGAGCTGAACAGAGAAATGTCAATTAAGAAAGTGAATAAACAGTTGGGCCACTGAAAACTAACTGTATCATGTCCTTTCTTTTCATTGACTAAACTTCTTGATTCTTGGTGCCAGTTTCCTGGTGTGCATGAAGCCTATGCTTTACTACATACCAACAGTGTGACTCAGACCAGGTCTTTTAACCTCTTAATGCAGGAGTCGGGAACCTATGGCTCTCAAGCCAGATGTGGCTCTTTTGATGGCTGCATCTGGCTTGCAGACAAATCTTTAATAAAAAAAATAATAACGTTAAAAATATAAAACATTCTCATATATTACAATCCATTCATGTTCATGGTTGCAGGTGGCTGGAGCCAATCACAGCTGTCCTCTGGGACAACACCAAATTTTTATTGGATAATGCGTAATGTACACGGGTCGTTGTATGGCTCTCACGGAATTCCATTTTAAAATATGTGGCGTTCATGGCTCTCTCGGCCAAAAAGTTTCCCGACCGCTGTCTTAATGCATCAGGGTCCTCATATATTAAAATGGCCATACTTTATTGGGCTGTTGGAAGGTTAAATGGGAGAATTCACATGAAATCTTATAGCATTACCTGGCTTATCGTAACCTGTTATTTCTGGCTCAATACTTATGCTTCCCACCAGGACACCCAGCATAATTCCTCTTTTGGTTGACCTCTGAAGCTCAGCATACTTTCAGACTAGGGGTGACTGGTTGGTCCTTTTAATAGTGTAGACTGAGGCACCTGGAAAAATACTCAATTATTAGAAGCATTACTCACAATGATTTTATTATGCTACATATTCTATTCTTATGTACATATACTGCTCACAAAAATTAGGGGATATTTCAAAATAAATATGAAGCAATAAAATATTCCCTAAGTTTTGTGAGCAGTGTATTATGCTACATATGCAGGAATTCAGAGTGCATGGGGGTGCTGTCTATTCTGCAATGCCTGGTTCCTCAGCTGGAAAGACGCAGCTGGCTGCAGCTGGCTTCACCAAGGTTTTATCACTCACATGTTTGGCACCTGGACTGGTATGTTGGTTTCCTAGGTATGCTGTAACGAAATACTGCAACTTGGATTACTTAGAACAACAGGAATGTATTTTTTCACAGTTCTGGAGTCTGAAAGTATAATCAAAGTGTTGGCAGGGTCATTCTCCCTGCAAAGCCTCTAGAGAAGAATCCTTTGTGTTTTCCAGCTGCTGGAAGTCTCCAGGTGCTCCTTGGTTTGTGGCAGCATAATTTCAATCTCTGCCTCCTTCTTCACATGGTCATCTTCTCTGTGTGTCTGTGTCGTGTCTTCACATGTTGTTCTCTCTTTGATAAGGACATGTTAAGGGCCCACCCTACTCCAGTGTTATACCTGCAATGACTGTTTCTAAATAAGGTCACATTTTGAGGTACTGGGGGTTAGACGTCAACATATCTTTTGGAGAGATGCAATTCAACTCTGTAACAATTTGGGGGACTCAAAGGCTGGGTTTAGCCGGCACCATTGACTAAAGGACCTACACGTGGCCTCTTCATGTGACTTGGGCATCTCAAGCTGGGTGGCTAGATTCTAAAAGGGAGCATTTTTAAAGTGAGCATTTCAAGATAACCAGAT
The DNA here is from genome assembly GCF_036850995.1 of Saccopteryx leptura. NCBI lineage: Eukaryota > Metazoa > Chordata > Mammalia > Chiroptera > Emballonuridae > Saccopteryx > Saccopteryx leptura. The sequence goes on from NC_089505.1 coordinate 309,120,841, forward strand.
GGAAGCTGGTTGGCTCTTTATGACCCAGGCCTGAAGTCACACAGTGTCATTTCTGTCAATCACAATCCACCCAAATTCTACCACTTTTGGGGAAGACTGTCAAAGAATTTTGAGGCTATGTCTTACCCCCCTCCCATCACACACACACACATACAGCCTAAGAAGTTTTTTCTGAGTTTGCTTATTTTTATTTTCATATTAAAATATAGAACACAGAATCCCCACTAAGCCAAATAGAAAGGTTATCTCTTCTACATTCCTGTGAAGCATTTTGCAGTGTCATTTTGAAGATGAGATACTAGGCTAAACTACTACATCTTTATATTTTAATTTTTAAAAATCACTAAAGAACTTTAAAGAATAAAAGAAGTAAACTGAAAGAATTTTTGGAAAAAAATTTTTATATGAGCTGAAAATAGATGACATGACATGAGCCGTTGCCAGGAGGTGGGGAGAGTGTCAGGTGAGAACGCTGCGATCCCACAGCAGTAAGAATCAGGGTTGTGGCACAAACCTACTCTCTGCTGCTTGATTTTAGAGGACAGATTGCCAAAATATTGTGGAGAGATGATGTAAATATCAAATCATCCTACTTTTTTCTAATAGATTACTAAATACACTCAGCAATACTTTCTTATTCAACTTTTTAAAATTGGGGCTAGAAAAGCATAGATACATAACCATCTACTGAGAGGCCAGATATTACTAAAAATAGACTTGCTACATATATTTACAAAAAACATGTATCAAGATGTTCATAGCAAGGCTATTTGAAATAGCCTCCAACTGGAAGCTACCAAAATGCCCACCAATAACAGAATGGGTACAGTGTGGTTACTAACAGTGGGCTACTATATTGTATAGGGATAAGAATAATTCACAGCTACACCCAACAGTGAAGCTGGATCTCACAAATGGTGGTGAGGGAAATAATGCAGGCATAAAAAAGAACATACTATATGACTTCAGTTTCATAAAGTACAAAACCCAACAGCAAAGTGAATCCATGTTGCTGCAGCACTGGTTAATATACTGCTCACAAATATTAGGGGATATTTCAAAATGAATATGAAGCAATAAAATATCCCCTAATTTTTGTGAGCAGTAGAGTTACTCTAGAGCAGGCATCCCCAAACTACAGCCCGCAGGCCACATGCGGTCCCCTGAGGCCATTTATCTGGCCCTCGCTGCACTTCCGGAAGGGGCACCTCTTTCATTGGTGGTCAGTGAGAGGAGCACTGTATGTGGCGGCCCTCCAATGGTCTGAAGGACAGTGAACTGGCTCCCTGTGTAAAAAGTTTGGGGACCCCTGCTCTAGAGGGAAGAGTGCCTGGAAGGGTTAGGGGAAAGGCTTCTGGTGATTTTCTGTTTCTCCTCTGGGTGCTAGTTGCATGGGTGAGTTCAGTTTGTGAGGCTCAACACTTCTGTGCATATTTCTGGATATGTATCTTTCTGTAGTAAAAAATTAAAAATAAAATACCTGCACTCAACCACCAGGTTATGACAGAAGAGTGAGTATGTATTATTAAAAGAACACACAAGAACTTACATTGAGACTTATAGTGCTCATAGTCATATGGCTGGCTTTCTTGGCCTTTCTGGTGATCTGTTTTATTTCAGCAAGATATTTTTATTTTTATTACAGTAAAATGGGTATTTTCACTGAAAAAAAAAATATATAAGGGTCTTTGGAGGCAGAAAATTGCTCACTCATCACTTTGAAGGGACCCAAGACTGCAGAACAGGAGAACCATTGGCTATAACAGCTGGAGAGAAGAGAATACAGAAGGAAACCAAAATGCCCAGATAAAATACACACTTTGCTGGCTTCCCCATTCACTTCCCTCTGGCCAGTATTTCTGAGGATTCCAGTTTTCACTTCTCCTTCCATTCCTCACTTCCAATGCCCGTGTCCTACTTCCCCAGGATGTTCACATGGACTTCTGTGAAAATCCTGTCTACCTTTGGGTATCCTCTTTGTTTTACTTTCTCTACTGGGACTGATGGCCACTTGTCTTGGGGATCTTGTTTTTTTGTGACAAACCACCCTTAGTAGGTTTCCTTGCCAATTTGCTCAAAGGCCTTAGGGCCTTTGGGCAGGCAGACCAAGCTTCCAGACTCCCCTGTCCTGCAATAAACTAGTCACCAATCAGGATGCATACAGTACATGGCAAGTTTCCCATGCAATGGCAAGGAAGGAATGGGATTGTTTTGTCAAATTGGCAGCAGCTGTCTTGGAGAAAACTCTGCCACTGTGCTGACTAAAAAGGGCGCCTAATGAAGAGAAAAAGCAGTCACAGGCCAAGACCTGAGCTGAGCAATTCCTCGAATGAGCCATAGAAGAGCAATGTGTCCACATCACAGACCAGGAAAGTTTCCCTGTGGTTTGAGCAGAACTCTGCCTCTTCTCCCTTAGCGAGGTGAGCAGCACATTAAACTTCATCCTCTGAGGCCTTCCACACACCACCACCTCAGTTCTTCTCCACTCCTCGGCTGGGTTTGCTCTTCTGTTCTCAAGAGCAGCATTTTCACTTGGTAAAAAGTGCGAGGCAGCATATGAGTAAGCAGATCATATACTAATAAGGAAACAGACACTGGCAGCTTCCCAGGCTCTGATGAGGGAAGAGCTATGTCTTTACATTGATACAGTTTAAATGTACCATATCCACTGGTTGAAATTGAGAGAGAGACTTAATTGTCAGGTTGTGGTGAGTAGTGTCATAATTACTTAGATTATGAGATATACGTCTTTTCAATAGCTTAAAGGCCACAGCTCTCTTTTTTTTTTTTTCTTTTATGGGCAACTCAGACAGGATCTGGTAAGCCCCGACCCATAACTCATACTTTCACTGAACACTCAGCGGAGGAAACAGGAAGTACTTGACTGTGGTATGGAATGTTCCCTATTAGTCATATAATTCTATTAGTTCATCTCAGTCCTGTCAGATTTAATAGATATATGAGAGCTATTTAGAATTAGTAGGATCTAGAGATAATGCTGTCCCATGTTTTCATTAAAAATTTTTTTTAAATTAAAAAATAACAAACAGCTCCAGGTCCAGTAAGATTAGGTAGCTTGCCTGAAGTATTCCATCAGCCACAGAGCTAGTTCTATAGTTCAGTTTTGCACCCCAACCCACTAGGGACTCTATTTACTGTGCCCCTCTGATGACCCACTTTCTGTAGAAGTCTTTCAGAGTCAGCATGACTTCTTGCCTGAGAGGAACATGTCTATAGGCTGAGGACCATTTGGGAGATAATCAGGAAAGAAATAAGATGAGTCAATTCCCCCCTCCATGCCCTCTTTTCTCTACAAATCCAGAATGTTCAGCCATTTTCAGCATCCACTGTGGGGCTGGGACTGAAAACCAAGGACCCCTAAGGAGCCTCCTCCAATCTGTAATCGCTCTGGGGCAGTTGGGTGTGCACTGAGCCATTCTTGGAATAAATGTCCCTGAGGTCTTGGGGAGCATCTGTAGATATGGGCAGTTCTGTTTTAATCCCAAGCATTCAGTTCTTTGTGGGACACTCTCCATTGTCACCCCAAGTCTGTGCCATGATTCCCAAATACCTAAGAGTGTAAAAATGTCTCCTTTTCTCCCTGAAGTCTTTCTAACATTGGAAGACCTATGACAGAGGCAAACCTTTCAGAGACTCGGCTACAGTTTAAATTGATGTCTAGCAGATTTTGGACATTAGGAGAGTGTAGTGTTTACCTAGATAAATTGCCTTTCACATGGCATTTTAATTCTCAGAAGGCATTTAGAGTGGGTCCCAGAGAAGATTCTGCTATTTTCTGCTCTGTGGATGCTCAGAGTTTTGCCAGGCAGGGTTTACAGCTAATAGCAGTAGAGGTGAAGGAAGTCACAGCCAAACACCATGTGTTACACTCAGCATTGCAGATCATGGCACAGTTAAGTGACCTGACAATTCCAAGTTCCTGAGCCTATCTCTGTGACTAGTGCAGCTGTCAGAAGTAGACAGACCATCTCTGGGAATCCTGGGATGTTTTAGAAAGATGTGAGAGTTTAGACATACAAGCTCTTCTATTTGCTTTTATGTATTCTCAAAGTCTACCTCCCATTCCCTAATTTATTCAACAAGTATTCCTTCAACACTTGCTGGAGACTCTTGAAAAAGCTGATAAATGAGCTTTTTTATTAAGTTCCTACTCTGTGCCAAGTACTTACACATACACTGTCTCAGTTGCACTCAAAATACTGTTGTGTGTTAGGTTTTCTTTCATACAGATCCCAAAATTGTGGTTCAGACAAGTCAGGGGAATTATTCAAAATACAGAGACATGGGGCTATGTTATTATTAAATATAATGTATGATGATATGCAAAATAATAGCTTAACACATTTTCTCAATAAATTAAGTTTATATCAGGCAAGTTAAAGTGTTTCCTAAATTAAACATGTGATTATAGCTTAGACAATTTGACTTTTACAGTTCATTTCCACCCTGAGGGTCTTGATTTTAAAGGCCCTTGTAGGGGTTGAGTGCTAATTTTAAGCAAGATCCTAGTGTCATGTTATTTTTAATTAGGTGAACTATTAATGAATAGATAAATAAAATATAATTGAGAAATAATAATAATTTTCCACTCCTGTGCAAAAGTTACAGTAAAGAAATTTAAAATACATAAACATGTGAGAATAAGATAATGTGAGAGGTGATGAGAGAGAGAAAATTTTGGAAGCTGGAAAGCAAATATGAGGGTAGTAACAACATGCTTAGGGACAGTTGAAAGGTGTATGTATGTGGAGGGGAGAAGCCAGCAAGAAGGAGTGAGAGAAAAGCAAGCCAGTTTTGATGTGGAACCTTGAAAAAGCTTCGAATAGGCAACGCCCGAACTGCTGAAGGCAAGGGTGCTGACCAGGGCTGAGAGAAGGGGGCTGGGTCGAGAGTTTGCCAAAGGAGCACTGGGACCCCAGGTCTCCCCCTCGCCACTCAGGCAGATGGCTTCCCGAGCCCCGCCTCGCTCCCAGCAGTCATGTCTGGCCATCTCAGAAGAATTTTTCTGTATGTGCCACAGCCTTTTTTAGTCCACTTTACCCCTAAGCATGGATTCAGAAGCTTCTCTTAATTCTTCAGTGCTTATCAACACAATATGAGGTGATGATGTTCAACAAATTTTATAATGAAAAAAAGGAAAACCTCCTAAAACAAGATACCATATATCACTATTCCTAGATTCCATTATCACGCCCCTTTGAACATGGTAGACAGTCCTCTGCTGGTTCTCTCTCTCCTCTGGCCCTCACCTCCTGTCCTTGGAACAAGGGCCTGCCCTTCTCTGGGCTTAGAAATCTCCTTTATCTTGTCTTCCCAGACCTACAGTCCAAGTACGAGGAAACTTGTTGACACTGTAATAGACAATATAATAGTTGACAATATAATTGACAGATCTAGTCTAACCTGAAGTAGAATTTGTCATTGTTGGAGCAACAAACATTCTCCATGTAAAGCATCTAAAATTGGATCTCTCCTTCTATTCAGGGCTTCTTCAAGACCAAGTAGCTACTTCTCTCTATCCATGACTAAAACCAACTCACAAAAATGAGCCACCAAGAACAAATGGAAGACTTATCCCCCAAGAATTTATTCTAAATTCTACCATAAAAGCACATGCTTCTAACAACTTTCTAGATCCAGTTAAAAACAAAACAAAACAAAACAAAAAAAACCCAGATATATCAAGATTGAGACACAGTTTCTGAACAAGAGTTTGTTGAGGTCTATCTCTACAATATCATTTGGTTTCCCATTACATTTTTTTTTCCTATTTCCCCACATGATATTTGTTGGTTCCTTATTGATATGCTCATTCTTGTATGTTTATGCAAACAATACAATTTATAGCTCTATTACAGCTTGCTAATGTTACTTGTTTGTGGGACTGTCTATCCTGGTAAGCTGTGAGCTATTTGAGGGCAACAAGTATTTTATTCATCTTTATATTCCTGTCACATAGTAGGTACTCAGTAATGCTGCTGCTGGATTGAATTGGCTGGGGAAAAAGAACAAAATACTTCTCCACAGTCAGCATTTGTTTTCTAGGATCCATTCCAATATACTTCCAACTCAAAAATGTGATTTAAGAGACAAGGAGAGAGTGAGTTGAATTGAATGTTTTGCAAAAACTTCTCTTTATAAATGGGGGGGGGGGGGAATTCAGCCACCTTCCCAAGAGAGCTATTCTGTCCCACATCATGAAGCAATAAGGCAATGAGTGCTGTGTTCAGAGAGGACCCTCACAAAATAAATTAAAATTCAACTCCAGTAATGCAGCCATAAGCTAGGAGGGAAATGATGAGGGATATCATTATCATTCTGATATTTTTAGAAGTCCTTTGGTGACAGGTCAGATTTTTGAGAATTGGAATATGATGAAAATAATCTTGTTATTCCACACAGGAGGCTCTATATATATCAGGCTGGTTTTGAACACTGCATGAAAGTGTTGAGAAAATATTTTTAGTGTTAGTGAAATCATTGGCTTTGGGGGCAAACCCAGGCTTGCTTTATAAAAGATTTATCTTGGTGGTGGAGGCAGGGGTAGGAGATTTAGTGATGTTGGCATCATAAAAAAACATCAGTGGATGTAGCTTTTATTTCTCAAATTTTCAAGAGAAAGCTCCACATGTTAGAATTTCATGAAATATATAGAAAACTGAAAGTTGTTTTTGAAGTTATTAGGAAGTCCTCCTGGCCCCCACCAGATGACCATGCTATCCAGATCTTAAGGCACCTTCATTTTTCCTTACTTTCAGACTGTAGGATTTTGTAGGATTCCTTTTGCAGCTTCCATTGTAGTTATGGCTGACTGGCCCCATACCCATGTATCTAAAGGGGCATGAGGCTCTAGAGTTCGGAACTTTCTGTTTATTTAGGATGTTTGCTTCTTTAATATGCAGCTCTATGTCTCTCTAATTGTTTAGGATTAGTCATAAGTTAAGTAGGACAGAGAAAATGTCATAAATAGTTTATCGCATATCCATTCAAGAAATTTCAGCTAAGTTTATATATCCTAGTCACTAAAAGAGAGCCTATCTGTTCATTTAAAACATTTGGTTCCGCCTGACCAGGCGGTGGCACAGTGGATAGAGCGTTGGACTGGGGTGCGGAGGAACCAGGTTCGAGACCCCGAGGTCACCAGCTTGAGCGCGGGCTCATCTGGCTTGAGCAAAAGCTCACCAGCTTGGACCCAAGGTCGCTGGCTTGAGCAAGGGGTTACTCAGTCTGCTGATGGCCCATGGTCAAGGTGCATATGAGAAAGCAATCAATGAACAACTAAGGTGTCACAGTGAAAAACTGATAATTGATGCTTCTCATCTCTCTCCGTTCCAGTCTGTCTGTCCCTATCTATCCCTCTCTCTGACTCTCTCTCTCTGTCTGTGTAAAAATAAAATAAAATAAATTAAAAAAATAAAACATTTGGTTCCTATTTCATTTAGAATATAAAACTCTGATATAAAAAGTGATTCTATAAGATTTATATATAAGTTGTTCCTTTCTTCATACTTATCTCACTACCTTTTTAATTCTTGTGTTTCTTAACACTGAATTTGTACCTTGAATTTATTCCCTTTGTCTTTTTAAAATATTTTATAAAATGTGACTTAAAAATATAAACCTTCATATCAAGGAAACATTGTGCAGCCTGGCCTGTGGTGGCATAGTGGATAAAGCGTCAACCTGGAACACTGAGGTCACTGGTTTGAAACCCTGGGCTTGCCTGATCAAGGCACATATGGGAGTTGATGCTTCCTGTTCCTCCCCACCCTCTCTCTTTCTCTCTCTCATTCTCTCTCTTTCTCTCTCTAAAAATGAATAAATAAAATTTAAAAATAAAATTCAAAAACAAAAAGGAAACTCTGTACACTTATTTCTTTGGAGTGGAGAGGTGACCACTATCAATAATCTGAGTTTATTTCACTGAATAATAGAATTTTGGTGAATTGAGTCTTATGTGGCCAAGGAGATCTGACTATAAAACTGAAATAATATTAAAATGTAAAATTAAGAAATATGTAGGAGCCAAAAGAAAAACATTCTATATCACTATAGTAAAGCACAGTTGACAATAAGACTTTTAAGTGGCCTATATCATTCATAGTATACCCTAGTATATACTGCCATAGGGTACACATGTTTCTCCATCTGTCAAGCACCTAGACTTAGGCACTGAAGGCATTCAGCAGAATGCAAACTTGTTACTGGCAGAGATAATACATCAATACATAGCATCCGGTATCATTAGTTATCCAGCTAACTGGCCTGTCTCCTAAACGTGGCTCAGAGAGAAGGGGGAAAGAGGAGGAGATGGAGAGGTAACCTTGTTCTGGCCTGAGAGGAGAGTGTAGTGCACAGGCCATCTCTGGGCAGCCAGTGTTGGGGGAGGGGAAGTTAAACTCTAAGAAAAGGGAGGAGGAGGGACCAGGTGAAGATGAGGGGACCACAATAACTTCAAAAAGTTGCTACTAAGCTGTAGTTTCCAATTTGGCAGAACCACTTGTAATAAAATATTTCAGACGGAATTTATATAAGCTCTTTTCTGTTCCTCATGGAGTTTCTGCAGGTCAAGGCCTCTGTTATGTTAATATAAGACATATCCTCTGCCCGGTGGCCCAGCAGGAGTTTGACGCAGGTCACATGAGTGGCCCAGCTCCCTGAAGACAGGTATTGGGAGGTTCTGTCTGGCAGCCATGAGCAGCATTCCATCCAGAATCTCTCTGTAGTTTCTCCCTCCTGACATCCACTTTTCCTGGAAACTGTCTCCTCACTGCAGCATGAGCAAGAAATGCAGGAGTACCTATCTCTATGATTTGGGACTTGGAAAAGATGTTAAGAATGAAGATGGATCAAACATGAGGACAAGTGTTATAGTTGGGAGTCCAAAGGATCACTGTCAGTGCCCTTTGGAGGCTGTATACTGTATTGGTGCCAACCACTTAGTGGGTCTTTCCAGGTCCTTTGATGAGCCCTGTAAACCCTGATGAAGTATGTTCACATCACAGATGTTCATGAGCCCAAGTAGAGAAGGAGACTGTAGGTTGCCAGCCTCCTCCATCAGATTTCTAAAGGAGCTAACCTATAACCACAGGAAAGAGTTTATATAAACATTTCATTGGGGATTGGCACTGGGGCAGAGAATTTTCTTACTTTTCTCTTTCTGCCCAACAAAAGGCATAATATGGTAGGAAAGTAAAAACTTAGAGTGATGAGGCTATGCATTCAATTGCAATCTAGCAATTTAAAGCTCTTGTCATTCAGGATAATTAATTTAGTCTCATTGAATTTTATCTAAAAAATATGGATGATTATAATAAGTGCTTCATAGAGCTCTTGGAAGATAAAATAAGGTCAGGAGTGAAAATTTGACATTTATCAAAATATTGTTTGTGAGATTCCCAGAGGCAAGGATTGGCTTCTGATCAGATAGCCTTTCTGAAGGGAAAAATTCCAGGTTCCTCCTGAGAGGACTATACTTTGGGAGCATTTCCCTGTTTTGGGTTTGTTGTTGTTTGTTTGGGCTTATTTTTGAGAGAGAGAGAGACAGGTGGGGAGAGAGGGTGAGAAAGAGAGAGAGAAGTATCAACTCATGGTTGCTTTCACTTTAGTTGTACATTGAGGCTTGACCTTTGGGCTCAAGCTGGCAAGCTTGGGATTGTGTGAATGATCTCCTGCTCAAGCCAGTGACCCTGCACTGATGAGCCCACACACAGAGCCTGTGACCTCAGAGTTGCAAACCCACGACCTCAGCATTCCCTATCAATGCTTTATCCACTGCGCCACCACTGGTCAGACATCCCAGGGATTTTAGATATGAAAGAAAACTTAGAAATTGTTTTGTTCAGCCTTCATAGTTTAGTTTGTTTTGTTTTAAAAATTCACTCTTTATTTTAAAAATGCCTGCATATAGTTTTAAAATAAAATATATTCATAATGAAAAACAAGTTTCCTACCCCCAGTGCACCTCAGATCCCACTCTCTAGAAAATACTATCATGATGAATTCAATCTTAGACATTGTCTTGTATTTACTGCTCTGGTATAGGAGTATTTAGTTCATTATGCCTGCCATCTATACCCATCCTCCCAGGACATTTCTTTTATTATTTCTAGTTTCTTCATGGCATAACTTTGTAACTTCAAAATTAACAATTTTATTTCTAAATGTATTGTGAGGCTATAATCCTTGACTTCACACTTTGACAGATGGGGGCATTGACACCACTCCCGTCGCGTCAGCCCTCCTTCACTGCTTCCCACTTCCTAGTTTCTGTCATTTGTATTGTTATGTCTATGTTGCTAAGGTTGGTGACATTTACATTCTGTTTTATAATTATAATTAAGTGCCTCATGCTTTGTTTATAGGTTGTTTATAAAACCTTAAAATCAGTCAAGTGGTTAAATGAATATTTATTGTAGAGCCAAGTGGAAGACAGTGATTCCACTGCCTCTCCTGTACAGCATTTTGTTTCTAATTGAGATTTTTTTCTTTATCACAATTTTTTTCTTGTCATTTGCTCATTTCAAAAATTTAAAAATATATTAGCTTTTCCTCAAGTCCTCTCTCTTGCCCAGGGAACTCCCATTCTCATCTGTTTGATTTCTAGATTTATGTTCATATTTGTTATTCTTAGACTTGCCTTTGCTTTTCTGTATTGAAGCTTATGCTTCTTGGATCCCAAGATTTCTGTTTGTTCATTTATTTGTTTTAATTTACTTTATGGGTTGAAACAGATCCTCAAATAATTTCCTAAAATCATGACTGCTTCAGACAATTTTTGTGGGGCATCTTTCTGCATAAATAACTTAATTTCTAAAAGTATTACAAAATTCATGGGCTCATGTGAAATATAGTGTTTTATTGGACCTAATTTAGAATATTAGATAAAGATGAGCTACTTGAATATTTCATATTTAATTAGTGTATGTGAAAATTTAAAAAAAAATTTTTGTATGTTCTTGATTGTCAAATACACTATTCCTGACTATCTTCCACCATAGGAAAAGAGTAACAATGCTATTATTACTAGCAATACCAACATTTCTATTTCTGCAATTCTGTAATATCCTTTATTGAATGCTGGTTCTATTTTTACTTGTGAAGCTGCACCATCCATCATGCCACTCATGATATTGGTTTCCAATGACTCCTTCAGAGGTTGCTGCTGTATTTCATTGATGAGGACAACAAATGCAAGTCTTATCCAGAATATGCATAAAAATGTGAACAATAATTTGTTTCCTGCTTATGTTGAACCTAGCACTTGGGATTTCATAACAGAAACAGAACAATATGTCTTCCAACTCTGTCTTCTCTTAAATTCTTTATGTGGTAATCACTGCATTCCTAGAAAGGAATTATTTTTATTTTGATGTTCACTGCACCCTGCCTTCCATTCACTGCCACCAGTGGAGAAGACTGTAGGAAGAATGAGAAGAGGGACCTTATGGGTACAAGGAATGTCTGTCCCTCATCAGGCATGACTTCAGCAAACCAAGGAAAGCATCATATCCTCACATCGAAGAAGGCAGGAGAGGACATCATTTGGTGTCACATTGAATTAAAGGTGCCTGCTGCCTCCCTGGGTTGCCCTTGGAGGCAGTACCATAACACAAAGCTAGGCAAGAGGTGACAGACACATGGGCCCACACATCCAGCTCAAGCTAAGGTTCTACAGAGTTAAAGTGAGAACTTGTCCTATATTCTATGTCTAGAGTCACTTACGATCATCATGTCAGTGCTATTATGGCAGCTCAGATTCACATGATTCTGTGAAAGAAATATGATACCAGGCAGCAGGAGCAATTCACTTACCTAGAAACCCTCCTGGAACCAGGGTTAGCTCAGGACCTCAATACACTCCCTAGTATGAGTCCAGAATTCCTTGGGGCATCTGGGCAAACTCAGATGCAGGGTAGATGATAAAGAGTGCACTGGGAAGAGAATGAAAGGGGACTGGGCCTACATGGATACTGGTCCAGGCTAGGCTAGGGTGCCCCATCAGGTTCTGCTTGCCCTTCTTGGACCCAGGCACCAGAGGAGGGAGGCCTTAACAAATTTCAAAGAAGATACTTCTGAAGAACCAGATCTGAGCTTGGTTCATCTAGCACTGCTATGTCCCAGGCACAGAAGGGAACTTAGAACTTAAAGAAAGCTACCCCCAATGGGGTAGGAGTCTTAAGATGGTGTTGATTGCAAATGTGAAATGTAATATTTTCAGTTTATGCACTTCTAAAAATGGCTTTTCCCACCCTCATCCTTGATTGTTGGGTTGAGTATGGAATTCAAGGTTGAAAAACATTTTAATTCAGAACTTTGAGTGCTTTTTCTTCACTCTCTTCTCAGATCCAGTGTAGCTAAGGAGAGGTCTGAAGCTGGTCACAGTTCTTGTTTTTTATAGTTATCTTTTAAATTTCTCTTTTTCCTGCTGAAGCTTCTTAGTATCTTCTCTTTATTTCTGATGTATTAAACTTTTTAAATGCTGGATCTAAATTTGCCTGACCTGTGTTGGCACAGTGGATAAAGCATTGACCTGAAACACTGAGGTCGCCGGTTTGAAACCTGGGGCTTGCCTGGTCAAGGCACATATGGAAGTTGATTTCCTGCTCCTCCCCCTTCTCTCTCTCTCTTTCTCTCTCTCCTCTCTAAAATGAATAAATAAAATCTTAAAAAATAAATGTATATTCATGTAAATGACTTAGGTACTTCATTATCATTGGCACTTGATCAACATCTTAATTTGTATGCTTATGTCCTTTCACTCTTAGAAAGTCCTTTGCGATATTCCTTTGATTTCCTCTACTCTGTTTTCATTTCTGTCACTCTATTAATTAGATGTAGGACCTCTTGGATTGATCCTCTATTTATCTTACCTTTTATTTTTCCACATCTCTTTATTCTACTACCTGGTAGTTTTATCAGTTGCTATCTACAATCTAATTGAATTTCAGAGTCATATTTTAATTTTACGATAGTTCTTTCTTGTTAGCTATTTGTATTTTGTTAATGTATAACTTTTACTCTTTCTAGGAATATTAATTAGAATTTTTCATTGTTCAAGTATTTTATTTTCATTGTATTTTACAAAACTATCAATCTAAGTTTTTAAAAAACCCAAAAACTAAAAACTGATTCTTTACTTCAGATAGTTTGAGAAACATTTTAATTAGAGAATTTTTAAAGGTTAAATTGTTTTTCTATGTTATGTTTGTTCCTTTCAGAGCTACATATTCTGTTTGTTTATCTTGGTCTCCCTCTTTTGTGTTTCCTCAAAAGTTCAGTGATCTTTGTCTGTTCCATAATATTTAAGACCCAGGCAATAGACTCATTTAAAACTGAGTGTGTGTGTATGTCTGTCTGCCTGTCTGTCTGTCTGGAGAAGGAGGATGCTTGCAGTTTGGCAGTTCCCAGTGCCATTCTCCTCAGAGAGATTTCTTCTCTTTAAAGAAAAAGTACCCAACAAATTATTGGATTTTTAAAAATAATAAACTAAAGTACAGCAAAAGCTTTAGGAAGGAGTCCTTTATCTCAAACTTTTGAATTTCTTTTAAAAGACATTAAACTCCAGCCTGACCTGCGGTGGAGCAGTGGATAAAGTGTCGACCTGAAATGCAGAGGTTGCCTGTTCGGAGCCCTGGGCTTGCCGGGTCAAGGCACACAAAACAAGCAATCAATGAACAACTAAAATGAAGCAACTATGAGTTGATACTTCTTGCTCCTCTACCCCTGTCTTTTCTCTCTCTGTAAAATCAATTAATAATAAATCTAAAAAAAAAAAAAAAAAAAGAAAGAAATTAAACTCCAGTATCAGTAAATAACTGTGTTACACTGGAAGGTTTGAGCGTAGATAGATCTATGTTCCATCTTCTGTTAAATGATTACAGATAAAATATTTACTTCATTAATTATTCATTTATTCTTTTGGTTATTTCCCAAACTCTTGGGCTGATGACAAGCTTTGTAGTGGTGTGTATGTGTGTTTGTGTGTGTGTGTGTATACACACACTGAAGTACCTGCCTAGATTTGTGTGTTATATCTGTGCATTTCTATGTGGCATATGTATGTGTGTACATGTACTGGGTGCACTAAATTTGGGTTTGCTAAAAAACAAATAAACAGAATTTTATGGGACTAATCTAGAGTATAGCCCTGTTACTCAGTGCTTCCTCTAAGAACAGCACACACTCAGTTAATGTTGCTGATTTTTATCCTTTGCATCTACAAAGCACTCTGTGGTCTTTTTTAACATGTTGATGAATGATGATTTGACCCTAATCCCCAGTCACCCCGTTTGGCCTGACAATACTAGCAACCTGCTGCCTGGAGGGCTCCTGCTGCTCATCATCAGCTCTGAGAAAGCTTTCAAAACACAATGTGTCATGTACGAGAGAGATGTTCCAATGGGCCTGGACCCACTAATCCCACTCCAAGGAAGAGCCAGGAACTGTGACTCCTGGAGCCCATGACTTTGACCTCTGAAGGCACCAAATCCTGGGCTGGAGAGAAGAAAGAATGCTGTGGACTGTGAGTCACCAGGAATCTAAAAGGGAGAGATGGAGACCAGTCTGCAGGAGAAAGCCTGGAAGGAATTTGTTACCATGTGGCTAATTGGTTTTATTTCTTCAAACGTTATAAATTCTAAGATAGCTAAGCTAGAAGGAACTCTTCCATTTTCTATTTCAACATCCCTCATAAGGCCCAGCAGATATTAGTGTGTGAATACTGGTTGATTGGTATGTGTGTCCTATTCTCTATTTCAGTAACTCTTATATGGGATTTGATCATTCATGTATTCAACAAATATTTATTGAACACATACTTTGTGCCAATCATTATTTTAACTTCAGATTACAGTGGTGAGCAAAACAGACAAAAATTCCTGCCTTTGTGGAGAGACAACAATAAATTCAATAATTAAGATAGAATGTGAGTTCTAAGGAAGACAAATAGAAGGTAGAAAGGGATTTCAAGTGTGTGTGGGGGGGGGTGTGGGTTAGAATTTAAGATAGGGTGGTCAGAGGAAGTGTGTGAAGAGCTGAAAGATTTCCTCAGGTAACAGGTAAGAGGCGCTTTCCATTTGGGTCACTTTGTAGTAGGCCTGATACATCACTTACAAAGTGCATGTTTTTATTTGTTTGGTTTTCCATACAACATCTTTTGTCGCCTTTCAGAGAAATCGATGCTCTCGTGCTTCTGTCTCGGCCCATCCCATTACCTACATACTGGGTTTCATCTTTTCCATCTCCTTGAGATGCTATTTCTCGTCTATAAGGAACTCTTACCTTTCTGCGCTCTCAGGTTGAAAATTGCTTTAGGATCTTCCTTCTAAACAAACAGACAAACAAACACCCTTTCTGAATGTTGCATCTACTACTTCCTACTGCTTTATTCTCTTCTCTCTTTTACAGCAAAACTTTTTAGAAAAATGATCCCAATTTACTTTTCTCTTCACTTCTGCTTCTCAACCCATTGCTATATGGCTTTCCTCCAAACCATTTATACTTGTGAGCGTTACTGTGTAGATTATAAAGTCAGTTACTCGGCTTTAAGCCACTTCTAGATTTTGCTTTGGGATTCTGAAAACAGGAGCACACAACCCTATTTCTCCTTTGTCATTTGGTTTCTTCCGGGTCTTGCTGAAGGGATGCTACAGGGAGACTGGCAGGCAGAGGAAGCAGGAAAGATTTGCTCTTTCTGTTCCCTCGCTGATTTGGCCAGCATCTCACCAGCATCAGCCCCACACTACAGATGTAGACATTTGTTCCTGTCTCCTGCTTCTACCAGCCCTCCCAGAGTTATCTCCAACCACAGAGGTCTCAGCCCCTGCTCTGCTGGATCTATCCTCCCGGCTTCTAAGGCACTAGCTCCAGCTGAATGGGAACCCCTCCCTTGAGTTGCAGCTCCCTGAAGTTCTTTTCTTAACTCCAGAGATGTCAGCACCAGCTGGGCAGCAATGCCTCCTTTGAGACCTGAGCCCAGCTCCATGGGACCTCTCCTCCACAGACCTGGATTCCAGAGGCTCCTACCTCTGCCCTTTGTTTCCCTGGCTCTAGAGAATGAGTTGTTCTCTGCAGTTAAAATTCTGTGCTTTCTGAATGTCCCTTTGGCTTTTTCAGCTCTCTTACCCCTGTTTACTCAATTCCTTAAAATAAATCTTCTCTGTTGAAATAATGAGGGCAGTTTCTCTTTGCTGACTAGACCCTGACTGATACAGAGACAAAAGCTTCCTGGTTGCCACATCCAATGGCTGTTTCTCAGTCTCGGCATCATAGCACTTCAGTGCAGTATTTTACTTTCTGACTACTCTCTCCTTCAAGAGCTTTCTGTCCCCCAGCTTCATGATGCCATTCTTCCCTGGTTCTCCTTCTCACTCTTCAACTACTCCTCCTCAGTCTCCCCCATGATCTCTGGCTACCCCTTAAAGGTTGGCTTTCCTCAGCTCCTCCCTGGTCTTCTCATCCTGCTCCTCCTCGGCCTTTCTGAGCCATGGCTTCAACCTTTTGCTGAGGATTCCAGTTATCCAGCCCTGCTCAAACTTCTCTCCAGAGCTCACATTCCTATTTACAACTGCTGGTTAGATTTTTCTACCTGAATATTCCCCAGGCTTTTCAATCTCGGTATTTCCCAAATAAATCACACCTCTCATTCCAAACTGCTCTCCTGCTATGTTCACCATCTGCCCCATTGCCTAAGACAAAATGACAAGATTGGTTTGGACTTCTCTGCCTCATATCCTGCCTTTTCTTGCATTTAACATTTCTTGGGGCAATGGTTTCTATCTCCAGCTCCTGCTATAGTTCAGATAATAAAAGCTAACACTTACAGAGCAATACTCTGTTCCAGAAGCTATATTGAAGACTTTACATAAAACTCATTTAATCCTCACAGCAATAACTCTATGAGGTGAGTCCTATTATTATTGCTATTTTTCATATGAAAAAACTGAGGCACAGAAGTTTATATGACCTACTCAGTCACAGAACTAGTAAATCACAGATCTGGAATTGGAATCCAGGAAGACAGGGTATTAACCTTGCTTTTTGCCAGCTTCTCAAGCACCTTAGACTGACCCCAGCTGAGTCTGTTCAAAGGTTTCTGACAGTGTCTCTGCTCTTGTCTTTTCCAGCATTGTGCCTGGCAAACAGGAAGTACACGAAAGGGTTTATCCATCATCATTTTACATATTATCCATCTAGTCCAACCAGCCTGAGTGTGTTGCCTAAAATACAAATCTTCCCTTGTCATCTGGGTCCCCATGAGCCCAGGATCATGTTTCAAGTTCAAAGTCCTTCAGGAGCTGGCCCTATTGACCATTCTATCTTTGCCTTTGAGCACTGTCCTCTTTACACATCTTCACACACTATAGGAAACCACCTGCATTTCCTGAGATTTGCAGTTCCAGGAGATTCCTCACAGCTCTGCTTCTTTTTATCTAGGCTGCCCTGTCTGCAGTAACCACCCTCCCCCTGCTTGCTGATCATTCCTGTTCTTCCTTCCAGTCTGGTCTCAGGTATTGCCCCCTCTGTGGAGCCCTTCCCAAACCCATCCTCCTTTCCCAGAGAAAGAACAGACTTCTTTCTCTGTACTCACACAACACTCACTACAAATATTGTTGTTAATATGTCTTCCTCAGTGGGCATTGAAACCTCAAAGGCAGCAAGGGTTTTACATGTTCATTTTTATCTGCAGCATTTAGCACAGAGGCTGGGGCATAAGCGATGCTCAGCAAATATATGGGGGTTAGTAAGAGTTGTTTTAGTACTCTCTGGCCAGTTGGTTTAGTGGTTATAACCTAAACTGGGGCTCAACTCTGGGCATAAATGTATCAGCTGAGGGATATAGTCCTGGGGACAGTAACAGAAACAGAAGTCACTTGTGTCTGATTGAATTTGGCAGTGTGATCTTGGCTGCCTGACAGTCCTTAGAATAATGTAAGAGAACTTTAACAAAACAATGTGACCTGATCTTGACTTTGAGAATCCTACCAAACGGTAGGGAAATCAGACACAAGACTCCCAGCAAAGGCAGCATGCTAATCAGCTCCTGTGTCTTATCTCATGTTGTAAGAAAAAAAGAATCATGCAAATGTTGTATAATTGTTTGTCTTCATTATGTGAGCTTGTTTCTCACTTCATTATATACAGAATTTGCAAGTTTCTTTCTGCCTTCATCCCATTTAAAATAGCTGATTTGAAATCTCAGGAGAGGTACATATTAATTAGCAAGACTCCATATAGCAAATATTAATTTTGAAACTGATGTGAAGAATAAGCATCAACTTATACCATCCATTATAGAATGAGAAACTGCACAGATTTTCAAGATTTAGAGATTTGGAGAGGTTGGAATCTATTTTGAGGAAATGCATAAGCACATTTATGAGTAGACTATCCCCATTGCTCCTGGGAATGGCTTTGAGGGATGGATGGGATGGCATGTTGAGCGTGGTGTACATAGAACAGGTGTGAGGATTAAACTTAAAGAGAAAAAATCAAAATCAAACAGTGAATGACTATAGATAATGCCATGATAAGTTTTCAGGGATGTTCCCAGAAAACTTATCAGTTTTAGTTAGTGTTCTCTTGAGTGACATGAACGTGAAATGAGTGGTATTCCTCAAAATTATACCTTGTGGTTACTTCTGAGGAGCATAGTGTACGTATGGATCCTGTTCCTTCACAACCATATAATGCTGCCCACTGCTCCCCAGAGCTTCTGGGGAGCCTGAGTAGACAGAGGGGAGAGAGAGAATGGAGGAACTCTTTGGGGATCCCAGCTCCCTTCCACACATCAGCTAGGAGACATCATGCAAGTTTCGGTACTTGCTCATTCTGAGCCTTTGCTTCTTCATCTATGGAATGTAAATATTAATATCTACTTCCTAGATTAAAGATAAGGGAAGTAAGCTTCTGGAAGAAGCTTAAACAAAGAAAGCCACTATTACACTTTTCTTGACCAGAAGGGAGAAAGCTACAGTGTACCAAAGTTCCCAGAAGAAAGGTCTCAGTGGCTAGTTCCTGCAAACCTGCTTAACCCCTTTTAGCAACCCCCCAGAAAATTTTTGATAAAACCCCAGCAGATACAAACATAGGTTGGCATTTTTATATTTCATTAAAACCCCAAAGCCCCAATTTCTAGCCATTGCTTATGTTTATTCTTAGCTGTATTCTTGATTCTTAGTCAGGTATATAGTTGGACCAAGACATTACTTAGTGTTGCGAGAGTTGACATAGTTTCAGGGGCTCAAACATTGCTTTGGGGATGTGATTGAGACATGGATAGACACAGAATCCCACTTTGAGCCATCTCCTTCTTGGTACTCCTAACACCATGCCAGCCAGTCTCACCACGCTGGCCCTGAACTGGGGAGTCGGCCTGTGTATATGGCAATGGATGTCCCAGGGATACCACACTCCATGATCAAGAGCCAATCCCATGATTAGACACAGAAGTGGAAACTGGAGGAATACAACAGATCTTTTGGAGAAAGTCAGATCACCTAGCTTCACAGGGTTTGGTGAAAAGACTACTCTTTCCCCATCTCCGAATGAAAAGTTCAAGCATCCAGGAAGATGGCTTTTAACAAAGCACTGAAGCATCCCAGTAAATATATTTATGGATTTTCTAAACTTAGACCAGTAGAGAGACTACTGTTTATAAGTACTTGAAAAGTACAAACATTAAGGTAAGAGAAATTTGCAGAAGAAACTATATCTCAGAATGTCTTGTGGAATGGGGTGAACATGAAATTATCAAGGAAGTCTGGAAGATGCCTGCTAGTCTGGGGCTGACCTTCTGGAAAGGCATGCAGGCAGTGTACCCGTGCCTGCCCCACGCCTGCCTCTGGCTGGAGAGTGGGTGGGTCTTCCAGGGATTGATTCAGGGAGACAGATAAGATGAGTAAAAGGAGAGTTTTAAAATTTATGTGAATGATTATTTTCTACTGCCTGTCCTTACAGCAGAGACTAAGAATGAAACAATAGTAAGGCTGACTAGAAACATTTAGGGTGTAGAGAAAAAATGAACTCAGGCAACTTGATAGCAGTGGTTATCCAGGTCACATCTGGAGAATGTGACAGATCATAGCGGCCTTTGGGGCAACAGAGGCTTCCACAGGAAGTGGGGGCCTACTGATCTTGGAATAGAAAGGATAAACATATATTCTTGTATTTTATTTTTAATTAGAAATGTTAATTGTTTTTAACCTCTAATTTAGATGCAAAATTCCCCTTTGAGTTCACCTACTTTTCAGTTAAATCAATAAATGTTTAGGTTGAGAGTAGAAGTTTTAACACAGAAATAATCCTTAAGTGAGTAGACATTTGCTAAGTAGAGAGACATCAGTCAAAAGATACTTCCTAAATACTTCCCAAAACTGATACTATTCCCAAATCAAAGCGGAGGGATAGGAAGGAACCTTCAATGCATATATATGTATTACTAAGTGAAGAAGTTAGTCTGAAAAGGCTATCATTTGTGATTCCAACTATAAGTTATCCTGGAAAAGGCAAAACTACAGGGACAGTGAAGAGATCGTTGGTTGCCAGGGATTGGGAGGGAGGGAGAAAAGAGGAATAGGTGGAGCACAGGATTTTCAGGCCTGTGAAAGGATTCTGGGTGACACTGTTAGAGTACATACATGACATTATGCATTTGTCAACACTCATAGAATGTACAACACAGAGTGAACCCTAATGTAAACTATGGCCTTTAGTTAATAATAATGTATCAACATTGGCTCATCAATTCTAACAAATGTTCCACATCAGTGTAAGATGTTAATTGTAATAATAATAGGGAAAAACTGAGAGGAGGATAGGTGAGAGAAAGAAAGAATATATGAGAACTCCTCAATTCTGCTCAATTTTTCTGTAAGCCTAAGACTGCTCTTACGAAATAAAGTCTGCTAATTTAAAATTTTAAAATTAGCTGGATGGCTGAAAAGCCTCTGGTATTAAAAAAGAAAGAAACAGTGATTACACTTATTTTATTTCATTCATTAATAATAATGTATTAAGCCAAATAAATACTGACACAATGCTGGGCTCTGAGGAGCTGAGATTAGATAGAATCACTACCTTCAACCATAACAACGACCGTATCATTAATCCAACAACAACTAACGTTAATTGAATGCTTCTTATATTCTAGGCCCTGAATCCACTCTCATTTTAATCCAACTCTTTAATTGTATTTCTCCATTTAAATAAAATCCCTTCATTGCAATTATTGTTGTTGCTGGGAAGATAAAAGTACATTAAGTACAAGGCAGAACTTAATAGTTATTAAGAATTAAAGTACAAAGAAAACAAGTTGGAAAATGAGGTGAAGCTCAAATATGTATCTATATTTAACTTTATATAAATGGGAGCATTAAACTTAGCTGCAGCTTGAAGCCATTAAATCTTTTTCATTATCCTGGGAATGTTATTGCTCAGATCACTTCTAAAATTTATGCAAAACAGAACAGTGAATGTGGCAAATCAGATGGATTCTTTCTTTCTCATACATAGGTTTCACATAAAGCCATCTTTTAAAGAGTTCATTAACTCACAGTTATGAAACCAGCTTGAATTGATATAGCCTTTCTCATAAGTCACACAAACATAGTCAATTTCCAACAACCAACAAACACTTATCATGGGGAAACAGTGTACTAGAAGTTATGGACTACAAAAAAATGGAAAGCAAGCTCTCACAACAAGCTGTGTGACAGACCAACAAGCATACCCATGAAAATCAACTGCAGATTTCATAACTACAGCTAACATCCCATTTTCCACAGGTGAATGACAGAAACCTCAAGTATGAAAAGAGCTTGCAGCAAGGTTCATAAAAGATCTGAACTCACAACCAGTAGCAACATCTTTGAAATCCACAGCTCCTAAATGTTGGCTGCCCATTGTTTCTGTTCACCCTGGCAACCCTCATTGCCTACTATTTTGCAAGTAAATGAATAGTCTTTATGAAAAATCCAATGTCACCCATTGTAATCAGTGTTGTTTAAGACACTTCTACCTTTTCACATCCCCCAAAAAGGTCTTTCTTTGCAAAATGGGCCCATAGATTTCTACTAGGCTAATCTACTGTAGAAACCAACTCCTTCCCCTGACTGGAGGTATGCAGACAGACCCGACCATTTCTTTTTGTGTAGTGAGGGAGGGCTCAGCAGTTCTTTGCTATAAGATTACTTTTCCCAGGGGAATCCTCAGATGCCCTGGAAATAGATGTCACCCCATAACCTGAAACTCTTCATGGTGAAAAGTGTCATTTTAAAAGTTTCTGCTAAGAGTGGTAGATAATGACTCTAGGGCTCTAATCATGGATTTTAATCTAGATGGCAAAGAGAAAAGGTGTAGCTGGACTTCTCATAAGATGCTTTGGCTTATTGAATTTCCCAAATAGCCTCACAGTGAACATGCCCTATGGTAAGATAAGTCTGAGAAATGCTGAAGATCTGGGGTTTTACACTGCAGAAAAAAAAAATATTTTAAAACACTAGAAAATTCTGCAGTAGAAAATATGTTTAACCTTTAACAGCCCCACCCCTTTTTTTACTCCTTTATAACACAAGTAACATTCCTAGGAGAGCATTTTGGGAGTCTTTCTTAGAGTCAAGAAATGTTCCTGAATATAAATACCTATTCAGGATGCTTGGGTGATGAATTTCTTTCTTATGACCAACTGTTGTAAGAGGATTAGTTCCTTCAAATTGCCCTTCCTCACAGAAAGTTCACACACATCCTCTCACTGCCTTTTATTCATTATCTGGAACCTAAAACAGAAAATTCGATGTATTATGATGTAAATAGAAAGGTCAGTCTTGTCTATAAAGACAAAGGCTTGTTAGAGAAGCAGAACTATGCCCCCTTCCTAATGCTCTGAGTCATCTCCCCAGGGTAGATTACTTCCTAACTTCTGGAAAAATAAAGGGACATGTAACAAAGTCCTTGCCATTTTCTAAGGAAAGGAGATAAGGCACCCAATGATCATTTCTGTGTGCTGAATGATTTATTGATTGATGGAGAACTGAAAGGAAGCTCTGCCCCACCAACCCCTGAATAGGAGTGTGGCTGCCCTTAGGTAGTGTTCTGGGCTCTTAGAGCAATCCACAGAGACTCTGCCATTGTCTTATACAGCTTTTGTCATTACTGCCATTTGATACTCATTCTATAGTGGTCCAGTGGTAATTGTTCCTGGTAATATTGGCTCTCAATTCTTGAGTTTGGCAAAGAATTTAGAGCCAAAAACTCTAGCATAAGCGGAAGTTTATTCAGCATGCAACATGAAAGTACATTTGAAGAGAAAATTTGAGTGGGCTGCTCCAAGAGCTGCCTTGGCCTTTTAGAAAGAAAGTCACAGAGACAGAAGAAGTGAGCCAGCTGGGCTGCATGGACTTAGGAAACAAGTTACAGAAACAAAAAAGGGTCTTGGAGACAGGTTCAGGGGCTTAGCCTGGGATGAGCTGCTACCGCCCACTGTCCCCCTGGTTGCAAATCTCATGGACCCTTAGAGTTAGGAGAAAGAAAGCAAAGATATGCACCTGAAGAAAGAGGGCATGGGAGGGGGTTGCGGGAGGTGAGAGAAAGGGTTGCTCTAGAGCAGTGGTTTGCAACCTTTTTACACTTGGAGACTGGTGAAAATAGGAGAGTTATTTCAGGGACTGCTAAGGCAGAAATCACCCTGAGCATAAGCAAATTCAGTTAAGATCATTGGGTCTATAATCTTTATATAACATCAGGGTGGTTAACTCTTTCATGCCCTGCATGAAATTTCACTGATGGGTCCACAGACCAGCAGTTAAAAAACACTGCTCTAGAGAGAAAGAGCATACTGGGTTCTTTGTCTTAAGAGTTTTTGACTGTTTCCTAAAGGCAGGAACTTTAGGAGAGGTTTCAGGGGAGGATCTCAATAAAATATTTATCAACTTTTCAGGTGTGTCCTTTAATATAATGATTCATCAAGATGAACATATGGTGTCAGGGTCATGGTCCTTACTAATTGGTTGACACTACGGTAGGGGGTCATTAGTCATTGCATTTGGTCCTAATGCCAGACATGGTGTTGCTTCATCTGGTTTTGCTGCCTTTCTGGGCCTGGAGCTGAAACTCAAGTGAGGCCTCAATGTTATCTCTAGTTTGACCAAAACTCTATCTCTGTGGTCAACAGACTAGAGGCTTTGTTCCTAAGATTATTTGACACTGATCAGAACTTCAGTGTCCTGAGGGCTTAATGATTATGGAGTGGACATGCAAGGGAGGCAGGTGAGTCAGAGTTCTGGATGAGGCCAGTTTGATTCAGCTAGGTGTCTCAGTTTTCCCACTCTACTTGCCAAGGGATTTTCCTAGCTTCTTACTACCCTGCCTCAGTAATGACCCAAAGACCATATCTCTGTTGTCTGCCTTCTTGCCCCTCTAATCTACTCTTCCCACTGCATTCAGCGAGATCTTTCCAAAGTGCATGTATATTTACCTCCACTCCCTCAGAAACCCTATTGAAATAATAGTATAAACTTAAAATGATTAAGAGAACAGGGTAAGAACCATAAACAAGTAAGAGGGTTTTTAAAAGCTTTTAAAATAAGGAGAGCAAAAAAGATGAAGTGGTATCTGAGGAAGTGAGACTGAGGAAGCAGCTATAAAAGGTCTGCAAAGGGGTAGCTGAAGACAAAAGCAGAAAAGATGGAGTGATTATAGAGAAAAACATTTAGGAAGCTATTGCAGAAGACACACAAAGCACAGGCAGCTGCAGAAGTAATATAGGAGAGGGGCATGAGAACCATGTAAGTTAAGTCAGGGCCCTGCTACATGATGCCTGACATGGAACTTGTCTGAACAAAGATGCAAGCAGACCACAAGGAGCCTCTAGAACAAAGAAAATTCCTGTAAAGATTGATTAGTAGCTGTTCACCCATACTTTCTCATTTTCCCAGACCATAAAGGGAAAACAGACAACAAAATATACACTGAAGAGGTTAAAGTAAATTCCAATGTTTTTTTTCCACTCTCTATTTCCCCATACCAGTAATTTTCCATAGAAACTACTAATAGATATAAGATCAACCTATACAGATGTTTGAGATCTCTCTTCCTTCTCTTGTGAAGAGTCTGCCACTCTGTCCATGGAGTGGCTTTGCTTAGTTATTCTCTCTGCTCAATAAATTTGCTTCTGCTTTCAACCTATGCTAGCTTGCATTTGAATTCTTTATTGCATGAAGCCAAGAACTCTCTTGGCTCAGGGTTCAAGTCCCCACTAGGGATTCACCCCTCCAGCATCAGAAGGAGCTCATCTGTAGAGCCCAGGAAAGGCACAGGTCTTGGAAACTCCAAGTATTATCAATGGCAGGCATAAGAAAGGGGGTCAAAAATAGTCATGATACCAACTCTCCTTATATAGAGAGTAATACCCTCTATTAGCCTTTTTTATGTGGAGAATATCGAGCATGCAAATGTTAAGCAAAAAGCAAATAAATAAACATTTGAAAAACATATTGCTATTGGCTCTTGTCTCCCCTCTAATATTTATATGTTGAAGTTTTAACCCTTAGTACCTTAGAATGTAACTATATTTGAAAATAAGACCTTTAAACAGGTAATTAAAGTACAATGAGGTTGTATGGGTGGGCCCTAATCCAATATGATTGGTGTCCCTATAAGAAGAGGAGATTAAAACAGAGACAGACACAAAAGGAAGACCATGTGAAGACACAAGGAGAAGACAGCCATCTGCAAACCAAGGGGAGAGACCTCAGAAATCATCAATCCTGCCAACACTTTGATCTTGCTTGGACGTTTAGCCTCTGAAGTGTGAGAAAATAAATTTTTGTTGTTCAAATCACCCAGTCTGTGACACTTTGTTATGACAGCTCTATGAAACTAATACATATATTTTCCTTAACTGAAATTGAACATCTCCAGAGAAAATTTCTCTATAATGTGTCATTTATGGGTATCCCCAAAGTAATGACTGTTTCACCATCTAATCAGCCTGGAAGGAAGGCTGCTTGGAAAGAAAGTCCTTGTCCATCGCAAAGAGTTCCCAATCAGCTTTGTATTGCCTAATTCCTAAGTATAAGACTACCATTGTTCATATATAGACTTACCTTAAGAGAGTTAAGGATAGTCTCCAATATAAAATAGAGAAACCAAGATAAGCAAATTTTTAAAATTATTATGAATGGGATAGATAATTCAAGGAAAGAAAGCATAGACCATCTAGTTAAGATTCTTAAAGAAATTTGAGAATATAGTAACACTATAAAGCAAAAATGGAAGTTAAGAAAAAACAATGGAGAAAGAATAAGAAACCTGGAAGTTGAATATATGGTTGTAAAATAAAACTAATTAAAGAGCTGAAAGATATTTAAAAGCCTTCCCAGAAAGTAGAACTTAAAACAGAGTCCTAGGAGGAGAGAACATAATTAACACAAGGTTAACACAAGAGCATTTTAAAATAGAAGCCCCAAAAGAAAGAACAGGGAAAATGGAGAATATTATCACAGAAAAAATACAAGAGATTTTCCCACACTTAAAGAGCAAGAGTCCCCAAATTAAAATGGATAAATAAAAAAAGACCCAAACACAATTATAAAATTTTAGAACATCAACAACAAAGAAAGAATGAAAGAATGAAAAAGAAACAAGACCTATAAAGAAATGAGACTCAGAATGACATTGTATTTCTTATCAACTGTTGTTATAAAGTACTATACCTCATTTCTGCGGGTTCATATAGAGACACCAAGTCCAATATGAATTTTGAGGAGTTTTACTATGAAAAGCCGGCAGCATACATGGGGCAATCCTCCTACCCAAATCATGCAGCTCTGATTACCTTTCAGAGGCTGCTTATATACTCTTTGACCACATTCAGGTTGGGGGGGAGGCATAACATCATGACACAAGCTTACAACTACATACAGGTGGGGATTCATAAGACATACATTTCACAGATTCTTCCAATGTCTCTCCCCTCCCTCCATTGCCTAGGGGCATGCTATTCCTAGGATTCAAAGAGGGGGAGAAAGAAAACAATATACAAATTCTATCTCCTATTGAAAGAGCAAGGAAGTTCTTCAAATACCTTACTACATTCTATGGTAAAACACAAGGGAACAATATCTTCCAAGTTCTGGAAAAAGCTGATATACAACCTGAAATTGTATACCTTGCTAAAGTTATCACTCAAGTATGTGGATAAAATAAAACCATTTTTAGGCATTCAAGAACTCAGAAAATGTACCTACCATATATCCTTTTTGAGAAAGTTATCTATGGATGTGCTTTAGCAAAATAAATGCAGATATTAAGAAAGAATATGCCCCAGCCAAATAGTTGGAATAACTCGGTTGGTTAGAGCAGGCATGGCCAACATACGGCCCACAGGCCAGATCCGGCCTGTGTAATGAGTTTATGCAGCCCGAAATTAAATTTGTAATATTCTCCTCTACTTTAAAATCTCAGGTACTCAGAAGTGGAAGCATCTTTGATTATTGGAAATCAAGATATTTAAGAAGATAGTGGTACGTGAAAAAGAATTCCGCATGTGACTAATCTAGGGTTAACTTCCAATAATTGGGCGAATGGATTCGCGATACTTCTTTATTTTTTAAAAAAATTCCATTATAAAGATTTACAACTTTTGTACTTGTCTGTACTAGATGAACTGGTTGACGTTTAGCGGCGATGTGAAACCCACATTCTTTTAGGCGGAGTTTGCCAGTGCGCACCCAAGGTCAAACAATTTGTTATTTTTGTGGTCAAGTGTGCTGAATCAAATGGCATTTTAGCATAGATAATAGCTGCAGGTCATAACTAAAAACATGTCCAGGCTGTTTGTAAAACGAAATAATTTTTTTATTTGTGATATAACCCCTTCAAGCTCATTCTATTAATTAAATAGTTTCGATTGATTGCAATACAGTTTGGATATTTATATGGTATGTAATTATATTTTTATTAAAATATATTTTATTAAAATAATATTGTATATTAAAATTTTTTTCACTCACATTTATTCATAAA
The DNA here is from genome assembly GCF_036850995.1 of Saccopteryx leptura. NCBI lineage: Eukaryota > Metazoa > Chordata > Mammalia > Chiroptera > Emballonuridae > Saccopteryx > Saccopteryx leptura. The sequence goes on from NC_089505.1 coordinate 309,148,885, forward strand.
TAAATTACATAATAAAATTTTGTTTACTTAAATGAATCATTTTTATATTTAACATTTTTTTAATTTTTTTTTAATTTTTTAATTTTTTATTCATTTTAGAAAGGAGAGAGAGAGAGAGAAGGGGGGAGGAGCAGGAAGCACAACTCCCATATGTGCCTTGACCAGGCAAGCCCAGGGTTTTGAACCGGCAACCTCAGCATTTCCAGGTTGACACTTTATCCACTGCGCCACCACAGGTCAGGCCTAACATTTTTTAATTTTAATATTTCATCCAGCCCATGAAAAAATTTTTCTTTTTAATCTGGCCTGGGGACAAAAACTATTGGCCATGTCTGGGTTAGAGCTTTGTCCTGAAGTACAGAGGTTGCCAAGTTTGATCCCAGGTCAGGGCACATTCCTGTCTCTCTCTCTCCTTTTCTTTCTCTCTAAAATTAATAAGTAAAAAAAAACTTTTCTAATGAATGAATAAGTCATATGATTCTGAAAAGTAAATTTAATTCAGAAAAACTAAAAAAAGAAGTCCTAGGAAGACAGCTGAACAGATTTAGAAAGTGACCAGTCTCCTGAAAACACTCATTTTGTTGTAAAATAACTGGTTATTTTACTTTTAGGTTGACTCATTTGATAGCAAACAAATAAATAATAATTTTTAGAAAAGAAAATGAGAGGGATCAAAGGGACCAGAGGAAAAGAGGACAGAGGGAAAGGGGATGATAGGATGAGATAAACCTGAAGGGAAGGGGGGAGGGCGCTATGAGGAGGGAGGCAAGGAAGATGTTGAGGGGAATACAGGGGAGGGGGGAATGCATTCGGGGTGACCCTAGAATCTATGTAAACACAATAAATTAAAATCAATAAAAAAAAAAAAGAAAGAAAATGACCAGTCTGAAAGCAGCAAGTTAGAGTGCTTAAGGAGAAGAGTCTTAAAAAGATGGGGAGGGCTTGATAGATTTCCTGTCATGATTAAATATCAAAAGAAGATTGGGAACATAATTAAGAGAATGATTCTAGGAGAAACCAAACCATGAATATAAAAAAAAAGACAATTGATAATTGTAAAACAAAAGCAAGGAAAGAAATATAATCAGAGCCTATGACTTTGTTCTATAGTGAACAGTTTTTACATAGTCAATAATTAATAACTATATTGAATTTTAACTTTTAGATCAATCTACAGTTAAAGCAGAAGACTTAACTATGGTTCAAAAATAGTAACGCTGACATTCTAGAAATAAAAGTACAGATGATAGAGCTTGGGAGATCAAGGTGCAAGAAAGTGTGTGGAAATTTTCAGGGATAGTAATATTCTCATTTTACAATCTGGGGACTGAACAGATATTGTTTATATTTGAAGAATCAAGAAGTGATTCTGTGGGAATATTACTTAAAGGTGCAAGTTGCAAGGGTAAGATAGCAAAGGAAAATTAAAAAGCAGGTTATTAGGATGTTGATCAACAATGAGGAATGAATAGAACTTGTGATACATCTCTCAATGGAATGCCATGCAGTCAATAAAACGGATGTCATTTAGATATAAGAAAATGTTTGAAATATAATTTTAAGTGGAAAAAATAAATTGTAAAATTTTAGTTGTAACCTGACCAGGTGGGGGTACAGTGGATAGAGTGTTGGCCTGTGACACAGAGTGCCCAGGTTTGAAACCCCAAGGTTGCCGACTTGAGCGTGGGCTCATCCAGCTTGAGCACCCGATCATAGATATGACTCCATAATCCCATGGTTACTGGCTTGAGCCCAAGGTCATCGACTTGAGCAAGGGGTCACTGGTTGAGCTGGATCCCTCCCGGTCAAGGCACATATGAGAAAGCAATTAATGAAAAACTACAGTGCTGCGACAAAGAATTGATGCTTCTCATCTCTCTCCCTTCCTGTCTGTCTGTCTCTCCCTCTCTTGCTCAGCAAGGAAGATACATATTGTACCAGTAATAATTTAAAAATGTAAGCTTTATGATGGAGGACATTCATAATGTTAGGAGTACACAGAACACAGGGCCTAAACCTAATCTAGGAATCTGGGACAGTCCTTTAACCAATTAGTTTTCTTTTAAATAAGAGAGGGGGTTTTGTTAGTTTGTTTGTTTGTAAGTAGAGATTCACAATTAGGAACACAGTGCACCTCAATTGCGTAAAATTTATGAGCTCAGGAAAAATTCTCAAGAGAAACAACAAAATCTTAAATGAGATTGTCTTTAGATTCTGGAATCTTTGCTATACTTTTATAATTTTTCCAAGTTTCTATACAAGATGAATAGCTTAATCAGAAGAGATTATTAGAAATTACTGATACCTGTGAAGCAGTTAGAGTTAGACTTTTGTACTGTTTGATATCCTTTCCCTCACCCTTCCTATGGAAACAGAAGGTAGTTACTAATCTATCTAAAGCACAATTAAAAGCAATTACCAAACCACCTGTCCACCCTAGGCATTTCTAAAGACTGTCATTGGAGATGGTAGATTCAACAAATGTTTTAGTTAGCAAATTTGGAGACTGGCTTTCTTTGTCATGAACTTTGCTAACAGAAGCACAGGCTGGGACACTCCTCAAAAGGCAAGGAATTGCAGATGACAGGAATAAGCCCGGCAGTTACCAATTATTTCTGGCATTTCTTTATTCATTGGACTGCTGTGCCATGTCTTTTTAATTTTATATTATGTTTCATTTAATCTAGTTCTCCAATGACTCCTTTCAAAAAGTTATTCCTCCGTGTAAGATAGAATCTGTCAGTGGTGATTTTTATGGGTTTGGGTATTGAGTTTACATGAGTTTACGTGTAAGACCTCTGCATCATGTTATTTTTCCAATCACACATCTCTATCATTATTTTGAGAACCACATCACTCTATACTTTATCAAAAGGTTTCTATTTTCCAAGGTGAACTAAGTGGAAAATCAAATAAATGCATCTTAAGTTGGCAATGCATTTAAAAACCTCATGCCATAATTAAACGATTCAGTTTAGAGGTCAATTGTAGTATGTGTACACAGAAACTTAAATTTTGGTGCCCAGGCATCAGCATGAATAGGGAGTCTCTGTAATCTCATGCCTAGGGAGATTTATATGTGATAAGATTTATTAATATAAGGAGTCTAAGAAAAGGTACCTCAGCATTAGTGTGTGAATATGACACTTTACCTAAATTCATCTTTTCACTTCAGTTTGTTCATGTGTCTCTGCTGGAAAGGGAAGTTCAAAGGAATTGTTATATTATGGAAATTACTAGAACCACCAGTAACTACAATAGTTGAGTGACTTTAAGTAAGTCAGCTAACCTCTCTTGTTCCCTTTTAAACCAAATGATTTCTTCAAGCCATTTCTAGGATAAGAATTCAGTGATCTGATGAGATCTAACTTTTACATAAATTGTGAGCAGGGATACTCTGCACAATTCCTATTCCTCTAGGATATAGGCCTTTTGTTCCTAACCAACTACCTAACCTAGGAAAATCTCACAGCAAGGATTCAGCAGTGATGAGGGAGCCATACTAAAGCAACATTCTCCATATGGCCCAATAAGATAAGCCCAAACCGTGTTTTCTCTGGAGGAACCTCTTGGGTGTTCTTAGCTAATGGCCTGATCTTACTCCTTTCCTCAGTCTTCTTTGGCATCCATTTACCTGAACTTTGCCTTACATACCCACTTCCACCTCCAGATTGACATCTGAGCTGATATCTGCCCATGGGTACAGACAAAGAAGGGTTCATAAAGGAAAGTAAGCAAAAAAAATTGAGGTTTATTCCAACTTAAAAGGGATAAAAGCCCACAAAAACAAAAATTAAGGTTCTGTATACATACCAACATAAAACACAGTTTTTCTCTAAAATCTCAATCACATTCCAGAATCATGATTTTCTATCAATAACTCACATCTTGTCCATAAGGCACATTTCTTTCTGTGTTCTCTCATGTAAAAAGTATGTTCTAGCTCAATGATCCAACTATGAGCTGACTTCTCTGGAAACTGCCAGAATTTCTCTTTTTACCTTCCGTTAATTTTTTTTTTTTTTCAAGAGAGAGAGTGAGAAAGTGAGAGAGACACAGGCTGGAAGGGAGAGAGATGAGAAGCATCAACTTGTAGTTGCAGCAATTTAGTTGTTTACTGATTGCTTTCTCATATGTGCCTTGACCTCAGGCTCCAGCCAAGCCAGTGACCACGAGGTCATGTCTATGATCCCATGCTCAAGCCAGTGACCCCATGCTCAAGCTGATGAGCCCATGCTCAAGTTGGTGAACTTGGGTTTCAAACCTGGTTCCTCAGTGTCCCAGGTCAATGCTTTATCCACTGCACCACTGCCTGGTCAGGCTACCTTCCTGTAATTTCTAAGAGCAGTTGTAGATTGGTATAGAGCAGTGGTCAGCAAACCGCCGCTCGCGAGTCACATGCGGCTCTTTGGCCCCTTGAGTGTGGCTCTTCAACAAAATACCACATGTGGGCGCTACCTTGATAAGGAATGTACCTACCTATATAGTTTAAGTTTAAAAAATTTGGCTCTCAAAAGAAATTTCAGTTGTTGTACTGTTGATATTTGGCTCTGTTGACTACTGAGTTTGCCGACCACTGGTATAGAGCCAAAATAGGAGTTGAAATAGGCATTGCATCATTTGTCATGTTACCTACAAAGGAAGCAGTAAAAGTAGCAGAAATGAGGAACAAGGCAATTTCTGATAAGCAACTCTGATGGTTATCTAGAAGCTAAATTGAATCATAGATACCAGAGTTTGACATTGCATTTTAAATTTCAGAATTAGAGGTAACTGCCTCCCATCCCCGATACTATGATACTTATATCATATTATCAACTTAAACTGAACTGTGAGTTTGGTTTTATAGGCATTCCATTCTGTGGTGGTGCCAGGGAACATTTATTGATCAGGCTCCCATGGAGCACATTTGAATTTGGAGAAAGAAATGATTAATTACAAAAAAAAAAAAAAAAAGTGTGGGTGCCCCTGATATGGATAGTATCATGGATGTTAATAGTATTTGGAAGTAAAATGAATTTACCTTTCATAGGCTCAATATTCTTCAGTGCAAACATGCCCTGTTATCAAGTAGTTTAAGCCTTTTCAATATAGAATAAGAAGTTAATGGATGGTTTTCTCATTAGTTTTGCACTGTATAAACTAAATAAAGATTGTTTAGTGCAATTCTCACTAATCTTTTCTGTCTCTAGCTTGAGAAAAGTTCACAATTACATTCAGATTCTGAGAAAAGAGACAACGGAGGAGCAGTAAGGTTCTGGAAGAATTTAAAATCTTTGCTGCACCCTAGACTGACCCTGGTTTGTGCCCCTTTATCATGGGAGTAGCTGTTGCCATCATTTTAAAAACTTGAGCTGCATTTTTAAAGACTTATTGGCCTTGCCTCTGCAAGACTCATAATTCTGTTATCTGCTCATAGGAGGAAAAAGCAAATAGATACTTAAAAGCTGAGTGCCCCTCTACTCCCATTTCCTTGTTCTTCATTCTTATCCAGGCAACAAGGTGATGGGACACGTTGTTGTTGTCTTTAGCAAAGGGATATTTTCACATATTGAGGTACTGCCCCAAACAACTGGTCAGAGAAGTTAAGAAGGAAAGATAAGGGGAGGATCCAGAACCACCCCCTATAACTGGTTACTGCTTTCCCTGTAGGACTGTGTATTGATAGACCTCCATTCCTCTCCCCTCCCATTTACTTTCTTTTTCTGCTCCTCAAGTTGGCCTTTTGTAGTAAGAGGTCAATATATTTTCACACTTGGGAAATCTCATTCAAGAATTTTTGTCAATGGACAAGTCATAAGAAGCCCTTCCATTTTAGGGTTGTTTGACGTCACCAAGGAGGCGATAAATATCTGTTGATATAATTGGATGTGAGATTCAGTGTTGAGATAGCAAAAATTCTGCCCCTGGTTCCCTGGCAGGGCCCTGTGATTTATGCAGGAGCAGAGCCAGCACGCAATCGAGCTGTCAAGAGAACGTCAGCTTATTAAGCAAATGCTGCCTGATTTCTGAAGAGGGTCGACGCTATAAAATCCCACTCCAGGCTCTGGTGTGGAGAAACTTGGAACCCTTTGAGATACTGAAGAGAGAAGAGGAAAAGAAAAAACAGAGTGGGAAAATAAAGAATAAGGAAGGCAAACCCCTGGAAAAGCCCCGGAGACGTTCATCTGCAGCAGCGCCTGAGAAGGTAGGGAGCGCCTAGACGGAAACGCGCCTCCAACTTCTCACTGCCTGAGCTGCCTCCGTGCGCGCCGCGGAGCCACGGCCGCTGTCCCCTTGCGGGCGGGCGTGTGTATGCGTGTATGTGCATGTGTGTGTTTGCTGTTTGTGCCTCAAGATCTCGATAGTAGCTGGGATATGGCAAAAGCAAACTTAGACGGCTACTCATCGTTACCCGAACGACCCGTTACTCCTCTCTGGCTGTGTAGACTAGCTCCCCGTCAACCCCGATCCCCGAAAAAAAGACGTTGGAGCAGGGATGGATAAGCGGGAGGAGGAGGCAGCAGTTCTCAATTTGGAGGAAAACGCTGAAACATCCGGAAAGGGATGGGCGGTTAGGGCGGCTGAAATCTTAAATTTGTGAATCCTCTCTAGTACTCGGGAAATCCGTTTTCAGGATCGTTAGAAAGGGGATTCAGGAACCGTCCCTTCGGGGGTCTCAGAATGAGAAGGCTCACTCCAGCCCGGCGATGGGCTGAGCTTTGGCGCCGAGCCCTGCCGGCGTCCCTTAGCTCCTGCTGCCCCGTTCACTCCAGCTCTGTAAGCCCTAGTTCGGGAGCTTCAGCACCGCGGACAGCGCCCGCGCGAGCTCCGGGGCCACGTCTATGGGTGTCCTGTAGCAAGACCTCGGTCCCCCAGGCGCACCTCCCAGTTGTGCTAAACTCTGACCAACTCTCTCTCTTTTTCCTCCTCTTATTCCGCCTTCTGCTCCCCTCTGTATCGCAGCTAGCATCCCTAACATGATGAGACTGCCATTGCTCGTGTCCGCGGGCGTCCTGCTCGTGGCTCTCCTGCCCTGCCCGCCATGCAGGGCCCTCCTCAGTCCGGGACCTGTCCCGGGCGTCCGGCAGGCCCGACAGTTCCCTCAGCCTCTGGATTTCTTCCAGCAGCCGCCGCAGCCGCAGCAGCCGCAGGCTCAGTCGGTCCTGTTCCGCACGGGGGAGGATTACTTCCTTCGCCAGGGTAACCTCAATAAGAGCCCCGCGGCTCCCCTCTGGCCTGCCTCCTCGCCTTTCGCTGGCGGCAGCCGCAGCAGCCTTTCGCAGGATGAGGTAGCCGCCAACTTTTTCCGCGCGCTGCTGCAGCAGCTGTCGCTGCCCCGGCGCCCGCTCGACAGCCCTGCGGGTCCCGCCGAGCGATGGGCCGAGAGCGCCCTCGGCGGCCAGCAAGCGGCACCGGAAAGGGAGAGGCGATCCGGGGTACCTATTACCTCGCTGGATCTCACATTCCACCTCCTCCAAGAAAAGTTGGCGATGGAAAGGGCCGACAAGTTAAAGCAGCAAGCTGAAATCAACAGGAAACTGATGGAGGCTGTTGGGAAATGAAACGGTGCATTTGGCCAAAAAGATTCTGTATTTAGCACAAAAATAATAAAAAATACAATATTCTCTCCGATACCATTTGTTTATTTTTATATAGCTTGAAACGTAGAAGATGTACGGCAAGAGCGTCTATACACCTTAAATAGCATGCACAAAGTGTATTCACGTGCAGTAATAACAACAGAATGGTATTTGTATTGTCTACTTTTAGTTTCCATTTCCAGGTGTCTTTAATAGTGTTTAAAAGAATATAGAAACGTTTTGAAGAAGCAGATAGCAGTTACCCAGTTGATTTTGTTGTGGTCTGGGCCAAAGAGAATGTCATTCTCTTGGGTGGGTGAGAGAAAATCGGTAAGCTCTTCAAATCAACTTTTCCTTGTAAATGTTTCAGTAATAAAACATCCTTAAAATCCTTGGTCAATTTGGTTGTATAAGAGAATGTTCAATAGTTATATTTTTAATAAATGTTGCAAAGGTAATGATGACTTTATTTTTCTTCATCAATGCAAGTAGTGGAAATACTCTCAGCTCCTGGCTTCCTCCAAACTGACTTCAACCCAAGAAAAAAACAAAGCCCCTTGCATTTTTTTTTTCTACTACAATTACAAACATAAGTCAGTGGCTCACACAGATCCTGTAATCTCCTTGGGCTCCTCGCTGTACCTCAGATTACTCCTCTCAGAGGAGTTAAATAATTTGGGGAGTTGCTTCCAGCTCTAAGACTTGTTAATTCTATACATGGAAATCAATTCATAATGGAAATAACACTTAACTTTGATTAGCTATGAGATGTAAACTAATTGGGGAGGATTGGGGAAGGAGGGAAGGAAAAAGAGAAGGGTTGAGAAAGGGGACTTCTCCAAACTATAGGGCCAAAATACTGCATTTTTTTTTCTTTGAGAAAGTCTCACACATTGTCCAGCTATTAATTTGCTACCATAAAATATTTTTTTCTAAGCTATTTTCTGATGCTTACTTCTAATAGGAGAAACTTGATAGCTTCTTCACTTAAAACAACTAAATTTAGTTGCTATAAAAATAACACTTGGGAAAAAATTTTGTAAAGAATATTTTGACTTTACTAATTCTACAGACATCCTCCTCATTTATGTCTATGCCAACCCTAATCACTTTAATTCTTAGGAATATAAACTATCTCTATTCACTTCTAAAAATCAACACATCTAATTAGTTTTACAATGCATTCACCTTTGGTAGTTTAGTTATAACTTAAAAAATTGAATTGAGTGTTTAATACTTCAAAGTTAAGTTGGATGTATGAAGATGCTTCTTCCCTTGGGACCCTTTAAATACACTTGGTTAATGGATTAATAGGATAATATGAAACACTGAATAAATCATTAGACTAAGTAGTTAAAAACAGCATTTATTTAAGAGTTCATACAGAGCAAAGTTATACTTATGTTCTGAAGGAGACATTATGGTGGGACAAATAAAACATGTTTTAAATATATATACATATATAATGTATTGTGTGTGTGTATATATATTTAAATACATGCAGTTGTGTCTCAGTGGATACATGAGAAAGTAGATGGTTCCTGTTGGAAAGTTTTTGTTTTTTTTTCCAGTTAAGGTGCCAGATACCTGCATATCTAAAACTAAGATTAGAAAAAATGTTACAAGAAATGTCCTAGGCCATCAGCCTTCTGGACTATGAAAGTGTCACCAGAGTCAAAGAACATTTTTAGATTATACATCCAGCAACAATATGTTATGGAAAAGAGGAAACCTTTGTGAAACATTTCACACCTTTGGTCAATGATTTACCTTTTGTCCATACATTGATAAATCAGTCACTTCTAAATTAATACTGAATTTCACTGACCATCTGCATTGTTAAAAAGGAAAAAGAATACTAGCCACTACAATATAATAACAAAAGCCAATGCCTATCAGAGATGAGAGTGTAGTGCCCACTTTTTTTGACACTTGACACTTGTTACTGACGCACGCTCACACATACCACATTTACACATCCTTCATAATGTTTCCCACACAATAAAAGATTTGCATAAAATCAAGTTTCTTTTTTCCAATGCTTTCTGCAACTGTTTTTCCTTTAATGTGTGAGATAAATCATCTGGAATTAAAGGATTTTTTTGTTTTGTTTTTTGGCACATATCTTGTTCAGAGGTCCCTTTCATCATCTGCATCATGTTAATTTCATCTAGGTTCCCTGCTGCCTGTTGCATCTCAGCCAGGCAGACAGAGGCAGCAGTTGGAATGAATATCATTCTTTCAGGGAGTTCAACCAGGAAAAGGAGAAGACATGGCGAGCTGGCTCAGAATCAGCTCCATTCCCACTCCCTGAAGCTGCAGCCTGTTCCTGCAGGGGAGGGTCCTCAAATCCAATCTGCAACAGAAGAAAATCTGAGTCAAAGGAAGAAAAGATTAGTCCTGTTTGGGTTGGTCCAGTCACTTTTCTACTGAGGAGGAAGGATCACCATAATAATAATTATAGAGGACATAATTATTATTATTAGGGATAGGAAAAAGCCATGAAAGTAATTCCCATTCATGATCCAAAAAAGGGCAACAAGAATGCATGCAGTGGGAAGTTCTTGGGAAAAAGTCCAGGCTATTTTACTTTTTTATTTAAGGCCACATGTACATTATTTACTAAAATAAAAGTTGCCTTGAAATTAATAAGATGGGCAAAAGTCTGCAGAATAAATAAAATCTTGTTTTAAATGCCATTGCTTCATCACATATCACAGGACATATTATTACAATCTCCCTACTGCTAAAGTAAGAATTTCTACCAGGATATGAATATATAGTATACCGTTATTTTTGCAAAAATGTAGGCTTAATTTTGAGCAAATTATGAATGAAAGAACTTTTTTTTTAGGCCATAAAATCTAATACTAACATCAATATTTCTAAATCGATATCTATCTTTTATATAGATATCACAATAAAAGACATTAATCTTTTATAGATACCTGAGAAAGTTGTAATTTTGAAGTAACTGTTCGATCTAATTCATAAGTGAAACTTACAGTATTTATGTCATTTTGAGTTTAAAATATAACTTGGTGAAATGTAGGACAATTATACAGAAGTCTTGCTGAGATGCAATTTGATATATAAGTACAAACTCAATACATCTGAAGGGACCATAACAAACACAGGTCTTCCTAGGAAAACGAGACAAGCTAACATATTCTGATGATTTATATCATCCCACTGGATTAGAATGCCACTGATTGCAAAGCAATGAGGTAGGCACATGCGTTAATTTAGATGCCCTGGTTGATTTTATGAAGCTGCTATATGAATGGACAATACCTGGCACAGGCAAAGCAGAACTATGATAAGTATGCAGTTGTTTGGTTTTTTTGTTTGTTTGTTTGTTTTTTTGCCACAATAGAATAAAACTGAAGCATATGGTTTTCTATGAAGGAATAGTTGAGACATCAGTACAATTGGGCTTTTATGAAAAGGCTGCTATTTGGTTCTGTTAGTAATGGGTTGGCTATCCCAATGTCCTTGAAGTTGAGGTGAAATGAACATCATCTTGACAGAATCCTATTTATATACATAAAATTCTTCTCCTCACCATAGTCACCTTACTCTAACAAATGCTAAAAAAATAAATAAATAACCCAAGTAATCTGGGCATGTCATCAATGTGCAATATACTTTTTTCTAGTCATTCTATATGAGTGAATAGTGAATGCTGCCTAAAGGAAGAGACTGGCAGTCCATTTTGTAGCCTCTTTTCTTTAAAGGTAATTTTTAATCTAGAAAAACTACTATGACAGCTGTTCCAAAATACTTAAAGGGTGACACTAATTGGGTAAGGTATTTTCTGTGGAGGGCTATCATCTTTGTGACACTGCTGGTTGCTAACAGATCATTTGGGACTACTTTTTGAATTTCTATGTATTTTTGTGCTTTTCTGTACTCAAGTTTAAAATCTATCTTCCATTTTAAATGTTTTAGCTGTTAACATCCTTCAAAACTTGGTATTAAACAGTTGGGGTTTGCTGCTTTCACACTGTCATGTTCTCAGTCAGTTATTAGATTTTCCTCCAAACAATATGGACCTTATCTTTCAGATAAGCTATCTTTCAGAGAGGAAAGTCCAGTGCCAGAGTAGGGGCCAAGAGCAGAGATTATCCAGAATATCTTAGGTGAAAAACATTCAAGAATCAGGGGCAAGGATGTGCAGAAAAAGAAACTCTTTCGCTATTGGTGGGAATGTAAAATGGTGTAGGTGCTGTGGAAAAGAGTGTGAGAGTTCCTCAGAACACTGAACATAGAATTCCAGTATCATCCAGCAATTCCATTCTTGGTCATATACTCCAAAGAAGTGAAAGCTAGACTCTCACAGATATTTGCACCCTCATGTTTATAGCAACCCTATTCACTATAGTTAAGAGGTGGAAGCAACCCAAGTGTCCATCACTGGATGAACAGATACACAAAATGTGGCATGCATATATATATATATATCATGGAATATTATTCAGCCTTGTGAAGAAAGGAAATTCTGACACACGCTACAACATAGATGAACCTTGACAACATTATGCTAAATGAAATAAACCCATCAGAAAAAGACAAATATTGTATGATTGCACTTACGTAAGGTATCTAAAGTAGTTGAATTCATAGAAACAGGAAGTAGAATGGTGGTTGCCAGGGGTTGGGGGTAGGGGTTGTTCAGTGGGTACAGAGTTTCAGTTTTACAACATGAAAAGGTACTGGGGATTGGTGGCATAACAGTGTGAATATATTTGACACCACTGAACTGTAATTTATAAATTAAGATGTTAATTTTTGCCATATGTATTTTTGCCACAATTAATTTTAAAAAATTAGGCGACATCATGTTAAAATCTGGATTTGTGGGTTCTCATGACAAAGTTGAAATGTAGCAACCCAGAAAGAACCTGCATGGAGCGTTGAGCAGTGCTGCCCCATCAGACTGCCTATGCTCTCTCTCTCTCCTGCTTCCCGCTGGGCCCACCACCCCCTGCTGCCTCCACAGTGCACGGCTGGTTCCAGCGGCCTTGTCTCATTGTGCTTGGATAGTTGCTATGCTCAGAGCAGAGTACTACTACTCCTACTACTCCTACTATTCCTACTATTAATGTTACCCTCTTCATCTCCAAAGACACACCAGCTTGTTGCTCTTAAAAGGAAGGTGTCAAAGAAAAGAGAGTAAAATGCTCAATAGAGTATATTGGCTTGATTTTTATGCTAAATATGATAATTCTTTTTTTAAGCCAACATGTTTCTTGTGGCAAGATTCTTAAAAATCAAAGTGTGAAACTGCCTTCAGTGTTCAGCTGCAGCCAGATGTGTCCCTGGGCACTGAGCATAGGGGCTATAACTGGGCACAAATTGGTGAAGAGCTCTTGTTTTGGCTTGAGGGCCACACCAGCAAAGCTCGTAACCTAAATGGATCTCATAACACATGATCCACTGACTGAACAAAACTAAATAGATGCTTTCCTGATATTCATTCTGGCACAAGTCTGGAGTAGCCATGTTTAGGAGGGAATTTTTTTAATTTTTAATTTTTTCTGACCCAAAGGAAAAGAGTGAGCTCTGCCAGGTCATTTTGCTCAGTAACCGCGAGGCCCAGAGGCTCAGGCTGCTTCTAAGTTTCCTAGGGCAAGCTTCCCAAATGATCATTTTCTACATCACCCATAATCCTGATCCATTAAAATCTGTCTGTCTTGTGTCCCATTCGCTCAGGCTTATCCAAGTGATAGCAACTGATCTGATAAACTTAATTGCAAGTAATATATTAATGGATGACAACAGCTTGATGTACAGTCTTGCAAGATGGCATTTTACCTAGATATGTCCATGTCTGATCCTGAGGATGACTGTTGTGGACATGTTAGCCACTATACCGGCCACTGATATGTATGTTAGGGACAGTAAGGAAATTTGTGTCCAGACCCCCACACTTGGACCTCCATCTCTTTTCTGCTGCTGTGAATGTCAATCACAAATGCAACCTGGCAGCAGGCTCCGGTTACCTCTTTGCACATTAAATGCCTGTCTTTCTATGCCAATTCAGAAGGACCCTTGTCTGTCTATAATGAAATACATTTGCCTTAAAGGAATGTGGATAAGAGGAGTAAGGCTAGAGCTGAGGCTGCTGAGTGGGCAACCACCCTGTGTCTACCCTGCACCTGCTAGGCTGGGTCAGAGAATCAAAGCCAGATGCTGAAAACTGGTGTGAGTAGGAACACTGAGGTCATGTTTAGAATGTTTATTCAGAAAGGCTAAACTCAAGCATTGGTGTGCTCCGCTACTTAGCATTCCTGAACCTCAGGCCGTTGGATAGCTTAACCATTATGGATTCCAGAGAAAAGGGAGTACAGCCAAGGGCCTGAGCCAGTCATTATGCCTGAGAAGTAACTGAGGCAGGTCTGAGACTCACAGGCAAAGGTCTAAGCCAGGGGTCCCCAAACTTTTTACACAGGGGGCCAGTTCACTGTCCCTCAGACCACTGGAGGGCCGGACTATAAAAAAACTATGAACAAATCCCTATGCACACTGCACATATTTTATTTTAAAGTAAAAAAACAAAACGGGAACAAATACAATATTTAAAATAAAGAACAAGTAAATTTAAATCAACAAACTGACCAATATTTCAATGGGAACTATGCTCCTCTCACTGACCACCAATGAAAGAGGTGCCCCTTCCGGAAGTGCGGTGGGGGCCGGATAAATGGCCTCAGGGGGCCGCATGCGGCCCGTGGGCCGTAGTTTGGGGACCCCTGGTCTAAGCCCTGGAAACTGTGTTGCACAGGTCTGCCGCTGTGGGCATTTCTTCGTGGGAATGCAGACATTTCTGCTTGGTGGTGGAACAACCAAGATAGGTTAGGATTGAAGCACAGAACTATGAAAATGTAAGCACACTTGTCATGAAAGCTAGAGGAAGAAGAAAATAAGTACACCCTACCCCAAGCCCTCAAAGAAGCCCTGGAAGGAAAACACTGGCTGAAAAGCATGTTTTCTTGGGAGGATTTACAACTATACACACTGAATGATTGAAGGGATGGGTTAAGGGAGTTGATTTGGGGGATTCGTTACCACTAGCTGCTTCTTTCTTGATAAAGGACGGTCTGAAACCAGAGTAATTTCCCCAGATTTAGGGGACAAGAAGAAATTAAACTTGCTCACTTTTTCTTAACACAGCAAGAAAGGTACAGTGTAATGTGTTTGGTTTGTTTCAAACATAATGTCTAGGAATTGATGGGGTCAGGTGGGGAGCAGGAAGAAGGTAAAATGTACATGTCACAGCGCAACAAAAACTTAAAGCCAGCTGTTTCCTCAGATATGGACCTGACCACTGTGTGTCCAGCACAGAGTGGGTGTGTACCCTGAAAGGGAAACTGAAATAGAAAGAAATACTAATTGGATCATTAATTCCTCACAGTTAAGGGCTTGTCTTGTGTTAGGCAAATAGACCAGGCAGGTTCTCAAGAGCTATGGCAGGGTGACAGTGTTATTAAGCCCAATTTACAGATGAGAAACAGAAAGGCTGAAGAACTTACTGTAAGTAATTCTAAAGATAAAGTGCTCAGAGTTGTTAATAGTGATCATAAATCCCAAAAGAAAAAGGGCGGCTGCTGCTGTTGAGCAGACGAGACTTAAGATGGCCAATCCGCCCCTGGAAGTCAGACAGAGAGGCAGGTTGGTCAGCAGCATGGGGTGACATTACAGGATAAGGATGTTCTCATTTGCAATGACCGGCCACATCCCTGCAAGCAGTGGGGGACAGAAACAATCTCTCTGATCTGTGAAGGTTCAGACAATGTGTCATCATGAGTGATGACTCAAAGCTGGGGAACTCTTGGTCACACTATTTTTGCTTCAGTCACATCAGCCCAAGTGAAGTGGGGAGTCAGTCACTTTTCCTAGATATGGGCTTGGCCTCTATTGTACTTCACTCACACACACTCCATGGGGAAAGACAAGGGATCATTGGCACTAAGCTCCCACTGTTCTGTAATCTTGAGCAGGTCTCTCATCTTCAATATAAAATGTGGAAGTTGAACAATTCCTCCTGTACAGGGTTGTTGGGAGGTTTAAGTGGGAGAATCCCTATGAAAGAGTATAAATGATTAATAAAGCTATATCCACACAATTATAGCCATTGCCACATGGAATTGTTCTTTTAGATTCATTAACATGATGGTGGATTAGTTCTTCGCTTTGTGGGCTATAGTAGGGACAAAGGCATTTCATAGAAATCACTGAGATACATAAATAAAGAAAGAAAAAATCCACAGGATGTACAGCACTGACTTAGGTCTTAGGTTAAATGGGAAAATACACAATTTAAAAACACAGGAAGCCAAACTGAACTAGCTATGTCATAACAACTTCCCCAGAGAGCTCTCCCCGCTGCCTGCATTACTGTTTTCATGGAATTGTAGAGCTGTAAGCACAGGTTGCCAGGGGAAATGAATTCATTAAATTGCTCACACACAATTTACATTATATTTTCATCTTTAAAATGGATACATCCATTTAGCTTCCCATTAAAGTGACATTTACTAAGAACGTTATTTGATCCTGAAAAATATAGGCTACAGTTTTAGAAGAGACTTTTTTTTTGTCCTTCTAGACAAGCCCCTAAATTGACAATTATTAGGATGTCACTTTCCTAGCAGGAAAAAACAAAAGCCCATAAATAAAAAATTACAGTTGTAGGAATGAAAAATCATTAATAACATTAATGTAATGGCCTCACTAAAGCTTATTGTTTAAGAAAAACCTTACTCTCTTCCATAATTTTTTTCTCTATAAAATGCCTGCATTTTATTATTATCACTTCTTTTAATTTCCAGGATTTTTTTACTAAGCTTAGAGATTCCAGCACAGTCAGGACAAGGGACATACCCATTATTTGTAAGTTTGAATCTCCTAATTTGTAAAATGTAGCAATCACTCTTAGTAGGGATTTCTGTTAGAAAATAATTCGACACCCTGAATCCCTCAATTAAATTTAGAGAACATAGTTACATTTTCATTAATTTCATTTTGTTTTGGAAAGTTCATTAGATCATTTCAAAAAGCACAGGACCTATAGTCACACTCATGGGAAATCATGTTTTTAGTCTCCTGTTTTATTTTTATTTTATTTTTTAATGTTCTATAATACCTTGTGAAATTAATCTTCTCAGAGAAGCAGCCTTCTAGCCCTCTAGCCTCAGGTATCGCTCACCTCTCGGACTCTGGTGGCAAGTGGAGCCGATATTTGCCCTTGAAATCAGTCAATGATTTGGTCTCAAAGGTTATTTGCATGAGAATGATTTTATCTTCTTGTGTGTGATACCTTGGAGAGACCCAGGGCTTCCCAAGGGCTGCTTTGGTCTATGGTTTGTTCATTCTGGTTTAGGAAAATATGAATATTTTCAAAAGGACTGAATCTTAAGAGGATGAGAAATTTGATGAGGTCTTAGGTCTGGGGACACATGTATTAGTTTCTGAGAGCCTAGGAAATAAGCCCTGTGCTTCAAGAAGAAGAGAACCTGACCTGTGGTGGTGCAGTGGATAAAGCGTTGACCTGGAATGCTGAGGTTGCCGGTTCAAAACCCTGGGCTTGCCCGGTCAAGGCACATATGGGAGTTGAAGCTTCCTGCTCCTCTTCCCTTCTCTCTCTCTCTCTCAATCTCTCTCTCTCTCCTCTAAAATAAATAAATAAATAAAAATAATTTTAAAAAAAAGAAGAGAATCTTTGCTAGCTCCTACCCGACTTTCTAATCATTGAAACCATAGATCTCCCTCTTTCCTTTTCCTTTTTTTTTTCTTTTCCTCCTTTTTTTCCCCAAAAAAGAAATATATATATATTTGGAAATATCTTTATAACCTCACAAGACAACACCTATAGAGCCTGGGTTGGAAACTAAGATGGCCAGGGGCTAGTTTTGTTTGTTAACATTTTCCACAGTGGTCTTGACCTCCACACATTCTCCTGCTATTTTAGAATGGAGAGCTAACAGGTGTGGGTTCTCCACATTGTTCCTCAGGTACTGTCTCTGAGCTTATGATATGCTAGAAAGGAACACTCCAGACAGGAGAAGGGGCAATTTGCACCTCCTTGGGTTGGGAGTCTTGGAACTTCTCCACCAAGAGAACAAACCTGGTGCTAGAAGTCCCTGACCTATGATAAGGTGACCTCTGTGGGAACTGGTATAAACAGGACAGTGCGTGAACTAGGGTGTAGGTGTGTCATGAAAATATACAGAAATATTAGCTCATAAAACAATTTACATCACAACTAAAAATAGAGCCTCACAGACCAATGACAACTGATCTCCAAATTGTAAAGTTCAGCCTAGTGAGTTAAAAGAACTTGGAACCTCAACCATCCTAGCCTTTGCTATATTTGGCCTTGTGTGTGGCTGGAAGAGGAAGGGGAGATGGGTTTGTTGGATTTAGGCCATGAGATTTTCCCTATGTCCAGCCATTTGTTATGCCTTAAGGGTTGTCAGCACTTTCCCCCTCCAGGCTCCTTCCTACCTGCCCTCTATCTTTTCCAAGCTACCTTAAAAAATACATACATGCAAATGAAGACCCTCTTTATATCCATTCAAGTAGGCCCACATAAAAAAAAGAAAAGTTATCTTTTTTTTTTTTTTTTAACACTTGGGATACATTCTTCAAGAAAATATAACAATGCTAAATGTGAATACACCTAAACAGAGTTTCAAAACTGACAGAACTTAAAGGATAAAACGACAAGTCCACAATTATAATCAGATCTCAAAATTTCTCTCTCAGTAATTGATAAAAGGATTACATTGAAAATTGGTAAGGTTATTGTAGACTTGAACAACACTAAAAATCAACTGACCTAATTGATATTAGTAGAACATTTCACTCAATGACTATAGAAAATACAATGTTGGCCCTGGCCGGTTGGCTCAGTGGTAGAGCGTCGGCCTGGCGTGCAGAAGTCCTGGGTTCGATTCCCGGCCAGGGCACACAGAAGAAGCACCCATCTGCTTCTCCACCCCTTCCCCTCTCCTTCCTCTCTGTCTCTCTCTTCCCCTCCCGCAGCCGAGGCTCCATTGGATTAAAGATGGCCCAGGCGCTGGGGATGGCTCCTTGGCCTTTGCCCCAGGCGCTAGAGTGGCTCT
This sequence comes from Saccopteryx leptura, assembly GCF_036850995.1. Taxonomy (NCBI): domain Eukaryota; kingdom Metazoa; phylum Chordata; class Mammalia; order Chiroptera; family Emballonuridae; genus Saccopteryx; species Saccopteryx leptura. Next base: position 309,167,576 of record NC_089505.1, read on the forward strand.
GGTCGCAACAGAGCGACGCCCCAGAGGGGCAGAGCAATGCCCCCTGGTGGGCAGAGCATCGCCCCTGGTGGGCGTGCCGGGTGGATCCCGGTCGAGCGCATGCAGGAGTCTGTCTGACTGTCTCTCCCCGTTTCCAGCTTCAGAAAAATACAAAAAAGAAAAAAAAAGAAAATACAATGTTTTCAATTGTACATGGAACATTCACCAAGTTAGATCATACTCTGGGCCAGAAAACAAATCTTAATAAATTTAAAAGGATTGGAATCATATAAAAATATTTTTTCTACAACAGAATCAGACCAGAAATTAAACAGGAAGATATCTAGAAAACTCCCAGTATCAAGAACTTAAACAATACTTGTCTAAATAATCCAGGGTCAAAGAAGAAATTATGAGGTAAATAAGAAAATATTTTGAATTAAATGAAAAACAAAACATATCAAATCTTGTGGGATTATTTAAGCAGTGATTTGAAGAAAAATTATGCCATTAAATGATTTTATTAGAAAAAAAGAAAGATTTTAAATTAATAGTCCAAGCTTTAACCCTAAGGAGCTAGAAAGAGAATAATTAAACCCAATGTAAGTATAAGGAAGAAAATAATAAAGAGCAAAACTGAATGCAATAGGAAATAGACCAAAAAATAGAAAAAAAACAGTAAAGCCAAGAAAAAACAGTCAAGTGGAGAACTTCAATAAAGCTGTAATAATCAAGACAGTGTGATATTGGTAGAGAGACAAACATACAGATCAGTGTGATATTGGTAGAGGTACAACATAAAGTCAAGAAGTAGACCCACATATGTATGGTTATTTGAATTTCTACAGGAAATTCTCTGAGGAAAGGATAGTTTTTTCAACACAGTGCCAAAACAAATGAATACGTACAGGGAAAACAAACACACAAAAACTAAAAACCTTTATTCTTACCTCACATATACAAAAATTAACTTAAAATGATCTTAGATCTCACTTAAAGGCTAAAACTATTTAAAGATTCTAGAATAAAACATAGGAGAAAATCTTTTGATTTTGAGTTAAGCAAAAATTTCTTAAATAGGACACAAAAAGCATAAATCATAAGAGAAAAAATGACAAATTGAACTTCATTAAAACTAAAAATGTTTGCTCTTCAAAATACATTGTTAATAAAATGAAAAGTCAAGCTGTAGAATAGAATATTTGCAAAACATGTCTGATAAAGGAGTTTTACCCAAAATACATAAAGAACTTTACAACTTTCTAAGAGATAAACAACCCAATGAAAAAAGTCAGCAAAATACAGGAATAAATACTTCATCAAAGTGAATATAACAATGGCTAAAAAGCACAGAAAATGATACTAAACATCATTAGTCATCTGGAAAATGCAAATTAAAACTACCAGAAGATACCATACACATCCATTAGAATGGCAAAAAAGTAGACTAACACAATACCAAGTTCCGGCTAAAATATGAAGTAACTAGGACTATCTTACATTGCTGGTATAAAATTGAATAGCCACTATGGAAAAGTTTGACAGTTTTTTATGAAGTTAAACATGAATTTACCATATCACTAGCAATTCCACTACTAGATATTCACTCAAGAAAAATGAAAAGACACGTTCACAAAGAACTATATATGAATGTTCATAACAGCTTTATTTACAAACAGACAAAACTGCTAACAACCCAACCATCCATCAAGGGGTGGATAGATAAATCATGGTATATCCATATGATGGAATGCTACTCAGGATAAAATGAAATGAACTACTGATGTATGTAACAAAATGGATGAACCTCAAAAGCATTATTGTGCTAAGTGAAAGAAGCCCATCACAAAAGTCTACAGAATGCATCTTTTCATTTATACAGTCTTCTAGAACTGGCAAAACTATGACAAGCAAAACATTAGCTGGGATGCAGGGAGGGAATTAACTGCAGAGACATGTAGAGTTTTTTGGAGTGACAGAAATATTCTATATCTTAATTGTGGTAGTGGCTATACAATGCTACATATTTGTAAAAAGTTCTTGAACTTTACACTTAAAATAGGTAAATTTCAAAAATCACATGTCTTTCATCTTCTCATTCATCTAATATTCTTTGACTATACCTAATGTGTACATTCTATCTTTGCTCTACTGCGCAATGAGCTCTGTAAGTGACTTTAGGTGAACTTCAGAGTTCAGTCATCATGGATTGTTATAGAGTTTATGACATCTAAAGGGGTAATAATAGCTGTGTAAATACTCAGTTAAATGGTGACTAGGAGGAGAGGTAGAAAACAGTTTGGGAAATGGGGATTTATATAAGAGCTTCAAGGCAAGAAATATATTTTTTAAAATTCAGTGGGCTCTCCATTTCACTGAGAATATATTGTTATTATTGTCACTCAGAATGATTTGCATCAGTCCAATGTCCATAACCCTACCAATGAAAATATCCTGAGACAGTTTATAAAATTCTTAGTACTAGATTTTTCACTCTCTAATGTTGTATAGTTGTATGAATTTCTCACTGAGTAGTTGCTTCATTTTCCTGGTGAGAAAACTTAGGCTCAAAGAAATTAAACACCTAGAGTCAGGTGTAGAAACAGGAAGATGGGACTTAAATATTTTCTCCTAATTTCATTGATCTTTCCAGTGTCCCATGCCTTAGAAGAATTTTTGACCAACTTATTTGTCTATTTCATGCTCTGGTGAAATATATGAGCTGTGGTTCTTTATGGAGGCAGAAATTGTAGAAACTTTAATGTCAAAGTCCCTATCACCAAAGCAATTGGTTCTTTGTTGAGAGAGAGAAAGAGAGGGAGGTGTGTGTGTGTGTGTGTGTGTGTGTGTGTGTGTGTGTATGTGTGTGTGTGTATAGGGAGTGGGATGGGGTGGTCTTCTGACCTTGAGACAGCTGCCATGGTCCAGCTCAAGTATCAGTCAGAGCAACTGCCAAGTTAATCTGCCAAATAGGGAAACATTTCTTTGGAAATCCCTGTTCCCTGAGCAGCTCCTATTAAATGCTTTGGACAAATTCTTCCACACAAGGCCACTAAACCTCACTGGGAAGGGAGAATGGGGAACAGGGAGGGCTTCATTGTTGCTCCAACTTCTGGAAAAACCTAATTGCCATGCAGATTCCCAATAAAGTACCCATTGTCCATGGGGGTGAAGATGGGGGTGGGTGGTAGAGGGAGTCCCCATGTTAACACCCATGTATAATTTGCATGTAGTTCAGAAAGAGGAAGGGCAGTAGATGGAAGCAGATTGGACCAGGTATCCCGGGAAATGAGGTTTACAGAGACTGCTTTCCTAAGGACCCGACTTGTCTCATGGAGTCCTTCTCCCTACATTATTATTGCCCAGTCTTCTGAGGTTGACTAGGGCCTGGTGTGATTTTTTTCAAAATAAATTTAAAAATTAACACATAATATAGGTCAAATGTCATTTCCACCAAACTCTCTTTGCATTGACTGAGCATGTAGCAGGCATTGCCTAGAAAGGTGGAAACTTCGAGGGCAATTTTGTACCTAATGACCAGTTTGTGTAGAGAGGCTTTGAATAGTTTGACTTGTGACCTTTTTCACAAGGTTTTCTGGGAGGAATGGGGTGTGAATGGGTGCAAAATGCATTCTGCCAAAGGATAACTAGGAAGCAGAGCCTTCTATGAGATCCAATTTCATATAGGACTGAATTCAAACCTTGTTGAGAAATTAATTTTTCTTCAAGAATGAGGGTGGAGAAGGCAACAATGCTCTTTTGACCTTCGCAAGCAGAGTGCTGGAAAGAGTTGATGTTTTGTTTTTGCTATGGTCAGTTTCTAACACATAATCTGCCTATGTGTTTAGGTGAAGAGAGAAGGTACATGGTAAAATAGAGATTGCACTAAATCACAGGCAGCAAAAGCAAGGACAGGTGAACAGCAATGAAGAAAGCACTGGAAATGGAACATTGGTCTTCTTAAAAGATTTGCAGCTCTGCTGATGAGGTCTGAAGTGAGTTTACAGTGAGCAAGTGAGCCTGAGATGCTCTGAGTCTCTAAGGTGACCTCATTCCCTGGCATGGGATCAGTGAAGAGAAGTCATACCACCCACCAGTTAATCAAGAACTCTATCACATTCTAAATGTTCAGGGAAAAACTACTGATGAAGTATGAAATTCCAACAAGCTAACCTTGCATTGGACAAATACTAGTTTAGTAAGTTGGGTTCTAAGGTGGTGAAGGTGAATCAGGCCTGCAAAAAATAGAGAGGCCAGGAATCTGATACTGTGGTGAGGTTTCTGTATCGATCTGTCCATATCCCCTTTCCCAGATTGAGTGCTACTCCACTGTACACAGATTTCCTTCTCTATGTGAAAGGCCCTCTCTCAAACACCATGAACTACACAAGCAAGGTTCTTTGCAAAACTGAATGTCAATTCACCCTACCCCACCTCATCCCCACCAGCCTCACCCTCATCTCACCAGACAAGCACATGAATGTCAGTGTACATGACATGGACTCAGTGGATGGCAGACAAGAAGCATGACTCTCCCTTTGCAGCCTCAGAGAAGTATTACAAGGATATATGGCAACCAAGCCCAAAACCTGAATTCTCAGAATGTAAGCTGGACTCTTCAGACAATTATTCAGATCCACATTAGATTATTCCAATAAAGCTTGGAGTTTTCTTTATCCCCATGTGCCCCACTGAGTCCATGGCCAATACCTTCTCCCACTCCTCGTCAACATAAATAATGACAGGAAGAGGAGTTAAGCACCCGAGCAGATTATAAGGACACTCAGAACATTCTAGGGGCACAGGTTTCTGGCTGCTAAACACTGGGGGCAGATCCCATTCACATACAGTTAAAGACATGGCAGGGATCCATGAGATCCCACTGCCTTTGCTGAGCAGACAGCTAATGAGGCAAAAAGGAACTGTATGACAGGAGCTTCCAGAAGAGTCAATGTCAACCCAGGGAAAAGTCAATGAGCCAGAAATAGCTGAGGCCTTTCAGCACCAGTCACCCTGAATTGCTTCTGAGCTATAGGCACAGGGAGCTGGGTCTCAGGTCCAGCAGGGTCATTTACTAAAAGTACATGGGGTTTGAACCGTTAAATATTGTTAATTAAACTGATAACATTCAAAAGGTTATTTAAGGAGTAAGATGTCAGTCCCTAAGCAAACCTCATAACAGTAATCAAGAAAAGGCTTGACTATGAGGAAAGAATGTCAAAAATAGCATGCTGTTTGTTGGCTTTGTGACTTTTCTTTGGTTCTAATTCTTTATAGCTAGTAAACAAACACTGATCTCTGGCTCTTGACTTATTCAGAGCTCATCTGGCTGCAATCTCCCTCATGTTGCTGTACCTATGGCTCCTTTCTTTTAGGGGCCCCCACCAGGAAAGATACTCTAGAATCCTAGGTTTAAAGATAACTGAGAAGTCACTTAATCTACCTGCCTACCAGACCAAGAATTGCCTATGTATCCCCAACAGTAGTCACTAGGCCACCTCCTGGGCCCTTCGGGTATAAGGAGGTGAAATGCTGCTACTGAATCTGTGGAAACCCTACAGAGTCCTCTGCTGCTCTTCCCTCTATTTGAGTTCTCACAGCATCATGGATGCCTTTTGAAATTGGCCTTCCCTAATAGCCATTCTGGAGGGTCCATCATTACTGGGTTACTGAATAATTGCCCATGGAGTCACTTCTGAGTCAGGATCCCTTCCATGCAGGATTAGATAATGGAGCAATTCTCCTCAGGAAGGTGCCTTGAGGTGATTGCATTGTGGGAACTTGAGGCCACAATATTGTCTAGGAACTTGGTTCTTTTTAGGTGGCTGAGCCTCAAGGTTGGGTAGAAATTCATCTCTGGGCCTACAGAAGAGAAATATGATAAAAAGAAACTACATGAGATATTAGTCAAGGGATAAGAAAATATTTCCTACCCATTAAAGTAAAAATCAAGCACTGAATCTGACTCCAGATGTAGTGAAGTATAAGAAAAGCCAACAGTGCTAGGCAGATTGCTAACTCCTGTGAGAAAACAAGAAGAAAGCTTCACTGACATTATCACAAATAATTTTTCCAACATCATTCAGATGGACTTTTCATTTTGGTTCAGAGCCCTTTTTCGTGCTCCTCACAGGTCTTTTCAGAAAATAGCCCCTCCTCACTCAACTTCTACTAAAGATGTAAGAATCCCCATAAACTTTCTGGAAAGAATCAAAATCTACTCCATTTTTTAAACCTAAAATCTACCTCGAAAGGTTTCCTCAAACCAAACATTTATTTTTATCATTTTCATCTTTGAAAATAAATATATGGCTTAAAAGCCTGTTAGTTTTAATTTTCTAAAAGTCATTTCCTTTATCTCGTGAAGTGGAGCTTCACTTGAGCAGATATATTCAAGAGAGTAAGTAATTTTCTCATTTTTGAAAAAATGTCGTTTGCTGTTTGTGATCACCTGATGACCCAGGAGCATGGAACCAGAGAGTATCTGTTTGTCAGCCCCTTGACTGGGCAACACTCACACCCCACACATCATTTAAGAATGCTCACAGGTATGGAGTAACCATGAACATTCTTCCTCGTGAAGAAATTGTAGATTTCTTCTGTAGAATCTTTGAGCCATGCAAACATCTAACCCAGAGTTAGGAAGAAGGCATGGATGTCAAACTTTAATTATAAGAAGGAGAAAAAACATCAAGTAAGTGTCCCTTTTTAAAAAAAATTTGATGGAAGAAAACCTGTGCTTTTCTGCTCCCAGGAGCACATGCTTAGGAAGCACTGGTTTAATCAAGCCAAGACGATCTTTGTCTAGCCATAGCCAGCACACTTCCAGAATCCATGAATCATAGGTTATTCTCCAGAGCAGACTTCCAACTCAACTCAAACATGCTCCTTGGGGGTTGCTGGGAAGGGCACAAAGCAGGTTATTAGTCTTTGGAAGCCCAAAGAGGACAAAGACTAGGCCGAGCAATGGCAAGCGGCCTTGCAAAGGGTATCGGGGACACCAGCCAGTCACTGCAGACAAAGCAGCTTGCAACTGCATGCCTAAGGGCCAGGCTCTCTAGGGTCCCCTTCCCTGGGAAGCCAGGTGTGAGGTCACCACTCACCAGGTCAAATTGTTTTTTCTTTTTTGTTTTACATAAGGATTAAAAAACAAGTCAATACAAGGCTTAAGCAGTAAGCCAGCATTGGAGCTTAGTTGTTCCTGAGATTTTCCCAAAGCCACAGTTTCTGTCTGCCCCTTTGGAAGCCCTTCTTTCTTTCTGTGATTCTAGCAGGACCCTGGGCTGCACAGGGAAGCAGTCAGACACAAGAGCATCAACACTAACCTGAGAAGTAGCTGCAGGTGAACTAGGTGCCTTACCACTCACTGCTGCCCTTTCACTGGCTGCGCCTTCTGCCACTTCTGCCTTCTGCACATTCGAATCCTCAGAACCTGGAGGCCCTATGTGCCCCAGACCTTCGCTCCCTGGGTTGGAAGGTGGGTTGGTGGTAGCTGTCCAGGTTTGGCCTTTATACCAACTAGGGTAAAACAAGGGATCCGCAGTGTCCGTTGCTGCAGAGACTGGAGTTTCAGACTCGGTGGTCTGCTGAGAGCCAGTGGGTACAACCTCCCCCTTAATTGGGGCAGATACATTCAAAAATAAAAGAAAAGAAAAAAAGGAGAAAAAAAGCAGTCGATTTTAGTTCCCTTTGGGTTTGACCGCTGTGAGCTCTGTGTGTAGTGCCTGATTTTGTGTGTGCTTTATCCCACCCTCAGCAGAGCTAAGGGAAGAAATGCTAACAGTGCCCCTCTTCATGGCCTCGGCACAGGCCCCTTCTTCTTTTCTAATGTCTATACAAGATGGCAGCCTGGCTGGGCAGACAATGGCATCCTAAAATGAAATTACTTATAAAATATCAGAAGGGGGGAAAAGTCAAACTATTGACCTTTTTGATGTATGTGGGCCCCCAAGACCTTTTTTTTTTTTCTAAAACAATGCATTGATAATATTCTCATTTAACCACCCCTCTTTCAATTTTAGTGCATTTAGTATACTCAGATTTTCAAGATTCTAGGAGCTACGAATAATACATATTTTAGCCTGGTTTCCTACGGAGGCAGAACATAGAATTATACACTTGTATCTCTGAGTTCTCCCTCTGAGGTTTTGTTTCTATAGGTAATTTCAATCCACTGTGAAAGTAGGTGCAGACACAGGGCTCCTTTGTAATGAGTCTGCATTATTCTCAAACTCAACAGGTTGGGACCTGTCTGCTGAAGGCATCATGCAGTCAGCACAAAGAACTGGACAGTGACATCTTAGAAATATAAGGTCAGCCAATCAGGTACCACATCTGGGATGAGTTAATTTCCTTAGAAATTTTTTTTAAACAATTCTGTTAACAGATAATCTCATCAAATAACATACATAGAAAACTAGGCTTCATTTGTTTGCCCACTGAATGAAAGATATAGTTGTATTTCAGGGTAAGCAAGAGGGACATTTTAGCATGGCTTCTCTAGATAATTACATCCTTTATTATCTGTAGAAAATGTAAAATTTTAAAAGTATAATCATTTTTATTTTTCACCCTATATTACATATTTTCTCACCCTACACCCTGTATCTGCATTCAGAGCAGACCTAATCTTTATGATACTGGCTCTCTATGAACATGTTACATACACACAATTTACAGACAAGAATGCCTCAAGTTTGAAGGTATAATTGGTGAAAATCATGTTAAACCAAGTCTTGCCAACCAGTTATAATAACAACAAATCTGTTCAATCACCCACAGGGAAGTTTCTCTGTGACATTGCGACTGCCCTGAAATCTTTTGTCTTCTATATACAAATGTCCAGCATGTAGTTATCTTTTTCTTAAGGTAGTATAAATTGTTTAGGCTGTTGGGCAAGGAAGCATGCCTGCATGTCCTATAGGAAAGAACTCATGAACGGTTACCTGAGTCATCAGGGCATCCCAAGCAGGTGGCAGGGCTGCAGGTGGCTCTGGAGAGGAGAGAGGACATGTCCCTGGGGCAGCCTGGGGCTCTGAGGCCAGCTGAGAGGGCTCCAAGGCTTTCTCTGGACTTCCATCTTCTCCTGATGGCTCTGTTTGAACATTTTCTACCTCCTCCAATTTTACTCCTTCTTCTCCTTCTCCTTTTACCTCCCCCTCTCCTCCTCCTTCTTCTTCTCCTTCTACCTCTCCTCCTTCTTCTTCTTCCTCTTCATCTTCTAGTAAGGTAATGTATTTTTATGTCACTACAATTACCACTACAGCCATGAAAAAAATGGCCAGAGCTAGGAAAATTTTCTTTAACAAACACTTGACCATGGCCCAAATATGCCATGCTGGAGTTTTGCCCTTTTAGTTAAATGTGGACAGGATAAATTTGAAGAGGGGGGCAAATCATCACTACCTTCCTTGCTCCCCTCACCCCCAATATGATGTATATAGTCTTCACCACCACCATGCACCATCCACCTGATCCCCCAGAGCCTGTTCACATTTTTATCACACTCTGTCATAGCTGGAGGCTCCTGAAGGCCAGGATTGTCATATTTATCCCCATCAAATCAAATGGAAATGCAACTCTCTTCCTTATCTGAGAAAACATACAAAACCTTTGTTTACTTTCTCACCTCCTTTGTTCAGTGAATGCTGACTTTTGGCACAATTATTGCCATGATTATTTTCCTAACCTATTGACCTTAATATTTATTCAGGCAATATTAAGGAGAGATGATATTAAGTAATTTTTTAAAAAGATCCATCATGAGATTTGCTTCTAAAGTTACATCTGTGGACACTAATACAGCTTCGTGGCATTAGGACTGGTCTAGCTGAGTTGTCTCATCTCCGAGACGGGCTAGGACGATCAAGACCATCAAAGATTTTGTCAGTTCCAAGGTTATGTTCCTCTTTTCAATGATTTCATCAGGATAAGTTTACAGGAGTGGGATTTCTGGGCCAAATGGTAAGGTTGTGCTTACAACTCAAGAAGTATATCTGGTCACATGAACCAAGTTTTATTCCCAAGTTGTGACTTATTCTGTGACTTGCTACTATTCTTGCTCTCTAAAATTTGATTAAGTGGATGTGCTACACTATCCATCCAGATGCCTGCTATGTTTTATTAACTTTGCACCTGATTATATTTTACATCACTGTGCCTAACACCTTGTATAGGGTTGAAATTGAGATTTCATCATCACCATCAATTATTAAGTATTAGACTACCCAGAGTCAAATGCCCAGTAACAGCATTATAATAAGCACTGTGATATGCAAAACTAAACAAACACTGTCAACAAACTATGATTTTGTAATGAAATAGAGCTTCACATGAGATAACAATCCTTGTGAAATTGTCACCATCCATTCTGCAAGTGATTCTGAATCCACCTTTCCTCCCACTGAACTTTTCTGCAGCTTTCACACACCTGCAATTTTGGCCAAAAGGTTACAAGAATAACAAACCTCGGTAAAAATCAATTTCGCGTATTATTTTTTCTTCTCTATTGAGGTTGACTGTGAAGTGGTTCATATTCTCATAATCATGCTCTATTTTCTCCATCTGAAATGCCTTCGAAGCTTCAGAAATTCTGCAACAAAGACAAGTTGCCACTTTCTGTCACTGTTTACAGTTTGATAGCCTTGGGTAAAAATTAAAAGGATACATTTTTCCATGAAATGAAAATTACTTACTTTTGTAACAGGGTTTTGGCATTCTGTGAAAGCAAATAAAAGACAAGCTTGCTTAAATTCTTTTCATCAAAGACAGTGTTGAGACTTAATTCTTTCCTTTGCTGACTGAGAATCTCATAGCTTAGCTTGAAATGCCAAAAATATTGCTCTATATACCAGAACCCTCTTATATTTAAGCAATGTCATGGTCCCTTAAATATATATTTGTTCATGAAATTGTTTAAGTAGATGGAGAATAAGTACATAATGGACTTATAATTTAGTTGGTAAATGAGATGTACATAAGATAATGAAAATGTGATGACAATTACTTCTCCCGACACCCACCTACTTGGCTAATTGCCTCTGGTGCCAAAAGGAGACTTACCTGCAAAAACACTGCCATTTCTGGCTCATCCATGAACTGGATTCCTGACTCAACCAACTTTGATACATTTTCCAAATGATCAGAATACTTTTTGATCAGAGCACGAACATGTTCCAATTTCTCCCCTTGGGTTCGGGTGATGACTTGGGTCATCTCGTTTTTCCTCTCCTCCAGGATGCCATACAGGTAATCAAACTTCTCACAGAGTTCCTGTTTCTGTTTTTTGCAGCATTCCTGTAGTTGGGTTAGCTAATGTTAGAAAGTGTTTGAAAGAACGGCTATTTGGAGAAATCACCTGGACATTTTGAGAGATAAGAAAATTTACTCATGTAGGATATCTTTTCTTTTCCCTTAAGCTGTCACTTACTAATAGATTCCCATTGTGTTACTTTGAAAATCCCACTTTTATCAAATTTTACATTTGGACAACCCCAAATCAATCAAATTGGCTAAATGAATCAATGATCTGTTCTTTTTAAGAATCTTCTGTTCTTGATAAATGGAGAATTTCATATAAATTAAGACAGGCTTTGTTTAAAATTATATATTGGTTATAGAGCTTATAGGTTTATATTTTGCTTTGATATGAATGCGTGTGTATATAAGAAAAAAACTGTGGCGCTTCCTAGTTTGTACCCTCAGTCTCTCTCTGCCCACCTAGTCTGCTACTGTTCCTGTTCCAGCCCTCTCATGTACATTCTGAAGCTTCCAATGGCCTCTGCATCTGGGATACCTTCAAGCCAACTAATATGCTGCTGCCAAATTCATTTTCCTGGGTACAATGCTTTTCCTCTGTTATGACTCCCACTGCCCAAAGAGTAACATTTTAACTTCACAACTGGCTTTCAAACCCCTTCATGACCTGGTTCCTTTACAACATTTCACTCTTCTCCATCACATACCATTCCTGTGTCCAGCAAAATTGAATCACTCACTTTCTTTGCTCATGTTCTCCCTCTATTTAGAATGTTCCTCTCCAATCCACACTTGCAGATGCTAAGCAACCTTAAAGACATGTTGAAATACCACTTCTTCCATAAAGCTTTCCTTGATTTCTATGGCTGAATGTCATCTTTTAATCTTCTGAAATTCCATAATAGTTATTGTTAATGGCCTATACTTGTATCCACCAGGTGTTCTATTTATCCAATACTGTCTAATAACAGGAAATATTGAATCTAAATTCTTGGGGAGAAAGGCTATATAAGAAGTCAGTGTTGTCCATTTGTGCTGTGTGACTAACGCATCTCCAGCACCATCCAGCTCCCTTTACTCTGAGTCCATGTTTAAATCATGACTAACTTTCCAGTTGGCCTGGTCATTGGCTTTTTGGTTTTTCAAGCCCTAGTAAGCCTGTTGTGTGTGTTTGCCTGTCTCCTTGGACCTGACCATCCCTGGGTCTAGGACTTTTAGATCCAAGAACAGCTTTTGAGGCCTAATGATCCAACCTAGCTGTCCTGCCTGTGGATGCTTCCTGAATCCAGCCAATTTATCTCTGATATCTCTGACCTTTGCATGGCCCGTTACCTGTTATTTTGTATTGGTAAACATTGCTGTCTTTGATATCACATATTACTTTCTCCCTTTATATCAGCTTCTTAAATATCTAACCTATAACTTCCTTGACGATAGAATCTGGGTCTGCCTAGGACACATAGTACCTTGGACAGCAGATATTCAATAAATATCTGTCGAATCAATTTTTTAAAATCACATTTCATTTTCCCCCAACTTCTCTACTATTCTCAGACTAACAGGGGAAAAAAAGGATGACCTAAAGCAAATTGTTGGATATGAAGATACTCCACAAATGTGCAAGCAATACATGCCTCACTCCTCTGCCTCCCTTGGATTATAGTCAGTTCTTATCACATTACTGACCAGTTACAATACATGAAGGAAATCTAATGGTACAAACCATTTTAATCCTTTGAGTAGTATGAGCATTCATGTATGTCCTCATGCCTCCTGACCATCCAGAGTACAATCATAACAAAAATTTTTTATTTTAAAACTGTGTAAGGCAACATTAAAAAAAAGGCAAATGTATGTTCTTCTTGTTTCCATAAATCAGTTATCAAAAAAACATGATTTTAAGTTAATAAAACTGTAACTGTAACTAATTTCATTTTTTGGAAAAAAAAAGTCACTTTCAGGAGTCAGTGAGCATGAGAAAAACTCACTACTCAAAGGGTTAACAGTAAGTATAGCATTGCTGCCATCCACCCATCCATTCACTCATTTAACAAACTACTTAAGCATGTCATTTGTGCCAAGCACTGTGCAAGTCTCTGGGAACCTAACAATAAACTAAACATAGTTCCTGTTCTCAAGAAGCTCACAGTTCACTGAATAAAAAAGACTGTGTGCCAAAAATGTAATACAATCCAGTAAGCTGAATAATTAAAATATATTAAAGAGTTATTCTATGTTTTACAGAAGCATAGAAGTGGGGACTTAAATCCAACCCTTTTGTGGGTGCGGAACATTTCAGGGGAAGGCGACCACGGTGGTGATGTTAGCTCAGGAAGAGCTTCTTAGAGGAAGTGGTACCCAAATTTGGCCATAAAGAATGAGTAGAGGAGGTACAGGAGGGGATGAAAGTGTGTGAAGTCTTGGCAGTTGTCAAAGTAATAGGACAAAGCCCCACACAGCATGTCCAGACATGGGAATTGCTAGGCTTACCAAATTTCCATCCATTTCCAGCACTTCAGCTTCAGATTTAGATTATTGTGTGGCCTAGGAACTAAAGCCAGTTAGTAGCTTCCCAGGCAAACTTTCTTTCTCTGTATTGTCTTCTGTTCTAAGCTTACAAGCAACCGCTACATTCCTGAAATATGCTTTTGATGTTCAGATGCTCTACTGTTTACTGTGAACATATGGTGGTTTCTAGCTAATTTTTCTAAAATGAATTGTGCACTTAAAATATTTATGATAATGAGTGTTATATTAAGATGTGATACTGGCAGAATGTCTTTATTTCCTAAAAGTTTTCTCCCATATGATTTATTATGTGTGAGAACACTCAAGTTTGTCAAAGTCGATTTCTTGTCAGTGAGACTAATGTAAAGCCATGTGTCATGGCTAGTATACTTGCTCAAGTAAAATAAAAATCACTTATTTGGGCCATATAATTTTATTCAGTGGCTTAAATGGAATACCAAGTATTATTTTATGTTTATTCTGGTTTTTTAATGATTTATACTATATTAAATTTTGATTAAAATCACTATCATGTTAACAGCAACTATCATTTGTTTATACTTTACAGTTTAGGAAATGCTACCCCATGCAAAGTATATGCTTAATAATAATATTAATTTCAATACCTACTGTGCCTTTGTAAATATGGACCTGAAATGCTTTTAACGGTGACTTTCTAATAACCTAAAAAATGGAATGGGAATAATGTGGACTTCTGCATTACCAAAATGTCTGCAGACAGCACACTTTAAGGTGTGATTGTTACCTGCCAAAACATGTTTATTTATTCTCCACAAAAACTTGCTAACCTCAAAAAATTTCTCCTTGCTTTCAACATACCTTTTTACTTTAGGCCCAGTTATAGCTTCCCCTTCCCCCCACTTCTCTGAATACTAAATGAATCAGATACATACTTTTTGAACTTTCAAGTTGATTCTTTTCAAATATTCTCCATATTCTTCCTTTTGATGTCTCTGGTTCCCTATCTTGGGGGTAGGGGGAGCATGGTTGTGCATGCACCTGCATGATCATGTTCAGCAATTGAAATAACTTCCATCATAAACACTCTAGGTGTTTGCCTGCAAGCATATTCTGATGCAAAGCCTCAGCCTGCACCATACCCTTCCTCCTGAGTCTGCTTACAGGTTGGTTTGGAGAACCAAATAAAAGTTGTTTGCAATACTTTAATGAAAATAAGAGTTATCCTATCTCTAGGAAGAGCCCAATATGGATACAATATACCAAAAAAGGGTGACTTTATAAAGGGAAGACTATTCTGCCCATAATGACATGGTAGAATGATGACAGATGGAATATTTGTTCCTAACCAATGCCATACTATTGGTATGAAAAGAAAAAAAAAATCAAGTAGTAATTTGGTTGTTTCCTTAGAAGTGTGTAGGTAACCTTTAATGTTTATCTAAAAACCACTATTTAGCCCTGGCTGGATAGCTCAGTTGGTTAGAATGTTGTCTCAAAATGCCAAGGTTGCAGGTTTGATCCCTGGTTGGGGCAAATACAAGAATCAATCAATGGTCTATGGCCATACCACCCTGAACGTGCTTGATTTAGTCTGATCTTGGAAGAATCAACCAATGAATGCATGGGAAAAACAAACTGATGTTTCTCTCTCTGTCTCACCCTCTCCCTTCTTCTCTGTCTAAAGTCAACCAGTAAATTTGTTTAAAAATAAATAAAATAAAAATAAAAACCACTGTTTAGCTGTAACCTTCCAAAAATGTTAAAAGTCACTGACGCTAATTTTAGCCACCTTTATATTTTTGTGGAAATAAGATAAAAAATAATATATACAAGTGCAAAGAGAACCTTTTAATGGGAAGAAAATCACGCTGGCTGGTTGGCTCAGTGGCAGAGTGTCAGCCCAGCATGTGGATGTCACGGGCTCGATTCCCGGTCAGGGCACACAGGAGAAGCAACCATGTGCTTCTCCACCTCTCCCTTCATTCTATATCTCTCTTCCCCTCTTGCAGCCATGGCTGGGTGGAGCAAGTTGTCCCCAGGAGCTAAGGATGGCTCCATGGCCTTGCCTCAGGTGCTAAAATAGGTCGGTTGCCAAGTAAAGGAGCAACAGCCCCAGATGGGCAGAACATTGTCCCACAGGGGTCTTGCCAGGTGGATCCTGGTCAGGGCACATGTGAGAATCTGCTTCTCTGCCTCCCTGCTTCTCACTTAAGAAAAAAAGAAAAGAAAAGAAAAGAAAAAAAGAAAAGAAAAGAAAAGAAAAGAACAACAATAGATGATCTTATTCTAGAAGAGTAGGTAACCTGACAAGCAAAGTACTGTCATACCACTGTTTTTCACGGCCAGACTCTCAGTGGCTCAGTTTTCTCCAGGCACTTATTGCAGTCTAAAATGATCTTGTTATCTATCTCTTCTGCTAGAATAAAATCTTCCTGAGCACTAGGGGCCTTTTCTGTTTAGTTCATCACTATTTCCCCAGAATTATGTGCAGAACACAGCACATAATGCTCACATGAGAAATACGGTTTGAATGATGGAATGAATGAATGAAATATGACTTCTGTCTAGGAATAGTCAGCCTTCACTCAAAAGTTTCTCCCTTGTTCTGTTCCAAACAAATAGGTATTTAACTGGATTTCCCCCGCTTCTGCTTCACTCGATGCTCAAAATAAAGAGCAAGAAATAGCTATGCAACCCTAAGGAAGTCATTTAACCTCAGGACAGTTTTTTTTTTAAAATCTGTTACATTAAGGGATGGGACTGGATGGTTGCTAAGGTACCTTCTTTCTCTACAGTCTCAATATTCTATAAATGCCTCTTTATATATAAAATGCCTCTTTCAATTCCCAGAGTTTCAGAGTAGTCATCTATAGCACCAACGTGTAAATTTTATGTCTTAGCCCTGTGATGTAAGTTCCAGCTTGGCAATGTGTTATGGCCACAACAGGAAAAACCTGAGACAATTGTGGCCACTGATCTTACCATGTAAGGAGTGTGGCTTTGTGACCAAAATAGAGAAGACGATAAGCTCTTAGCCCCACCACTTGTCATTGAGCAGCTGGCTCTACCCGCCCATTCATATCTCTACAGCATTCCTCCATTCAAGACACACTTGTTCGGAGCTGCCAATCTCTGGGTCTGCAAGTGCCCACCAGGTTCACTTGAAATATAATACTTCAAAATTCTCTTCATTAAGCCCCCCAAAAAAAGGTTAAAAAGTATACAGTAGATTAATAATACTAAAGAAAGAACTACATTAAAGTAGGAAGATTCTCCCAAAGAAATCAAACCCAACCCCTCACTCACGCAGGCCCATCACAAGCTCCTGGAAGGAGCCCCATGAGTGCAGACTAGGAGAAGAACCCAGTCTCTGCCAGGCTGCTCTAGGAAGGAGACAGACACATTAGAAAAACATTGTCCCTGCAGGCACGTGGGCTGGTGGTCCATCCCCCTCCAGGCTGCTGGGTGCCTCTGTGCTGTGTTCAGTGGAACAATTCTATTCAATCGCCTTGGCCCTCAACAAGCCCAATCTTGTGCTCTCTTTCTACCATATTGTGTCATCACCCTCTTCATGTTAGAAAAATAGTTATGTTATCATTTATGGAAATGCTATTGCTTACTCCTGAGGTTCTTAGCATTAGGGGTTTTCTGGTCTAATCCAGATCATTTAGAAGCTCCTTGAGAAAACTCCCTGAAGGCTGAGAGCCAGGTGAGCCCATCCTAACTTGAACCCCATGGCTCAGTAAAAGCCACAAGACCATGGCAAGCTGAGCAGCTGTTCAATTCACTCCCATCTGCTGTGGGTAGTTGGTACGTTTTCTGAAAGAGGCTCAGCCTCCCTTGGCTACCAATATTTCAAGTTACCATAAAGCCTCTTAGAGAAAGATAGAGTTTTCATTCATTCTCAATTTTTCCCTCAGGGGGAGATGCTCTTTTCTGCCATCATAACTGACCAAGGTCCTGACATGCTTATTCTGACACCACCTGCAAAATGCTCCAGTGGTTTAAATGACCGTTAACATTATCAGAATAAGTGTGCTCCTTCTAAGAGGACTCTGGGTATGATACAAGATGAAACTTATTGAGCCGCTGATGTGTGCCTCTTACCCCAATTTAGTCATCACAGCACTGTGAAGAAGGCATTCTTATCCCCACTGTATTTTTAGGGGAGTTAGGGACAGAGAGCTGAAGTAACTTACCGGGGTCATATAATTAAGTGGCAGTGCTAACATTCAAACTCTGGAATCTGTTTTTTTAAGCACATGTTATATTGCCTTTAGAGTATTGACTTAAAAATTAGAGCATGCTGATTAAAGAGATTCTTATTATGATCCTACTTCCAGTTTGTAACTGCACAGACAATGTCTCAAAGCTGTTCGGGTAAAGTCACTGTTTTGGAAATGAAAGGATTTGTTGTTCTCATTGCAAAGTCATTGGAGAATTTTATTAAAGTTGTCATTTTTCAGATATTGCAAATGCTCAAGATCAAATAATATTTATTATTGAATCTGTAGCTGTTTCCCCTAGACAGGCATCCATACAAAACAGGATTATTTCTAGCCTGCCTGCCCCACTGAGTCAAGAGGGCCAATATTAATAGTCTGCTCTCTTGGGGTCCAGTGACATTGGATAAGTGCCATTTACAACGACTATAAAAAGGAGGTAATGTTTTCTAAGGATGAAGAATGAAAATCAAGCACATTTTTCTGGAAGCAGAGAGTTCCCAAAACAGTACACTTCTCTACTCCCACCGGAAGTTCCTCTCCTCAGTCCCAGCCTGTCCTAGAACATCTCCGGGCCTGAAAAGGCAAGGGTAGCCCCAGACCATTCTGGGCTCAGCTAGAACCCAGAAGGCCCTCCACTGTCTTTAAGCCAAAACTCTGGGAATGCCCCAGCTGAGTTACATCAGCCAGAATGGCTAGGACTAAAGGCTCCTTCATCTACCATCAGACCACAGCAACAAAGAAATAGGCCGCTCCCCTTCTGACACAGTTTATGTTACCCTTTTGTGTGTACAGTCCTTCTCAATGCTATCACATCACCACTGTGAACTCACACCAACTGGATGCATTATTTTAAAGGATAACAAGGAGTCCACAGTGTGATTTCCCCTAAGCTCAGCAGCTCTCCAGGGCCAGTCCTGGGCCAGGTGCCTACCAAGCCAGCCCTGCAGGGCATTGCATGATTAGGGACAAAATTAGACATGTGCAGGGAGCAGACACTGGACCAAAGGGCAGGTGTCAGGCCTGTCTTTGGGATAGGTGAAGTAATTAGGGAAGGATAGAGCCCACCTCAGGGGCTACTCTATTTCCATCCCTCAGGGGTTCCTCACCAATCAGAAGAGAGAATTCTTTAACAACAGCTCCCCACCCCCTGGTCTGCAGCCACCACAGGCTTCTCAGAAAACATTTCCAGGCAGGTGGTGAGCGGAGCCAGAAAGGAAAACAACTCCAGGCAGAACAGGCGACACAGGAGCTCTGTGATTCTGACCCCAGGTATAGAATTCACCTGCTTAGCAAGGTAGGACCATTTCACCCTGAGTCAAGGACCCAGTGGGCTTCACTGGCTGACTTCCAGGCTGGCAGGAAGTGGGCCTCGGGTGCTTTGCCCCCTGCTAAGGCCCTACCTCTACAGGAGGGCACCTTAGTGATTACAGGTGTGCACAATGTGGCCATTTTGTGGCAGCATCTCTGTCCTCAGAGCCTCTTAGAATGCTGGACATTGGTGTCAAGTAGGAATCATAAAATCAGAGACCTCCATGGGGCTCTGAGCCAATCCGTGCATTTCCAGATGAGCCACCTAAACTGATTTGAAAGAACTGCGCTTATCTGAGCCATATTCATTCACTTCTTATTTACTTTATTGTTTGTTAAAAATGTCAGGCTCACTTTAGAAAAACATGGAATGAAGGAAAATATACTGCTCACAAAAATTAGGGGATATTTTATCGTTTCATATTCACTTTGAAATATCCCCTAATTTTTGTGAGCAGTATATAAGGAAGTCATTAAAAAGTGCCTGTGCTCCCACTATTCACTGCTCTTAACCTTTGATTTCTGGAGTTCCCCTCCCCCTGTGGATGTATATTACGATTCCTGCCCATTTATAGTCTCATCTTCAAGCCTCATACACAACAATTACACCTCCTCCTCTAGTAACCTGTGAAAGTAATTATGAAAGAGCATTATGTTTGATGAATATTTATATCAGTAATTGCAGAGCTAGTGATCCCGATGGTCGCTGCCAGGAAGCTCTCCCTGACATCTGCACTAAATCCCTTCTGCTGACTAAACTCCAAACCTGTTCCTTCTGGTCTCGTTCTCAGTGGAAGAAGAAACAGCTGTTTCCTATGGCACCCCTGAGCCTGCAGGAACAAAGCCGGTTGTCAGATCTCCCCGTGCCCTCCTGGTGTCCTCTGACACTGGCCAGATGGAGCCAAGTTATTTGCACTTGCTCAAGGCCAACAGTGACTCACAGGACTTTTCTCCTGTATATTCTCCAGCCTCAACTTGCCTGACAGAAAGCATGTCCCACCCAAAAGGTCTCTGAAGACCCAACCAGAGCCGAGTATAGAGATTACCTCACTGGCCGTAAGCAACACACTCCTATTTATACACTCAAGACTCAATGTGGCACCACACTGGAGTGCTGATTCATGTCTTAATGGTTTGAGTTGTATTTGGCCTTTACTGTAAATAAGTAAAAATAGAAAAGTTTATATTGTCCATGTTGCAATCTCTTTGGGCTTTTCACCAGGAGAAAACTTTTCTTCTATGAAAGAATCCCAGATTTATCACAAATTTTTATAGGAATATGAGTATGGAGAAGAGAGGAGACTGACTTTAATGATGTGTGAATCTAAAATGAGATGATTATGGCCAATGTCTTGAAGTCATCATCTAGGAACTGGCCTTTGGCTTTTGATAGAATGTGCCTTTAGAAAAAAGAAGAAGAGGGCATTTATCAGGCCTCCACCATCTCAGGCACTGTTCTAAGCATTTTGTTTATGCTTATTTAGTTCCTCACAGTAGCTATACAGTAGGTCCTATGATTGTCCCATGTTTACAGAAGAGAACTTGAAAGATTGAATATACACGTGACTGGAATGTAAAAGCAGAGTGCTTAGTTTTAAAAAAAAAAGTAATAAGCAGAATGAGAACCACAACACAGTGCTATTTATAAAATTAAAAGTCATGCATATAGAGGCTCTGGCTGGGTAACTCAGTTGGTTACAGCATCATCCCAATACACCATGGTTGTGGGTTCAATCCCCAGTCAGGGCACATACAGGAATCAACCAATGAGTGCATAAATAAGTGGAACAATAAATTGATGTTTCTCTCTCTCTCTTCCTTCCTTCCTCTCTCTCTCTCAAATCAATAATTTTTAAAAAGACATGCATTTAAAATAGTACACATTTTTATAAGACTACAGGTGAATGGAACATCAAACATGTTCAAGTGGTTATTTACAGGGAAGAGAGCAGGAGTAGGAAATGGGGATAAAAGGAAATAGATACCAAGAGGGGCCTTGCCCCCAGACACGGAGACAATAGCCATGAACTGAGCAGTGCAGTGCCTCGGCTCTCTGCACGCCAAGTCTAACTGAAACACAAAGTACCCTAAAGCTTTGAGCACAGAGGGAGGGATAAATGGCTCCAGGGTACAGATGTCTTACACCTGCCTTTCAGTAACATGGCTTTACTAGTCTGTGCATCTTTAAGTCTTGAAAAGGTATCTTCTACAGAGCTAAACCTTTTTAGGTTTCAGCATTTAGTCTTCAGCAATTACATAATTTATAGCTGACCTTGAGAAAAAGTGGACTCCCCATGTTTTTTACACACCAAACTCAGGTGTGAGCCAAACAGCCTCCATTCAACCATTTGTTCATCAAGTTTTCACTGAGTGTTAATTATGTGCTAGGTAGAGGGCAGACAGAGGAACAAACCAGAACTCGGGCCTCTCTGAGCTCCCAGTTCCTAACCCATTCTCTAACCATGGTCAGGCAGACAGCTCTCCTCCTGCTGACCCTGTGCAGGAAACTGTCAAGAGCGTACATACATCTCAGGCCTGCACACAAATTCCCAAAGCACTAACTAGCATTTCTTAAGACCATTTAGACTCCTACAAGGAAACTGTGCTATAAAGGCAGACAATACTCATTTTCATTAAGTGGAATTTTTTTTCTTGTAACTAATTTTTCAAAATGGGTTGATCAAGAAAAAAACAACAGGGGGTGGGGGGAGGGAAGGGACACAAAGAAAACCAGATAGAAGGTGACGGAATTCAATTTGACTTTGGGTGAGGGGTATGCAGCATAATCAAATGTCAAAATAATCTGGAGATGTTTTCTCTCAACATATGTACCCTGATTTATCAATGTCACTGCATTAAATTTAATAATAAAAAAAGGGGAGAAATGTAAAAAGAAAAAGGTAATAAACAGAAAACTCATTAAAAAAAACACCACGTAACAAAACCCCAGTAAGCATGGTGAAATCTGCCTGTTGCTCATTCACCTTCCTGTACCAGGAGGTGAATGTTTCAGCGACATACCAGGAAGGAGGTCGTTCTATAAGGAGAGATGAAAAGTTGAAATGAGGATTTCTGGTGTGGCACTGAGGAAGGCGCACACCCAGGAGTTCGGGCTTGGTTTCCACTCCTGTGGAGTGTTGACTTACCTCGATGGTTTTACAGGTGTCCTCCAGCTGGCTGATCACTCCCTGGACTCGGTCGTTGCTTCCCACGAGCACAGCAATGCCATCGCTTAGCTCAGACTAGGGAAGAGAAAAGAGGGGCACAAGATCTTAGGGGTTTCCTAGTTAGCACTGGGGGTTAATCATAGTGTTGTCCTCTTGGGTTCTTAATGTAGGATCCATAAAACCCTACGGAGTAGTAACAGCAAAGCCCAGGAGGTCTGTGAGCTTCCTAATGTTGTAAATAAAATTCTATATAGATGAGTGTAGAAATGCACTTGTGTGGGAAGAAGTTTCACATTTTTTATCAAATTCTTAACAGATTGTGATCCTGCTAAAAACATTAAGAATGCTGAAGTATAGGCCATAGATAGAGAATAGCATATTAAGCTAAAGAATTCCAAGTATTGCTTATAAATTGAATGGAATCCAATATGTGACATCAGGGACCCAAAATAAATTATTTGTGAGTGCAGCTGAGGGTCAGTTTTACAAGGGATATATGTATGGTAAATACTCATTCACTTATTCATTTATTCAACATATACTCGTTACGCACCTTCTATGTGCTAAGTGTACACAGATTCATGTACTAGACTAAGTCACTACTACCTTGAAACTACTAACATTCAACTGGTTCTAGGGGAAATTCCTCTCAGACTTTTAACCTGAAGAGATTCCACAGTTTGTACTTACTCTCTTCCCAAGGTTGGCCTAACAAACACCAGAGAACACAAAATGGGGACTTAAAAGAGACCTACATGCCTGGTCCAACTCAGTCTTTAACTTCTCTATGATGTTGGGTGACAAGTGTAATCTCATTTTCTCACACATTAAGTGGTAAGAGCAGTGGATGTAAAACAGTTTAATGCTGCAGAACCCTTTCTTCAAATGGAAGAAAGAGGTGAGAGTGAAGCTGCTTTGGCCACACAGGAGTGAGGTAGAAGTCCTGCCATCTGTCCTTCTGTCCATCCCACATGAGTCTCCAGGGCTCTGAGGGGAGAAGTGTGAAGCTGGTCCTATTCAGTTCTAGCATACTAAGATTTGGGGGTGGGGTGGGGGTGGAAGAAAAGGGGGAATAAATCATAAGTGGGTTGAAAAGTAAATGTTATAGGGGTCTCAGTCGTTAGTACTTTCGCAGTTAGTACTTGCTGGTAGGAACTGGTGTTACCCAAAATTTTGGCTTCTAAATGTGATGCCAACTCTGATCCTCACAGGAAAGCACTGATCAAAGGTGGAGTCTGTGATTCTAGCAGGAAGAAGCAGAGATGTGGAGCTGCTCACATTTTAGGTGCTCAGACTGGCTGCACCTATCTGGACACATGATTCTATGTTTATTTGGATCAAATGGGTAAGTTCCTACTTGCCCACGGGTGAAACGATATTGGCAGGTTAGTGATAAGCCTGGGGAAATGCCACATGTGGTCAGAATGAGGGGACTGAGCCGGAGGCCCTGGGGTGGGGACACTCAGAGGAGGCCTCTCATCAACAGGCTGAGGGAGAAAAGCTAGGAGGCGGGTTTCACCTTGCCAGCAAAGCAATGTAGTCAAGCTGTTCTTTAACAAAATGTCAATCATTATCTCCAACCCACTAGGAGTGGGTGAGACAAGGTGGCTGGCTAGGGGGTGGGGTCAAAAGGAATCTTTTGTTGGTGAAGAAAGAAAAATATTCCGTGACAGGAGTAAAATGTTATTCTTTTCTTATCTGTAGTCTGAACTTCAAATAATGCTTGAGCAGCTTGAGCTCAGAATCCCCAACTCATCTTTAGCAACCTCCATAAGGGCACAAAAACAGCAACCATTCCCCTTAGACCCCCTTCTTGACCCTCCACATGCCCCCCTCTCTGCCCCCCCAGAGAACCAAACGTGTGGCCATGTGCACGCAGCATCCCTTCTTGCTGGCCCCTCCGCCCTTCTAGTCTCAAGGCCCTGTGTCCCTGTGTTGTTCGGGTGTCTTCCTTTGGTAGCAGGGAGCCAATCACAAGGGCACTGGGACGTGGCTGCGGAGGAGGAGCCGGAGGCACTCTGTTACCTTTTGCCTCTGGAACACGTGAGTGAGGGGAGCCACCTGGCAGTCCTTGTGTGCCCCAAAGATCTTGCACAGAGAGCAGGTGGGCACCTCGCAGTTCAGACAGTAGATATTGATGCGCTCCTCTTCATGCTCCTCGCACCTGGGCTGGTCGGACTTCTTTTCTGGTCTGGGAGGAGGTAGCAGACAAATGTGTCAGCTCTCATTGGGGCAGAGCCCAGACAAGTGATCAGCATTGCAAACCCCAGCTAGCTTCTGTACTCAACAGTAACCCCTCTGGAGGGCACCCACGGTCAGTTTCCCTACAAGTTTAGCAGTAATGGGCTGACAAATTTCTAACAACCAGCCTGGGTGAGTTGAGGTGGGGTGATGAAGACTCTGATCCATAGAATTTGCCAATCTCCTTGGTGTGAGTAAACCCAGTGTGGCTGATTTCAAGTTGTTGAAGGTTAGAAAACCATCTGTGCAACTCCTGAAGACTAACACTGGGCTCCCAAGTTAGGAACGTGCTCCAGCACTGTCTCCACAGCCGACTAGCTTCTCAAAAGAACTCCTGCCATTAACCCAGAATATTAAAAGTAAATAACTCCCTGAGGACTTGGCAGTGGTTAAGAGTGGCTAGTATAAGCTCAGTGAATGTGCACCATTATACTTAATAGGCAATAAGAAAAATGCAAAATGCTGTCCTAGGACATGGTATACCTTGAAGTGCAAACCTCAGAGATAATTCCCAAGTTTTAGTTTTCCCAACAGGTGAGCACCAACCAAAATTTTTCTGAGCTACAGCAGGTCATAATGAAGTACTGGATTTGTATGTGCTAGCGAGACAATGAGCAGGCAATAAAGAATTGAAGCCATGAGTGGGGGGAGGGGACAAGGCTTCACTACTTAAGGACAGCCTGTTAGCTGTAGAATCCCCCGTAGCAGCTCAAGTTCACAGCATATGAGAGCACCCTATACATTCCCCTAACCATCAGCATGGCTTCAGTGTTATGTTCAAGATCGAAATTACACCACATTGTTGCTCTAGGCTCCCTCTAGAGCAGGGGTCTCAAACTCGCGGCCCGCCGAACAATTTTGTGCGGCCTGCAGACTGTTTTCAACTGCAGTGAGAAAAGTGTTGCTTAACAGTTGCCTTTTGTAGACCTAGTGTGGCCCACCTAACGGCTGTGATCTTGCTCTGCGGCCCACATGCTGAGTTGAGTTTGAGACCCCTGCCTAGAGAGTGTGATGGGTGGTGTGGATGCAGTCTACTCATACAAAAATCTGTAATTTTTATGCCTTATCTAAATGCTGAGGCTAATAGTTTTCAGAGGTAGTTGAAAATTTTAAATACAAATCCAAAACTTTGCCTCTTATTCCCAAACACATGGTTTTTTAGAAGCATCTCAGATTTGGGACTGATTTTCTTTTAGTTTATTCAAGACCTACTTTTTATTTATTTATTTACTTTTATTAAGTGAGAGGCGGGGAGGCAGAGAAACAGACTCCCACATGCGCCCTGACCAGGATCCACGTGGCAAGCCCCTTTCTGGGCAATGCTCTGCCCATCTGGGGTCACTGCTCTGTTGTTTGGCAACTGAGCTATTTTAGCACCTGAGGTAAGGCCATGGGGCCATCCTCAGCATTTGGGGCCAACTTGCTTGAACCAATAGAGCCATGGCTGCAGGAGAAGAGAGAGAGAGAGAAGGGGTATGGGGAAGTGTGGAGAAGCAGATGGTCACTTCTCCTATGTGCCCTGACCAGGAATTGAACCCAGGACTTCCACACATTGGACTGATGCTCTACCACTGGGCCAATTGCCAGGGACAAGATCTACTTTTTAAAAACTGCCGGTTTTTATGGACCATGAAATCAATTTAGGGGATTATGACCAGCATTGTTAAAATAAAATAGAATAGTCAATACTGTGAACTAGATGTAATAAGAATAAGTATTGATATGTGAAACTTTTGTTTCATTTATACATATACATGTATGTACATATGTATGTATATACATATCAATGTAGACCTGAAACAATAGTATATATTTCATGTATATCTATATATCTATATCCATCCATGTATGTAATGGTTGCTAGATTACAAAGCAAAATGTACTTTCTACTGTCAGACATGAATTAAAATGTTCGAAAACCACTAATATTGATGTGTGGTACAATGTAGCCGCAGACCTGAACTCGGAGAAAGGCAGTGAATACACTGATTTAATCTATAAGTCACAAAGTTGAAGTTGAGTGCTTGAGACTAGAAGAAGCCCTGGGTCTGGTAAGGAAATTGTAGGGACTGCCAGATAAAGATTTCAGAATCTGATTTTTATAAAAAATTATTTGTCCTGGTCTCATAGCAGTATGTTTTCCCTGAAGTCTGTGACCTCCTGACTGATTTCTGCCATATGCCTGGAAGCTAACTGAGGAAAATAAACTCCACAACTAAGAAATTTATCTCCCCTCCCAGGTGTGTCTGTTCCTCTACTAGCATGTGAGTTCTGTGAGGGCCTGGCCATGGTCTGTCTTCCTTTTTGCTGGATACCCAGTGCCCAGAACAATGTCTTGCGTTAGAGTGGGTGCTCAGTAAATATTTTTTGAATAAATGAATGAGAATTGAAAGAGAATTTGCCAGATTAATGGATACATACTCTAACATCGAGCCACTCATCTGGAATATGGGAAAAGCTGGGGCTTGTTGACACTCGTGAGCAGCAGAGAGACCAAACAATAGCCTAGAGACTCCATTGATAAATGACAAAGCCCTCTGGGGTATGTAGAGACGGGGAGTTGTGGTTTGGCCTTTGTAGGTCTAAGGCTTCTCCACCTCTAA
Source organism: Saccopteryx leptura (assembly GCF_036850995.1). Classification (NCBI taxonomy): domain Eukaryota; kingdom Metazoa; phylum Chordata; class Mammalia; order Chiroptera; family Emballonuridae; genus Saccopteryx; species Saccopteryx leptura. The sequence goes on from NC_089505.1 coordinate 309,194,846, forward strand.
AACTTTTCCTCTCATGTGTTTCCACCTCATAATAAATGTCAAGAAAGTGTCTGGAGCACACTTACTGGAAAGTGGCACAGGCAATGCTACTGCGGCTCATCTCTCAGAGCCGTTTCCTGAGGGCACCTGCACCCCTGGTGCCGTTCTGGTGTCAACAGCTCTGGTCACAGACTGTGTTACAGGACTTGATATATTCAGGATATGCAAGCACGGAAGATGTGGAAATAGCCATGGACTCTATGTTTGGTTTTTGATTGTAATTATTTATTTTTCATAATGCAATACAGAGTGAGAACTATTTCCCTTGTTCCATATGAGATTGTTCTTCTTTAGGTGACAACATGGGCTTAGAGGCATTCCTCACTTGTAAATGAGTATTTAAGAAAATCTTTAGACAAGTTAAGAAGTGTAACAGACTCGGGATGAACGTGGCATGTAGAATAAAGATGTAAATACCCTATCATGACCTGAGTGTGGCTGAGCTCACAGTTGTGGTTCAGGGCTCAGTGCCAAATGCTGGCCTTAGCCATTCAGTGCAGGCTTGACTCAGGGAGTCTGTAGGCTGTGCTTTTTGGCCTCTGAGGTTGCTGGGGCCAACCTAGAGTTCCTGAAGGGTAGGCATCTGGTCTTAAAGAAGCATTTCAGGCAGCATCTTTAGAGTCAAATAAACTAATCTTAAAGCTTAATTCCAGCTCAGCTTCCTCATGCGGTGGCTGTGTGGCCTTGGGCAAGTTACTTAGCCTCTTTCAGGCTCAGATTTTACTCATATCTAAAAATTTGGCTAAAGGTCTTCTAATTAAATATGGCAGAATTTAAATAAACACATGCATTTATTTATTTATGTTTCCTGTTGAAATCTCACTAGAATAAGAAGCCTTGTAGTTCTGTTTGAATGTTTAAAAGTATATATATGAATTACTGTGAATAAAATATTAAAACCTTTTAATAAGGAAATAGAAATAATAGTCACCACCTCACAGGTTCATTGTGAGGATTCAAGAATAACACATGATTCACTTGTAAAGCACCCTGAACAGCAGTTGACCCATACACAGCACATACTATACAGTTTTATTTACTGTATTTTAAAGTTAATTATTATGTTCATTATTAGTATCAGTGAAATTAGTTCCTTCTCTTGTCATTCCCCTCAAACTATGGTTAGTTCAGCACCATGCATAATTCTAGATAAAAAAGCCAAGTTTTGTCCAGACCTACAATCTCTAGGCTTTCTGTAGGTCAGAGTTCACCAGTTCCTTCCCTTTCTGCCCCCAACCCCAATGACCCGGGTCAGTGCTGGGTTCATCTCACTCTGCATGTCCCATGCTATCCAGGGCTACCTAATATACCCCAAGGCCCAGGGTTCCGGGCTGGTAAACTTGCCAGCCTCTAGGAGACTCCTGGGTTTATGCCCAAACATCTGCTTCATCCCTTTGTGCATCCTGTGGCTTTGCCACCAAGTAAAAATGTCCCAGAAGCATGTCTCAAGTTCAAGAAACAGCAGCGCAGGGATAATTTGATAATCACAAGCTTCATTGTTGGACATTTGGGCCATTGCTTTTATACAATTTATTCACCTGGGCACTATTTTTGGCACGTGCAGCACACAGACTTTATAGTTAACTAGTGTATCTTGTGGTTTTACTAATGCTACAGTTTTAACATCTCCTCTTCTCTTTATTTCCTACTGTTATTTCACATGTTTTAAGCTCTCACTATAGCAAGTAGCAAAATAGAAAATCATTGCAATAACTTACACATAGGAAGGCTTATGATGTTGCTGAATCAGTTGTTATATAAACTCTCTTAATACCTGGTTGATTACTATAATTGGCTGGATAATTTTTTTAAGAGACAGTATGTATTTTACATTTTAAAGTAATGAAATACAATGAAATCCAAGCAACAGCAACAATAGTACTTTCTTTCTACCAAGAGACTTTGGGTGCAAGGGAGCTAGTCGACTCCGTATCCCTGCACTATGTCATCAGCAATCATCTTTCTTCGCTAGTTCCATCTATATCCTGGCACTCAGAGTTTTGAGTCATAAGCAGAAACTAATAGCCACAGCGATTACAATAATTACATGTTAGATTTATAAAACAGCTTTCCTTCTAGGAGTGCAAGGCTCTCAGAGCCCTGCAGATGTCCCATAACACATGTCTTCTAGTAAGAATCACAATGAGGTCATTTCTAGATGGTCTCAATATTGCTTTCAAGCTTTGTGGACCCATTTGACCACCGTGCAGATGAAAAGGGGCTCTTCACACCATGCCTTCTAAGAATGAACTCTCACAGTGTTGTCTCTAGGAAAGGAACTCTATAGCCAATGAGATTTGATGAGGGAAAAGCCCCCCTTTCATTAAATAATTGGATGTATATACTCCATGATAATCAAGCAACAGGGAAATGCTAATAGTTCAGCCCTAGGGATAGAAAAACACAACCTGAACTTCCATCTTATTTTTCTCCCATGTCTCTAAACTTGAAGTTGCTAAAGGCCAGTACTATGCCTTGCTTTGAAACTTCCAGAGTCAATACCATGTTGTGTTAGAGAATTTTGTTCTTATTGTTATCATCTATGTTATTTTAAGGTGAGACTTAACTAGGAATGGACTATTTTGGAAAATGTCTTTTCTGTAATTTCTTTAACTTTCTGCTGTGTAAAATCTGGAGCTACAAAGGACTCGTGAAGTACAGAAATGTCTATACTGTATGTAATACAAGGCATGGGGTAGGGCAGCATTACCCCCCTTCCAACATCACCATCTGGACTGGATTAGTGTTGAGTTACTTCATTCTTAAATTGATACAAAAGCATGGTCACCAGCACCCTTTTCTCCTCCCATGAGCAACTCTCACTTCCACCAGAAAAGACTGACTTGGAAAAAAATTTGCTGTAAAACAATTAGCCTGTGATGGGTAAACAAGCATTCAGGGTAGTGACCCACTACAACAACCAAACAAATAAAAAACAAGCTTTAAATGGGTTTGGTACATAGAAGAGCTGTACCTGGTGGACTCTTGCTTGTAGATGTCAATGATATTTTCCACCAGCAGGTTCCTCTGAAGTCCATAGATCCCATGTCTGTCCAAAACCACTTCGTGCCTACAGGATGGGCAGCGGAATCGGCCCCCTGATGCCATGGTGGTGCCTCCTCTTGTGGGCAAGTACGGGTTAGAGGCCTGTTCTTGCCAAGCAAGAAAAGAGGAATTGAGTAATGCCATGGGGAACTTCTCTGAGGCTTCTCTTCACTCTCTGTTACTACAAACATCAACTTCTACTTTAAGCTTGCCATCAGATAATCCCTCAGGGCCTTCTCAGCAAGTGGTCCTAAAGCTCAGGGCTAGTGCTCATCCACAGTAAACTGCAATCTACCATTTCCGGCATGTGGTGGTTTTCCATCCAATGTTTTCATAACCAAAAGGTCCAGCCAGAAACTCCAACATTAATGTCTCGGATAGTAATTCATTTACAAGTTTGCAACAGATTCCATTTTTAAAAAAAAAACAAACATGGTTCTTAGTATTGAAATAAAATTAGATTTTGGAGTAAGAGGAGGCTGACAGCAAAGTACAAAGCAAATCATTAATTTTTTTTTTTCTTGAAAATGAATGCAGCCTTTTCAAGTTTTCTAAAAGAATTCACCTCCGAGTTAAGCACTTGATTCAGAGGAATCTTTCCCGCCCCTGCATTCCACACAAACCTACCTGGAAGATATCACTGGCGCATTTCCTACACAGGTTGTGCTGACAGGGGAGAATGACCACGGGCTTCGTGAACATCTCTAAGCAGATGGGACAGATGAGCTGTTTCTCCAGGTTGTCCATAGTCTGCTGCTCTTTGGAAAAGGACTTATAATTCAAGGATGCGCTCATCTCCTGGCCGTCCCCGTGTGCACCGCCGGGAAGGGTGCTCCGAACGGGCTCTGCAAGGGTTTCCTGGAGATAATTCCAAGGATTGTGTGATCAAGTGCCCTTCATGTTTCTTTCCGTGGAGGACATTGTTTCAGGCCCACCTTTGGAGCGGAAGCTGGAGCTGTTTTTAGCAGTTGGGGTCACGTGACAGAAGGCTGACTTGTCCATATAAGCCAGTGACAGGAAGATGGATTCTGACAGGTGACAGAGAACAGGAGCCAACATTCCTGCCCCAGGGAGTGAAAAGAGTGGGTGGGAAGGAGGATTACAAACCCCATTTAGAAGGGGTTGTGAGGAGAAGGCGGTGGAAGCCGACTGTTGTCAACAACAAATGCTAATGCACACACTGCAGAGTCACCGAGCTTTGTCCTCTGCAAGTCTTCAGTGAGCGTGTGGTGACGGTTTCTCCAGAACCAGGGAGAACGCTGCCCAAGCCGGAGTCTAAGTGCCTCGAGAGTTTAGAAAGTGACTTGCACGATCACATCATCATAGATGATACTAAACAAAACATGTCTTGAAAATCATTATCCCGGCTTCACAAGGGCAATCATCTATAAAGAGCTGCTCAATGTTAAATATTTCATCTTTACAAGGGTTGTGGTATGGAAAGCATTCCAACTTAAAAACTGATTTCTAACTTTTTCACTATAAAAGTGTTCACAAAGTAAAAAAAAAAAATCAAATAGATGATTCACTTATTTTTAAAAAGCTGTTTAATAAAACTCTAGTGTGCTCTTTTCTATTTTATATTGCTTTCCCTCTTCCTTAACCTTCTTTCATCCTGTACAGCCCTCCCACTCCTACAGATAGCCAAAAATACAAAGAAAATTGGTCAATCTTTAAAAGGTTAAATTAGTTTGCAGCAACTACCAGTAATGAGGTAGTAACTAGCACATGGGGTAGCAGACCCATTATTTCATTTTGACATATAATGGGTGACAGCTGCCATTGCCGACTAAAGCAAAAATGAAGTCTTGCTTTCACACCTGCTTCTTGTCTGGTCTGAAACACGGGCATCCCTTGCATTTGCCTTGTCCTCTACGTTGATTTTTTAAATGACAGTTTCCCTTGTAGTTTCTGATATTCTTAGTCTGCCCTAGAGTTATAAATATCAATTCTAATGTTTGCCAGGCATTTTGTGAAACAGCTGTTTCATTAATATATATTTCTTCAACGTTTTTAAATCAGATTAAAAATGAAAAAGAAATCCATGCCTATTTTTATGTGATGAATTTGTAGCTTCGTTTCTCCTTGATTTTAAAAACCTCAAACAATGAAGACATTTTGTTAACATATCCCTGGTGTGTACTTAATTACCAGTAGAGACTAGGTGGGTATGACTGGTTATGTGTAATCTTAGTGCTATGTGTACTGAGAGCTCATTGAGAATCTAAAAAGCTCCATTAACCAATAATAAGTTATATATATTCATAAACATTTCAAGGATCTTTGGAGAATTTGGTTATTCTTTTCAATATCTATTTAGCAACTACAGTGAAGAAGGGAATTGATGAAATCTTTTTACTGTGTTAAATCGGTTCAGTTAGCCTGGGCAGTTAATTGTGTTTATCATTGCATGGGCTATTAAGATCTGAGCACAATATGAAAGTTTCTACTGCAAAAGACCATGCAACCCAAAGAGAAGCTCTTCAGCTAATGATGTACATTGTAGCAGAGGCTATCCTTGTAAAAGGAATTCATTCTTTCAAAAAACATTTATTGCCTGACCAGGCGGTGGCGCAGTGGATAGAGTGTCGGACTGGGATGAGGAGGACCCAGGTTCGAGACCTCGAGGTCATCAGCTTGAGTGCAGGCTCATTTGTTTGAGCAAAGCTCACAGCTTGGACCCAAGGTCGCTGGCTCAAGCAAGGGTTTACTCGGTCTGCTGTAGCCCTACTGTCAAGGCACATATGAGAAAGCAATCAATGAACTAAGGTGTCGCAACAAAAAACTAACAATTGATGCTTCTCATCTCTCTCTGCTCCTCTCTGTCTGTCCCCTATCTATCTCTGTCTCTGTAAAAAACAAAAACAAACAAACAGAAAAACCCATTTATTGTTTATCTTGCGCTTCCATTGTGCTGGGCTCTGGGGATTGAAAGAAAAACTAGACACAGGTCGTGGTCCTCTAGGAGCTCAGTCTAAATGGAGATAAGACATATACAGAACCACAGGACAAAACATGTTATAAAGAGCTTCCGAATTTCAGAGCTGGAGGCATTAGGAGAGTTTCATGGGAGGGTAGCATCTGAATTGATCCCCTAAGGAACTTAGGTGGGTCAGAGGCACACTGGGAGTACTCACTGTGTGTGGTGCTTTGGGCTGGAGTGCAGAGCGTAGTGGTGACTCATTGACCGGGCTAAAGAGTTTTTATCACTTAATAAATTAGGCAACAGGAAGTTGTTAAAAGTTTTTTACAGGGATGTTTCTGTGAAAGCTTAATTTCACAGTGGTGGTGGGGACAGATAAGAGTGACGGTAACCTGGCTAAAGATCAGATGGGAGGTTGTTGCCAATAGCCAAGAGGAGAGGTCACAAAGCCCTGGCACCAGGCGATGGCAGTGAGGAAAGAAAAGAGGAAATGGACTCCGGGTCAATTATGAAAGTAGAACTCACAGAGATGATTCAGGTGCCCTGAATCTGAGCAACGATCCATGATGTGGCGAGAGGCTGCCCATGAGTCAGGTGGCAGGCCTTTTCAGCACCACTGTCACCTCGCTTTGTGATCTCGGGAACTGACCTCACCTAGCTGGATATCGGCCCTTTGATCTGTAACTGAGTGTAGTTCATAACCTAATCCAGCAGCATTTGAAGGGGGAAAAAGCCCTCTGAAACAGTATTAATTTTGATATTAAGTATTCCCAATTTGATTGATGTAGAGTGAATACCTATCCTCTACACTCTTTTCTTCTCAGTTCCTTCCTGCACTCTGCCTTTTACTTTTTCTTAGACTTGATCCTGGAAGCTACACAAGAAACTACCGAGAATCCCATAGGAATATGAGCAAAGTTGATGGGTAATAATTTCCTTCTCCTCATCTGTTTTTCTCCATTCCTCCACCCTCTGCACCTCTCAAAGACCAGCAATCTGTAGGGTGAGCATGTGAGTTGTAGGGTGACATGGGAGTAGCCCTCTGCTCTAGGGAGGGACCAGAAAATGTTAGTTCACTCCCACATCGTTCACACAGTCTGAGAGGCAGGTAAAATTCGGGAACGGAATCAGAACTGAAGTCAGCTTTGAGTCGCTGGATTTGGGAGTGGACCTGGGCACCCACAGAGACATGAAAACCAGCTTGGTCTTCTGAAGGTACATATTCTGGACTCCACTGGAGTGATGCCTGACTTCCTCTCCTTTTCTTACCCTACCCCACCCCACATTAGGACAGGACTAGGAAAGGGGGTTGAAACCCACTGGGGCAATTAGTTGGAATCTCTGATTGCCCCTCATGCCTGAGTTCCACCGGATTGGGGCAGGGGTATGTTTAGACATTTAAAAGCTAAAGCAGAATCACCACTGCCCTCACCGCCTCCCACAGTTTCCAGATCCCCCAGCTAAGTCTGAGGAAGTAAGATGGGACCTGTGTAATTCATCAAACAAAACAGAAGACTTACACGGTCATATAGAACTAAAGGGAAGTAAAAAATAGATACAGTTTGAAGCAAAGCAGTGAGGCAGAGAGAGTGCGGCCCTGGTAGGGGAACAAACAAGAATTTCCTTACAATAAGGACCCGACTCATGACATCTAGAAAATACCTCACATTTTCCTTCTATGTTGTCAACCTTTTCTATTTATTTTGCAATAGGCATTTTGGATATGTGATTTTCAAATTTTTACTGAAAAAAAATTGCAAAATCTAAAATTAAACAGAAATGAACTACCTTGAAGAGTACTTAGCAGAAGCCAACACCATGGCATTTCTTTCATTAGATAGTTAGCCAACTTCTGGCTGAAAGCTTTTATCATCTCGATAGTTACTCCTTTTCCATATCAGTTGTTCATAAGTTCTACTTCGTCATAGATATCTCTGAGGAAATGTTTGAAAACTAATATATTGTACTTTCCTCAGAACATTCCTTGATGTAATTCACTGGCCAAAAATAAAAAGTGAGTACCAATAAGTAGCAAATATGTTAGCCAAGGTCCTCCTAGTGGCCGTGTCTGAACTTCCTTGGCTCCAGGCCCTCCTTGACTCCAGCCACAGCATACACAATTCTCAGCCCTCCTCTGCGCTGATTCTTCTGAATTCACTCTGGCCTTCTGTAATCAATCTCTCATGTGTCACTCCTTATTTAAATGCCTTTCAACACATAATCAATATTTTTTAAAATGTGCTATCTGTAGATAGAGATAGCTTTACTTCTTTCTTTCCAATCGAGAGGTCTTCCACCTCATTTTTCTTGCCTTATTGCACTTGCTAGAAACCCCAGAATGCACATCCTTGCTTTGTTCCCGATCTTACAAGAAAAGCATTCATGCTATTAAGTATAATGTTAGCTGTATGTTTTTCATTGATGCCTTTTATCAGTTTGAAGAAGTTCCCTTCCTTTCCAAGTTTGCTGACAGTTTTAAAAATCAAGAGTGGATATTGAATTTTGTCAAATACTGAAATGATCATGTGGGTTTTCTTTAGTCTGTTTACTGTGATATATTAACATTAATTTTGGAATGTTGAACCACTCTTATATTCTTGGAATAAATCTGTTGGTCATGCATTCCATTCCACACCCAAGTTGCTGATCCTGAGACCTTATTTGAGATCTTACTCATCTGCGCTAAATATGTGCTCTCCTCCTGGTTTTTGGATGCATTCCTTCCTATTCTTTTGACTTATTATCCATTTCTTCTTATAATCATTTATAGTTTCACTGCCAGCTTCTCCTGTTAGCCAGCTAAAATATCCATAATCCCAAAATTTGGGACATACCATCTGATAAAAGGGTTCTTTTTCCTACTTGGTACTGTTTTCCCCAAAATGATGAGGGTATTTTTTAAGCGAATCACTATACATTCCATTGAAAGACTTTATTGAAGTAAAATGAGATAAAAATAAAGACTGTTAAAAAAAAAAGGCAGATATACCAATAAAATACAGCAGGTTGTACACATTAGTAAAAAAAAAACTACAAGTTGCCTAGAACCTGAAATGGTCATTAGATAAAAGAATGATTATTTATTAATTGTAATCCTCAAAAAAGAAAATATCTCTACCTTTATCTAGAAGATTTATGTTTTGTTTAGAATTGCAGTAGAGTTTCAACAGTTTTTATTGTTTTGTTTTGTTTTGTTTTTGTGGCTGTATTCTAGAAAATTAGGATAGGGAGAACTTATCCCCCGAAAAGCCTTTGTGTGTGTTTGCTCAATCTCTGAATCTTGCAGTGAATGTATGTGTGTTTTTGTTTTGTCTTTGTTTAACAAAATAGACTACGCTCATGGAAAGCCCAATGTATAACATTCTTCCAGTTAATTCCCTTAGTGCTGATCTCTCTTTAACTCTCCACAGTTATTTCCCAGAAGAAAAATGGCATTAGAACTCTCCTGCATCAGCAAGCCCTGTGTCCAGGGCCTTTCTCCATTTGGTTACCTCTCGGCAGGTACGCATCGCCTTATGCTCAGATTTGCCCAGAGCCAGGCACTCCACCGTATGCAGCCGACTAGTCTCTCCCACCGCTCATTATAAATTGAAACTAGTCAGCTCACTTTCCTAAGTTCCCTGTTTCCTGTTAGTTTCGATTTTGCATTTGTCAGCTATTCTAACCGTGGACAGCTTAGTTCTGAATAGATCCTTGGAAGTGTAACCATCAATCAGAAATCACTAAGTAATTGAAATGGCAAGATGTGACTGCAATCTGTCACCATTTTAGGACAGAAAGAAAACCAATCACGTGAACTTTCCCAAAGTAAGTGGGTCTAAACTTATAAAACTTGAAGTATGAATTGTCAGCACCCATATCTCTTGTCTGGGAGTTTTATAGAGCGGTAATTTCAAAATTGCCGGACCCCTCACCGTGGCTGGTTTTCAGCAACATTTGGAGTTGCTCGAGAATCGAAAGAGAAAGACCACACGCGGCTAGAGGGGGAAAAAAAACTGGAGGATGCGGGCATCGATCCCGCTACCTCTCGCATGCTAAGCGAGCGCTCTACCATTTGAGCTAATCCCCCGCCACTGGGCCAGGCTCCTTATCTCTTCCCCTAGAGAGAGGTCAGCGCACAGTGACGGTGACAAATGTTCCTGGACACAGCTCTCATTTTGTTAAGGAAGCCCAACGCACCAAAATATAAGAATCTCTCCTTCGAGCCGGAATCGAACCAGCGACCTAAGGATAACAGCGGACTTGCGCCTACAGTCCTCCGCTCTACCAACTGAGCTATCGAAGGGAACAGAAAGACACCCTTTTGACTCTTCTTCATAACGCTTAGACATTTCTTAGTTTCATGTTCTTTCTGCTGCGTTTTCTTCCTGATTCCCAGGTTCCTTGAGCACAAGATATTCCCCCCACCGACTTCCCACCTGCTCCTGGCAGCCGCAGCTCTGCGGCGCTGGCCCTGCCGGGGCTCCGTGGAGAGAGTCCGAGGCCCCGGGAGCGGCAGCGTGGCCGCGCCGGCTTTCTCTGCGTGGCTCAGGGGCTCGGAGACGCCAAGGACCATTTAGCAACAAGCCGCCGGCGGAGTGCAGATTCACTGCCGTGCTGGGAACTTGGACGACACTGCCCGCTTCCGGGATTCGCAAAACACTTCACACGGGAGATGCGGCCCTGGGCCAAAAGTGGAGCGAAAGTGCTAAAACTCCCAACTCTGCTTTGGAATATAATGTGTATTAGAGGAGCGTAATCATGGAAAAAATTAAAAGGGGGGGAGCGGGAAATTTTTTTAAAAAGCACATTTGTCTCCTTCGAGCCGGAATCGAACCAGCGACCTAAGGATGACTTGTGATGTAGGAATCAACTACAGTCCTCCGCTCTACCAGCTGAGCTATCGAAGGGACGGGCAGGAAGTGTTTGCCCCTTGAGATTCAACACAAAGCCACAGACATAGATTTGAGCATGCGTAATCCAGGGAGCGGTCCGCGCCTGCGTCGTTTTACGCTCGTAGAAAAATCTTCTGGCTCTGCTCCGGGGAGCCAGTAACCCGGGTTAGGGCCTCAACTCCGCTGTCCGAGAAGTGCGGTTCCAACACTCAGGGACTCCGACGCCACTCCCGCGTGCCTGTCGCACTTTTCCTTTACTGTACAGGGTGAGCGGTAAAATCTCACTGCTCTATGGTCTGCACAGCCCCCTCCCTGCCTCCATGTGGCGGGCCAGTAGCCCAATGGATAATGCGTCCGATCAGAAGGTTGTAGGTTCGACTCCGGCCTGGCTCGGCTTTTTGTCACCTCTGGTTTTAAAACCACAGATTATTAACATAACCACCACCTTGCCCCACCCTCTAAAAGTCGCTACTTACGCTGGGTTCTCCAAACCACAAATCCTGGAGCAATTTACAGCACTTTCGAGCTGGCAGAACCACGCCTCACGAACGCGCGCCCTCAGCGATGCCGCGCCGTCGAACTTTGGAGACGTTGAGGGTCCTGGAGCCCTAACCCGATACCGAGGCCCGCCGCGCCGGGTCGCCCTGCGGGGCCCTGGAGGGCAGAGGGCCGTTCTCGTGGGTCCAGGTAAGAAGCTGCAAGGTGAGGCCCACAGCTGGCGGGACAACGCTGGTTCAAATTCCAGGGCCTCCGGTCTTGTAAGCTAGTTGAAGACATCACGGACCCTACTTTCCTAGCGAAACTGCCCCCACCCTCCCCGACTGTGCTGAGAAGTTGAGGTTATTTACAATGCCTTTCTGAGCCGGATCCTGTTTTTATTTATTTGAAGGTACTGAGCTGCCCCTCCTCCTGAGTTGTAAGCACAGTGTTAAAACCATCGAAGGGCTTCGGTTCTGTTCTCAAGTGTTTTAACCAAGAGCGCCTTATATCGGTTTGAGCAAACTGAGTCTTTATTTTGAAGTTATATTCATCTTATTTATGGAGAGACGTTTAGAATTATTTCTTTAAACCCTCCAAGTAAGACAGCAATTTCTGAAAGTAAAAGCTTTAATAACATGTGAAGTTTGGGAAGAGAAAAGTTAAGGAAAAGAAAATGTGAAGTTAGGGGAAAGAGCTGGTTTTTTAATGGGAAAGCAGTTTTCTTAAGTCTTCACACATATGGCTAAAAGAAGCTAAAAATGTCGGGGGCAGGCGCAAGCACAGATTATTTGAACAAAATAATGGTGGGTTTTATTTCTGTTACCTAGGAACATTTTGCCATTTTTCACATGTAACAAGCTGATACAGCTTTGAAGTAAGTGATTTTGAAAGTTAAAAAAAAAATACCATCTCCTTGGGAAGTTGGGGTGATATGTTATACCCCTCCCCTCAATTAATGAACAAATCGTTGTAAATTAGGCAAACAGAAAAGAGCCTCTATCTTATTTGTACCTTTTCATTTTACAAGGTTGACAAGTAATGGATTTATTATCTGCAGAGGTCATTGTCATGGCCATTGTTGCATTGTGGCAGAAACCCTGGCCCCTTGGTGTAACCCCTTATTGATGCACCCTTCCTCACCAACAGCCAGGCAGGCCAAAATAACACATTCCAAGAGGGCCAAGATGGTATAAGATTTCAGGCTTTCATACTTGTGACAGAAATTCACACAGTTAGTGTAAGCAAGAGAGATATTTATTATAAAAATACAAGGTGTCTTGGAAACCAAGGATGAAATAAAACAATAAAACTGGGCCTTCTTATGTTTTTTCTCCAAGTGCCTCTTATGCTTCTTTAGTGTAGCAATTTTCAACTGGTGTGCTGCAAGAATTTTTAAAACACGCAATACCTGACTATGTAGTCATGGACACTGATTTCTTTTCCCCTTAGATTGTCAAACAAAAAAATGACCACAGCCAACCACAGTAGCCTTCCGATGTGAATGAATCAAAATTATATCTTTATTTTTGTCAGATTGGCAAAAAAAAAAAAAATGCTGTGCCACGAAATTTTAGTAATTAGTGTGTGCCCTGAGATAGAAAAGGTTGAAAATCACTGCTCTAGTGCGTAGAGCTGAAAACGTGGTGCTACCTCACCCCAGTCTTTACCCTCACAGTCTTTTGCTATAGACTAAATATTTGTATCCCCTCAGATTCATGTGTTGAAAATCTAATACCCAATTGTTGGTATTAGGAGGTGGGACCTGTAGAAGTAAAGAGGTCATGAGGACCATGCCCTTATGAACAGCATTAGTGCCCTTAAAAAAGAGGCTCCAGAGAGATCGCTCCTTTCTTCCATTATAGGAAGACACGATGAGAGGTTCAAAAGTGTGAAAGCAAGAAGAGGGTCTCAGCAGGACCTGACCCTGCTGGCAGCCTGATCATCGACTTTCAGCCTCCGCAACTGTGAGAAATAAATATTGTTCATAAGCCACCTAGTCTGTGGTGTCTATTTTGTTATAGCAATCCAAATGGATTAAGACATCTATCACTAGAAACTCACTTCTCTTTCTCAGTCCTGACTTCGTTGCTCTGGCCTCAGTTAGATGCACATCTCTGACCCCTGAACTGTGGCCAGGGGTCAGGATTACGTGCAGCCATCAGGGTGGCTCACCTCTATCTAGCCTTATGGTTGGGCACATACGATTGTATCCCCTCCTTCCTAGAATCCCAATGAAAAGATAATAAAGATACACACACAAAAAAAGTCTTACAGCATGAAAAACAACAGAAGGTACAATCCTAAGATTTTAATTTCTTTGATGTGGAAAGCAAATGAGATTGTATAGACACATATCCCAGAATGGAGAAAACCGTAGCTCAGTATACATATTCTAGAAGCTAGTAGAAACAGAACCATTCTCCCCATGGAGCTCCTAAGAGCTCCTTTGTGCTGCTGCCTCTAGGCACAGAGGCAGCAGCACAAAGGTCAGAGGCCTACAACATTGTGCAGCTGCTGCAGTATTTGTCCTCAACGGGAGATGCCTGGATAGCTGCTTTAGCAGAATAGATTTATCTGGGGAGAGACCATGGGTGAGTGTAGGACTGGGGAAAGAGGCAATGTAGAGCCTAATAATAGACATGGAGAGAAAGAAAGGCCACTCTACTCTCAGAGTGAGATCCTCCATGAGTGGGCAGTTTGGGGGATCTTGGGCCAGCATAGCTGTTTCCTCTCATGCACTGAAGTGCTAATCAATATCCACAGGGACATCTAAGAGGATATTGCAGCAATAAAAACCAGAATAAGATTAATAACAAAGGAGCAACAAAGAGAATAATCAAGCTCTTGAAAACTAAAAGTGTGATTGCTGAGGTGAAAAATAACATGGGGTATGGCTAAAGATCATAGAAGATAGTATGGAAAATATCTCCTAGTATACCTGAATATAGAGCACAGGAAATATTAAAGTAAAAGCATGGAGAATTGACCCAGAAGACACAATGCCTATCTAGTCAGAGTTCCAGAAAAAGAAAGCAGAGACTGCAGTGAAAGGAATGGAAGAAAGACCTTCGTCATCAGATTGAAAGAGCCATCCAAGTAGGATGAATGAATTAGAGTAGGATGAATGAATGCCTGGACAGAGCTTAGGGAAAGTTGAAAGCATTGAGGTTAAAGATGAAACCCTAAAAGCTTTCAAAGATGAGGACAAAACAAACAAACAAACAAACAAAAAAACAAGATAGCTGGAAAGGAAGAGAATCAGATTATGATCAGACATCAGCAATACTCTATACTAGAGAACAGCAGAGCAAGACCTGCAAAGTTTTCTGGGGGAAATAATTTGGAACCTAGAATTGTATAACCAAAGAAGCAATCACATATGAGGACAGATAGTTCCTACTTGCAAGGTCTTACAAAGTTTCAATCCCATGATTTCTTTCTGAAACAAAAACAGTTGAGGATGGTATGCTGATTGGGTCCTCCAGAAAGCAAAAGCTGACACAGAACTAAAGTACTGAATTTTACTGGGGAGCAACATGTGAATGGAAAAAGGGAGGACACATTATTAGGTAGGGATAGCTATTAGACGATGATGGGGACCTGACAGTTTCTGCCTGCCCCCTTGATAGCTGCAGAGCAGAGATTTCCCCTTGGAGGAGTCCTGAGTTGGGCAGAAATGGCTAGGCCTTCCTCTAATGACCTTGTTCACAGTAATTGTTCAGACTGATAACAGACCTGAAAGAATTAACACCTAGAGGCTCTCATTTAACCATCCTCCTTGCAACTGGGCAGTAAGTTCTTTCTTGAAAGGCAACCTAGCAGGAAATCTTTCTGGCTGCCATGGATGTACTTCAGCAAAATGAAATAATCCAAGAAAGAGAAGTACACAGGATTAAAGAAAAAAGAACCAGTTGAGGAACTAAAAATAAATCCCAGGTTGGCTGTGATGCAAAGCAAGCCAAGGAAGCAATCAGGACAAATGGGGATGGGGGGGGGGGGGGGCAGAAGCCTAGGGATATGATTTTTCAAAAAGGAAGTGGTTCTTCCATAATAGTAATGTGATTGAAGACCAGAAAGACCTTAGAGATAATGATAAAGGTATGTCACTTTTCTCAAAAGCAAACCAAAAATAATTAGAAATTTTCGGGTGGGATAGGGAAGCTTTTCTACAGAACTCATGGTCCAAAATAAAGCAAACTGAGATTTGGCACAATTTTGAGAAATTGATGGCATGTGTTGTGGGCTCTGTCCCCCCCCACCCAAATTCTAGTTTTAAAGCCTTAACCCCCAGTACCTCCTAATGTGTCTTTATTTGGAGATAGGGCCTTTTAAGAGGTAATCAAATTAAAATGGAGTTGTTTGGGTGGGCCGTGGGCCAGCATGCTAGTGTTCTATCTGAGATCAGGACACAGGGAGAGAGACACTAGAAGTGCACACATAGAGAGAAGACCATGTGAACACATAGTAAGAAAATAACCACCTGCAAGCCAAGGAGAAAGAACTTGTAAGAAATCAAATCTGCTGACACCTTGATCTTGCACTTCTAGGCTCTACAGCTATGAGAAAATAAATTTCTATCGTTTAAGGCACCCAATCTATGGTATTTTGTTATGATAACTCAAGCAAACTAATACAGGAATAGTGAGGAAAGAGAAATTTGTTTTCTGTATTCTTTGGTGGTGTTTGTATTTTTGTTTAATATATACAAATTATATAATATGTGGGGCATATAGTCAATTAATTTTCATCTAATACAGCATCTAATAAAAACTTTAAAAATGGAGAAACTGTTACCCAAAGGTGTGAAATGACTTACCTTCAGTAACAGAGTTGCACAAAGGCAGATGAGGTCTCATATCCTGAGTCACCAGCCAGGATTTTCCCCTTAATACTGCTTATCTCCCTGTCCCCACATGAACACTTGAATCAGAGAGACTGGACTGCTGGACTGCTTCCTGGGAGGAAGAAGATTGAAAGGTATCTTTTGATGTCAAGCTAGGTCAGGTGACGACCAGGATATTCTGGGAGAAGCAGAGTGTTCCATTTATTAAAGGGAACTCTGTTCTCTTACGTCTAGAACCCAAATATCAAATCCCTAGAATTTGTGAACAGTCATGGTCCACAAAAGTAATGTCAAGATGCCCTGAGACCTGAAGATAAAAGCCTTTGTTTAGGTTGGAAAGTACTGTACATGTATGCACATGAAAGAACTTTCAAGTTCTTCCTTTTGGTTGAGAAAACCACTCTATAAATCAGGAAGCTCTACCAAGAAATAATAATAAATAAATAATTTCTTCAAGAGGACCCTCCAATTGAGGGAGTGGGGCTGAACTCAGGTTTACTGATTTTTCATCCGTGGCTTTCTGTAAATAAGTACTGTGTCCAAGAAGAATATTGGTGAGAAATCACAGAGATGGTTTCAGGTTAGAAAAGGAACCATTCTGGAGAACTCTAGGGGGAGAAACCATTGATTCTTGTTACTTGCAGTAATTAGGTTCTATAAAATGACCACAAACACTGATGTTAGTGAATATGGAACTATTGCTACTAGGTATGATCTAGGGTTGAGTTCCTGTGAGCCTCTGTTTACAACATTTCCATTAAGTCATCATCAATACATACCTTGTTTTATGTGTGTTTATGTTTAGATACTGTATTTAATATATATTATTGATTCATTAACATTGAACTCACAGCCAATAGAAGCTTATCTAATGTACCTGTTTCTTCTGAAAGGTACATGATGACTTCTCACACTTAGGAACACAAGGCAGCACTTCAGCACTATGCCTTTAAACATTTTTTTAGGACTTTATTCATTTTAGAGAGGAGAGAGAGAGAGATAGAAGAAAGGAAGAGCAGGAAGTATTAACTCCCATATGTGCTTTGGCCAGGCAAGCCCAGGGCTTTGAACCAGCAACCTCAGCATTCCAGGCCGATGCTTTATCTGCGCCACCACAGGTCAGGGGCCTTTAAACATTTTAAACAGTGAAATCACCAACAAAACACAATAATGCAAAAAATATGTGGCACTTGTTTATATCAATAGTAAGAGAGCTGAGATAAAAAGGCAGAACATTGCCTTTTTCAACCTTAGTTGGGAAACTCAAATTTCTTGTTATTCTGTGTATGTCTGTGAATGACCATGAAATAAATTTTAGCAAGCAGGCAATTTTGCAAATAAGGAATCGGTCAATAATGAAGATTGACTGTTTTATTAAGTCAGACTAAATCTTGAATCATATGCCAAATCACTACATCAAAAGATCTTAATGAAACCAGTCCCCAGCCCCTTACCTCCATTAAGGAGGTTAATAGGAGCCATTTGTATTACAGAGAAATATGGGGGGGAAAAAAAAAGAAATACGGGTAACCTTGGCTGAGTTACTTACCCCTTTTGTATTTTAGTGTCTTAGTCTAAAAAATGAGGAATTATAATAATGGTGATAGTACTTGTCCCATAGGTTGTTTGTTGTATTAAGTGAACATGTAAATATAAAATATATAAAGCCAATATAAATCTCTTAGGACAGTGTCGGCTACAAAGCAGTACATCTATTGGTTATGATTATTCATTTGACAGGTTTATTTTTATAATTTTATTTATTTATTTTTATTTTTATTTTTCTGAAGTTGGAAACAGGGAGGCAGTCAGACAGACTCCCGCATGCGCCCGACCGGGATCCACCAGGCATGCCCACCAGGGGGCGATGCTCTGCCCATCTGGGGCGTCGCTCTGTTGCAACCAGAGCCATTCTAGCGCATGAGGCAGAGGCCACAGAGCCATCCTCAGCGCCCAGGCCAACTTTGCTCCAATGGAGCCTTGGCTGTGGGAGGGGAAGAGAGAGACAGAGAGGAAGGAGAGGGGGAGGGGTAGAGAAGCAGATGGGCGCTTCTCCAGTGTGTCCTGGCCGGGAATCGAACCCGGGACTCCTGCACGCCAGGTCGATGCTCTACCACTGAGCCAACCGGCCAGGGCTTTATTTTTAATTTATAGAAGAATGAATCATCTTTTTCAAATACAAATGCACCTGTAATCCTAAAAGCCATGACTTTCTACCTCCTTTTAAATTCTTTAGTTTGGGGGAAGGGATGTGTTAGGAAGAGGTACAGAGAGAAACTAAGAGAAACAGAAGATATGTAGGGAAATGAATCATTTTTCTGTTCAAACTTTATCCTCTTATGACATATCATTTAGGTAAAATTTTTGTGGTTAAAAATTTCCTATTATGATATATATTGTGTTTAAAAATAAATCTGATGCTAAATACAATAAATTTTTGAAATGAAGGCATTTTACACAGAACTGTTATGCTAATAAATTAATCAAGATATAGACAATACTTTTCATTGCCTGATGGCTTTCATCTGTTACTTTGGAACCAGGTTAGCTTTAAAATATTATTTTCTGCAATTACAATAAATACTCCTGAAAAGTGACTGTTTAGTACATAGTTAATGTATACATGTGCGAATAGATAATTCTAAAAAACTTTAAGAAAATGTTGAACTTTCATGACTAACGTGAAAATCTGCCCTAAAAAATGTCCCCCAATTATTCTTCACCAGGAAAGAAAGTGTATTGTAGCTACACTTTGTCTGAGAAAAGATGAATGTGGATATCTCAGGAGTGGGGCTACCTGGATACCAGAGCAGATTACTCAGAAGTAAAAGAAAAAACTCTCACTAGGTAAGATCTCACCCTCTCTCTGGCCCTGGGAACAAGGATGTGTCTGGTGGGCTCTCAGGCAGTGAAGAAGCCCATAACTGATGTTTAGGTTTCAGAAAGCTCAGTTGGCAGCCCGGTGGGGAGCAGAATGTATTAACAGTTGTCCTGTGACTGCTGGTTTGATTCTAGGAATTTAGTTTTGCTTCTTGGGGGCAGCCCTGAAACAGCATGAGAATTCCAGAAAGTTGTATCATGCATACTGCTCATTCATTTGGCACCCGAGATGTTTGTCTTCCTTTGGACAGCAGCTTTTCTCAGAACTGGCATATGTTGTGAGAATGAATCAATTAATCAATAAGTATTTATTAGTCTACTTTTTTTTTTTTTTTTGCACTATGCAAAAAACAGGTGTAAGATACAGTTCTGGAAATCGCTGCTAATTTGAACCATCTGCAATTTGGAAATGGACTTGTTTTATGGAAACTGGTTATCTAAATATAATCTAAATTTCTGGCCTTTGGTAGTTAAGAACTGCTCAGGAATAATATGAAGATTATGTGACTTAGGTGCTTAGGAGGGCAGCTGGCTGGGGAAAGGGGACTTTTGGAGAGAAGAACGAGGTTTTCTGTGCTTGTAGGGCTGGCACCCTGGAAATGGACATATATCAGTGAGAAGGGAGAATCGGCTACTGACTTTTTTTTAAGATAACTGTAATTGTGTCAGAGGCTTGATTGAGTGCCATGCTTACATGAATTTTTGTATTGATTTAATGCTAAGTCTCCCTGAAAACTAAGGATTCTAGCAGCTTTTGTGTTTCTAGCAGTAGGTACTTCTCTATTCTGTGACAGGTTAATTGACTCATTTTACAAATGTTTCCCAATTGTCTGTCCCATGTCAGTCACTGTTTTAAGCACCAAGGATTCAGCAAGACACACACAAACAGACAAAAACCTTTGCTTTTGTGGCGTGGGAGACAGTGATCAAGATTAAAAGTACATTGGTGGACGGTATTAAGAAGAAAAAATAGAGGAGAATGGGTGAGGTGGGGATGGTTTAATTCTAGGCAGGGTGGTCTGGGAAGCCCATGGAGAAGTAACATTTAAGAACAAACTTGGGGGAAGTCTCCATGCTCTAAGTATATTATATGTTCTAGATTATTAATCGAACTGTGACTCAAAGCTACAGTTTAATTTAACATGGTGCAAGAATTTTACCTCAGCTAGGTTATGAAAGTCCCTCCTTTTCCTTGCTTGTTAGGAGTCTGCAGGGCTTTTATGTCTCTGCCCTCCAAGTGAGTTTCAAGCCCCTAATCTTGCCCTAGCCTGTTTATTCCTGATGTCTCAGTGTCTAGCCCTGTGTGGTTCCTTTGAGGGGCCAGATGTGGGCACAAGCATCTTTCATGGTGACTGCAAAGCTGTGACTTAATTTTGTCACCCAGGCATCCAAGTGTTATCTCATCATAGGGGCTTCCCCCTGTAGAGACACAAGTCTGGCTACTATGGAAATTGCCCCCCCCCAAAAAAAAAAAACCCCTCCCAAACCCACCTTTAGCCTACAGGCCACTCTTGATGAGGGTACTTCGCTTCCTCTAATCTCAGTACACACATTTCTAATGGCTCTTCTAACAAACCAAACTCCCGGGCAAAAGCCTGGGTGGTTGTTTGCCAGGTGTCTGACTTCCTTTGTTTTTAACCTCTAAGGCTATGATAGCAAGAAAGTGACCTTTTTAAGATGAAACTCAGTAGGAAAACCCTCATTCCTCTGAGTCTCCTGAAGCACTAACAATAAAACAAAATTGTTTCAATAAAGTACCTTTCTATACCCTGCAAATTATTTCAACTTATCAATACACTCACAGAATTGTTTGAAAAATGCTTTTGTTCCCCCTTTGCCTATTAGCCTTGTGATTATTTGTGCTTGAAGTTAATGGGGTAAAAGACATATCCTTAAAGATAGTCTGTTACCCAGACTATTTCCAGTCTCTCCCTCCCCCATCAGTTGGGGGGAGATTTACAATAGTTCAGTTTGTCTAAAAGATCAGTAAGTGTTAATGTTAGAGAGTTAACAGTGGTGAGCAGAGAGATTAGGAGACTAAAACAGAGAAATGAGGGTCAAATGGAAGAAAGAAGAAGTGAAGGAAGGGAGGGGGACAGGGAAGGAGATGGAGATGGAGTACTGAGAAATGGGGAAGGGAAGGGACAGAGGAGAAAATGAAGTTAGAGAGACTCGGGATGAGGAAGTGAATAAAAGAGAAATACAGAATAAGGAGTAAGAAGGACAATGAAAAAACAGTGCAGAACACTGATTCAGTGTAAACTCCTGAAGATCCGAGGCGTGACACAGTGTCAATGGGTTAAAATCAAGGTGATGATGGGCTGTGTTTCTTTCTGAAGGCTCCAGAGGAGAATCCATTTTCCTTGAGCTTCCTTCAGCTTTTAGAGGCTGCCTGCATACCTTTACGCATGGCCCCCTTCCTCTTCCACCTTTAAGTCATATATATCTCTGACCATTCTCTGATCCACAGTTGCGTTTTTTTGTTTTGTTTTTTTTTTACCATTATATTGGAGTCACATCTCTCCCTATCCATAGCCAGGAAAAGTTCTCTATTTTTAAGGACCTGTGTGATTAGATTGAGTCCCCTTGGATAATCCAGGATAATCTCCCTATCTCAGAGTTCTTAATAATCACACTTGCAAAGTCCTTTTCACCACGAGAGGTGATATATTCACAGGTCCTGGGAATTAGGTCTTGTACATATTGGGAGCCCATTATTGTGCCTATCACAGAGATCATGTAGCCGGAATGGAACTCTCTCTGTAGGTCAGAGATCAGGCAGTGCATTACCAGGTAAGTGTATTTTCAGGCTAAGCCATGTCAAATGTGTTTTAGCCTACATATCATTTAAAATGTAGAAAAAGAATGTCATTTGTTCTCAAAGAATTAAGAAATATATATATTTTGGTAAAGAAAAAAATGCATATTTTTATTATGTTCTAATGTAAGACAGCAAAAAATAAATGGGTGATCTATGAAATTTTGTATGAAAATTCCTACTCTGGTAGCCTGGAGGTCCGGATTCGGTAGGAGCCACTTGAAGTGGGAGGTTCATTTGACCCTGCATGGAGCAGCACCATGAGACCATTGCTGAGGGTCAGGGTCAGCATGTACCTGGTGTCCTTGATGTTTCTCTGCTGAAATGCTTGTGGATTCAGAATAACTTGCTGGTGATCCAGATGACAGCTCTGTTGACTACCACAAGGTATTTAAGTGGCCCCTCCTCAGATTGAGTTGATCCTTCCTTGTGTCTGTGTAGCTAAGAAACATTCTGTGGAATTCATTTCCTCATTCAAAGGCATTCACGTGCTTGCATTTGCCACACATCATTGTAACTAGAAACTAGCTCTTTGTAGGAAATATTGGTCAGGACCCCCTTAAGGAATTTAATTCCATCATGCCCTATTCTCATATTAACCACTCTTGTACCAGCTCTCTGGGCAAATTGGGCATGGAATTAAAAAATTCTATGTGCTTCTGGCCAGGTATCTGGGTCGGTTGCTGCGTTCTCCTGATGTGCCGGGGTTGTGGTTCTGTTCCCAGTTGGGACACGTGCAGGGGTCAGCCAGTATGGGTGTATAGGTGGGTGGATCAATGAATACATGTTTCTCTCTCTCTCTAAATATCAATAAATTAAAAAAAAATTAATTCCATATGATGGAGAAAATTAAAGTCTGGGAAAGAGAAGATGAGCTTTATTATGTGCAGGTTGTTATTTAAAAATAGCCTGACCTTTGCTTTGAGTCCTCAGGAAGGAAATGTAGTGGCTCAAATTATCCACAGGTGGATAATTTTTCCCAGAGTTCTGAGCTCATCACTGGGGCTGTTAGTATTGGGTATCTATGGGCCCTGTTGGGTGAGAGTTTATATACATAAGAAGTTCACGTTACATTTTTCTGTGTGTATCAACTATACAAATTGATGTAAGACTCTTATATTTGTTAAATACTTGACTTTTCAGAGTTCTTTCATCTTAATTCTTTATCCCATCTTACTGAAAATGATAAAAACATCTTCAGTAGATATAAAAACATATTATTCTCATTTCACTTGGTCAAAGGCTAGTTAATGAGAACTTAGATTAAAAAGTTTCATAACTTTCAAACCAGGACTCTTTCTACTTGATTATGTTGATTTAAAAAACATTTCAGTAACTTAAGAGAGCAGTTTTAATGACATCAGAACTGTCAGAGGTATCACACCAATGATCACAATGTATATTTAACCTCAATTAACTGTAATTTGATGGTAGGGGAATAAGAAACAAAGAAAAAAGAAAATGGCTTTTCATAATATCAAATAAAAACATAACAAGATCTTGAAAAATGCAATATTATAAAAGGTCTAAGAAAGACCTTGAAAAACAAATATTTTTGCTGCTGTACTGTTGAGAAATAGCACATGGTTTCCACCACTTAATGGTTATCAGGATCAAATAAATAAATGCAAAGGTGACCTCTAAGCTTCAACATGCACAGAGCTAAGCATTTTCTGGTCAGTGTAATTAATCCCACCAAAAATGGAGTAAGTAAATAGGCCTTTAAATTTAAGCTATAGGATTCTACCCTTTACCTTTTGCTTTTTGTTTTATTTCTTCTTTAGTCTGGCTAATCTAGGCCAATTGTACAGAAATTATTTTTACTTAAAAATGGTCACCATGTTGGGAACTGCTTTGGGTTCAGTTCTGGATCATTTATAACATTTAACCAGGTTGGAGTTTTATTTTGTTTTTATGCCAATTTAAAAGTACACATGTAACCTGTTTCTTCCTGGTTTTACATGTCAGTTTTCAGTAAATTAAAGTTTTTAATCTTTCAAAAATGTACTTCAAAAAATATGGTTTGTCTCTATATTTACCTAATAATTATTTCCTCCTTCTTGAAATATTTCTGTAGCTATAATGACTATTGACAGGTAAAAATCTCCACACAGCAAAACTTTCTCCTAAATTCTCATGTATATTTTGCTGATATTTATCCAGATATGAATGTTGCACTTAGCTCACTAGACGAAAGTGGCCTTTGTTTCAGAATACTATTTTAGCCTGTAAGGGGTGACGTCCGGGTCACATTAAGGGCAGGCTCATAAAGCCTGTCTAGTACCACTGCCCTGCCTCATACAAAGAGCATAAAACAACTCTTCAGGACTTTATTCATTGAAATGGAATGTTTCATTAGGAATTCTACTCGAAGAGTGAGTCTGCATACTGAGAAAGTTGTGTAGGAAGGGTTTTCTTTCCCTAACCTAAAAATAAAATACAAATGTGGAAAAGTTCACAGCATTTCATGCTCTCTACCATCCCCCCTTGACCATCTGGAGATATGGTTGAACCTCAGTGGGTTTAATATTAAGAGTCTGTGCAATAACTTCGAGATCCTTCTCTGATCAGCTGTGTTTTCTCATTTGCATTTGTAGGCTGGAGAACAACTGGAAAGTCCAAATCTAAAAATAAACAAAGCAAAGCAATAAACACCTCTTATCATGCTACGTTTTCTTTAATAGGGCAAGTGGTGGATATTTTTGCTGAAATGATTGGCAAAGCAATTTAGTTCGTAAGTTATTAAGGATGGCTACCTTTTAAAGGGCTTCAGAAGGGAGGAGGAGATACTGTCTTTACTCTTTGTTTAAGTTCTATTAGTTATGGAAATATAAAACCAAAGCACTGAACCCAGTTTTCAATTTGAGGCAATTGCTGAACTTGGTTTTGTTTTTACCATCCTGGGGAAGGAGGATAGGCCCACTACGTATATAATATAGTATATATTTATATGAAAAATGCCCCCTAGAGTTGTGCATTGCACAACTGCATGTAAGGCTCCGGTTGGGAAAGAGGACCAACCCCAGAGTTTGCTTTGGTGGAGAGTCTAATAGGAAGCTTCCTACATTAAAGCTAATACCCCAAATGGTTATTTGCTCTTTAAATCTGTAAGGAAATTTGTTAATCTTGAGCTTTGGTGCTGAGTTGAAGGAGGAAAGAGCTCTCCTAAAAATATTTAATTGCAAGCCACTGTTTGCACACTGTGTTTGTGTGTACAAATTGACAGATCACATTTTTAATAACTGTGTGTTCTAAAAAAGCTTAAGCTGATGACTTAATTTAAAATGGTCCAGCCTGACCTGTGGTGGCGCAGTGGATAAAGCGTCGACCTGGAAATGCTGAGGTCACCGGTTCGAAACCCTGGGCTTGTCTAATCAAGGCATATATGGGAGTTGATGCTTCCAGCTCCTCCCACCTTCTCTCTCTCTTTGTCTCTCTCTCCTCTCTCTCCCTCTCTGTCTCTCTCTCCTCTCTAAAAATGAATAAATAAAATTTAAAATGGTCCAGTGCAAGATGTGCTCCCAAGTACCTAGCAGAAATGAATGGCCCCACCTAAATCTCAGGTCTCAAAGAATCACTAAAAGTTGCAAGAAACTCATGAACTCATAGTAACAATAAATAGACAGGAGGGACAGGAAATAGGATATAGGGAAAAGAGAAAGAGAGGGGGAGAGAGAGATTGAGGGAAAATCACACATAGAAACAGTGCATACTAAGTGAGAGCCAGTAGGCACAACGGAAATCCAAATAAGACCCAGAAAGACTTCAAATCCTGCACCTATCAGACACAGAATATTTTAAAAATAGAATTGTTTTTTAAATGATGAAATGAATTTTGAAATTAAAGATAACTTCAAGTGATTAAGACATCTGAAATTTTAAAAACTTGATAAGTGGGTTTAACAGCTAAAGAGAGAACTAGTAAAATGGAAGATATCCGAGAATATTAATCATAATATAACATAGAGAAACAAATAAGCAAAATTTTAAAAAGATTAAAAGACATGAAGAATAGAATGATAAAGTCTAACATATCTAATAAGACTTTCATAAAAAAATAAAGAGTAGAAGCAATAAAGATTTAATGGCTGAGAATTTCCTAGAATTAATAAAAGACATCAATCCACAGATTTAAGAGCCAGCAAGGATGAATTAAAGAGAAACTCATATTTAAAACATATTAGTGACAGTGAAAGACACCAAAGTTCATGGATTTAAAAACTTCACTTTACCATAGAAAATATGGAAACTAGAAAACTGTGGCATTTTGTTTTTAATGCATTAAAAGAAGATATCTATCTATATAAATTTGTTGACAAATCCTATTATTGTTACATTTCTTTTTTTTCCAAGCATTATGTACTGGTATTTTTAGACAATCAAAAGAGAAATGGGGCCATCAGCAGACCCAATTTAAATGATGTAATTCAGGCAGAAAGAAAGTGTTACTAGATGAAAACTGTATGCTGTAAAAAGGAATGATTAGTAAAGAAAGTGGTAGATATATGAGTAAAACTAAGTTAATTTTTACTACATAAATCAATAATAATTAATGAGGCTTAAAATTAAGATAAAACTAGACTACAATTGTAATGTATAAACCAGAATGAAGGTGACCAGAATTAAAGTGTTATAAAGTTCTGGTATTGTTCAAGAGGGGGTAAAGATAAGAATTAACTTTAAACTTTGAGAACTTAAGTATGCTTGATAAATTTCTAGGGTATTTCTAAAAGAATGAACAGAGACTATATTTTCCAAACTGGAGGAAAGAAAGAAGTGGAATATGAAAAGCATATCCTATCAATACAAAAAAATTTTAAACAAAGGAAAAAAAGAGAAACAAAATATAATAAATTTAAAGTGATAATTATAAAAATGAAATAATAAGAGAAAGCATATGTATAGTACTTCTTATGTGTCCTGCACTCTTGTCAACACTCTATGTACATTAACTCACTAATAATAGCACTACAGGGTAGGGTTACTATTATAGCCATTTTGTAAAATTTCAAGTAATTAGACTTAATTACACAGGTAGTAACAGCACTGGTATTCAAACCTAGGTAGTATTTCTTAGAGTTTGTTCTCTTAAAGACTGTGCTATACTATTTCTCACAAAAGAATAAGTTAGCATTGAAAATGAAAATATGTAATTAATTATAATAAATACAAGTGGACTTAATGTTCTGTTTAAAAGAAAAATATTGTCAGACTGAATAAATCCCTTCAACTATACTGCCCACAAAAATTAGGGGATATTTCAAAATGATTATGAAGTAATAAAATATGCCCTAATTTTTGTGAGCAGAACATATGCTATTTACAAGACACATCGAAGAACATAAGGGCAAAAAGAATTGAAATAAAAGGATGAAAACATTTACCACATAAATACTAACAAAAATAGAACTGATATAACTATATATTTTTTCAATTATTTTTTAGATTTTATTAATTCAGTTTTTATAGAGAGAGAGTAGAGAGAAAGAGAGAGAGAGAGAGAGAAGAGGGGGAGGAGCAGGAAGCATCAACTCCCATATGTGCCTTGACCAGGCAAGCCCGGGTTTTGAACCAGTGACCTCAGCATTCCAGATCGATGCTTTATCCACTGTGCCACCTCAGGTCAGGCTATAACTATATTTTAACAGACAAAAAATATGTAAGACAAACAACATTGCCAACTCTAGATGGTAATTACATAATAATAAAATCTTTAATTCACCAAGTAACAATAAAAATTCTAACCTTATATACATTAATAAATAACATAGTCTCAAAACATGTGAAGCAAAAATTGACAGAACTTAAGAGAAATAGAAAAGCCCATTATCACAGTGGAAGATTTGAATGCTTCTCTCAGTAAATGACTAATGAAGCAAGCAAAAATATCCTGACCGATACAGAGAATATGAAAAGTATAATGTTGTGGTCTGAATTGAGGGCACTCTCCCCACTAAAAAGATTTATCTGTTGAAGTTTTTAACCATCAGTACCTGAGAATGTGACTGTTTCGGGAGAGAGGGTCTTTAAAGAGTTAATTCAATTAAAATGAGGTTTCCAGGGCGGGCCTTAATCCACTTATGTCCTTATAAGAAGAGTATATTAGGACCCAGGCACACACGAAGGGAAGACTATGTGAAGACACAGGAAGAAAAGCTCTAGCAAACGAATATATACAAATATATATGGTTTTATTTAGTAGTCGTAATCAGAACAGTGATTCTAATAAGTGTAGAATGTACTGTTTTTGAAACAATGTCGAATATTTATAAAAATTAAGTTCTAGGCCATAAAGCAATACTGAAGGCGTTTCAGAGTATTGTATCATGCTGTCCACATTCTCTAATCACAGCACAGTTAAGTTAGACACAAACAACAGAACCTGGAAAAACCCCCCAGGTTTACAAATCAAGATACATAAAAGCGTCACTTAGAGATCCAAGAAAAAATTATAATGGAAGTTAGAAAATATTTAGAACTGAGATTATAAGAATAATGTGTATGTGTGTGTGTGTTTGTGTGTGTGTGTGTGTAGACAAACTGGTACTTATAGGAAAATTTATAGCCTAATAGCTTAATATCAGGAAAGAAGAAGGGTTTAAAAATTAAGTATACAGAGTAAGAAGTTAGAAAATTAACAATAGAATAAATTAAGAGAAAGAATAAAGAAAAATATTAATTAAGTAGAATCAATAAACCCAGAAGTTATTTATCTGAAATGAGTAATTCAAATTTTTGGTGAAAATAGTTTTAAAAAAAAGAAGAAAGAAGAAGGAGGAGGAGGAGGAGCGCATGCAGGAGTCTGTTTCTCTGCTTTCCTGCCTCCCCACCTCTCACTTAATAATAAAAAAGTTAAACATAAATGAAAAATTTGATATTTTGACTATATTAAAATTAAGAACTTTGGTTTATCAAAAGACACCATAAAAAGTGAAACACCAAGTCATAAACTGGGAGAAGGTGTTAAATTTTAAACAAATTTAATCAACAGTTAATACCCAAATATAAAAAAATTAGTAAGTAAAAGGCAGATGATATAATAAAAAGTCTGCAAAACATTTGAATAGACATTTGATTGAAGGATAAACCCAACTGACCAATAAGCAAATGAAAAGATGTTCAACTTTCCTAGCAATAAGAGAGGTAAAAATTAGAACCACAGTGATATATCATTTCCCACCCAGTAGATTGGGAAACATTTATAGTCTGGTGATGTCAAGTCTTGGCAAGGATGTGGAATAATAGAAACTCCCATTAACTGTTAATGGGAATGGACATTAGAGCAACAATTCTGCAAAACAACTTGGACTTGTCTAATAAGTTGACTAAGGAATCCTATTATTGTGTATATACCTAGAAAACTCTAGCACTCATACTTTGGGAGAGATGTACAAGAATATTCATAACAGTACTGTTTGTAGTGCAAAAAAGTGAAACTATACCTAACTTGTTAAGCTCAACAAGGCTTCAATTAACATGCTGGAGATTGTGGAACCATAAATGGCATAAGGGAGAGCGATATCGACACCTGAAGTCAATAAATGAATTGATCTACAGGTGTGGTTATGCTAAAATCAACTAAAGGCAAATTGCCCTGACAGATAACACATTGATTATTCAGTCTCTTGGTAAATATGGCATCATCTGCACAGAGAATCTGATTCATGAGATCTATAGTTAGAAAATGCTTCAAGGAAGCAAACCACTTCCTATGGCCCTTCCAATTATCTCTTCCACATGATGGAATGAAGAAAAACACAACCCATTTATTCTTTTTCTGAATGGTAGAAAGTCAGGTCATAATATTTGTATGTATTTAATATTTAATACAAACAATAACAGATAAAGTAATAAAGTGACCAAAACCTCAACTAGTAACTAATATAGACTTCAAATGGACTCTGGTTTTTCATCCTTATAAGTTGTAACTTGCATTAACTTTATCAGTAAACTACATTAAGTATCTGAATTAGTGGATCAAAAGTCTGAAACTAACAAATGCACCTAACTTCAAATAAGGCATAAATTCTCACAATAAACTGTTAGACTGAGAACAGTGGTAGTTAATGAAATTTAAGCTTCAGTGACCTTTATCTGTACAGACCCTTCCAAGGGCCTTTTGGGGCCCTAGAAATATGTTCACATTTTTGTAGGTTTGCAAAAGTAAGATATTTTAACCATAACCAAACGCTGTTTCTTTCCACTCTACTTTTCCTCCATCATCCTTTTCTTCTTCATGAATGGCAACAGAGGGGCTATGGACATTTTGGAAATTTTAAGAAGAGACAGAGTTGGGAATCGATTTCCTTGAGTTTTTGGGATGTGTTTTGGTGGTTTGCAATAACCCTGTGTATAATTATTGGTAGCCATACTGCCATAGGACTGGCTTTAGGGATGGATACTCCAGGGAATTAAACTATTGCTATTTTTGTAGATTCTGTGATATTTATGGTATCTGTCAGTTTTTAAGCTTTGCAATTTGTTGCAATTTCTTCTTCTCATTCTAAATAAATATTCACGTTCTGATTCAGTTTTGCCTTTGTATTCTTTCTCTTAAAAATGACTGCCCAAATTGTATAAGTTTCAGGCCCTACAAAACCTGGATTAACTCTGCATAAGAGCTTTTAAATTTAGGAATGGAATAAAGCTTTTTCCTCTTGGTTAAGAATTCTTAGCAGCACAGCCAAATGGATTATGATTTGCTTAGTCTAGAATCTGACCTCTGCAATGGAATTGGTAGCTCTGGGGGATCAGAACTGAGAACAGTGAGAGACGCACAGATTTATCATCAGTCACCCTGCAGAAAGGAAACCTGGGCAGAATTTGGCACCAAGAATGAAATTCTGTTACAGAAAATCTTCTGCAAAGAAGGTCTGCCGAATGACCTGATGAAACTGTGATCTAATTCGAAAGAGGAAGGACTTGAGTCTTTTCAGAGAAGTGTGAATGCTGCATTTGTGACACCTAGGTTCCATTCACCTAGTTTTGGTTTACACAGTATAAAAGACGAGTCAAGATAAGGTTGTTATAGTGGATGATGATAACTGTGCTCTCCAATCACATTGTCCCTCCCTGTCCTCTGTCAGTGACTGAGTACTGGACAGGATTGATGGATGTTATGGGAGAGCCTGTGAGCAACGGGAATGGAGAGCTTTGACGTGATCTTATGACAGTTTATCTCCCTCATGAGAGCAGATGGAGTTAGTACACTGGGCTCATCATTCTTAAACAAGTTATACCAAGGTCACTGGCCCTTCTCTGAAGAGGAATTTGCATTCATGTATCCCTTTCTAACCCATCTGTGAGCAATACTGCTTGCTTGCTCTTTCTGATACTCATGCCCCCATGAGAAGACTTGTCCTTTTATATCCCAAATAAAGCAAAAAAACAAACAAACAAAAAAAACCCCAATAAAACCTGTAATCAAATTTCACCATGGGCTCACAACTTGGTTCCAGGGGCAGTAATAAAAAATTATAAGAGTAACCCCCATTTGTTAGACTGACCACTCCATCAGTGAGCCCCATAGGAAGGGGCCACAGGTTATAGGGAAATCCCTCCTGTCATCTTTGACCCCCCCTCCCCCAATCCTAAAATGGTGTGAGACTATGAGGCATATGATTGAAGACTTCTTCCTTTAAGCTGGAGTCAGGGTAGGTAATAACTGGATACTGCTTAGCATCACATTGGATGGGGAACAAAAGTGACATGGAAGCCTTTAAGCCATCTCTGCTGCTTGATGTCATGAAATTTCTGTTTCATTGTGATGCAAAGAATCAGAGTATGGTACAAAAAAGAAGTGCACCCTTCCTAATTTCAGCAGTTTTGAAAACACTGGGCCACTGTCTGAATTACCAAATAATCCTTTCATTTGGCTGTCTAGGGTTCTTAGTGATTTAGTGATAAAGTCTGTAATTCAGAATAATGATGCAGTATACAGGGAAAGTGACAGTAGGATTATGGCTACGAGACAGGACAATGTCAGGTTTGACTCCAGCTTGTTTAAACAAAGGCATTTTTTCAGAGAACATGAAGTATTCCTGGTATTGTGAGTTCTGTGATATTTTATCATTTATTATATTTTTTATTTATCATTTCTGGGCAGAATGAACTTAAACAATCAAGTGATACATATGGCTATGCATGTACAGAGATAGACATGTGGGGGCGGCTTAGCAAAGCAAACAGTCCTATTTATACAGAACAATATTCTTGATGCTGGTTAAAGGCGAGCTCTAAATGTGTAGGTTTAGAAGGAAGATACATTTCCACGGAGGAAAGATTACACTCCCCCAATGGTACCCCACACTCATTATCAAATAATCAAAAAGAAGAAAAGTAAAGGGCCCTAACTTTTCTTAATGTCCATTCCCTTTTATTTGACTAGAAATCCTAAAATAATAGGCTGAAATGCTTTTCCTGGGAGAAATTCTACCTTGGTTTTCCTATGCCTGGGCTCTCCCAAACCTCCCTGAACCCAGAGTTCACACTCTTGTAATGAGACCATGAATTATACTAGCTTTGTATGTTGTACTAGATCAGCATATTTCATGATTTCTTTCTAATGGTGTCAGGCTCTGCTTTTCTGTCCCTGGCAAAAGTAGCTGTCCCTTTCATCCTCTGCAGCAGAAGTACCAAAGCTGACAGTCTGAGGGATCCTCCCATTTGGCTGTTGGATTTCTCTCACTTTAGTGATAACCATCACCATGAGACCTGGTGCTCGGGACACCCACCACCCCTGCTCATATCTTACTCCACCTTTTTCCATGTCAGTCTTGATCTGCTCCTCAAGATCCTCTGGGGACACATAGAAGTCCTCTTCTGGCACCGATGATTTGGGCCGGCAGTGGCCACAGCAGCAGTTGCAACAGCAGCACAGACAGCAGCAAAAATAGCAGCCAGTCAAGAGGCCAACAATGACAAATAGGGCCTAGGAGAAACAGGGAAAGCAAAACAGGGGTGAGGGGCAGTGGGGTGTGGGAGAACTCCAGAAATCAAGTGTGTGCCCATGTACCTCTAGAGACCTGAAGACATCACAGTTCACCCTGCACCCTCACCTTATTGCATGCAGTCTTTTTAGTTTCCTTGGAAACAAATTCCGCTTAGAGTTTTGCCTAGCAAGTTAAACCCAGAGGAAATGACTTATAGCCAAAGTAATGATGTATGACATTTTCTTCTTTATTCTTAAGCTATGGTGGTCATTATTAAGAGTAAAGCAAACAAAACAACAAACAAACCAATAAGTAAAACCTCTATAGGTCTCATGATCTAACCAGGGGGACAGAATCATTCTCACCAAAGGAGCTGTTGATAGTTCCCCCTCCCCTACCCACATTCCTCTTAGTCACCAAGTCCTGCAGAATCTCTCCCTTCAGTATCTCTTACACTCTCCCCCTCGTCTCTATCCTGGATGCTAGGGCTTTGGAACAGACCCTGTTATCTCTGCTCTGGCTATTGCAGTAACCTTGTAACTGGCCGCCCAGCCTCCACTCTTGCCTCCTGTCCCACCCTGTGCACTGCTGCTGCTGGAGTTTTCTGAAATACATGTTCTCTTGCACCCATGCAGCTACTCTGGAGGAGTAGGAGATAAGGCTGGAGCTCCTTGTTCTGGTCCTCTGGCCCCTGCCAACCCCTCCTCTGGCCCACTGGCCCTGCTCCTGCCATACAGCCGGCCGGCAGGGGCTGGCTTTGCTCTCCTGTGGATTCATCTGCCTAGATGCCCCCAGCCCCCACAGCCATCTAACAAGTCCACTCCATGTTTAAGGGTCATCTCAAAGACCCTCTCCCTGACATCTTTTCTGATCCCCTCCCCTCCTTTGTGCTCCAGGTTTACTCCACACAAACTTCCACCATGGTGCTCTATTTATTGACACTTTAAGACATTTATTAGTTTATAGGTCTATCACAGACTGGGAGATTCTTAAAGTCTAGAGCTAAATGTTAGTCATTTTTCAATTCCTCTTACCTAAGCACTTAGGACCTGGCATGAGGTAGACACTTAATAATTACCTACTGAATCAATGAATGTATAAAGTAATAGGTAAACAGATGATTTGTTCCTCCTAGTAAACAGCACCAGGATTCCCACAGGCATATAAGTTTACCATAACTAAAGATGAAAAGAAACTCTCCAAACCCCCAACCTGAGGTTAAAATAAACCAATTTTTGTTAACTGAGCAAAATAAATTTATGACTTTATTAAAAATATTATTTGAAATAGAAAGTAGTTTATATATCTTTGAGTCAGAATGCAGATTTTATTTAATAAAAAGAACAAAGAGGGTAAAGATCACTGCCAGTGTCTGCAGTTCTTCAGAGATGAAAGGAGGCATTTTTTACACCAGTGATGGGCAATCTTTGAGCTTGGTCTGTCAAAATTCGCCAAAAAACCAAGCATAACTTGAGTAGGGTGTCACTTTGAGAAAAAAACCATAATTTCACAATATTTATAGTTTAAATAACAAAAATGTATAACTGTAATATATAACTGTATTTAATAAACCAAAAACTAATTATTTAACTTACCTGCTTAGTGACTTCTTTGTTTATCTGTCAGTCGGTTTCTTTTGTTAGTCTTGATATTAACTTGTATGGGGTGCCGTGAACTAAGATAAGTGAAGGAGAGGGGGAATTCTTTAACTAACCTGCCTATTAGTAACATTTTTTGTTGCTGAATTTCATTGGCTAAATCTTCAATTGAAGGTTGGTATTTTGTACACTTCAAGCCCAAGCAAGTGCTACTAACTTCATCTGTCAATCTGTTTCTTTTGATGGTTTTGATATTATTTAATGCTGAGAATAAGGTCTCACAAAAGTACGTAGAGGGTAGGCCCTGGCCGATTGGCTCAGTGGTAGAGCGTCGGCCTGGCATGCAGAAGTCCCGGGTTCGATTCCCGGCCAGGGCACACAGGAGAAGCGCCCATCTGCTTCTCCACCCCTCCCCCTCTACTTCCTCTCTGTCTCTCTCTTCCCCTCCCGCAGCCGAGGCTCCATTGGAGCAAAGATGGCCTGGGCACTGGGGATGGCTCCTTGGCCTCTGCCCCAGGCGCTAGAGTGGCTCTGGTCGCGGCAGAGCAACGCCCCAGAGGGGCAGAGCATCGCCCCCTGGTGGGCAGAGCATCGCCCCCTGGTGGGCAGAGCGTCGCCCCCTGGTGGGCGTGCCGGGTGGATCCCGGTTGGGCGCATGCGGGAGTCTGTCTGACTGTCTCTCCCCATTTCCAGCTTCAGAAAAATACAGAAAAATAAAAAAAAATAAAAAAATAAAAGTACGTAGAGGGAAAAATTGTGAGTAAAGCCATTGCTATATTCTTCAGGGTGCTAAAAGTGTCTGGTAATCAGTTCCAGGCACTCCAAATTTCCTGTTCATAGTGGTACTCCTCTTGATTCTCCAAGCGGCATCTTTCCAGATTCTCAAGCTTTGACCTCAGGTCAACAAGCACCTGAGCCCAGATGCTGTCTTAAAATTCTGCAAGTTGCATCTTATGTAAATTAAGATGGCTGCCACTATTTCTAATGGCGGGAAATGGCACCCATAGGAAGGCCCTTGCCTCTCCCAGCCTCCCCCTCACTTATCTCAGTAATGATGGTCAATTAGAAATCCACGACACCCCAGAACAGTAGATTGGATGATGGTTGCTGTGGTTATGTGGTTGCTGGTAATGGCGATCACAGGGCCCCCAGAGATGTGTCCCCCGTGGCATTCCGCTGCTCCCTGCTCTGCCAGTCGGAAGTGAGGTCAAAGATCCCCTAATGGCCTAACTGGAAGTCCCAGAACTACACGTTCTGTGCTGGAGTTCTGTTGTTTTGGCCTACAGACCTCCGGCATGGAGTGTCTACACTACAGCAAATGTTTTATTCTCAGCTACTGCACCTGGCTGTGCGGGAGCTGAGGATGAAACGTCTTCTCGGCATGCGACCCCCACTTCTCTGGTATGCGGCCGCGTGTCAGTGCTGACATGCATGTCATAGGTTCGCCATCACAGTTTTACACTGATGAACTCACCTGGTCCATTCCAGCTTCCCAGCCCAGGATTCCATCTTTCTGACTCTGGTGGGGTGGGGCCTATGGGTGGCTCAGAGTGAGGAGCTTTAGTCACACCCTCACACCTAGAATCTTTCTGCTCTGAATGCTCTACATTTTCATAGATCTAGATAGAGTACTCTGGAAATAAAACTGCAACACCCTACTCCTCACCAGCTACTTCCAAGACCCTCCTGCAGTAATGCTGAATCATTGCCCCAGCAAACTCCTCCTTTCTTTTCTTCTCATTTTTTTGTTTTTGAGACAAATGCATCAATTCATTGCTCCATATAGTTGTATACAGGCTCCTTTTTTCTTTACCTACTTTTGTCTTTTTAAAAAATATTACTATGCAGTTCTCAGATTTTTCTCTTCTCTGAAAATTTCCTTTAAGTTATATACTGTGTTGTTCTTTAGTTGATCCAACTGGATTGCCTATTGAAGAAATAACCCTGTCTTATCCCTTTCAGTGCTTAGCACAGCACTAGGCATAATTAAGTGTCCAATATTTTAAAATACATATTTCCAGCGGTACAGATTCATTCACACAATGCATATTTAATACATGATCACTGTGTGCCAGGCAACTCTAATGGGAACTGTGCAATGAGACTTTGGCACAAGCAGAAGGGGAAGGTAGAATTTTTTTGTAGCCCTATTTTAAAAAAGCCACATCAGAAATTACTTTACATACCTCTCACACTACGGACATCTGCTGCTTGTCTATGAATTTTGATCGATTTTGTTAACTTCCTGGGCAGAGAAAACTATTCTTATTTTTTATGCAGGTGGGTTCCAATATGCAATCAGATGCTAGTTTGTAAATAATCTAAAACTCCAGATATACCTTCCTATGGAAAGAGTGTCATGTCTGGAAGTTAGGTTCCTAGGCAAGCCCACAAAAAACCCAAATTGTTATATGAACGTTCACTCTGTCATCAAAAATGATATTGTCAGTACGCATGCTCTCATTCCAAGTTCTGCATCTGCTTGGCAGGAACTTGTTTCCCTCCTGTCTTCAACAATAGAGAAAGAGGTTTTCAGTGGGAATCCTAGTTATCCCCAAGAATAGGAATTATGGGGACTGCAGAAGGCAAATGAGGCTTTATGTTGCAGACTCTCTTCATGCTTATGTACAAAAATATAATCTCTTCCTAGGTACATAAAACTCTTCAATTTAGCAAGATATATTTTGGTGGAAGAAAATCACAATCAGAATACAAGCAAACATGAAACCTAACTTTTTGGAGATCAGCAGCTTTTTAAATTATTCATTCTAACTCCAGAATATGAATTCATATGATTTCACAAAATGTGTGAACTGTTAACTCTTCAGATGTATGTAAACTGTCCAAAAATTAATTTGCTGATGAACTATATGTATGATTCATATGCAATTACATTTTTATCAGAAGATAAGGATATTAAAACTCAAACAAATAAATATAAAGCCATCACCAAACATACATATACTAGGGATTCCTAAGAAACCACACAAAATCTACTGTCAAAAGTTAGTTCTGATTGCATCAAGTCCTTAAAAATGTTGCCTTTTCTTGACCTGATATCTTTTTTCTCTCTTTCCCTCTCTCCAACTCCCCATCCTCCACCACTTAATTCTCACCTTTTCCCCTCATTTCCTTCTCTACTACCTCATGGCAGGATCCACGTGAGCCTATGACATAATTACCACACACTCTTCCAAGTATGGTGTTTGCTGATGTAGCCTATGATATAAATAGTAAAGTACATGGCTAAATTTGTCCTATAATAATTTATTAAACAGTTGTCACATTAATAAATTATTTTTGGTTTTGAGCAATGACTCAGTTCTTAATTAGTCACTATGGGGGGAGAGAAGGCAGTCAGAATTAACCTGAAGCTTCAAATTCAAATGTAATTAATGTCTGGAAGCATTTTAAGCCATGCTGCATATTATTATCATTTGATGAGCTAAAGTAAAAACGACCCTCAAATAACAGCTTTCCATCGAAGCTATATCTCCTTTTATTTACAAAAATTTAATAATATATAAGGTTAGGCTTTCTTTGAGATGGAGTCTAAAAGAGTGAAAAATATCGTGATCTAATAGGAAATTGTTTTTGAAGGAAAAAAATATGATTCACCTTTGCCCACCAGCTTGACAGCATAAAGTAGGTATTAACATTTTCATCTCCAAATTGCTCAGCCACATAGAGCCCCAGTGATCCATACTTGTCATATATGTTTCTCTTTGATGTGTCAGTGAGTATTGTGTGGGCATTGTTGATTTCTTTAAACTTGTCAGCAGCAGCTGGATCATCTGGATTCTTGTCTGGATGGTGTTTCAGGGCCAACTTTCTTTAAAAAAAGGTAAGGAAAAGCATTAGTTGACAAGAATTACAATGACATTTAGGAAGGGCACTATTCATTTGTACGTCCTTTATACATGTAAATACTGTGAGATGATGATGTTGCATTGACTAAGCCAGTGTTCATTAAATTTTGTCTCCTATTCTAATGTGTAGGCACAATAGTCTTGTTTCTCCTCTCACATTCTCAAACGGATTCTCAGCTGTGTGGTTGTTGAGTCTGAGACATCTTGCTGTTGGCAAATATGTGAAGTTGCTTTTACCTGGAAACTGATCAGCACCTCACCTCAACATGCAGCATGCATGGAATTTTATGAGTTCCAGCATCAGGACCAGTTTACACCAAAATTTTATTTAGAACTGGAAGAATTTTCCAGAATTAACAAACTTCACACTACATATTCAAATAGTTAAACCCAACAATCAAAACTTATTTTCTTAGAAGGTGACAGAAGACAATTTGACTTTGGGTGAGGGGTATGCAGCATAATCAAATGTCAAAATAATCTGGAGATGTTTTCTCTCAACATATGTATCCTGATTTATCAATGTCACTGCATTAAATTTAATTTTAAAAAAAACTTATTTTCTAATTTATACTCCCTTGAATAGACATCATGAGCCACCACCAATCTTCCACAAATTCCCTTTGTTTTTCTGAACAAATACTGTGACTTCCCTTGTATTAAAATGTATATTTTACCTCTTTTCAAATCTTTTTACTTCAAATAATCCATAGAAATTTACTTGTGAGTAAAAGATCCTCTCTCCTCTGTGGACGGTAAAGCAGTTTGTAAAGGGTATGGGTACACAAGGTGTTACATTGTGTGTGTGGGGGTGACTTGGGGGGTATTCTTTATTCTTCAGTTATGCTCAAGTATAAGAAAACCTGTAAAATGGATATAAGAGGTAAGCTCTGACAGGGTCTAGCTAGTGGCCCTCTACAGACAGATTTACATATTGATTAAAGTCATGTTCAGAACTGAATCTATAGTAGTTTTTCCACTATAAAGTCAGTTAATTTTATGACTATCTACTGGAAAGACCACATGACTTATTCTCCCCACTGTGCTTATCCTAGGTATATGTAGGTACTGTATACACCTTAAGGTTTTCTTTATCGTTTAGATTAAATTGCTTCATTTTAATGCAATAATAAAGGCCGTGAGTAGAGCAGGAAAGTATATCTTACAAAGTAACCTATACAATAAATTGGAAAAGAAGTTCCACCTATTTTAGGGATGAAAATGTTGTAGGTTTAGAAGTAAGTGAATAATAAAACAGTTCATTATCAGAATGCTCAAAAGGTACCAAAATATTTGTAAATATGAATCATGGTGTATAATCCATTCTAACTTTGAGCTCGGAATAAATGAGAAGAATAAAACAATGATGGTTTGTTTTAGATTTGTTCAACCAAAATATTTTTCATCCTTTTTGAGATGTGTTTGGGGTATCTATAAATTCTTCTACATGAAACCATTAGAGAAATTTTTTATTTGCAGAATTTATGATGAAATCTTGTGCTAATAGCACAAAATGCCCATTTTTCATGTTTAAAAACTTTTATATTTACTCTATGCCAGCATTATTGTAAGGATGTTATAAATTTTCACCACAACTCTATGAGATAGATACTATGATTCCACTGAACAGATAAGGACATTTAGTCACCAAGAAGTTAAATGAATTGCCCAATATCACACAAATAATAATTAGAGCTATTCTTTGAACACAGACAATCTAATCCTGAGCACATGCTCTTAACCACCAATATACTGCTTCCTATATATTTTCATTATTTTTTAATTTTTATATTTTTAAGAGTGAGCCTCTTTATATTTTTAGATTAAAAGAGTAAGGCACACAGCCTGACCAGGCGGTGGTGCAGTGGATAGCACATTGGATTGGGATGCACAGGACCCAGGTTCGAGACCCTGAGGTCACCAGCTTGAGCGCAGGCTCATCTGGTTTGAGCAAAGCTCACCAGCTTGGACCCAAGGTCTCTGGCTCAATCAAGGGGTTACTTGGTCTGCTGAAGGCCCATGGTCAAGGCACATATGAGAAAGCAATCAATGAACAACTAAGGTGTCGCAACGAAAAACTGATGATTGATGCTTCTCATCTCTCTCCATTCCTGTCTGTCTGTCCCTATCTATCTGTAAAAAAAAAGAAGTAAGGCACACAGAATGTTAGTAGGCCATTATAAGGATTTGGCTTTTGATCTAGGTAACATGGGAAGCCATTGGAGTGTTTTGAGAAGGAGAGTGGTGTGATCTGACTTTAGTTTGAAGACCACTTAGCATTGGAGAGGACAAAGGTGAAAGTAGGGAGATTCTTTCAGAAGTTTATCGTGATTCAGATCAGTGTGGTAGTATGGAGGATGTCCTGAGAATTGGTTGGATTCTGGATATATTTTGAGGACTAGCTGGATTGGATGTGAGATGTGAAATAAAAAGAGAAATCAGGGATGACACCAAAGTTTTGGCCTAAGCAATGGGAAATTTGTAGTTACTGTTAAAGAGGTTGTGAGATTTTTTTTCTAAGTAGGAAATGGTTTGCTAGGATTTGGTGTTCTCTTTTGGACACCTTTGAGATGCCTGTTAGACTTCCAAGTGGAAATGGAGGTAGAGAGATCTATGAGCCTGGAGTTCAGGTGAGAATGATAGGACCTATACATTTGAGAGGTCTCAGCAGGTAGACAATATTTAGAGCCATGGAATGAGAAAAGATTCCCAAGAGAGTGAGTAAATGAGAAGTCCAAAGATGAAGCTTTAGGAAGCAGGAACCAGCAAAGGAGCTGAAAGAAGAAAGATGAAAATGCAGAAGAAAAAATCTGGAGAATATGGAATCTTGGGATCCAAATGAACAAAGTATTTGAAGATTAACTGTGTCAGATGCCATTGGCAGGTCATGTATGATGAGAACTAAGAATTGATTGCTGGGTTTAATGATATAGAAATCTTTGGTGACTATGATATACATATACACACACAGACCATTGAATCTATATCTATGTATTTATAGAGGGAAAAATAAAGCAGAAAAATAAAGAGGAAAATGGAAGGTTATACTGTAACCACAATTGTGCTTATAGATGCACATTGGGATTATAGGTGATTCTTTGTTTTGTTTTTGTTTGTTATAAAATATATACACAAAATATATACACATATTAGTTGTGTGGTTTTCTTCAGTAAGCATTTTTAAGCTCTAGTTACAAATTCTGTGCTCTTTTTTTAACTAAAAGTTTAGACTTTATGTCCTTAAATGACCCACTACAAATTAGAGGAAGGGAAAGGAAGAAAGAAAGAAGTCCTCAAACTTTAATAATGCAACAATCATCATCTAAAAACCTCAAGTGGATTCTTTAAGCATATTAATTTTAATGGCTCAGTATTCCTGAAATTCTCACTCTGTATCCTGGAACACAATTGCAGAATTTTTCCTACTAGTTCCAGAGATTATGTCCAGGCCAGTCGAATGCAAGAGCTATTAACTTCTGCTTTGAAAGAGAGAAATCCCTGAAAAATGGCTCTTTTTATATACATACATATACATATATATACATTTCTTTGTTTCTAGTGTTCAGTTGTAGACTGATACACACTGCCCAAGACTTAGCCACAGAAGCCTGGCTTCCTGTCATATTTTAAGCTGCTTGGATCTTTGTCAGCTCAGAAGAGCAGATGCTCTCAACCATTTATCACATTCCTCTAACAATAGAGTTGGCAAATTCAGAGGGCTGGAACACCTCCATTTGTAACAAATCCAATTCCTGGTCTCCAGCAGCATTTTGACTCTTCTTGGCAGATACTCTTGGCTCTGAAGAATCCTTAGTAAATATGGCTAGCAGAGGCAGATGCCAAAATTACACAACTGCTCAAGGAGGTACTTGATCAACGACCTACCCCTTTGGGAATTGTCTGTA
The DNA here is from genome assembly GCF_036850995.1 of Saccopteryx leptura. Classification (NCBI taxonomy): domain Eukaryota; kingdom Metazoa; phylum Chordata; class Mammalia; order Chiroptera; family Emballonuridae; genus Saccopteryx; species Saccopteryx leptura. The sequence goes on from NC_089505.1 coordinate 309,237,051, forward strand.
GAGCAAGAAAACATGTTTAGGATTTAGGGTAAAAGGAAGTGCTTGGAGTACATTTAAATGTACCTTTACTCACCTATTAATTTTAAAAATCTTTCTTATAGTTTCTCATTTAATACTTAAAAGTGAAATAATATTCAACCAGAATATGAGCCTTTAATTCTAAATCTCTCTCTACTTTTAATCTGGTATGGCTATAACTGATATTAAAAATAGCAACAATGCCTCTAATTTCCACTTCAAAATCTAATGACAGCTATCAACAGAAATGCATAATGAATTCAGTAGGGGTAGATAGGCTAAACACGGATTTGTAGTTATGATTACCTAAGGTCGCTGAGATCTACCTATTTTGAAGCAGTGAATAATTCTAAGAATTGTAACATTCTGCCCAGTTCTCTTCCTTGCAGCATCTAACACTCAGGTGAGATATACCTACTACTCTCTACCACTTTCTGAGTTACCTAAGACCCAATTCTGACCATGTTGCTCCAACTCTAGTCCAAATCTATCTATCTCCATGGGGTTGGAATGTCAGTGGAAACCTTGTTTGAGAAGGCTGGCCTCTGAGCCTCATGAAGCTCCACCGGGCCTGGCTGTGTCTACAGCTGCCTTTTCCCACTCAACGTTATTTTCAGCTGCTTTCTCCAATCACCTTTTTTTGCTTCCTATTTGAAAGATTTTCGTATTGCTGACTGACTTTCTGCTAAAATCCTTCAGCCATAAAGTTTATTGTCCCAGTAATGTCCCAGAAGAAAACCACCTTCTGCCAAAGACAAAAGAATGGAGGAGGGAGAGTGTACGGGCCAGAATGTAGTGCAGAGGTAGCAAAAGAAAGCAAAATCTGAGCTCATATTAGATATAGACTACTCTTTCTAGGAAAAATATTGGCTACAAAGGGAAGGATACTGATGACTGATAGGAAGATGAATTGCTATAAACCAGAGTTTGCAGGTGAAAACAAACCCTAGATTAGTAACCCTAGGTGTATGGCAAGTTTTGCAACTATGGAGCCTGAGAGTATGCAACACTAGAGGTTCCGTGGTGCCCTCTTGGACTCCAGCAACACCCAAGTGAAAATATAAGAAACCAATATATGTGTTCCAATGCACATCTGTCTGACATTTGGTATTGACAGATGTTTTAATGTTTGAGAATCTCACACCGGCCAGATACCTGGTTTGGTTAGAGCATTGTTCCCAAGCACAGAGGTTGCTGGTTTGATCCCCAGTCAGGGCACATACAGCAACAGATAGATAGATGTTCCTGTCCCTTTCTCTCCCTTCCTTCCTAGATAAAATCAATAAATAAAAAATGTTCTAAAAAGTAAGCATGGGAAAAATATAAAATAGCACACAGATTGTTCTCTTTACCATAAAATCTTGAAGAAAAAAGAAAGAAAGAAAAATCTCCTTTTGTGGTTTAATTTGCATTTCCTAATTTTGGATATTCTCTAAATTTAGGTTAATCTTTTACTAGTTTTTTTTTTTTTTCCTGAAGCTAGAAATGGGGAGAGACAGTCAGACAGACTCCCGCATGCGCCCGACCGGGATCCACCTGGCACATCCACCAGGGGGCAATGCTCTGCCCCTCTGGGGCGTCGCTCTGTTGTGACCAGAGCCACTCTAGCGCCTGGGGCAGAGGCCAAGGAGCCATCCCCAGCGCCCCGGCCATCTCTGCTCCAATGGAGCCTTGGCTGCGGGAGGGGAAGAGAGAGACAGAGAGGAAGGAGGAGGGATGGAGAAGCAAATGGGCGCTTCTCCTATGTGCCCTGGCCGGGAATCGAACCCGGTCCCCCCGCACGCCAGGCTGACGCTCTACCACTGAGCCAACCCGCCAGGGCCAATCTTTTACTAGTTTTTAGTTGGATGTTTAGAATTAATTTGTAAGATTTTTTTAAAATGCATATTCTGTATATGATTTTTTTTGTCCGTTATATGCATTGCATATATAGTCTCCATTTCTGGGGCTGTTTTGGTTGTCATTGTTTTAGTTTCTCTATGGAACCTTTTGGTTAACAGAAATTCTTAATTTTAATTTAGCTGAATTAATCATCTTTTCCTGAATTCAGGAAGATATTGTTCTGTAAACTCTAAAATCTTTATAGATTTGCCTTTCACATGGAAGTCAATGATCCATTTGAAGCTGATCTTTTTAATGTAGTAGTAGAAGGTAGATATCCAATTTCATTTTTTTTTTTTTTTTGTATTTTTCTGAAGTTGGAAACGGGGAGGCAGTCAGACAGACTCCCGTATGCACCCGACCGGGATCCACCCGGCACGCCCACCAGGGGGGCGATGCTCTGCCCATCTGGGGCGTCGCTCTGTTGCAACCAGAGCCATTCTAGCGCCTGAGGCAGAGGCCATGGAGCCATCCTCAGCGCCTGGGCCAACTTTGCTCCAGTGGAGCCTTGGCTGCGGGAGGGGAAGAGAGAGAGACAGAGAGGAAGGAGAGGGGGAGGGGTGGTGAAGCAGACGGACACCTCTCCTGTGTGCCCTGGCCGGGAATCAAACCTGGGACTCCTGCATGCCAGGCCGACACTCTACCACTGAGCCAACCAGCCAGGGCCGCAATTTCATTTTTAAAAGTAAATATGCAGCCTGACCAGGCGGTGGCACAGTGGATAGTGTGTCGGACTGGGATGCAGAGGACACAGGTTCGAGACCCCGAGGCCACCAGCTTGAGCGCGGGCTCATCTGGTTTGAGCAAAGCTCACTAGCTTGGACCCAAGGTCACTGGCTTGAGCAAGGGGTTACGTGGTCTGCTGTAGCCCCATAGTCAAGGCACATATGAGAAAGCAATCAATGAACAACTAAGGTATCGCAACAAAAAACTAATGATTGATGCTTCTCATCTCTCTCCGTTCCTGTCTGTCCCTATCTATCTATCCCTCTCTCTGTAAAAAAAAAAAAAGAAAAGAAAATATGCAACTGTTCTAGTACCACTTATTTTAAAAATTAAATCTTTTTCCTGTATTTCTAGGCTCTCTATTCTGCTCCATTGGTCTATTTGACTATTTCTGAGCCAATAACAGTGTTAAATATGATATCTTCTAAATATGTCTTAGTACCATAAAGAGGAAGTTCTTCTGTATTGTTTTTTAACAGTTTTGTGGCTATTCTGGGCCCTCTGCATTTCCACACAAATTTTAAAATTAGCTTGCCAATTTACACACACATGCACACAATTGGGATTTTTATTGCAATTGCATTGGCTCTGTAGATTAATTTGGAGACTGACATTTGTACAGTATGTCCACTTATTTCGAAATGCTAAATGTTTCTCATAGTTTTGTAATTTTACCATTTAGGTCTTGCATATATTTTAATAGAGTTATTCCTAGTAACTTCATTTTTGGGGTGTGGTTTAGACATTAAAAAAAATTTTTTTTTTCAGAGACAGAGAGAGTCAGAGAGAGGGATAGACAGGGGCAGACAGACAGGAACAAAGAGATGAGAAGCATCAATCAGTTTTTCGTTGCAACACCTTAGTTGTTCATTGATTGCTTTCTCATATGTACCTTGACCATGGGCCTTCAGCACACCGAGTAAAAATTTTTCTTAATTCAATGAAGATATAAAATATTTCTATATACTAATGCTCTTTATTCCACAGAACTTCTAAGCTTATTTATTAATTTTAATAAATTATAGGTTCTTTTGAATTTTTTGCATACACAATAATATAATCTGCAAATAATGATGTTTTCTCTTTCCAATTCTTATATGACTTACATTTTTTCTTATCTTATTGTCCTGGCTAAGACTTAAGACCTTCAGTAAGATGTCAGATAAGAGTGACTATAGCAGGCATCCTTTTTCCCTTCTTTTTACTTATTTACTAAGAGTGAATGGCCTAATTAGGCAGTGGCACAGTGGATAGAGTGTCTGCCCGGGATACTGAGGACCCAGGTTTGAAACCTCAAGGTCACCGGCTTGAGCATGGGCTCCTGCGGCTTGAGCACAAAGTCACTGGCTTGAGCATGGGGTCATAGCCATGACCTCATGGTTTCTGGCTTGAAGCTCAAGGTGACTGGTTTGAGCCCAAGGTATCTGGCTTGAGCAAGGGGTCACTGGCTCAGCTGAAGCCTTCCTACCACTTGCCCTGGTCAAGGCACATATGAGAAAGCAATCAGTGTACAACTAAGGTGCTGCAAAAAAAAAAAAAAAAAAAGAATAAATTGATCTTGAATTGTATCAAATGCTTTTTCTGCATCTGTTAAGAAGTTTTTTTTTTCTTTACTATGTTAATGTAATTGATGTTAAGTGAAGCTTGTGTTCCTGGGATAAACTCAAGTTGGTCAATATGTATTATTTTTTTATTTAATGTCAGACTCAGTTTTTTAATACATGCATTGAAATCTAAAAATTTCCCTCTAGGAGCCACTTTAACTGCATTCCACAACTTTTAATTTGAAACATTTAGTTCTAGATATTTTCTAAATTTAAGCATGTTGTTTTACCCATGAGTTATTGAAAATTGTGCCTCCCAATTTTTAAACATATTGGAATTTTTTGGTATCTTTTTGTTTTTTCTCTCTAGCTTGATTGCATTTGCAGTGAGAAACATATTCTATATGATTTAAATCCTTCAAAATTTGAGACTTGCTTTATGCCTCAGTATATGTTGAATTTTTATAAATGTTCCATGTATTCTTAAAGGATTATTATCTGTACCTGTTGAATGCTTAGTTCTTAAGTAATAGGATTATATCTTATTGATTTTGTTTGCTAACTTTTGCTCAAATTTTTAAATATTTGTAGCCATTTTACTGATCTATCAAGTAAGGTATGTTAAAATTTCCCACTATGACTATAGGTTTGCATATTTCTTCTTATAGTTCTGTTACTTTTTGCTTTATATATTTTAGGCTATGTTCTTTAAAAGCATACAGATTCACAACTCATATATTCCTGGTGAATTGAACTTTAATTATTATGAAATATACCTCTTTATCTCTAGTAATATTTCTTGTCTTTTTTGGTATTAATAAAGCTATATCATCTTTCTTTGGGTAGACATCTACATAGAATATATTTTTCTGTTCTTTCATTTTCAAATTTTTTGTGTCCTTATATATGAGATATGTCTTTGGTAAATACCATATAGTTTTGGTTTTTTAAATTCACAATGACACTTTTTATTTTAACTGAAGCAGTTAGTCTATGTTTATTTTTAATATAATTATTGTTGGATTTTTTTATTTTGTCCATCTAAAATATATTTCCTCTCCTCCTCTATTTTGCCTTATTTTGGATTGATTCTTTTTCATTATTCTACTTTTTCCCTTTGTTGCTTTGGAAATTACACATTCTTTTCTTATTCCTATTGTGGTCCTCCTAAAGATGACAGGATTCTTGATTTATCAATGTATAATGTCAATGTACTTTGTACTTTTATCTTGGAAGAACACTAACACTGTTATTCTCCTTTCAACTTAAGTGTTGTTGGTAGCATATACTTTAATTCTCTAAGTCATTTAAGCCCTCAATAATTGTTATTTAATATAATTAGTATTTAATGATGTTTCAGACGATTAGTATTTGTGTACATATTTTCTATCATTATTTTCCTATTTTCTTTTCTTTTTTTTTTTTGGCCTGGGATAATTTTCTTTCTGTCTAAGAGCACCCTTTAGTATCTCTCTTGATGCAGGTCTGCTGATGATGATTTCCTACAATTTCTGTTTAGCTTTAAAATAACTTTATTTTACCTTTTTTAAAAAAATTTATTCATTTTAGAGATGAGAGAGACAGAGAGAGAGAGAAAGGAGAGACAGAGAGAGAGAAGGGGGGAGGAGCTGGAAGCATCAACTCCCATATGTGCCTTGACCAGGCAAGCCCAGGGTTTCGAACTGGCGACCTCAGCATTTTTAGGTCGATGCTTTATCCACTGTGCCACCACAGGTCAGGCTTTACCTTTCTTTTTAAAGAGTATTTTTCTGGATATAGAATTGTAAGCTTTCAATTATTTTCTTTCATTGTACTGAAGATTTCAGTCCATTGTGTTCTGGCTTCCATTATCTCCGTTGAAAAATCTACTAGTAATAAGTCTATTTGTCCTTCTCTGATTTCCATGAAGGCTTTCCATCTTTGATTTCAGTAGGTTTTTATTTTTGTGATGTGCTTAGATATAGATTTCTTTTTATTTATCATGCTTGGCTTTTATTTGGCTTGTGGTAAACCTGGAAAATTCATATACATTATGCTTTCAAATAGCTTTCTCCTTAAGTCTTTCCCTCCTCTGCTTTCAGACTCCAGCTACATTTATGTAAGAGCATGTTAATGGATCCTCTAGTTTATCTTCTTGCATTATTTTTTGTCCTTTTTTAATCTTTCTGGCTATTTTATTCTAGCTTATCTTCTGGTCAGCTCTCCAACCTATTAAACCATAACTTTGAATCCTTCAGTTTAGTTTTGTATTTTTTAGTTATAAAATTGATTTGTTTATTTTAAAAATCTGAAATGTTTCTTTTCATAATTTTCAGTTTTCCATGCTAATTCTCATTGCTGTAATTTATCTTCTTGATCCTGATAGTTATTTTTAAATCTGTTTCTGATCATTTTAATACCTGAAGTTTCCACAGTTCTGTTTCTGTTTTCTCATTTCTGCTGATTCTTGTTCATATTGTCTCAACTTGTGCTCTTGATCATCTGTGTGCCAGATAGTATATTTTTAAAACTTTTAAAGAAATAGAGAACTAAGAAGATATTGTCTTACACCAGACAGCATTCTTTTTCTTCTTTTCCAAGTTGAGAGAAGGAGAGATAGATAGACTCCCGCATGCACCTCAACCAGGATCCACCCGGCGAACCCAGTCTGGGGCCAATGTTCTGTCCATCTGGGGCCATGCTCACAACTGAGCTATTTTTAGCACCTGAGGCAGATGCTCCACAAAGCCATGCCAGGGGCCCATGCACTTGAATCAATCAAGCCATAGTTGAGGGAGGGGAAAAAAGAGAGAGAGAGGAGGGGGAGGGGAAGGGGTGTAGAAGTGGTCGCTTCTCCTGTGTGCCCTGACCAGAAATCAAATGTGGGACATCCACACACTGGGCAGATGCTCTACCACTGAGCAAACTGGCCAGGGCCCCAGACAGCATTTTTATTTCCCACTTTTAGATGTCTGGAGGCACTTGCAAAACTGGAATCATCTTAATCCAATATTAGGGATTGTGATTTTTTTGGTCAGTCAATGGCTCAAAGTTCAGTTACAGTCCATACAAGACTGATGTATTCATCATCTATTTATGTGTAATAAAGCTACAGTAAAATTTAGTAGCTTAAAACAGTAAGCAGTTTATTAGCCCACAATGCTGTAATTGGCGTGGACTCAGCGCAGACAGTTTTCCTGCTCCATCTGGCTTTGGCTAGGACTGCTCGACTGGAGCTGGAGGATCTGCTTCTAAGATGGCCTCACTGACCGCTGGTAAGTAGTGCTGGCTGTGGCTAAGAGCTCAGCTAGCGCTGTGCACTGGGGACTCTCTTCTCCATGTTGCTTCTCCCCATGGCTAGGTGGGATGCCTCACAACACAGTGGTCTCAGGAGAGTCGTGTTTCTTCAGTGATGACTACTAGCATAAGCCAGACTGCAAATGTAGAAGCTGCTAATCCTTTTAAAGGTTTAAGTAAATCATCATTTCTGCCATGTTCTATTGGTTATATTAGGTTAGAGAACCAGCCAGATTCAAGAGGACTACACAAGGACGTGAATACCAGGGCACATAGTTTAGGGAGGATCACTAAAGTAATTATCAACCACAGATGATTTACTTCTTTTTTGCCCTTTCTCTTGGGGTGCAGCACTGTAGAGTCTAAGTAGAATTGCAGGATTCCCATTCTTGTTGGGCCAGGGTCCAAAAATTTCCCCCTTTATAAAGTCCTGCTCAGCCTCTCAGCTTCTTTTCTCCCATATTATGACCTAGTTAGCAGTAGTTCTTTAGCCTCAAATGCTTTTAAGATATATATCTAGGACCTGACCAGGTGGTGGCGCAGTGGATGGAACATTAACCTGGGACTATGAAAAGCCAGGTTCAAAACCCTGAGGTCGCCTGCTTAAGTGTGGGTTCATCCAGCTTGAGCACAGGCTCACCAGCTTGAGATCAGCATCGCTGGCTTGAGCATGGGATGATAGACATGTGGTTGCTGGCTTGAGCCCAAAGGTTATTGGCTTGAGCAAGTGGTCACTGGCTCGGCTGAGTCCCCCACCCTTCCCTCGTCAAGGCATGCATGTGCGACAAGCAATCAGTGAACAATTGAAAGTGCCACAACTATGAATTAATGCTTCTCATTTCTCTCCCTTTCTTTTTTTCTCTCTCTCTTGCAAAAAAAGAAAGAAAAATATATCTGTTAATCCCTACATTGTTTATTTCTTTACTGCAGACTGAGACACATTAGCTCAAAAGTCTACTCATGCCAAACTCAAATTTTTATACATTCAAGTATTTTAAAACTAACCTAAGCAAGCAGATTGTTAGCTATTTAGAGCCTGCCTGCTTTACATAATACCTGCAAGACCTCACCCTACATCTGCTGGCTACTGATAAGATACAGCCTGTGGTTGTAAGACTCTCTGGAGCTCTTTGATTCTGAGACTCCTCACTATGCCCCTGAGTGACATCGCCTAGATAGTTAGCCTCGTTTCCAACCTCCCTTTCTACTGGGTGTGCCTTTGCCCTTCCCCTTCTGTGGGTGGCCCCATGCTGTCAGTCTCTGAATGGTCTCATGTCATGAGGGACTTCCCGTCATGTGATCCTGTTGATGCACTGACAAATAAAGCATGTTGTGTGTCACTGGCTTTCTTATATCTTTTAACTTGATCAGCCCCCCAAGTCTCTCACATCCCCTACAATCATTTTGTTTATTTGTACCCAGTACAGTTTTACTTCTTACAAGAAGTTTTAATACAGTGTGCTGCTGAGGGGAAGCTGAGACAGGAGTCTTAGTGGGGTTCAAGGAAGCAGGAGCCCCTGGGCCAGGGGACATAGAGTCAGGGGACAGAACAGCAAGGTTAGCCTGGCCTTCTGGCAGTGTAGTAGATAAAGCCTCGACCTGGAATGCTGAGATCACTGACTCGAAAACCTAGGCTTGCCCAGTCAAGGCACATACAACAAGCAATTAATGAACGACTAAAGTGAAGCAACTATGAGTTGATGCTTCTGGCTCGCCCCTCCCCCCATAAAAATCAATAAATAAAATAATTTTTTAAAAATTTGAAAAAATTAGCATGGCCAGGGTACCATATGGCTTCAAATTGTAAATAATGATGCCAGTACTGCTATAAAATTATTTTTGAACACCTGCTACCATAGTGTGTGATTCAAGTAATTTGACCACCAAGGCACTTCTACCCAGGGCTCTCTGTAGGCACATTACACATCCCTATGATTTCCTCACATTTGCAGATGGAATGTCTGAGCATCTCACCCCAGAAATTGGGTGTTTCACATTCATAATTTAAGACAGATTGTATGAGATTACAATAGGAGCCATAAATGATGATCTGTTTCAGATACCGTATTTCCCCGTGCATAAGATGCTCCCATGTATAAGACGCACCTTAATTTTGGGGCCTGAATTTTGGAAAAAAAATGTATTACATAAAGTTGTTGAACTCAAGTTTTATTGATCATAAAATTCATACAGCTCCTCATTACCATCAAAACTCCCATCCATTAGCTTGTCCTCATCTGTGTTTGATGACGAATCACTGTCTTTATATATTGCCTTGTTCTCAGTTCCATCTATGGCATTTGAAATGCCACACTTCTACAACCACTGTATAAGACACACGCAGTTTTTAGACCCCAATTTTTCCCCCAAAAGGTGCATCTTATACATGGGGAAATACGGTACGTTCTTCTTTTCTCTCATATAGCCTCACATTGAGAGTCAAGTGCTGACCTCTAGTGGCAGTCAAGACAGTGATTCCACTGTATTTCAATGATTTCTTGGCAAATAAGTTTCCAAAAATGTGTAATAATTGACGGTTAAGCCATTATGCTTGAATATGTTTTTTAATGTGAGAGTTAAAAATACTTAAATTTTGAAAATTTCAAATGCCAAGTGATAGAGCTTTGTTTTAGATACTTTTCAGGTCACCACAGTTCTCTTCAATGGCTAGTTTAAGAGCCAGCTCTTTACCCTACCTAGGAACGTAGAGCAGACTAGAATATTTGTACAAACACAGTAAATAAAATGTGTCCAAAACATATTAGAAATATTTGTCTATGATCATCATAAAAGTATGACTTTAGAGAATGAGTACTTGAAGTTCTGACCCCAGTAGACCACTGACAGTCTGCAGCAAGGCACTAGGATCTTGAGAGCCATATTTTAATCCTTTTCCTCCCCAACCCGCAGCTCTCCCAGAAACCTTGCATTTCTTGGGGAAATTTTTGCATTCTTCTTCTTCTTCTTTTTTTTTTTTAAACCAGCAATCTCTATTGAACTCTGGACATGAAGGGAGAACAGGACTGGAATGTAGGAGAAATGTCTGTACAACCTTGTCTTCTACTTCCAACAGCAGCTCTCAACAGTGGTTCTAGTCAAAGCCCTCAGCGGGTACTTGCTCTGATGATTTCCCTGATGATTAGTGATGTTGAGTACCTTTTCATGTACCATCTGTATGCCTTCTTTGAAAAAAATGACTGTTCAGATCCTCCACTCGTTTTTCAATCAGATGGCTGTTTTTGTTTTCTTTTTAGTTGTATGAGTTCTATATATTTTTGGATATTAAATTTTTATCAGATATACGGTTTGCAAATATTTTCTCCCATTCTGTTGCCTCTTCATTTTGATGATGGTTTTCTCCACTGTGCAGAAACATTTCAGTGTGATGTAGTCCACATGTTTATTTTTGGTTTAGTTGTCTTTGCTTTTGGTGTCAAATAAAAAAATCATTGCCAAGACCAATGTCAAGGAGCCTACCACCTATGTTTTCTTCTTGGAGTTTTATGGTTTCAGACCTTACATTCAAATCCTTAATCCATTTTGAAGTAACTTTTGTGTATGGTGTGAGATAGAGGTCCAGTTTCATTCTTTTGCATGCAGCTGTCCCATTTTCTCAACACCATTGATTAGAGAACTGTCCTTTCCCCATTGTACATTCATGGCTCCTTTGTCATAAATTAATTGAATTGTACAAGTATAGATTCATTCCTGGGCTTTCTTCATTGATCTATATGTCTGTTTTTCTGCTAATACTATACTGTTTTGATGACTATAGCTTTGTAATAGGGTTTGAAATCAAGGAACATGTTGCCTCCAACTTTGCTCTTCTTTCTCAGGGTTGCTTTGGTTATTTGGTCTCTTTTGTGGTTCCATACCCATTTTAGAATCCTTTGTTTTATTTCTGTGAAAAATGCTATTGAAATTTGATAGAGATTGCATTGAATCTGTAGATTGCTTTGGGTAATAGGAACATTTTAACAATATTGTTTCAATCCATGAACATGTAATATCTTTCCATTTATTTGTGTCTTCTGTCATATTGTTGGTTAGTTTTCAGATTCTGAAAAAGTTTATTCTGATAGCTTTTTTCATATACTTAGTTGCTTTCATGGAGGAGCAGAATTTTGGAGTTCCTAACACTACCATTTTCACTGACATCATTACCTATTAGTTAATAACTATCAATAGATAATATTATCTAAATGAGTACTTTTCCATTGAATGAATATTTTTTGTCAATGTATCATCTTGTAACAATATATTGGAAATATCTGAACAAGAAATATCCTTCATATTGAATTTTACATCAAGTGCTGCAGCTAGAGTATCAACATTCAATCTCGATTCTCACTTACCCAAAACTCATTAGCAATTAAAAAAACTCTTTCAACTGCCACGTTAGTTCCAGGGTAACACAATGTAAATTGAACAAGAATAAATAAATTTTCACATGGAATATGTTTATTTTTGAAATAGCTGAATATTTCCACCCATCTTTTATCAATTTCGACATGTTCATTTTCCCATTGTACTAATTTTCAGAATTTAAATATACATTCAGTCTTCTAATTTCTTCAAAAAGACACCTGTCATCTGTTTTGATGTCTGGCATTTCTTTAGATAAAAACTCAAGACAGGATTCAATATCTGTCCAATATACTTGCGATGAAGTAAAAAAAAACACCATTGAAAACTGTTATTTCCCGTGATGTTTTTTCAGACCATTCTTCGATATATTGAAAACATGTCTGGTAAAAATTCTGCATTTCTTTGATAAACTTTTTTGTTATGCCCAGATTTGATTCCTCTAAGTCTGACAATTTTCTTTTTATAATTAAAGGAAGAAATTTTTCTTCAAAACGAGATTTATATTGAAGGATAAAGTCATTCAAAACAAGACTAACTTCCATAGCTGAAATGTTTTCACCTTCAATCTTTTGAATTGTTTTGTGAAAAATAGATGCTTGATTATGGACAAAATACATTAATATCTCAGATATTTTATTATTGAAAAACGATTCCAAGATTTTAGGACATTTGTCTAAACTTAGAAAATATGAACGGAGAGGCTCAAATAATTGTAGAACATGCTCTATAGCAGGTGTTAGAGCACGCCATCTAACTTTTGAATATCCTAAAAGTTTTTTGTATTCAACATTTGCTTCTTCACAAAATTGTTTTAAAATAGCAACAAGAACGGTAAAATGACTAAAATGCAAATAAATTGTAGTTATTATTACTTCTACATCAATTGGCATGGCACATGACGCTGTGTTGATTGCAATTGACAAAATATGTGCATTACAACCTATTCCTAGTATTTTCTTTTAGAGTAACTCTTGTAATTTTACATACACATTATTTACCCCTTTGTGTCTTCGCTCACCAAAATTTGTATTTTATTATCAGCAGTTAGTGCCACAACTTTGGGTTTCAAATTGTTTTCATTTTTTACTCTGTATAGATAGTTTGACAAAATTTCAGAAGTTTTGCCCTCAGTGGATTCTAAATTTAAAATTTTTACTTGAATACCCTTGGTAACCTTAAAATATCTTACTATTGATGGATACAATTTAATTTCATTATGATTTGATGCATCAGATAAAATTGTTACAAAAGCTGCAGTTTCCAAGTCCTCTGTAAGTATTTTGTCACAGTAATTTTTAAATACTGATTTCAAAATAGCCTCACATTTTATCCTGGCACATGAAAATTTTGCATTGTGAAACTTTTTCAATAATATAATTGTACAATCCATACTATGAAAACTTTGTGAATTATGGTATGAAATGCAAATGTTCCCTCCATTGCAGCCAACTGTTTTTCATCTTCAGAATAATTTGAAGTGTTGTTTTGGGGTTTTTTTTTTTGTATTTTTCTGAAGTTGGAAACGGGGAGGCAGTCAGACAGACTCCCGCATGCGCCCGACCGGGATCCACCCGGCATGCCCACCAGGGGGCAATGCTCTGCCCATCTAGGGTGTTGCTCTATTGCAACCAGGGCCATTCTAGCGCCTAAGGCAGAGGCCACAGAGCCATCCTCAGCGCCTGGGCCCACTTTGCTCCAATGGAGCCTTGGCTGCGGGAGGGGAAGAGAGAGACAGAGAGGAAGGAGAGGGGGAAGTGTGGAGAAGCAGATGGGCGCTTCTCCTGTGTGCCCTGGCCGGGAATCAAACCCGGGACTCCTGCACGCCAGGCCAATGCTCTACCACTGAGCCAACCGGCCAGGGCCCAAATAAAAAAGGAGGACACGTAGGAGGACACTTTTTGAGGGAAGATGGAACTTACAAAAGAAGGACTGTTCTCCCTAAAGGAGGACAGTTGGTCACCTTAATAATATAAACTATGCTAATGAATATCAAAAGCCACTTCTATCCTAATGCAAGGACAGATGTCACATTACCTGGCATGTGCAGTCAGCCCCTAGGTGTGTGGAGAGTGAACTCTCTCCTCCACACTGTCTGAAATTTAAAGCTTGGTGCTCATTCCGGATCCCTCTCTCTCCTTCTGGGTTAAATCCCAGCCTGGGACTGAGCAACCGAATTCCATCCCCAGGCTTCCTTCTCAGACACTGACCTGTGCTCCATTCGCCAGTAGCACCATCAGTGAGATTTTGGCCTTTGAATCATTTGGATTCAGGGCAGCTCTTTTAAAGTCAGAGACGTGATGGTGAAGAGCAGTGGGCTCTGGAGTAAGGCAACCCAAGTGCCAGTGCTTACTGCATGTGACTTTGAACAGCTACTTAACAACCTTTCTAAGCCTGTTTCCTCAAGTGTAAAATGAAGACAATAATAGTACCTACAAATAAGAAATCTGTGAATCAAATATAATAAAGACTACAAATCACCAAGCATAGTGCCTGGCATCACATATATGTTGGAATGTGGCTTGTCCTTCTAGCCTTTTTTTTTTTTTTTAATTTTTCTGAAGCTGGAAACGGGGAGAGACAGTCAGACAGACTCCCACATGCGCCCGACCGGGATCCACCCGGCACGCCCACCAGGGGCGATGCTCTGCCCACCAGGGGGCAATGCCCTGCCCCTCCAGGGCGTCGCTCTGTCGGGACCAGAGCCACTCCAGCGCCTGGGGCAGCAGCCAAGGAGCCATCCCCAGCGCCCGGGCCTTCTCCGCTCCAATGGAACCCCGGCTGCAGGAGGGGAAGAGAGAGACAGAGGAAGGAGGGGGGGGTGGAGAAGCAAATGGGCGCCTCTCCTATGCGCCCTGGCCGGGAATCGAACCCGGGTCCCCCGCACGCCAGGCCGACACTCCACCGCTGAGCCAACCGGCCAGGGCCTGTCCTTCTAGCTTTTCTTTGATTACCCTTAATATAAATTGGTGTAAATTCTACTAAAATTAAGACTGCATTCATTTTCTTAGGGAGGATGTCTAATCAGCTGTCTTTGTTTCGTACTCTTGTGAAACTAAGACAGGATAGGACAGTAAAAAGTTAGGAAAATTCCTTGGCAAGTGGAATGGGGAAACTGAGACAGATAGTTGAACAAACTGGCCAAGCAGTTTCTAGCCAGATGCAGAGTGTCACCTCCTTAGAGTTAACATCTAGGCCTCAGTTGTGTTTGGCTCCAGGCCCAGGTGGGCAATGACCACGGACCAACTGCATGGCTAATAGGGCCCTGCCCTGGGTCTGGCCGATCAATGGAGACTGCAGCCTTGGGAGTGGGTGTGTGTGTTTTAGTGTGTGTGTGTGTCACACCTGGAAAAGCTACTGAAATCTTCCCCCAAACTTACAGACTTTAAAAACCCTCAAAACAAAGGACCTAATGGCTCTCTACCACCTGGGAACACACCTGCACCTTTCCCTTCTCCCTTCCTTCTTCCTCCTCCTCTTCTCTTCCCCCCTCCCCAACAACGCATGCATCTCCTAAAGTCTAAGGGTCTTCACAAGACTTGACACCAGGGGAGCAGTGGACAGTGGCAGCTTGTCCCCTGAACCTGCCTCCAAGGCCCCCTTTTCTCTGATCATTTCTTCCCATAAGGGTTCTGGAGAGCCAGTGCAGCCCCGCCCAGGCTTGCCTGTTGCTTCTTCTAGTCGAGGCTCTTCCTTTTTCACTGTCCCCAGCTTTAATAAATTTGCTCTCAAGATCACCTGGACTTGTGCTGTGAAATTTTTCTGTCTGGTAAAAGAATCATGCTTTTTCCTCCAGGGCACTGTATTTCATCAGTAATTATACGCTCATTTCTGTCACCATTTGATTAATTTCTGTCGCCTCCACTAGACCTCAAGTTACATGAGATCAGTAACCATGGTTTGCTTATGATTGTATTCCCAGAACCTAGCATAGTGCCTGGGACAGTAATGAATGATGCAATGAAGCATTCATGTTAATTTAAATGATTAATATGCCCTGGCCAAATAGCTCAGTTGGTTGGAGCATAATCCCGAAGTACAGAGTTTGACAGTTTGATCCCTAGTCAGGGCACATACAGGAACAGATCAGTGTTCCTGTCTCTCTGTCTCTCTTTCTCCCTTCCTCTCTAGCTAAAGTCAATAAATAAACATAAAAATATTTTTAATGATTAATATGAATCCTAAG
The DNA here is from genome assembly GCF_036850995.1 of Saccopteryx leptura. Classification (NCBI taxonomy): domain Eukaryota; kingdom Metazoa; phylum Chordata; class Mammalia; order Chiroptera; family Emballonuridae; genus Saccopteryx; species Saccopteryx leptura. The sequence continues at coordinate 309,253,047 of NC_089505.1, forward strand.
CTCAAATTATCTGTTCTGCTTATGACAGATTCGTTTGGTTTGTTTTTCAGTTTGTATCTTTTAAACCTTACTAAATCTAACTCTCTAAGCTCTTTAAATGGTGCAAACGATGTTTATGTGGTTATATAGTCATCTCTTACAGTGTAATATGAATAAGTATCCAATACTAAATAGGTATTGAGTGAATGACTCAGTGAGGAAAAAAAAGGTCATTGATCATTACGATTCTAGTGCCCAGGAACAAATGAAGTTTCATGAAGAAATAAGAGATTCAAGTAGAAGATTTGCCTTGGGAGAGGGAGGTTATTCAGCTGACCTCAAAGATAATTCTGACATGGAATCATAGTCTTTTGTTTTTAGTAGAAGGTTTTAGAATTCAGGAAACAAATTAGTGCTTGATAGAGATTAATTTCAATTTATCTTGTGAGCTTGAGTCATCACTTTGCCTTGTAAATATTTACAATTCTTCTATTAGCTATGCATTCCCCTGACATTTACATTTTATTCATCAGCAGCCTCTGTTATGACCTATAATTGCTAATAATGATGGGTAAAAGCACCACAACTTGGGGGTGCCACAAATCATTATGGAAATAACACTCCTTCCTGCTCCTTGTGAAAACAGCTTTTGACTCACTTTTGTCTACTCTGAGGTAACTCACCTCTTCAGAGATGGAAGGTGAGTTCCAGAAAGTTCCAAGAGAAATTGAATGAAATAGAAGAATCAGTTGAATTTCTGCTGCTCTGTGAACCAGGATATTTGGTACCTTGCTAACAAGGAGAAATTAAACTCATCCACGAGGCACCGAGACCCAGGTGCTGATGTGTAAAACTAGTTCACGCTGATTTTGTGGTCTCTGAGATGTTCAAGAAGAGTTAGATCTCATTCAATAAGTAGGCCAGCATTTGGTTAGTTTCTTGTAATACTAAGGAAAATCAGTCCACCTCCCTTTGAGGCATCCTAATCTTGTTTTTATCTAACTTCAAAAATGTACATATCATTGTAAATAAAAACTAACATTTAAGTTACACATGAGATTTTGAATACTTAAGACTCACGTTCTTTTATTTTAACAGTCTTTGAAATGTATACAATAGATGTTTAATGTCACAGAATCTAAATACAGGCAGTACCTGGTTTACCAACAAGATAGGTTCTATAGGTTGTTGTTAAGTTGAATTTGTATATAAGTTGGAACAGGTACAAATACCTATTAAATGCAACTTAGGTGTTTGTCTTAACATAGTATTTATTTTTACCTTTCTTTGTATATAAGTACTTAAACATTTTAAAGCCTACAGAACCTGTCTACCTATCTTGTCCATAATCTGGGGACTGCCTGTACCACCATGTACACATCCCACACACACACACACACGTGCGCGCACACACACCACACACATACTTCTTGGGCAGTCTCCTTGGGCCCAGGCCCTAACTATGTAGTTTGAGTATAGGGCTATTTCTAGGACTTTGTATGTATCCTCTGTGGCACCTGGCACTATATGCCTCACCTTGGCTGAACACTTCACATATGTCATCTCACCTAATCCTCAGCAATCCCCTGACCTCAGTGTCATTATCTGTATTTTGCTTATTAAGTAAATGAGGCTAAGAGCAGGGGGTTGAATCCAACTTTTTCTGAATTCATACCCTGTGCTTGTAGCTTGTTTTATACTTAGAATTCACTGAAACCAAGGACTTTAGTATTAAAATCTACGTGGAACACCTTAAAGAGAATGTATAACTTCCAGACCACTCCTAGCACCCTCCTTTCTGCTTTGCTTTTCTGCACAGCCCTTACAACATCTGATAAACTGTGTGTTTTAGTTATTTACTTATCATTAAGCTTCCCACTCCCCCAGCCCAGAATATAGGCTTCAGCAGTGCAGGGATTTTGTCAGTTTTCCCAGCACATAGTAGATACTCAGTAAATATTTGTTGAATAAAGAACAGAACTTGCTGCTAGAAAGCTATTAATGATTGAGAGATTCTAGACATACTAGTGGCTGCCGAGTGCTGTGATCCGCCATAATCAGATAGCAGTATGAGGTATAGATCAACAATCTCCTGACTTAGGTGTAAAGGATTTAAAAAATTTTTTTTATTAATTTTAATGGGGTGACATTGATAAATCAGGGTACATATGTTCAGAGAAGATTTCTATGTGCTAGTCAATATCAAGAAAAGAAGTACCTAATCACACACCTAAAGTGCTTGCTAAGTAGCAAACTGCATGTGCCTCTTTCAGGTTACTAAGGGGAATACAGAACAGGTGGTTTTGTTTGTTGTAGGCTAGGGTAGGGACGTGGACGAGTCTTTGAGCCATTACAGCCTACTGTTTACAGCTGAGCTTTGAGCACATCAGGACACGCTTGGAGCCCTGGAGGCTGCCTCCCAGAAGTTCCCGAAGCCTGAAGAGCCTTCCAGAAAGAAATCCAAGTCATATACCCTGCTGGGGCAGCCACAGCTGGCTAAGTCTAACAAACCAGAGGGGCAGATGGATGGAAGCCTATCTCAGGGTGGGGTAGGAACTGCAGAGAATGCCTTCTTAGGGTAGAATGAGCCAGGCATGATGAGCTTGAGCCAAGAGCAAAGCTTTATCTGTCAGAGAGGATGGAGATTCTAAGTATAAGGGTTTTTACTGCTAGTAAAGACTTACTTCTAAGCACATGTTGAGACCTATAGAAAGAGATCTGTAAGAAAAAAATGGGCTGGGGGCTCTAACAGAGGGTATCACAGAAGAGCCACTCCCTATGTCAGGCCTTCTACCTCCCAGTGGTGCACTGCCCAGCAGGCACTGGTGACTTCCTCTAGTCTCAAGTCTCAAGATAAATAGCATAGGTGGCTTCTTGGCCTGTAATCAGAAGTAATCAGAAAGCTTTGGCACCGAGTATTTAGCAGGGAGCACCTGCTGTACCTACCGGGCCTGATAGGGTGGCACAGAATAGCAGCAGAGCAGCTATGCCCCACTGAGATCCAAAGGAGCTACAGTAGCAGAACCTAGCATGCCCAGAGGGGTGCCTCACAGTGACCAGTGGCACGCCCACTGCGTGAATGCCAAGTAGTTACCATTAACATGGTAGAAACGTGGTTTGGTGAAGCAACACTGCTGCATGGGAATGAACTTCCCCACGGGGGACTTCTAAAAGGACTTAGGTGGTGAAGACTTTTACAGGGAATTCAAGTTCTTGAGTCACTTAAAAGGGGCCAAAGCCTGGTATTGGGGGTTAGAGAACAAACTTTGAGTGTCTGTCTTATTTCAACAACGACTGTTTCCCCGATTTTCCCTACCCTTCACTAGTGTCTCCTCTCCTTTTCACCAGCTTCCTAACTCAAATGAGAGAGACTGCTTAAATTAGGTGCAAGGGGAAAACATGCCAGTTTAAAGTTACAGCAAATATGTGCAAGATGGGCAACCACTTAGCCATTCCAGATGTATTTGATTAATTCAAATGAGTCTCCTTCGGACAGCATGAAAGGGAGAGTAAAGACTTTTAGGCAATAGGAGAATAGGGAAACCTGTTTGCTTATCTCATGCAAACAATATTAAAATAAAGTGTCATGACCCAGCAATGAGAAAACTAAATTAAATGAGCCTTAAACTTCAAGCTCCTTGGAATGATTATGCTGTGCAATGTGAAAGGCAGATTTATTCCATTAATGAAAGCCATGGAAGAGACTCATACCGCAAGTCTCACCCTGTGGTATGGCACTTTTGACATGAAGCAAAATGTCACTTTACGCTGGATAAATGGTTGTTGAACAGTAGCAGCAAATGGCAGGATAATGTTAGACTTTTAAGGATGATGAGGATATCTATCCATTTTTAATAGTGCCTGGTATTTTCATTGTACTTTTCTACAAAGGGCTCTACACACTTTGAAAAAACTGATCTCATTTTTTTTATAAAATCCCGACAAGACAAGAGTTTCAGTACATGATGGATTGACACAGTAGAAGCCTTCCTCTTGTCACTCCTCCCAGCTGTCCTTTGAGGTAGCTGGGACTCCAATTTATCCGCTGACAAGTGAAGTACAGTTATACTATTATAGGAAAAGTGATGATGGAGGAAAAAAGATGCTTTCCTCACAGAAAGATCTTATGATAAAGATTGAGAGACACAAGAAAGGGCTTGATCTAGGTCTGTGAGGCTGCTATTTATGTTAATTCTTTGAAAGAATAAAGAACTAGAGATACTGGTAGTTTCCTTGCCAACTCTATGCCCCCTCTTAGAGAACATTGCCCCCTTTCCTTCCCAGAGTTGGATCCCACAGTTCTTGCTAAGGTAGTAGATATTTGTGATCCCAGATCCTTAGTTAGAGACAGCTAGACTTGGGGAGCATCTCACCTAACTGGGTCTAATAGATCTTTGCTCCAGGTATTTGGAATAGGGGCATAGCAAAAACTGGGGAGTTGGGAGGAACCAAGATAGCTTCCCTCTTCCTAGCTCTGTCTACCTCTCTGGACCATGGAGTTTTTTTGAGAAGCTCTAAGTTGGTTTAAAAAGGCAACCTTGATGGAAAACAATGTAAATAATATTTATCAACAGGGAGCTAATTAAATCATGGGACATCTATGTCATGGAATATCATGCTGCAGTAGGAAAAGAATGAATCTTTTTATGAACTGATCATTCTTGAGAATGATTTCCAAGGTAAATTGTTAAGAGGAGAATGTAAATTACAGAATAGGAGTGATAGTAGACCATTTGTATAACAAGGAAGAAAAAATATATGCTTAGACCATTCACATTAATATAATTATGATGTTAGGCTTAAGTCTATCATTTTATTATTTATTTTCTGTTTCTGTCCTCTGTTTCTCACTCCTCCATTCCCTTTTCTTGTCTTTCTGTGCATTATTTGAATATTTTAAGGATTCTATCTTGATTTACTTGTAGTGTTTGGTGTGTATTACTTTACATATCTATATATATATGACTTATAGAAACCTGACTCCCATTGAGTCCCATTATCCTCCCCAATTTTAGGTGTAATTGTCTTGAGTAGCAGATGATCTTATAATTTTTATACCAATTATTATATGTAATTTAGAAAACTTATGAGGAGGAGAGTCTATTGTATTTACCCGCATTACTGCATTCTTGATTTTTCTTTCTTCCTGATATTCCAAAATGCCTTTGTCATTTTCTTTCTTTTGAAGAATGTCTTTTAGCCATTCTTTAAGAGTAGATCTGCTAGTGATAAATTCTTTTAGTTTCCTTTTTCTGAGAATGTCTTTATTTCCCATTAATTCCTGAAGTGTAGTATCACCAGATACAGAATTCACAGTTGATAGTTCTTTTCTTTTAGCACTTGAAAAATGTTGTGCCACTTCTTTCCAGCCCCTGTCATTTCAAATGAAAAATCTGCTGTCACTTGAATTGGTGTTCTCGTATAAATAGTGTGTTGTTGCTCTGTATGCTTTCAAGATATTTTCTTTGTCTTTAGTTTTCGGCAGTGTAATTATGTTGTGTCTTGGCATGCATTTCTTTAGATTTATCCTGTTTATGGTTCACTCAGCTTCTTGATCTGTAGGTTTATAGACTTTGCCAAGTTTGGAGAATTTTTAGTCATTATTTCCTTGACTGTACTTTCAATACTTTTCTCTACACCTTCCCTTCTAGGACTCCACTGCTGTAAATGATGGATCTTTTGTTGCAGTCTTACAGCTTCCTGAGACTCTGTTGTTTGTTTTCCATTTATTTTCTCTCTGTTGTTCAGGCTGGGTAAATTCCACCGATCTGTCCTCAACTTTACTGACCCAGTCCTCTGTCATCTCCCATGATTACCAAGCCCATCCAGTTAGTTGTAGCATTTCTGTTATTTTTCAATTCTATCATTTCTATTTGGTTCTTTTTTCTATAACCTCTATTTTTTGGTGAAATTATTTTTTGTTTGTTTCAAGAGAATTTGTAAGTGCTTGCTGAATCTTTTTTTATTATGGTTACTTTAAAATAAATCCAATATCTGGCTCATCCTAATGTCAAAGTCAGATGATTATCTTTTCTTGTGCAAATTGTGATTTTCTTGGCTCTTGATATAATGAGTGATTTTCATCTGGATATTTTAGCTATTATGTTAGGAGATTCTGAGTCCTATTTATATATATTTTTACTTAAACAGGCAGCCACTGCGGGTTTAACATGAAGTTTCTAGCTTACTTTTGTGAACTGTGGTTCCACTGACAATCTAATTTCCAGAACCTCTTTATTGCTATTTTTGTCTGTTTCATTTGTCTCCTGCCTCTGGGGCTTCCCCTGGCACCCATTTGTACTAATTTTAGGAAGTGAAAGGAGCTTCCCTGCCCAAAGTACTTGGTGTGTTTAAATGGCAGACAGGAGTCTCCAGGCTGCAAAATCACTCCCTGGCCTGGGTCTTTGTTGTGGCAGAATCGCCCTTATTAAAGACCACTGTCAAGAAGGGTCTCTGGGTGAGAAGGAGGAAACTTAGGCTGGTGGGAAAGTCCTTTGACCAGTTTTGTAATGGGGACTTTCAGGAGGTCCCCTTTGTTGTTTCTGCTGGGCTTGTCCAGAATTGCTGGCAGGGCTCCCATTCAGGTTGGAGGGAGAATAAGATTACTGGATTATCTTTTCTTGGGTGGGGAATATAAGGGGCTCCACCATTGTGTTGTTTTCTTGGTCCTATGTCTCTAACCAATTCAACTTCTCTCTCTACCTTTTAGGGTTCTTTTTAGGTTGTCTCTTGCATTATTTCCAAGTCGTTTTAGTCATTCTTAGCAGGGAGGAACAGAGAGAAACAAATCTACATCATCTTGCCCAGACGAGAGGTATAGAGGTGTGCTTCTGTAGGTATAAGATCTCTCTAAAAGGGTACAAAGAATTGCTTTCCCTGCAGAGGGAACTTGAGGATCCTGAGGTATGAGGAGGACTTCTTTGTATAACTGTTTGTATGGTCTCATTTTAACCAGATGAATGTATACTCCTCACAAAAATTAGGGGATATTTCAAAATAAATATAAAGTGATAAAATATCCCCTAATTTTTGTGAGCAGTATATTATCTATTCAATAATAAAAATAAAATATAGACGAAGAAAAAAATATTCTAACACAGCCTTGTTTTCAAGAGCACAACCAAGGATTACAATAGAGGTCAAGCAGCGTATGGATTCAACAGTTGGTAATTTTATTAAATTTCACTGACATTTAATTTCACTATATTTTGACTGCTTTGATCCAGATCCCTGAATATAAGAATAATATTCTCAGTAGATTTTCAGCCTGCTCGTACACTCTGGATACCTCACAGAATACAAATGTGTAATTTAGATAGAGGCAGATGCTTTTGACAGCATACTAGTAACCTAATCAGCTGAAAAAATAATATTCGTATGACATTAAAACAAAATTAATAGGAAGATGCTGATTACATAAAAAGACTTTAGGTTGTAATTATTAAACTTGCAAACAGCTCGGCATAATTAGTGCCTTAATTAGGATATGACCTGAAATTTTAGCTTACAAAATTAATAAAGGCAATTAAAAGTCACATTTGTAAAGTGGGTTTTAAAACTTACAAGGTAGTTAGATAGCACTTCCTTCTCCTTTTGGAAAGCATCTTTATAGGTATCAAGCTCACAGTGCAATTACTTTGATTCATAACTCCCATTCCTCAAACAGTGTTTCAGCCCCAGAGCCCTAAGAGTCAAATTTAGTGACCCTCAACCAAGGGCCTCCATGCACAGGGCTGAGCAGCTCCCAGGCACACTCCTGGAGGGCTCTAGGACACACTAAAATAGCAAAGAATCGTTCTTTTCCCACTACCTTAAGTGAAATATAAACTAGAAGATTGATATTGACTTTGATCAGACTTTACCATTTTCACAGAACTGTTTGGATTCAAATGGCAGTTTTCACCACTGTCATTTATGCTTCAACACATGCTTCTTGAACGCATTTTGGGTCCTACATTTTACCACATGGTGAAGGTTCCAATTCAAAGCCAAAGAATTTTTCCGTCAGTAGATAAAAATAGAGAATTTGATAAATTTTGGTGGGCTTAGTGATTTAGGAAAAAATAAATCTGAAGTCCAGCCTTTATTCCTTATGTCAAAATAAATTCCAAATCAATCAAAGATTTAATATAAAAAAAGTAAAATCATAAATGTCCTAGAAGAAATGGGTTAATATTTCTAAAATATTGTAATCAGTAGAGCCCTTCTAACCATGACAGAAAAAACAAAATCCATAAAGTAAATGACTAACAAATTTATCTACTTAAGAATACTAAACTTACATAGATCAACAAACAAAAGCAAAAAAAAAGTTTAAAAACCTAATTTAAGGCCAAATAAGAAGTAACTAATTAAAAATAAACCTTTATTTACATTTTGATTCATTTTTCTTTCTAAAGGCATAACTTTATTCCTCAGTAAGTAAGTATATGTATCATGATTTATGTACAAGGATATTAACTATAGGGAAAATTTTAAAGAATGTACATGTTTTAAAAATAGCTAATAAAATAATAAATTAGAGAATAGCCAGAGTGTTAAAAATCAAATATTTAATAACATCAAGATATTTTTGCCTGACCAGGTGGTGGCACAGTGGATAGAGCGTCGGACTGGGATGCATAGGACCCAGGTTCGAGACCCCGAGGTCGCCAGCTTGAACGTGGGCTCATCTGGCTTGAGCAAAAAGCTCACCAGCTTGAACCCAAGGTCGCTGGGTCCAGCAAGGGGTCACTCAGTCTGCTGAAGGCCCGCGGTCAAGGCACATATGAGAAAGCAATCAATGAACAACTAAGGTGTTGCAACGCGCAATGAAAAACTAATGATTGATGCTTCTCATCTCTCTCCGATCCTGTCTGTCTGTCCCTGTCTATCCCTCTCTCTGACTCACTCTCTGTCTCTGTAAAAAAAAATAAAAAAAATTAAAAAAAAAAAAAGATATTTTCATGATAGCACCTTGTTAAAGTGAAACATAGATAATATAAATGAATCCAATTTGATTTTAAAATGCCTTATCTAAACAGAAAAAAAGTCTAGAAGGAAAAAATATCAGTGATAATTATCATTAGAGGCAGAATTATGGATAAATGTTAGTTTTTATTTTTAGTAGTTTCCAAATTATAATAAATTATTTTTTAACTCAATCCTTTTTTTTATTCCTAGAAGCTTTAAAGAAAAAAAGTATTTCAGTTTCCCCCCAAAATAGCTAACTTGGAACTAGATCAGATATGAAAGATCAAAATTGAATATTTAAAAAGTATAGCAAACAACACAGCAATTGCAACAAACCCCCATTTATTTATTTTTAAATCCCTCTACCAGATTTGTTGACACTATTATCATATGGGTTAAATCACAACTCCTAGTCATTCACAGTGAGACCTCTCCCTCTCTCTCTCTCTCTCTATCTTTCTCCCCCTTCCTCCCTCTGTCTCTTTGTCTCTCTCTCTCCTGCCCCCACCTCTCTCATTGTAGGCTTAACACATAGGCTGCCTTTTCCTAACCTGTATCAATGTCTGCCTCTCTATTCTTAACTACCTGTGTTAGCAGGGAAGTGAGTTCCAAAACTAAGATTACCTAGTCTTAGCAAGAAGTAAATGTCTCTAATTAGAGGCACTTGCCAACCACAAAATTACTATCACTAATAGTACAGGAAATATCATCATTGAACTTCCTTTGTACCTGTAGGTTTTCTTAATTTCTTCATTTGATGCTCCCTTATGCAGACCAAGAATTTCATATAGAGCTTCTCCAGAGGTCGACATAGTCCTCTGTCTTTGGTTAGGTATGTTACATGCCATTTTCTCAGGCTGTAAAACCAAAGGAGGGAAATAGCCATGAAGGTTATGCATGACACTCTCTAAAAGGGAAGATAGTTCATTTCTGACATTTTGTAAAATGACCACCGAAGTACATTTCTGGGCCAGCTGCAAAACAAGGGGAGGAAAGGCTTAGGATTGCCGAAAGTAGAACTTCCAGTCAGTGTCAGGCAGTCACGCAAATGGAATAGGGCTTTGTCCACATGGTTAAATAGGAGCAAAGTGTTACCTAAATATTCAGCTAATTCAGAATCGTTGGAGACAAGCCTTACAGGTCAGGTGGCTCTAGATTTCTTTTTGTCAAAATTTGTATAACTTCTTTTTTGTTTGCTTTTCAAAGTGAGCCAGCAATGGAAATAAATACTAATCCATTTTACCTTACTCTATTGGCCTAGCCATTGTTAGGTCAAGAAATTAAAAAACTAAAAATGAAAACAACTTTTTGCCTGACCAGGTGGTGGTGCAGTGGATAGAGCAGTGGTAGTCAACCTGGTCCCTACCACCTACTAGTGGATGTTCCAGCTTTCATGGTGGACAGTAGCGGAGCAACCAAAGTATAAATAAAAAGATAGATTTAACTATTGTAAGTTGTTTTATAAAGATTTATTCTGCCAAACTTAGTAAAAATCCAACATAAAGTACTTGGTAAGTAATTATTATTATATGCTTTAACTTGCTGTAACTCTGCTTTATAAATTTTATAAAGTAAAGTTACTTCCCTACTTTATAAATCACCATTACTGTGGAACCAGTGGGCGGTTAGAAAATTTTACTACTAACAGAGATACAAAAGTGGGCAGTAGGTATAAAAAGGTTGACTACCCCTGGGATAGAGCATCAGACTGGGATGCAGAGGACCCAGGTTCGAAACCCTGAGGTTGCCGGCTTAAGCGCAGGCTCACCAGCTTGAGTACGGGTTTGCTGGTTTGAGCGTGGGATCATAGACATGACTCCATGGTCACTGGCTTGAGCCCAAAGGTCCCTGGCTTGAACCCAAGGTTGCTGGCTTGAGCAAGGAGTCACTTGCTCTGCTGTAGCCCCTCCCCCCATGTCAAGGCACATATGAGAAAGCAATCAATGAAAAACAAAGGTGCCACATCAAAGAATTGATGCTTCTCATCTCTCTTTCTGTCTGTCTGTCTCTGTCTGTCTCCCTCTCTGTCTCTGTCACACACACACACACATACACATACACACAAACAACTTTTTAAAGTATCAAGAAAAAAAATCCTGGTCTTATCTGGGAGCCAGGTTAGAACTTCTGTGCAAAGGCCCCACAGGCCCCTGAGATAGCTCCTTTCCCTGAGGTCTGTGCCAAAGGAGTTGTGCTCTCCCAAGTCCTGCTATGTTCTGGCTCTAGGAGGGGACAACATAGAATATCAAGCACAGTGAGCGGCATTCCTGCATCCACCACTTAACCTCTCCAAGCCTCAATGACTTCACCTGTAATATAAGGACCAAAAGCCCACATCATGAGGCCATGTTAAGGATTTAGAAATAATGCATGTAATGTATCCAGGACATAGTACCTACCATATTTCCCCATGTATAAGATGCACCCTTTTTCAAAAAATTTGGGGACTAAAAACTGGGTGCGTCTTATACAGTGGTTGTAGTTTTTTTACTACATTTCCCACTTTTTCATGCTTGTCTGCGCTCATTGTTTTGCACTTGTTATCAGTATATTATGGTAGGTTATGTTTTGCCACATTCTGCCCAGAAATAGCTCAGAAAAGATTTTCATACAGTGCTGAATTCAAGTTAAAAGTGATCCAGTTTGCAAAAGTGAATGGAAATCGTGCTGCTGAACCTAAGTTTGGTCCTCCTCCAACTGAGAAATCAATCCGAGACTGGCTACAGGAAGAAGAAACCCTACTGAAAACCCTATGGCAGAAGAAGGCCATGAGAGGCAAGTCATCAAAATGGCCTGATTGAGAGAGGGAATTAAAGATATGGATTGTAGAGCAAAGGGCAATTGCAATTCCTGTGTCCACCAAGATGGTTCAGCATGAGGCAAGAAGAATTGCTGATGGAAAAGAAGTTACTGATTTCAAAGGACGACACAATTGTTTCGAGTTCATGAAATGGAATGGACTAAGCATGTGTACATGCACAGACTTACCCAAAAGATGCCTGAAAAAGCTATGAGCAGAAGGTCCTTGAATTTTATCATTTTGTCACTCAATGTCAGAAGACACATCAGTTTGAGTTGGGACAGACTGCAAATATGGACAAAGTCCCCCTTCAATTTGATGTCCCAACTAACAGAACTGTTGATAAGAAGGGGTGAAAACTGTAACTATGAAGACAAGTGGACATGAAAAGAGCTATTATATAGTTGTTCTACCTTGTTGTAGCAGTGAAACCAAGCTGCCTCCTATGCTGATTTTCAAATACAAAACAATGCCAAAAGAAGACATTCCTCGAGGAGTGATTGTCCACATTCATGACAAGGTTGGATGGATCAGGATGGGATGAAGATCTGGTTTGAGAAAGTTTGGAGAAGAAAACCAGGTGGGCTCTTACACAAACCTGCCCTATTGGTGCTTGATCAGTTCAGGACAGACAACAAAAACCACAAAGAAGATTGCTGCAGAGCAAAAAACAAAACTTTCTGTCATACCTGGACATCCCAACTCCAACCACTTGATGTCAAACCCTTCAAAGCTACCATGAGAGATGAATGGAACCAATGGATAAAGTCTTCTGGGGACAATCTGACACCAGCAGGAAAAGTGAAGAAACCAACAATAGGAGAAGTTTGTACCTGGGTGAAAAGATCCTGGGATGATATCAAGACTGAGATTGTTGTCAAGTCATTTAAGAAGTGTGGCATTTCTGAGAACAAGGCAATATATGAAAACAGTGATTCATCATCAGACACAGATGAGGACAAGCTGATAGATGGGAGTTTTGACAGTGATGAGTTGTATGAATTTAATGATGAATAAAACTTAAGTTTAATAACTTTATGTAATATATTTTTTTTCCCAAATTTGGGCCCCCAAATTAAGATGCATCTTATACATGGGGAAATACAGTAAGTTCAAAGGAAAAAGTAACCATTTTTATTAAAGGCAGCACAGTATGTAACTTAGAGAGTGCACTGTCATCAGATCCTCTGGGTTGGAATATTGGCCTTACTATCACCCAGCTGCATAACTGCTCTGTAAAAGACCAAAAAATATGCATAAACACAGAGAGCTGTTATAAGAATTAAATGAGTGAATATAGTAAACAAAAGTGGACACCATTGTTCATAGCAGAATTATTCATAAATGCCAAAAGGTGAAAACAACCCAAATGTTCATAAACAGATGAATGAAAATGTGGTGTGTACAAATGGAATATTTTTCAGCCATAAAAAGAAATAGAATTCTAACACATGCTATTATACGGAACCTTAAAAATATTATGCTAAGTGAAATATACCAGTCACAGAAGAACAAATATTGTATAATTCCTCTTATATGAAGTACCTTGAATAGGCAAATTAATAGAGACAGAAAGTAAAATAGAAGTTACCAGGAGCTGAAGGAGAGTGGAGAATGGGGAATTACTGCTTAATGTGTACAGTTTCTTTTTTGGGATGTTGCAAAAGTTCTGGAAATATATAGTGGTAGTGATTAAATATCACAGTGATTGTACTTAATATTACTGAATTGTACACTTAAAATGGTTAAAATGGTAAATTGTATAATTTAACATAAAAATGAAACAAGAAAAAAAGCATTAAAAATGACTTAAATTGCGAGCTCTTTTAACCACAAGTTTCTTGAAAATTACCATTTATCTCTTGGCTTTGAGCCTTGTGTAGCAAATGCTATGAGTGAATGAATGTGAATGAATGACTATAACAGGGCCCAGACTGTGGTATCAGGGATGTGGAGACATTCATGTGGTGGTGGCAGCCACAGAGCCCAGAGGGCATGTCCCAGTGTCAGGTGGGCTTAGTTGGAGCCAGCTCCGAGCTCTGCTCCCAGCAGACTACTGACCAAACCAACACAGGCAAGAGCAGAGCTTGGGCAGAGTCACCTGGTGGGCCAGGATGATTTCAGAGGCCCCTAGGGCCCCAACATTGTCCCGTGAGTGCTCATAGGCCTATGGAATTCAATTAAGGAGAACTATCTGAGGAACTTCAAAATGTTCTTGTGAGCTCTTAGCTTCTAAAAGTCAGATTCCAGATCCCAGGCAAAAATCCTGCAGCCCTAAAGATGTTAAGGACAACCTGACCTACCTGAGGGTGTGACTGCATTGTCTCCTAATCAATTAGCTTCTCATGAATGTGGAGCCCCTGGACACCAGAGGGGCCCTAGTTCCAAATCCCTGGTTCACACAGGACAAGTGGAGAAAAATTCCTGATTTTGCCTGCCACAAAGCAATATCTAACAGATGTCCATACTGACTGGCAGCCATTCAGTAAATTGTACCGCTTCTTTTTATTACTGCTCTACTTTACCTTTCTCACCTGTCTATCACAATTTCCCGAGAAGTTAAGCAATGCAAGGCTTGGGGCTGTGTCCTTCATCTCTGTGCTCCTGCCTTGTATCTCAGCTCTGTCTTGTAACCACAGCCCAACTGACTATTCACAACTGAAGGAGAAATTGCCTGAGCAACTGACTCCCTACCCACTTCCCTTCCTGTTCTCTCTCTCCTGCTGCCACCACACTCACAGAGGCTCAAGATACTGATGCCTTGCTCCACACACCCACCTAATAGTTCCCAGTAGTACAGGCAATCAGCAGACTTCTCACAAGTCACACTCTATGCCACAAGTGAATGGGATTTGGAAAGCAGGGATTTTTATGTGGCTTGGTGGACAAGAGTAGGACCACAGTCATCATGCTTGTCTCAGATTTTAAGATATTGCTGGACAGCAAGATCCCCAAAGTCATTAAAAATGTATCAACATAAAGATTCAAATGCTAGGACTATAAAATATGGAATTGGAGGTCATCTAAGCCAATTAACAAATACCATTTAGGACATTTCAGCCAGAGACTATAGTAAACAACTTTACTATTAACCTATTAGCTCCCTTCTCTGGGGAATTTTTAGGTCCCCACTGAAACATGCTTTTATTGAGACCTGCCTCAGTCTTACCGGACCTCAGTTGAGTAGAACCAAGAATGGGTAGTGGACCCAAGCCAGACCAGTCAGAGTTCTTCCCTAAGATTTTTTTTTGGTTTTGGGTATAGGGCAATCTCTCAGATGGTGAAACCTGTAAAATGTATAATTTGAGTATTGTTGGCTGGCCTGAAATGAGAGAAATTAAAACTGACTCACAGAAGAGGGGTCATGGGAAGAGATGGAGAGACCCAATGGGATTTAGTTTTCTGGTTCCAGTTATTTCTGGGTGCACTTGAAACTCTCCCCCTGCTACAGTTTGTCAGTCAACCCTTACTTGGCTTGAGTCAATAAAATTCCCCTCCATACAACAATTTACAAATATATTTTTTCTTTTGAGCATACTTTAGCTAGATTTTGCTCACTGTCAACCAAGATTCCCTGGTTTCATGTGTTCTCTCAATTAAACACCAGTGGTAGTTTGCTGAACACCCCCAAGCCAGGCAGATCCATTGTGGACTTTTCTTAAATCGCTTAGAGTACTCTTCCTTTCAATTCAGTGTGGCTTCTAGGTACTTGGGAATGAATACTTTGGGGGCGATAACAATAATATACTAAGAGATTCAGACCAAACAGATTCAGATGTATTATGAAGTCATTACTAGAATGGATAAAAGGAGCAGTGATAAGTATGGATCAAGATGCTTTCATAAAGAAAGTGTATAGATTGCTAGTCAAGAGAATTAAGAAATAAAAGTATGGCAGACAGTTGTCTTTGCTTTATCTATTTTTGTCTATATTCAACATTCAAAATGAAGTTTCAATTTAAGGCAAAAAATGTATTCACTCTTCATCCTCTGTATCATGAAATGAGACATATGTCATGGTTCCCATAAATCAATAGATAGTTTTAAAATCAACTTTAACAAGGCACAGTCATGCACAATTTCTACTTTGGGAGCATCCTGCTCCATGACCAGTTTTGATTTCTTCTTACTTGGGTCTTGCTGTTACTAATCCAAGAAAAAGGTTTACAGATTACTGAAGATAATCTGCTAAACTCATTATGATAACACCCACAGCAGACAATTCAGTTATTTTTATATGATCTAATCAACCTTTTTATATCAACCTTAGCAGGGGTAGTCAACCTTTTTATACCTACTGCCCACTTTTGTATCTCTGTTAGTAGTAAAATTTTCTAACCGCCCACTGGTTCCACAGTAATGGTGATTTATAAAGTAGGAAAGTAACTTTACTTTATAAAATTTATAAAGCAGAGTTACAGCAAGTTAAAGCATATAATAATAATTACTTACCAAGTACTTTATGTCGGATTTTCGCTAAGTTTGGCAGAATAAATCTTTATAAAACAACTTACAATAGTTAAATCTATCTTTTTATTTATTCTTTGGTTGCTCTGCTACTGCCCACCATGAAAGCCGGAACGCCCACTAGTGGGCGGTAGGGACCAGGTTGACTACCCCTGGTCTAAAGTCTGCAGTGCAGGCTGGGTCTTTAGGGAGATTGCAGGTTAATATGTGATATGGAACTGAAAGCCAATAATGAAACTAGTGACAGGAGTTAAACAAGTAGAAGGGGTTAAACAGGAGTATAGAGGTCAAGCAGAAGAAGAAGGAATCAGCTTTGTGCCACTGGAGTCCTAGCATTCTGCCCAGCACATGTTCGATATAGGATAAATGTCTGTTGGGTAATTAAATAAAAAAGTGGTGAATTTGAATGGGAATGTCAGGGAGGACTTCACAGAAAAGATGAAACCTAAGATGATAATGATAGTACCACTTGTTTCTGTAGAACTGGCACATCCTTTTACCGTGGCCCTTCCCTGTCCCACACACTCCCTCTACACACTGCTTTCCCAATGGAGAAAAGGAAGGCAGATTCCAGCCCTCAAATAACTTCATACCTAGAAACTCATACCAGCGAAGACATGGTAACTGGCTATTCCCTTGGTTTATAGACTTTTTCAAATCATCTCTTTGTTTATAAATCTAATCACACTGTAATTTGTACCCAAGTGAAATCTGGTAGCTGACTTGTTCTAGTGTGGATTGAATGATATTCAGAATGGGTTGTTATAGAGAGTTCGGCAATTGTTTATTATCTGTATCACTTTCTCTGTCCTATTTTCCAAAGATTTCCTTTCAGACTGATAATGTCTATTAGTTAAAGTACTTTTTAAAAAATCCCATTTACATCAATATTGGTACACAAGATTAAGAGATGGCCAATGTGGTTAGTAGTGAGCTAAATACAAACTGAACTACAAAGAAAGCAAAAGACTGCATGGTTGCTCCTGAGCTAGAAACCAGACTCTTCATATATTATTGATATAGACAACATTTAGTTTCAAATTCAATAGAGTAATACATTGAAACCCTTAGTCATTTTAATATGTGAAAATATATTATGCCCTGAGAACATATTAACTACAGAGTAATAGTGAAAACATCCCTTAAAAGTTCTCCTTAAATAATTTAACCTTAAAAGTGGAGTCATACCCTTATTTAATTTCTTATATAAAATATAATTTTATTAATTCTTTCTCTGTAGCCTTTTGAATTCTAATATTCCTATGCAAAATTTACATCTTCATTATTTAGTCATAGGCTCTCATCTATAAGCTATCCAAAGAAGTAAAAGATGTTGTCAAGCAAAGTTATTAAGTCATTTAATTTTGATCATCCAGTACATAATACTTGATCTTCAGAACTTAAACACATTCTAGTTGCATTATAATTCATTAATATCATAATTTCTTAAATCATTGATCACAATACAGTCACTACCAAACCACATATGGCTCCCTGGTCCCTTGATAATAGATATAATTGGAAAAAGGTTCAGCACTCTGATGATGATGGATATCCAATTCAAAATAAACACATATTTTAATGGCTCTAATTCCAGTAGTGCTATAAATGCTGTTCTAAATTTTTCATGTTCATGTGAAATGTTCTTTTCAAAGCAAAATAAGCTTCATCTATATCTGTTATGTGAATTCTAAAAAATTGAAAAATCAAATGATGCCTTTTTTGGCAGGGTCCCTTCACAGTTGAGAAAAATATATGGGCAGAGGAGATGATCATTACATTCACCAATAACACTTTTGAAGGCTTGGATTGAGGAAACTAACGTGCTCTGCCATTTTGTTATTGCTTCTGAAATTCCACTGTGGGAACCTATATATTGGAGCAAAATTTCCTTATTCAAATCATGTATCTTAAAACTAAACACACATCCAAAAGACTAATTCTATGTTTTAAAGTAATAATTTTTCCTAGCATGATTACTTATTTGCCATTGAAAAATCATTATCTCTTAACTGCTCTGGTGCTTATAAATAGCAACCTCAAGACATGCAACATAGAAATGTTACAAGTAAGCCATACCTTTTTCTGCAACTCCGATTCTGTGTTCTCAGTCAGGAACAACCTGATGTTTTTAGCCTGTCTGGAAATAGATGCACAAAGAAATAAATAAAGGCAAACATGAAAGAAGCTGTTCCATACCTGCTCCACTGTTTCAGAGCAAACAGTTACTCCTTTCCATGGTTCCCATGCGGAGTTAAGCAGGTCAATGGAGTCAAGTTACTTTTCATTTGTTACTCTATCAGCCAGTTGGTTATCCCTCTGGAAAACAACAAAGAGAGAATAAAACATGCATGACCATAAAGCTTGCCATTACAAGGCATCTAGTGATACCAAAATACATGCTACATCTAATTTGCTCATAGTCAACTGGTGCTTGTTTTAACCAAACTTTACAATGGAACTTCCTCCATGTTTTCACCAGAATTTTCAACTAGGAAAATATGCTAATCTCCTGAAATGCAAAGTGAATTCTTTTAATATTTTTATTGAGATCTTATTGACAAAACATTATACTAGTTTCAGATGTACAACATAATGATTGATATTTGTACATACTGCTAAATGATTACCACATTAAGTATAGTTGACATCCATCACCATACATAGTTAAAAAAATTTTTCTTGTGATGGGAACATTTATTCTCTTAGCAACTTTCCAATATGCAATACTGTATTAACTATATTCACCATGATGTATATTACATCCCCAAGATTTATTTTTATAACTGAAAGTTTGTACCTTTAACCCCCTTCATCTAGTTTGCTCAACCCCTAGCCTCTATCTCTGCAACCACCAATGTGTTCTTTACATCTATAAGTTTGGTTGTTTTTGTTGGCTTGTTTTTATTCAACATATAAAAGAGATTATATGGTATTTGATTATATCAAACTTTCTCTGTTTGATGTCACTTAACATAATGCCCTCAAGGTCTATGCATGTGGTCATAAATGGCAAGATTACCTTCTTCTTTATGGTCAAATAATATCCCATTATATATGTGCATGGAGAGAGAGAGAGAGAGAGAGAGAGAGAGATTTTCTTTATCCATTGATGGACACTTAAGTTATTCCTATTTCTTGGCTGTTATAAATAATGCTACAATAAACACAGGAATGCAATCTTTAAAAATTAGTGGAGGGTTTTTTTTTTTCAGATAAATACCCAGAAGTGGAATTGCTGAATCATATGATAGATAGTTCTATTCTTAATTTTTTGAGGAACCTCCATACTGTTTTCCATAGTGGTTGTACCAATTTACATTCTCAGCAACAGTGCACTGAGGGGTCTCTTTTCTCTACATCCTCACCAGCACTTGTTACTTCTTACCTTTTTGATAATAGCCATTCTAGCAGGTATAAGGTGATATGTCATTGTGGTTTTGATTTGCATTTACCTGATGATTTAGTAATGTTGAGCAACTTTTAATGTACCTGTTGGCCATCCGTATGTCTTCTTTGGAAAAATATCTATTCAGATCCTCTGCCCATTTTTAAATCTGATCATTTGAATTCTTTTGCTGTTGAGTTGTATGAGTTTTTTATATTTGGGGGAATATTAATTCCTTATCAGATATGTGATTTTCAAATATTTTCTTCTAGTATTTGGTATGTTGCCTCTTCATTTGTTGATGGCTTCCTTTGATGTGCAGAATCTTTTTTAGTTTGATACAGTCCTACATGTTCAAGTGCCTTTGCTTTGGTGTCAAAGTCAAAAAGATTATTGCCAAGACCAATGTCAAGGAGCTTACTGCATTTTTATGGTTACAGGATTTTTTTGTTTGTTTGTTTGCTTGTTTTTCCAAAGTTAGAAGCAGGGAGGCAGTCAGACAGACTCCCTCATGTGCCTGACTGGGATCCACCCAGCATGCTCACCAGGAGGCGATGCTCTGCCCATCTGGGGCATTGCTCCGTTGTGGCCAGAGCCATTCTAGTTCCTGAGGTGGAGGCCATGGAGCTATTCTCAGCGCTTGGGCCAACTTTGCTCCAGTGGAGCCTTGGCTGTTGGAGGGGAAGAGAGAGATAGAGAGGAAGGAGAGGGGGAAGAGTGGAGAAGCAGGTGGGTGATTCTCCTGTGTGCCCTGGCCAGGAATCAAATCCAGGACTTCCACACACTGGGCCGATGCTTTACCACTGAGCCAACCTGCCAGGGCCATGGTTTCAGGTTTTACATTCACATCTTTAATCTATTTTGAGTTGATTATTGTGTCTGGTATAAGACAGGGGTTCAGTTTCATTCTTTCACATGCAGCTGTTTAGTTTTCCCATCATCATTTATTGACAACATAGTCCTTTCCCCACTATATTCTTGGTTTTTTTGTCATAAGTTCATTATCTCTACAAGCATGGCTTTATGTCTGAGCTCTCTACTCTTTCATCTTTGTGTCTGTTTTTAATACCAGCACCATACTGTTTTGATTACTATAGCTTTACAATATAGTTTGTAATGGGGGTGCATCATGCCTCTGGCTTTGTTGCTCTTTTTCAAGATTGCATTTGCTATTCAGGGTCAAAGTGAGTTCTTTTAACTTTTATTTTCTTTAGGTTTATGGCTAGCAATAATCAACTGCTTTAAAAATCACTGGGAAGACCATGTAACATTTATAAGAGGATAACTATAATTGCTCACTACATAATTCAACTATTTTTATACCTGAACATTTTTAACCCAATCTTAGTCGAGAGGCACTAAGTTACTGCTACCCACATCTTAGTCAAGGTGATTGAGGTGGTCTTAAAAATTAAGGATCTCTTGTTAAAACAATGCTTAAACTCTCATATGCAGTAAATGTTCACATGAGAGAATAGTATCTATGATTTCAAGTATGATCCTATGGAGTAAAAAACTCTTAATCAAATGAGACAGGTGTTACTCCTGAATTTGGCACAATGGAGTCTGGCTTCTGACCCCACGGAGGCTGAAGGCAGAGTTTAAGTGTGCTGCTTCACATGACAGGTAGCAAAGCCTAGGGTTGTTTTGTGTGAACATTTCAACACTCTCATCTCTAGATGGCACTGGGTCATTTTTTGTTTGTTTGCTTAGAAACAAAGGAATAAAAGGCTATTTCTCATAGATCCTGACTTCCAGCCAGAATTTTTAGAGAGCAGCCTATGATCATGCAGAGAAACGGAGAGGGGAAAACTAAAGACATTTAGAACTAAATACCCAAGTTCCAGAATCACTTCAGCTTAAGACATTGATTGCCCTTTAGTAAAATAAAAATAGTTGATGTATTCATATGCTGAGATGAAGGATGACTTTAAAAAAAATTACAGTTTACGTTTCAAATTCAATTTAATAAATATATTTAATAAAATTCATTATTTTACACAATTAACTACTGTCTTCTTGAATCATTACTTTTAATTTTTAAAATATTGAAAAAACCATGAGGTTTGAAAATTTTTAAGTCTTAACAAAACTCTTAAGTGAAGTAGTAGACTGGAGCTCTGTTTCAAAGAACAAACACAGTTTCTTAGTTATCTAGTCATTTAACAATGAGTCACCTACTACATCCAGGCCCTGGGCTAAATGCTAGAAATATACTAGCAAACAAAATCAGACACAGACTCTCTGGATTAGTGGGTCACAGAGTTACAGCCTACCAAGAAAGACAGATATTAGTGAAATGAATACTCAAATAAGTATCAAGTGAGACTTTAGAGAGATACAACAAGACCATGTTAATCAGTGGAATAGAAAGGGATCAGAGAAATGTTCCCTAAACAAAAGTAACCAAGCAGAGATATGAAAAGAACTAGATGATGGGATTGCTGGTAGAAGCAAATATATTCTGGGCAGGTGAAAGAGCATATTCAATAACCATTGTGCTTAAAGTAAAGAAATAAAAGAGATATACTGATGTGTGCGCTCCTATTAGTGCATAGGGTGTCAGCATATGGCTTCTGCTACATCCTCTAAAGATACAACCAGAAATCAATGGGGTCATATTCCATGTAAACAGGTGAGGCTTTCTAGAAGTGGTGAGCTTCAGCGATGTCTGTAAAAGGAAATAACTCATGGTAAACACATAAATGATGCCTTGATTCAAAATGCACTAAATGTATGTAAAAGCATTGCCAGTTGAATCATTCAGATTTGAATAGGATAACTTAAAAGATATTCCAAGATTGAAACAAAGTAGCCTTTCTGTGAGGTAGGAAATTGAAGAGAGAATGATGTGTGTGGAGGAGGGCAGTTCACATGCTAAATTTTTCTGTGTGTTCTATTTATGGAATCTTCACTATTCCCTTGGATGTTCTTAGAGACATTGTGTATACCTCTCAATTATTATATAGGGTTAGGGTTATTATAAGTAATGACAAGTACATCAGCACAGAATCTGCAGCAGGTGCTAGATGAATTTGAGTATTCAACCAAAATAATATATCATAAATATTAGGAAATATAATTTTTAAACTTCCTATCTCAGCAGGTGCAAACACCACAAATTATGAACAATGTGATTACAAGGGCATATAGCCCCAACAAATAAACCCTAATCTAAACATCCTAACACAATGAACAGAGACATTATTGCTATTATTATTACTATATTTATTACTCCTTTACATTGTTTACACTATTATTGTTATAATACATGGAATTCAAACCATTACTTTGTAAATTTCAAAGGAAAGAATCATCTGGGAAATCTTCATTCTGTTAGTGAATTTAGAAAGGGAAAAGACAGGTGAATACTTTGTGTAAAATTAAGAGGCTGTTACCACTCAGGTGGCATCTCAGACATAACTATAGAATAATTCTTCTGTAAAATCAAGTGTTTATATTTCAGATGAGCAAATGTGTTAATTTTTATAATGTTTCATAATTTTCCAAAGTTAAAAATGTTCCTTTTGAGGAAGGTTACAAAGGGGATGGAATTTGCCTGACCAAGCGGTGGCGCAGTGGATAGAGCATTGGTCTGGGATGTGGAGGACCCAGGTTCGAGACCCTGAGGTTGCCAGCTTGAGCACGGGCTCATCTGGTTTGAGCAAAAGCTCACCAGCTTGGACCCAAGGTCGCTGGCTCAAGCAAAGGGTTACTCGGTCTGCTGAAGGCCTACAGTCAAGGCACATATGAGAAAGCAATCAATGAACAACTAAGGTGTCGCAATGAAAAACTGATGATTGATGCTTCTCATCTCTCTCAGTTCCTGTCTGACTCTCTCTGTCACTGTAAAAAGCAAAACAAAACAAAACAAAAACAAAAAAAGGGGGATGGAATTTTAATGTGCCTAAATTGCTAAATACGGAGGAAACATAGAATCACAGAAGGTTAAGGGGGAAGAACTAGATGGGAAATCTTAGAATTACTTGAAAAGATCATAAGAACGCAGATGCTTGGCCCCACCCAGATTATCCCCAAAGCAAGATCTCTCATAGTTATCCCAAAGCAAAATCTTGCAAAGTGGGGCCAGGCTCAGACAACTTTTAGGCTCGGGTGGTTCTAAAGAGCTCCCTAGGTTGAAAGCCACTGTTAACCACTTCCCTTATTCACTGGATCTGAGGAGCGGAGAGCTCTTCAGTTAAGAAACATGGAAAACACCTGTCGACCTAGCAGCCCTCTGGGGGAATTTTCCATTGCCTGGGCATCCTAAGGAAACATTTACTGAAGATAATGGCTTCCATGTGACTAAACACAAAATAAACTTGGCTTCTCATAGTTTAACTCAAGAAGGAATATCCTAAAACAACATGCCTGTTTCTTGACTCTAGGCAAGTCACGCTCAGCCTGTGTGCCTTTTCTGTACAACAACAATAAATTAGGAACTCTTTTCATCTCTCAGAACCTTTGTCAAATATCTAGTACAGTGGGCCAAGAATAATACTAGGAACCTTTATAAATGCAGATCTACAATTGTTCTCTAGAATTCGGATTTGAGCAATTGTTAAATAGTTACTCTCTCCTTGCCTACCCCACCCTGCCCCAAATCAGAACAGGGTGTGATAGAAGTGCTTTAAGAATTTGAAAGTGCTATCCTGATAGATTTCATTCCAAGCTATAATTCAGCAGTGAATAGTATACTGTGAATGGTGATTGCTCCCCTGTTGTCATGTGCAGGGCTCTTTACTGGGGGCTATGAGGAATATCAGAGGTGGTGATGATGGTGATAACAGTAACTAATATGTTAACTAGATTACCTCATTGAAATCCTACAGAAATATAGTGTTGGTACTTTCATATCCTGATTTTACAAAGAAGGAATATACACCTTCTGATAGTGAGGACAGTCTGGCAGAATGTTCTTGGCTTCAGGAGCAATAAGGAAAGCTGTGTTCAGCTCATGGAAGAGTCTGGAAGGAACAGAAGTAGAGCACTTGGGAAAGCCAATGGGAGTCTTGACAGTGCAGTGAGTTTAGAGTGCATTAGAGAGCTCTGCTTTAGGAGTTGCAGTCTAATTCCAGGGAACTGCTGCCTGCTATATTCCCTTGCTTATCAATCTGTGACTGAGCCAGATGGTATATGTGTTAAAGATCGAGAAAATAAATGGAGTATTGGTTTTAAACAGGGAACTAACAATAAACACATTCATTAATGAGGCCCAACATGTAGTTCAGTGTCAAGGGCAATATCTATTTGGTTAAGTAAAGCTTGACTCTGAGACCTGTTACTGATAAAATATTGACTGAGTCTTGTCCCCTGCTAGGAAACGTAATATGTATTTCACAGATGTGAAATTTGAACACCTTGTTGCCTACTCACAGTAAGCAATGGCTGTCATAAACCAAGGAGGCTTGGTTCCAACAGAAATAGTTACTTGAAAGATGTCTATAAACAAAACCTTGATCCTTGATTTTGCCAGTAGTTTTCCCCTTTTCATATTAGCCCAAGATGTCTCTTAATTAGCTAAAAACAAAACAGAACAAAACTTTTGCTCAAGACAAAAGTTCTTTTCAATAGTGTTTCCAATATAAACAGTGGTTTTCTGCGAATTGTTATTTGAATGTGGTTAATCAGCCTACAGACTATAGGGACCAAAATAATTCTCATTCCTTTTTATTTGTCTTTTAAGTGGTAGTAGGACTAGACTAAAAATATATCTTTACCTTAACTCAAATTGAGCCCCTTTTAAAATGACACTTCACAGGGCCAAGGGAACAGACAAATACACTGTTCACAAAAATTAGGGGATATTTTATAGCTTCATATTCATTCTGAAATATCCTCTAATTGTTATGAGTAGTATATTTGAAAGAGAAGGAAAAGGAAATGCTAAGGATGCCCTCTAGAGATTAATAACTGCACTTATATCACACTTGGTGATTTTCTAAGAGTTTTCACCTGTATACATTATTTGATAACTAGCCCATTTTAAGAAAAAGATAACTGGCCCTGGCTGGTGGGCTCAGCGGTAGAGCGTTGGCCTGGCGTGTGGGGGACCCAGGTTCGATTCCCGGCCAGGGCACACAGGAGAAGCACCCACATTTGCTTCTCCACCCACCCCCCCTCCTTCCTCTCTGTCTCTTTCTTCCCCTCCCACAGCCAAGGCTCCATTGGAGCAAAGATGGCCCGGGCGCTGGGGATGGCTCCTTGGCCTCTGCCCCAGGTGCTAGAGTGGCTCTGCTCGGGACAGAGTGATGCCCAGGAGGGGCAGAGCATCGCCCCCTTGTGGGCAGAGCATCGCCCCTGGTGGGCATGCCGGGTGGATCCCAGTCGGGCGCATGCGGGAGTCTGTCTGACTGTCTCTCCCCATTTCCAGCTTCAGAAAAATACAAAAAAAAAAAAAAAAGAAAAGAAAAGAAAAAAAAGAAAAAAGAAAAAGATAACTGGCTACGTGTGGTCATGTGACTTCCCCCAAGCATGAACTTGGATAATGGGGGGTAAAAAACTGGCATTGCTGTTCAGTCTAAGTGTTCTGCTTCCAAATCCTGCTCTTTTATATCCTTGTTGAATAAAAAGGCTGATTTGAACTACAGAATTGTAAACAACCAAGAGAATCCTATCTTATTTGTGTACATAGCCAGATACCCTAGTAGTTGTCACAGACTGAGGCAGCAGGGCAGCCCTCTCTCTGCCTCTGGGCCCACCCAGCACACAGATCATGGCCCTACCCCAATTTCTAGTGTCCAGAGTGGACCTTCTCAGTGGTACATTTTAAGTTACTTGTCGGAATGACAGTGACCTTGTGCTCCCTATTATAGATATACATTCTCCCTCATTTTGTCAGATTTTACCCTCAGTTGAACAACTGGGGCCCACTAAACAGCAATCACTGCATTAGCAGAGCTTTCATTCTTCAAGGCCTTTTTCTATCATGCAGTAAGTGGTGATTTGTTACTGACAACATTGGTAAAAACAGCCGTGCTCTCTGCTGAATGTCACGGGATGGTTCCCAGAGCTGAATGGCTAACACTGATCTACCTCTCCCAGGGGAGGAAGGTGGACAAGCCACTTTCTGAATGAGTCGTGTAATTGGACACAGATTCTTTTACAGCTGGACACACACATCCAGGGGTTCTAGATGTGCAAAATTAGAAGGGCTCTGATGCTGGCGTGTCCCCTCCCTGCTGCCCACCTAGGCAGTCAACCTCTCCACAGGCCTCAAAGCTCCAAAGCTGAGCCCTCCCCTGGGTGTCAGTCCAGTCTCTCTGTCCCAGGGCCCTCATCACCACTGTCAAGACTCCCATAGACATTCCCAGCTTCTCTGCTCCTGCTCCTTCCGACTCTTCTATGAGCTGTACACAGTTTCCCTATTGCTCCAGAAATGATGAACATTCTGCCGAACCATCCTCACTATCAGAGGGCATGGGTGAGAGCCAGTCCAAGACCACAGACACACAGACTGGTCAGCTGGCCACCATCATTAGAGCGCCACTGCTGCCAGTAACCGCCAGGACCTCTGCAATCTCTCAACATTCTTTATTCACTCACGGCCGGTCTCACTTCCACATACTAAGTAGAACAATCTCATGGAAACAATTTAAAATGGCCCTGGAAGTAACAGCTGGTTCCTTACACAAGGTAGCTCTTACCTAGAACACAGTCCGAACCTTCCCATAGAGCTGACCAGAACAAGACAGTCTCAGGATGGGGTGGGAGGGTGAGTGACAAGTGCTTCCCCACAGAGGAAGCTGTAACCCTGCCCAGCACCTATCTGTGGGTCTCCTGGCCCCAGGCCCGAGGGGTGGGACATCCAAGTAGTTTCAAAAGCCTTTTCTGTCGTTTTCTTAGAAGTCTGAGCAAAACATATAGTCAAATAAACAAATATTCAATTCAGCATTTGTTCTCCCACAAATAAATATATAAGTAACAACTGGTTCCTAAAGCAAGGTAGACAAGCTATTGAGTATGAACGCATCGCCCTCTGGTGTTCAAAAAGAAATGAACTGTAAACAGGAGTTTCAGCTTTGAAATATTCCTGACCCCAAATCACCCTCCAGTATCCCTGACGCCTCTCCCTCTCTGTCACCTGAGATTCCAAGAATTACCAAGGAAAACACTCACAGAAATTTCGGGGTGGGGCAAGCCATGCCTAGAAGGGGCACCACCCCTTTGTTGCATTCTTCTGAAACTGAAGTTTTGCAATAGTGTCAAGTCAGTTGGGGGATATAAATTATAACCTTACAAAAACCCGTTTTGAAACCTCTATCTGGAAATGCAAATCAAAACTGCAATGAGATACCACCTCACACCTGTTAGATTAGCTATTATTAACAAGACAGGTAATAGCAAATGTTGGAGAGGCTGTGGAGAAAAAGGAACCCTCATACACTGTTGGTGGGAATGTAAAGTAGTACAACCATTATGGAAGAAAGTATGGTGGTTCCTCAAAAAACTGAAAATAGAATTACCTTATGACCCAGCAATCCCTCTACTGGGTATATACCCCCAAAACTCAGAAACATTGATACATAAAGACACATGCAGCCCCATGTTTATTGCAGCATTGTTCACAGTGGCCAAGACATGGAAACAACCAAAAAGCCCATCAATAGATGACTGGATAAAGAAGATGTGGCACATATACACTATGGAATACTACTCAGCCATAAGAAATGATGACATCGGATCATTTACAGCAAAATGGTGGGATCTTGATAACATTATACGAAGTGAAATAAGTAAATCAGAAAAAACCAGGAACTGCATTATTCCATACATAGGTGGGACATAAAAGTGAAACTAAGAGACATTGATAAGAGTGTGGTGGTTATGGGGGGAGGGGGGAAAGGGGGAGGGGGAGGGGCACAAAGAAAACTAGATAGAAGGTGACAAAGGACAATCTGACTTTGGGTGATGGGTATGCAACATAAGTGAACAACAAGATAACCTGGAGTTGTTATCTTTGAATATATGTATCCTGATTTATTGATGTCGCCCCATTAAAAATAAAATTATTAAAAAAAAAAAAAAAGAAACCTCTATCTGAAGAGAGAAACTTTGAGACAATTGTTGAACTCTGAGGTCTCCCACCCATTCACTCATTACTCATTAGCTGTGAGGACAGAAGACCCAACAGATGTAGGCAGCACATTCACAAACAGTTATAAATGTCAGGCGCTGCTATTGAGGGTGGCACAGGCCAAAAGACGTCCCTTCTCTCTGGGCACATTGCACAGGTCCCACAATGACAGGTCCTAGTCAGGTTGTTGTTGGCCAGCAAGGTGGGGAAAGTGTCTATTTAAAGGCAGACACATTATGAAATCATTCCCCTGGCGTCACACTCAGCAGCGTTGACCCATGAGGCAGCTGAGTTTACAACCTCAGTGACCACCTAGAAGAGGAGGCAATTTAAAAGCATAACTCACAACACAAGGTTGCCTACAAGAAGGGCCATACAATGGTACAGAAAATACAAGCTAGAGGAGGCAGGAGGGAAAGTCCCCCTATGGAGCCACAGTGCAGGGACCAGGGACCAGGGACCTCCCCTTTGCGGTTCATGTTGGGGATCTTCCACTTGCCTTGCACCCAAACTCGACACTGGCATGACAGGGATGAGTTTCCTAGCACTGCTATAACAGCTTAGCACTAACTGGGTGACTTAGTATGACTGAAGTATATTCTCTCTCAGTTCTGGGGGTTGAAGTCTGAAATGAAGGTGTCAGCAAGGTTGGTTCCTCTGGTGGCTCCGGGGACAGTCTGTTTCACAACTTCTTCTTGGCTTCTGGTGTTGCTGGCCATCGTGGTGCACCTCAGCTCTGCTCCATCACCATGGCATTCCCCCGTGTCTGCGTCTTCACATGGCGTTCTCCTCTGTGTGTGTGTGTCTCTGTGTCGTGTCTCCTCCTCTTACAGAGACACTGGTCACACAGGACGAAGGGCCCACACTACTGCATTGCAATCTCATCTTAACTTACATTTCAATTACATCTGCAAAGATCCTATTTCCAAATAAAGCCACATTCCCAGGAATGAGGGGTTAGAATATACCTTTTAGTGACACAGTTAAACACACCACAGGACTGTGGAGTTGGGCAGATTTGGAATTTATTTCTAGACCTGTTCAGTGGTGTGTGAGGAAATATTTAACAACCAAATTTCCAGGGGGAAAAAAGCCCTAGTTTGTGATGTTTGCAGATCTTCCTGGTGTTCCTACTCCTTCCCAGGTCTGTTTCAAGCTAACAGCATGGCACGTAGCTTGCAAAATGCCAGAAAGTTTAACAATGTGTGACCACTCGTACTAACTGGCTATAGCATGCCATTGGACCTATTATATTAAAAAGATCAATGGCTAAAAGGGATTACCCATTATAATTTTTATATATTGTATTTGCATATTGAGGCCAAGATGCCCCTACAACTATTGGTCATCTATGTGTAAAAGGACTTATTTTTGTATAATTCTTATTAAATGTTAAATCTTTTTTTTTAATGTTTTTTTTCAATATTTTTTATTTATTGATTTTTTTAGAGAGAGAGGAGTGAGAGAGAGAGACAGAGAGAGAGAGAAGGGGGGAGGAGCAGGAAGCATCAACTCCCATATGTGCCTTGACCAGGCAAGTCCAAGGTTTCGAACCGGCGGCCTCAGTGTTCCAGGTCGACGCTTTATCCCACTGCGCCACCACAGGTCAGGCTAAATGTTAAATCTTAGCATGCCACCAGACCTCTCTGCCCCCCCCTACCCTGAAGCAGCATCTACATCATTTTCCACTCAGCCCTTCCAGACATCCCACAAACCCCTTCCCTTTTGAGCTCCCTCTGTCCACGAGTTTCTCATCCTCCTCACAACTGCCCCAGGTCTGGTAACTTGCCTTGGCACTCAGCTCTCACTGTCTTCACCCCAAGTCCTTCACCGACCTGGGCTCTTCAACTCCCAGCCAGCATCTTCCCCTCACAGCTCCTTGTCCTACTCCAACACCTACAAATCTTCCAGC
The DNA here is from genome assembly GCF_036850995.1 of Saccopteryx leptura. NCBI lineage: Eukaryota > Metazoa > Chordata > Mammalia > Chiroptera > Emballonuridae > Saccopteryx > Saccopteryx leptura. Next base: position 309,283,621 of record NC_089505.1, read on the forward strand.
TCTCAAACCTTCAGCTCCAGCCTTATACCCATCATCTGTGCCCCTTTATCCAACTCTTTCCCTGTTGAGCTTAGACTCCAGCATCACCATTGTAACTGTTCCCTGGTCAGTAACCTGATTCCTTCCACCACCCCTGCCAACATCAAACTGCACATCTACCAGTGAGGCAAAGGTTGACACCACAGACCCATGGTCTCCAGTCCAGCTGCCACCTAGTCTCACACCCTTCTGTGTGTCCCAGGAGGACCTTGGTCCTTATACCTTGGTCCTTATACCATGCTCCCCACTCTCAATCTTGTGCCTCACTTCCAGCAAAAGACATCAGGTCCTACAGAACAGGAAAAACAGAGCACTCTATTGTTAACTATGGGTTTTCACAGTAGGCCCATTTGGCCTACACATCGGTTGCGACAGGTAGGCAGGGAAAATGTTATTATTCCCACTTTACAAATCAAGAAGCTCAGAGGAGTTTCATGTCAACATCAGACAGTTATTAACGGAGCCTGGGAGGAAACGTAGATCTCTCAATTCCAGAAATCTCAGGTCAAGCAAAAAGTGGATGCTTTGTCCACGGACACCAGCGAGTCCTTGGAAGCCAGGACTAGCACCTGCGACTCCGGGTGTCTTTCAAATTCTGTATCTACCTCTGGAATACTACTTTCTCAACAATGATCCTATTGCTCTCAAAACACCTGAAGATCATTTACCCTTTCTGTTTAGAAAATTAAAAGGTAGAATGATCTTGAAAGCATTAAGCAGTTTTATTTTCCTTTCTTTTGAAAGTTACCCCCAATGATCGTTTCCTTGTGTAAAAGTTTATCTGAGACAGCGTTTTCAGAGCCTTGGCTGAAATAAGGCCATTCACCCTCAGCTCCTATCCCTTGGTTCACAGGCTCTGAAGACAACACTGAGGAGGAGATGGAGGGAGCCAAACCAGGGGTCTGACCTAGAGATATCAGGCCACAGAGCCCAAATGCATACCATGGCACAAAGGTGCCATGGGGGAACCCACTGGGTGGGTAGAGCCAGAGTAGGAACAGATTTCCCATTTCCAGGAATCTCAGGTCAAACAATAAAGTGGATGCTTTGTCCAAGGACACCGTGTAGACTTACAGGCGAGCTTTCTGTAAATACATGATATAAGCCAAAGCCACTTCCGTTGGGAATGGGAGCCACGGTGAGTCACTCGCTGCAATTCCAGACAGATAGGAATCTCTGCTCTTTCCTGGGCCTTTTGGTGAAGCCTGGAGACCAAAGAGAAGCTGCTCCTGTTACTAAGCTATGACTTCCTGTCCTGATTTCTCTACCAGTGCTTTGCTTTGTGCTGCACCAACATCACTGTACCTCACTGTGTGTGTGTGGGGGGGGGGGGGGAGGGGCAGGGGCAGACATGTGCAAGAGGTGCTGCCTCCCTCGTCATCTGGTACAGTCAGCCCCTGAAACGCTGCCTTGGAGACATGCTGCTCTTCGGCCTGTCTCCACTGGGTTGAACCTGAAGCCCCACCCCACCAGAACCGGGATCTATGGGTACACCAGAAGCGCTGGGCTGGGAGATGGATGACTTGGCTTTTAAGTGTGAACTTGAGTAAGACACGCCCTCCTGAGCCTCAGATTCTTCTTCTTTAAGACAAAAGGTTTGTGTGGCTGAAGCTAACTCAGCTTATATTGACACAAAGGGACTCTCGGGGAGCATCCCAGAGACTGCTGTAGGGAGAGGGTAAGAGGACTCTCTCTAAACAGGAATGATCAGGGACTGACATTAAGTTTTCAACTGGACAACATTTCCTTAAAGTGTTAGTGGGATGGATAGTGAGGAGCAGTGACATGTCAGGCACGAGGAGCAAACTGAGTGAAGGGAAAGCCCAGGCCTGTTCCATGGGTGAATCAGCAGACAGCACACGCCTGCAGAATTATTGATTCATGCACATTTTAAACTGGCTTTATGGGCAGATTTGGAGGAGGGACTGAACAGGTTTGGACTGGCCCATCAGGGCATTTAAGGAAATGTAGAGTGCTCTTGGTGCCTCGGAGGACAGTGGTTTAAGAGAGATATCTCACAGTACCCGCCTTTGGCAGCTCATGGTGACTCTGTCATCCTCTCCCTCCCATACCAGAGCGGGGTGGTAGGAAAAATACAGGGTCATTGTGAACATTAAGTGATATTATCTATGCAAAGCACAGCACATAGCTTTCAGTAAAGGGTGGCTCAAAGGCACGGGAAAGCAGAGCCTTCCTCGTAGCTCTAAGTTGCACTCAAGTCTGACATGTTCAGACAGGTGAAGACAAAAATTTGAGCCCCCTTCTGACTGCTGCCCTTCAGCTTTGACCAACAGACAATGCCTTCAGACCTCCCCCACCTCGAGCATGGAGTCTCAGGACCCGTGGGGAAAGCAGCACCAGGACGGGGGTGGGGGGGGGGGGGGGGGGGGGGGGGGGGCGGTGGCCCCAACAGCTTAACAGAACCAGCTGAAGTCATTTAAACCTAGAGTGGAATACTGGCTCTGACCTTTACTGGCTGTGCCACCTTAGACAAGTCATTTCAACTCTTTGAACCTAAATTTCCTCATCTCTAAAACAGACAAAAACTTGTTAAATAAATATCTACTGAGAAAATGGAAAAAAATCTGCTTTCCACATGGGTCTTTGTGGTGATTAGAGATCATTATTAAGCCTGCTGGTGACATAGTAAGTAGATCATTTCTTTTTGTTTTCTTTTATTTTTAATTGAATTTATTGGGGTGATTCCAGTTAACATAATTATACAGGTTTCAGTGGCTCAGTTCTACAACATATCTCTGTACATCACATTGTGTGTTCACCACCCCGAACTCGGGTTTTTGTCCGCCACTGTTTATCCTCCCATACTCTCCTCCACCCCCCCCTCCCCACCACCACAATCACCACATTGTTGTCCATGTCCATAGTGATAGTTAATTTTATATGTCAATTTGACTGGACATTGGGTGCATCACTATTTGATCAAACTGGAAGAGTGTTTTGAGGTGAGATTAACATTCAGCTCAGTAGAGTGAGTAAAGCAAATTGCCCTCCCTCAGTGGGCGGACTCCATCTAACCAGTTGAGGACCTAAATAAAACAAAAAGGTCAACCTTCCTACACGTGCAGTCAAGTACCACTTACCAATGGGGATACGTTCTGAGAAATGCATCATTAGGTGATTTTCTGACTCTATGGACATCAGAGTATAACATGAACTTACTCCTCTCCCAGGCATGGGGTAGGAGGACAGAGCAAGTCTATCAGTCAGTCTGGAGATGTACTACTTCCTGATGGCATGGGGGGCCTTAAAATGGTTGCTAAGGAGAGGAAAGATGCAGTGAGAAGAAACTATGTATTCAACAACTTTGTTCCAGGTGGGAAAAAGGACATAGGGCTCTAGGGATTATATCTTCTTGTGCAGACTTTGAGAAAAGAAAATGAAGGAAGCAGACAGCTAGCTTGGGATGGTGTCAAAGGACATGATTTGGTTTTCTGGAGATGACCCTGGCTATCAGACAACAGACACCCTGCAAGGAATGCCATAAAGCCTTTGATGCCAAGGCAATGATCTGGCAGGTAGGAGATTTATCTTCTAATAAAGGCTTCCAAATAAAATCTGAGTTGAAGGAGAAAGAATTTATACAATGAAAGACAATGGAGGATAAAATGCCCAATAATTCTTAGGAAAAAATAGTAGGAAGACTATTAGGAACCATACTTATAGGAGCAGATGTCTATTCACTATGGTCTACTGAACACCTAGGTACCTTGGGGACTTAAACAGATGAATGAGATTCAGGCCCTGTTTCAACTGACATGTCCCCTAAAAGCAAAGTGTCTGAGGAGCTCTCAATCAGCCTTATTGAAAGTTTCAATTCAGAGAAGTAAGAAAAATCTGAGCTTAGTTCTGACTCACAAAGAACTAGTCACTGATCATCAGTGGGGCTATGACATTTTTAGAATTTATAATACCCTTGGTGTGGCTGGATAAGTACAGCACATTCAAAGCACATTTCACAATTTTTTTAAGCGAGAGGAGGAGAGATAGACAGTCTCCCCCATGCGCCCCAACCAGGATCCACCTGTCAACCCCTATCTGGGGTTGATGCTTGGACCAACCAAGCTATCCTCAGTGCCAAGGGACAATACTAGAACCAACCAAGCCACTGGCTATGGGAGGAGAAGAAAGAAAGAAGGGGGACAGGGAGGAGAAGAGAAGCAGATGGTCACTTCTCATGTGTGCCCTGACTGGGGATCGAACCTGGGACGTCTACAAGCCGGGCCAATGCTCTAGCCACTGAGCAAACTGGCCAGGGCCCACATTTCAAAAATTTAGAGGAAAGATTGGTTGATTTCTTGTTTAAGAAATATGAATCTGGCCCTGGCCGGTTGGCTCAGTGGTAGAGCGTCGGCCTGGCATGCGGGGGACCCAGGTTCGATTCCTGGCCAGAGCACATAGGAGAAGCGCCCATTTGCTTCTCCACCCCCCCTCCTTCCTCTCTGTCTCTCTCTTCCCCTCCTGCAGCCAAGGCTCCATTGGAGCAAAGATGGCCCGGGCGCTGGGGATGGCTCCTTGGCCTCTGCCCCAGGCGCTAGAGTGGCTCTGGTCGCAGCAGAGCGACACCCCGGAGGGGCAGAGCATCGCCCTCTGGTGGGCAGAGCGTCGCCCCTGGTGGGCGTGCTGGGTGGATCCCGGTCGGGCGCATGCGGGAGTCTGTCTGACTATCTCTCACCGTTTCCAGCTTCAGAAAAATACAAAAAAAAAAAAAAAGAAAGAAAGAAATATGAATCTGATACGCCTAATAGACGCTATCATCACAGGTGGCTCCAGAGTGGAAATGCACAAAATTCTTGTGTCTGCAGAGGGAGTTCTCCTACTTCTGATTTGAAAAGGAACCTGTGTGAAAAGGTTGAAGGAGAAAGTGACCCAGGGTGAGAGCCCGAGTGGTTTAGAGCAGCAAGCACATCAGGAGCTGGAGATGGTGGACAAGAATAAAGACAGGCAAGAACACTTTAAAACCATGTTTGACCAAATGTTTATCTATAGAAGGCTTATGAGATAACTATCTGTGTGTATCCATTGTAGATATCAGAGAATTAAGTAAATCTACATGAGCTGATAAAAAATGGTTTAATATAGTTTCACAGTTAAATATAGCAAGGTATAACGGTATGTAAAGTAATCTCATAAAAAAGAAAGTGGATCTATATTGTGTATACACACAGAGAGAATGTATGCATAATACGTGTTCTCATGTTTGTGCACACACAGAACATCTCTGGAGAGTATGAAAAACCCAGAGTTCCACAGAGGAAAAGGACAGGGACTGCGATGAGGGGGAGAGTTGTTTTGCAGAACATAATATTTTATACAGCTTAAAACTTTTTTAACTCCATTTTCTTTCACAAAACTCTGTTTGGGGCAGGACCACCAGCATGTCGAGGAGCCCACTGCTTTGAGCAGCTGTGCCCGGTCAGCACATAACACCCCCCTCATCGCATTGCCTTCTTGTCCACCTGCAACCAGTCTTTCCCTGGTGGGTCACTATCCACACCACTTCCAGTTTGCACTTTCAAAAATCAGGCTTACCCATGCCAAGAAGTCCCTGTTGCCTCCTGTTACCTATAGGTCTAAGTCCAGTTCCCTTAGCGGGCATGAGCAGGTCTAAGTCCAGTTCCCTTAGCGGGCATGAGCAGGTCTAAGTCCAGTTCCCTTAGGGGGCATGAGCAGGTCTAAGTCCAGTTCCCTTAGCGGGCATGAGCAGGTCTAAGTCCAGTTCCCTTAGGGGGCATGAGCAGGTCTAAGTCCAGTTCCCTTAGGGGGCATGAGCAGGTCTAAGTCCAGTTCCCAGGGCCCTGGCCGGTTGGCTCAGCGGTAGAGCGTCGGCCTAGCGTGCGGAGGACCCGGGTTCGATTCCCGGCCAGGGCACACAGGAGAAGCGCCCATTTGCTTCTCCACCCCTCCGCCGCGCTTTCCCTCTCTGTCTCTCTCTTCCCCTCCCGCAGCCAAGGCTCCATTGGAGCAAAGATGGCCCGGGCGCTGGGGATGGCTCTGTGGCCTCTGCCCCAGGCGCTAGAGTGGCTCTGGTCGCAACATGGCGACGCCCAGGATGGGCAGAGCATCGCCCCCTGGTGGGCAGAGCGTCGCCCCTGGTGGGCGTGCCGGGTGGATCCCGGTCGGGCGCATGCGGGAGTCTGTCTGACTGTCTCTCCCTGTTTCTAGCTTCAGAAAAATGAAAAAAAAATAAAATAATAAGTCCAGTTCCCTTAGGGGGCATGAGCAGGTCTAAGTCCAGTTCCCTTAGCGGGCATGAGCAGGTCTAAGTCCAGTTCCCTTAGGGGGCATGAGCAGGTCTAAGTCCAGTTCCCTTAGGGGGCATGAGCAGGTCTAAGTCCAGTTCCCTTAGCGGGCATGAGCAGGTCTAAGTCCAGTTCCCTTAGCGGGCATGAGCAGGTCTAAGTCCAGTTCCCTTAGCGGGCATGAGCAGGTCTAAGTCCAGTTCCCTTAGCGGGCATGAGCAGAAGTGGTATGGCATCCAGTAGAGTATCATTTCTGGACCCAGCCGAAATCCGGCTTTCTTTATTTCTTCTCTGCTCGATCCATGCCTGGTCAATCAACCAGGGGGAATCAAGTCTCCATTCTAAAGCTTTCTCAGGTCCACTGCCTTCCGTTCTTCCTCCTGCCACCACCTTAGACCAAGTGTACCATCTCCTTGGTTTACCCTGCCCGCCTCCTAACGTCCTTCTCCATTCCCATCTGTTCTCCATACTCAACAATCTCTTAAAATGCAAACAGTACCCTGTCGTGCCCTTGCGTGGAATACTTTAAAACTGCCCACTGACCTTAAGCTAAAACCCCAACTTGTTCGCAGGGCCAGCCTCTCCCTCTTTCTCCAGTGCCATCTCTTCCCAATTCCTTCCTCTCTGTAGACAGTTTGGTTCCTTCGACACACTATCTTTCCTCTAACTCTTTGCACATGCTATTCTTCTACTGCTCTTCCAACCCCACATGGCTCACTTCTTCAGCCTAAAGGATCATAAATAATAAGAAGAATCATGAGCCTGACCTGTGGTGGCGCAGTGAATAAAGCGTCGACCTGGAAATGCTGAGGTCGCCAGTTCGAAACCCTGGGCTTGCCTGGTCAAGGCACATATGGGAGTTGATGCTTCCAGCTCCTCCCCCTTCTCTCTTTCTCTCTCTCTCTCCCTCTCCTCTCTAAAATGAATTTAAAAAATTTTAAAAAAATTCTTTAAAAAAAAAAAAAGAAGAAGAATCACGAGAAAATCCAAAATAATGGAGGAAGAAAGCTGTCTCCCCATCATGGAAGAATCATTCAGAAATTCAACTCTCAAAACAGAACTGCATGATTACGACCATAGAGGCAAGAAAGTGCTGGGCAGGCGGAGGGGGCCCATCTGGGCTGTAAGCGCAGGGAGGTCTGGAAGAATGATTGGCAGAGGGGAGGAGTGGCCAAGCAAAGCTAGAGAAGGTGAAAGAACTCAAAAACCAATATTAGGAGTTCAGTCCTCATTTTTCAAACAATGGGAAGTCTTGAACTGTTTTGGAACTGGTGAGAGACAGTCTCTAGTGTTTATTTTAGAAAGCTGTGACCCACAGAGTGCGGGGGAATGCAGCTGCGGAGATGAGAGCTTGGCCCTGGCCGCAGCAGGCAGAGCTGACGGGGAGGGATGCATTCAAAAGCGAGACAGAGATAAAACCTCCAGGGCTTGCGGACCAAATGCAGAGGAGAGGCCAGATGTCAGAGAGGATTCATGATTCTAGCTAGAATACTGGGAATACAGTGAGATAGTTCGCTGAGATGGGAACTGCAAGAGGGGAGCAGGTTTAGAGGAAGATAATTAATTAGGTGTGGAACGTGTTGACTTTAGGGTATCAGATCAGGAAGCCTAAGTCCATAATTAAAATCAGACACAACCCTGGTAGCGGCATGCTGGGCCTTTCCCAGAAACCACCTGTTAGAGCTGGCCTCGTCCTTCCTGGTGTGGCATGTTTCCATGACTCCTGTTTTCCATATCCCAGGGAAGCCATGTGAATTGTTTGCCTTGCATGCAAAGAAGGAGGTGTAAAGGCAGGGGGGGAGCTGAGATATGTGAATGGGAAAGGACCTGTTGAGCCAGGGCCAAAATTTTTTTTTATCTCCCCAAGCTGGTGCTAGTCACTGTTCTGGTTCTCTTCTTTCAAGATTCCTCCCAAGTCCCAATTCTGCCACCATGAGCAACCGGAGCACTCAAGACAATTTTGCCTCTGCCCTGCACTGAGCCCTGGGATACTGTGAAATCCATGGTGCGGACACCTTTCACACAGTTGTGCAGTTCCTTCTTTGCTTTGAACTCTTCACAGCTGTCTTTCTTTTTTTTTTTTTTTTTTTTGTATTTTTCTGAAGCTGGAAACGGGGAGAGACAGTCAGACAGACTCCCGCATGCGCCCGACCGGGATCCACCCGGCACGCCCACCAGGGGTGACGCTCTGCCCACCAGGGGGCAATGCTCTGCCCCTCCGGGGCGTCGCTCTGCCGCGACCAGAGCCACTCTAGCGCCTGGGGCAGAGGCCAAGGAGCCATCCCCAGCGCCCGGGCCATCTTTGCTCCAGTGGAGCCTTGGCTGCGGGAGGGGAAGAGAGAGACAGAGAGGAAGGGGGGGGGGGAGGAAGAAGGAGAAGCAAATGGGCGCTTCTCCTATGTGCCCTGGCCGGGAATCGAACCCAGGTCCCCCGCACGCCAGGCCGACGCTCTACCGCTGAGCCAACCAGCCAGGGCCACAGCTGTCTTTCTTGTCTTCCTAACTAAATTCTTAATTCTCAAAGAGTCCAATTTATGTCAAACATTTCATTTTGTTATTGCCACAATGTGTGGTACATATTATGTTTTCAAAGAATATAAATGGGATGGAAACAGACATTGAATTCATTTGGGGGCAACAGAAAAAAGGACAATAACCTCTTTGAAAGAACAGGGTACAACAAGAGGTAGTATGTTGGTTAGAGAAGCAAGATGGTATCAGTTCCTAACATACAAAGGAACCTATTCTGACATAAAAAGTGCTTTCCCCCTCTTCTAATAGTAATGACTTTGCATTTTAAAATATACTTGACAGGAGACCACTGGCATTCTAATTGTCAAGTGAGTTGTCTTCTCAACTGTCTAAAAAAATGTTTGCCTGGGACTACTTTTTGTTTATAAGCAATATTGGTAAAATAAAATCAAGAACTTGTCATTCACAGTTAATTAGACTCAGTTGTACTTAAACACTGCTCAAATGCCAAGACTGAGGGTGAAGTCTTTCATTCCTTTTTAGTTCTTCCTTTTAGTTAGAGGCCCACTTGTGTGGCCATCATGATGTTTGGGCATAATTCCCCGATAGAAGAGGTGGGACAACCCCTAGTATTGCCAGTGGCCAGACTATACACATGTCATGATGTCTGGGGGGGGGGGGGGGGGGGGGGGGTGAAGAGATAAGAAGCTGATTTTGTGTTGTCAGTTGTCAAGTACCGATAGGCCTACAAACATCTCTCCAGCTGTTCTGCCACCAGTTTCTGACATTCTGTCATCAACATCACTATTTAACATGGAACCTACCATTCGGATCATCCTTCACACTGTACAGGGACATTGAAAGAATGGGGCCTATGACTGCTTTCAAAAGGGAGTGCAGCCTGACCAGGCGGTGGCGCAGTGGATAGAGCATCGGACTAGGATGCGGAGGACCCAGGTTCGAGACCCCGAGGTCGCCAACTTGAGCGCGGGCTCATCTGGTTAGAGCAAAAGCTCACCAGCTTGGACCCAACGTCGCTGGCTCAAGCAAGGGATTACTCGGTCTGCTGAAGGCCCGCGGTCAAGGCACATATGAGAAAGCAATCAATGAACAACTTAAAGTGTTGCAATGTGCAACGAAAAACTAATGATTGATGCTTCTCATCTCTCTGTTCCTGTCTGTCCCTGTCTATCCCTCTCTCTGTCTCTGTGAGAAAAAAAAAAGGGAGTGCAGTTAGGAAGAGGGGAGAAAGTGGCTCAAGAGTAGATCTGAGTCTACTCTTAGGAGCAGCATGAAGCATGCCTCTGGAAGTAAGCAAAGACAAAGGGAAAAGGCACTAGTGTTTGCTTCACACTCCTGCCGAGGGCTGGATTCCTGTTCCTTTGAGCACATACCTCTTCCCTCGGAGGTTCCCCAGGCACAGGGTAAACAGCAGGAGAGCTCCTTCTCAGCCCTGGTAGCATGTTGGCTCTGGGTCACATTCCTTTGCAGACTTCACAGGCCTCGGGTTACAAAGGCCTCATTGCACAATTCTTAGGAGACTGGGCATGGGGGCTGGGCTGGGATGAAGAGGAGTGTCCTGTATGTGTCAGAGATCCAGGTGTGGCCAGATGCCAAGACACCCCAGGCGGTGGCAGCAAGAGAAAGAATCAAATATCTCAGGATCTCCGAAGAGGTAGCTATTTTTTTTTTTACTTTTGTTCTTTCAGAGCTGTCAAATAAGACTTGTCAAGATGCATCTTATCGAATAATTTGACAGAAAATATTTCAAAAGTTCACTTGCATACCTGTGTTTCAGTTTACTGGAGAGATTTAAGAATTCAAAAACCACAATGAAGAATCTGAAACTAAAGCTCATTTACCCCTCTGTGTTTTTACAATCAGCTTTTCCCTGCAGTTTTATGCTGTAGTGTATGTGCAAAATTACTCAGTAGATTACACAACTTTTGAAATTAATATGGAAGCTGAAAGATATTGCCACAGCCTTATTTAAACCCTATGCCGTGATGGAATGTTCTTTCCTGTTGATAGTCATTTCATAATTCTCTTTTATTAAAGACAATCTGTGTGGAAAACCAGAAATATATGGAAGATTCTTACAGAATATACACTTTTCAGTTGGTTAAAAAAATAATGTATTGCCTACAAAATACTTGTCAGATATTTGGTATAAAAATAAAGTCTATGGCGTTCACTAGTTAGCTCAGTTGGTTAGAGCATCATCCGGAAATGACAAGATTGCAGGTTCAATCCCCGGTCAGGGCACACATGGGAAGCAACCAGTGAATACACAACTGAGTGGAACAACAAAGGAATGCTTTCCTTCCCCCTCCCCTCTCTCTCCCTTCCTTTCTCTGTCTCTCTAAATAAAAAATCAATCGCCTGACCTGTGGTGGCGCAGTGGATAAAGCGTCGACCTGGAAATGCTGAGGTCGCCGGTTCAAAACCCTGGGCTTGCCTGGTCAAGGCACATATGGGAGTTGATGCTTCCAGCTCCTCCCTCCTTCTCTCTCTCTGTCTCTCTCTCCTCTCGAAAAATGAATAAAAAAAAAAAAATCAATCAATAAATTAAAAAAAAATTAAGTTCTGGCCAGATAGTTTAGTTGGTTGGAGCCTCATCCAGAATTGCAGAGGTTGCTGGTTTGATCCTTGGTCAGGTCACATACAAGAACAGCTTAATGTTCCTGTCTCTCTCTCCCTGCCTCTTTCAAATAAATAAAATTAAAATAATAAAAATAAGTTCTATACTTATATTCAATGATTTTTTTTAAGAGAGAGAGGGAGAGACAGGAAGGGAGAGAGATGAGAAGCATCAATTCATAGTTGCATCACTTTAGTTGTTCATTGATTGTGTCTCATATGTTTCTTGACCAGAGGACTCAAGCCAAGCCAGTGACCCCTCACTGAAGCAAACAACCTTAGGGTTCAAGCCAGTGAACTTGGATTCAAGTCAGTGACCTTTGGGCTCAAACTAGTGACCTCTGGGATCATGTTAATGATACTATGCTCAAGCAAGCAAATCTGCACTCAAGCAAGATAAGTCTGTGCTCAAGCCAGCAGTGTTGGGGTTTTGAATCTGGGACCCCAGCATCCCAGGAAGACACTCTAACCACTGTGCCACCACTGATTAGGCTATATTCAATGATTCTTCATTTCATTTCTTTTTTTTCATATTTGGGGACTTTAGGCTGATTTTAATATACTTGCAATGAATTCACCCAGAGTAAGCTCTTCAGCATTTGTATCCAGGGAGTACCCGAGCTTATACTTACAGATTAACTGGAGGTGCAAGACATACATAGTTCTCTATAAAACGAACCCTAAGTATGTCTAAGGTAGGCCCTAAATTATCAAGTTAATTCCAAATAAAATATTAATTCATGGAATAAATCAGGGAAGGCTCATATAGGACACATATTAAGTAATAGGTTAGGTCAGTTACCATGGATGGTATTATGGCCCCACACCCACCAGATGAAGTGTTTACATTTACAAAGTACACACAGTGCTATCACAAAATATGCGCACACATATGCATAAACAAGGGGAACTACCAAACCAGAAAAGGCAAGGCCAGAGGAAGTCTGTTTATTTGTTACAAAGCAAAAGCTTATTCATTGTTTAAGTCCTTTTTTTTTCTAATGGGCTACTTCTATTCAGGCCTCAAGTCATAGTAGACTGTCAATTTCTCTGGATTTATTTTCTCTGTGTGTGTGTGTGTATCATAATTTTTTTAATTTTAATTTATTATGTTTACATGGATTCAAGTGTCCCACTAAATATAACTCCCTCACCCCCCTCTCTGGATTTATTTCATCGTTATGTCAGCCTGTGGATGGGGTCTTGAGTGCCTTTTCTTGACCTTGACAGAGATTTGTTTAATTTGGAACTGTGAAGACTAGGAGAGCTTTGGTGAATAGTGTCACCTACATAGAGTATCTGAATTTACCAATGACCACACCAAGGTAACAAAGTGAGATTTCTTCATCTTAGAATATTCTGACTTGTAAATTAAAATAGCTCAAATATGAACCAGTAACTTCATTCAGTATAAGTTAGGGGCAGGGAGAATTGGAGAGGCCACCAAGCTGCTAAGAGTGAGAGGACTTGCCTGACCTGTGGTGGCGCAGTGGATAAAGTATTGACCTGGAATGCTGAGGTTGCCAGTTCAAAACCTGGGGCTTGCCTGGTCAAGGCACATATGGGAGTTGATGCTT